>NC_057854.1:77544426-78195363 GCF_015237465.2 Chelonia mydas
CAAGCTTTGGTGGAATGCATTTGTGACCTGTCAGAACTGGAGAGATTTTTATCATGGAGAAGTAAAATGCTCTCATGTTAGCAGTCATTACTGCACCTACTGTGCACAACATAGGCAGTTTCTAAAGTGCTCTGTATACTGGCACTGCAAAAATAGAGGAAGGATAGTTCAGTGGATGGGGACTGGCTTGGGAGACCTGGGTTAAATTCTTGATCTGCCACAAACTTCCTGGGCAAATCACTGAGGATATGTGTACACTGCAGCCACAGGCTATGATTTAACCTAGCTAGCCACCTGGGCCATTACCCAGGATTCTGGACTGGGTTGTACAGCCCATGCTGAAGCCTGGGATGCTGCAGCTTCATCTATTCGGCATCTGTAAAATGGGGATAATAGTATTTTCCTACCTCTCAGGGATGTTGTGAAGATACATTCATTTAAAGATTGTGAAGAGCTGAGATACTACAAAAAAAAAGAGGAGGACTTGTGGCACCTTAGCGACTAACAAATTTACTTGAGCATAAGCTTCCATGAGCTACAGCTCACTTCTTATACTCAAATAAATTTGTTAGTTGCTAAGGTGCCACAAGTACTCATTTTCTTTTTGCGAATACAGGCTAACACGGCTGGTACTCTGAAACCTGTCATTAGATACTACAGTAAATATAAAAGAGAAAGGTCTGAAGTGGGTCTGAGGTAAGTCTAGTACTAATAGTGCTATAAGCATATTTGAAAAAGTTTCCAGAGCCCCAAAATGTTATGAAGTAATGAAATAACGTCATTGGGCAATTACACTCCCAGTAATTCAAGCCCTTGGGAGCTCCCCAAATAATATGATTTTAGTCTGTTCTTATTTTCCCCCATGCAAATGTAAGATGTAGAAAACATCCTGGCGAATTCTCTTGTGGGAGGAGTGCAGGTTATGTGCCTTACAACTCCCAAGAAATTCTTCAACGTGAGAGTCTTCAGTTTGTTAAATGCATCTGTTCCTGTCTCTCTTGTGAAGGTGTCCTCAAGGATTATCTAAGAGAGCTGCCCTCTCCCCTGATAACTAAGCAGCTTTATGAAGCAGTGCTAGATGCCATGGTGAAAAATCCCTTGAAAATGACAGCAAGCAGTTGTGAAAATGACCCAAGTGACTCTGAGCATACGGTGGCCCTTTTGGATTGTCTGCCGGATGTTGAAAAGGTGAGTACTACTGGCCAGCTAAAACCATAATAAATCTCCAGTTGCAGAAGGGAAGGAACCCTTATTAGAATATACATAAATGCTGCTGAATTCTTATACTTCCTATTTGTAACCCAAATACCCACTTGATAGATAACACTTTCAAGCTGTCTTTAACTTTAAGATCTGTATTGCTGGGTTTAATTTGTACTTTGTGTGATTTACCTCTTCCGGTGTACAAAACTGAATTAAAAATGGCATACAGGTATTTTTTAATATTGTGAAAAGGGAGATCCTGACTATGAGTTGTATTAAATTCCCAGAGCTCTTTTTGTTATCCTGGGTCCCCTGGCCAATGCTTACCTGAGTAATAGCATTCCTCTCCCCTAAACATATGTGATAGGGCTATAAGCTGCCATATGTTGTAGCATAAGAGCTGCCGTGTTCCATCCAAGAGCTTCAGTGCATCCTTGACAGGCAAAGTGAACCCTGTATATAGATTATGGAGTGCTGTGGGAGGATTCAGTCTGAAAGGCACTCTGTAAATCCCTCTTGCTGAATTATTATTATTAACAATAGTGCAATAAAACTTTAACCTTTAATGTTTAATGTTGGCATAAATAGATTTTACGAGAGCAAAAATTAAAGATTATTTACAGAAAAACTAAAGAATGTGAACTGACTTGATTAAGTTTAATGTGTTTACTGTAAATGGACAAGCAAATTGCTTCTAAGCAAAGTAGAACATAGTAAATGTTTAACCTTTAGCCAGCAAATGTGCTTGTGTTAAGTATTTTATTACCTTAATTTAAAAGATGAATTAATGTTCCTTTAAGAAATTTTTATCGACTTGATTGCCAGGTGTTTGTTGGTTTTTCACTTCTGTGTTGTAAAGTGCCCAGAGTTCAGGATGGATGCTTCAGTAATAAATAAAATAATCCCATAGACAGCAGCTAGTCTGCGCCGCAGAATTGAATGCTCATCCTCCATTGAGGAGGACTGCATTTGAGGTGGTGAAAGGAGCAGGTCCTGCTTTTGTGTTTGTACATCTTTTCTGTTCTCTGATAGTTCAACGACTGCTTAACTTCTTGGTCTTACTGTTTAACACACAATATTACAGTGCCATTGCTCTCAGAGGTGCACATCCTATGGCAGGTGTGCCCAGACCGCAGCTTGGGAGCCACAGGCGGCTCTTTTACAGTTAAAGTGCAGCTAACAGAGCCCCCCCCATATCCCTTCCCACCTACCACACTGGAGGAGTGGGGGGGGGGGGGGGAGTTTGTGGCTTCTTCTCTGCGGTGAGGTGGTGGGGCTTCAGCCCCATGGGGCATGACTGCCAGGGCTTGAGCCCTGAGATTCCCCTCGGTAGGCACATCTAGCTCTCAAACTTCTGAAGATTATCATATGCAGCTCGGAGGGTTAGTAAGTTTGGCCACCCTATCCTATGACTGTGGGATGTATTGCCTGAGGTACCATTCTCTCTCCCTGATGATATGTGTTCTTCAGGAGAGATTAAAGGAGCAGCCTTAAACATTTTGAGCAGATACTAACCCCTCATTGGGGTGTCTATGGGGTTGCACATTCATAAACAAAGCCCTTTTCTTCAAGATTACAACTATTCCTAGAAGTTACCCTTCTAACTGAGGGGTGCTGTACATAGGACTTGAGTGTCTATGGTTGACAATCCAGTACTTTTAAAGAATACTCAATTCATGTAGGGCCAGATTTGGCCATCCACAACGCATGTTGAGTCGTATTGTATTCTTCTAGTCCCACTTTGTTCAGTGGAACTACCCCTGGGGTAAGGAGCTAGACAATATGAGTAAAAGCACCAGAATCTAGTCCTTAATATTAAATGAAAGACACTTCCCCTTTGCAAAAGAATCCTTGTAAGCTAAGCATTTTGAATGCTGAAAAAGAGGTAATTCTAATAAGTCATTTCCACTTAAGGCAGACCTGGGTGGCCAGAAAACCGGATGGAGGTCAATTTTTATTTTTATCAAGCCAGACTGACTTCTTGTGTCCCTGCTTCTTCTTCAGTTTCTTTCCTTTCTCTGATGTCCTCTTTTCACTGTAAGAAAATCTATACACGTAGATCAGAGGTCAAGTAAGAGAGAAATTTTTTGCCCAAGACATCTGTCTTAACCAGCCTGCACTGTAATGGAGTCCAATACAACTTGATGTTCAGTGCTTAGATACTGCAGTGATTGTGTTATGGAAAAGCCTTAGATATGTAACAAGTACCCTTGAAAATAGCGCTGTTGAGCAAGAGCCATAGCATGATAACAGACTGTATTTTTGCTGTATCTAGTTACCTGAAACTTAACTTTTTCATTTTAGGCAACCCTAAAGATGCTGCTGGATCACCTGAAATTGGTGGCATCTTATCATGAAGTAAATAAGATGACATGCCAGAATTTAGCTGTGTGTTTTGGGCCTGTCTTACTGAGCCAGAGGCAGGAGACCTCCAATCATAATAACAGGGTCTTTACAGATTCAGAAGAGCTTGCTAGTGCCCTGGACTTCAAAAAACACATAGAAGTTCTTCATTATTTGCTCCAGCTATGGCCAGGTAATAAAATTTATGAAATAATTCTGTCTGATGAGAAAGCAATGTCAACAGATCCTAAAATATAACCGAATCTTTTACTGTGTGACTATAGAGTGTGGTTTACAGGGTATACAAACGGTATTGGGACTCTTCTCAGTTATTGGTTAATATGTCACAACATACTAAAGAGACCACAGTAATTTTATTATCAAAATTTGTCATTCAGTGGGAGATCCTGTGCTTTGGTGATCTGTCTACCAACTGAAAATGACAAGATTTTTAGTGTATTTTGTGTGTGGTTCTCAAGCAACTGTGATAAAAGATACAGAAATAGGCAAAAAACCCCACCTAGTGGTGGTGCTCCTGCACACGACCTAACTCAGGTTTCTGATGTGTTTGGTCATTTTGCGGGCTTTGGCCTGAACAGGTATAGATTCTTTTGGTTTTATGGGTTCCTAAATTGCACAGACAGACCTGCTGAATTATTATTTGTATTACAATAGTGGCTAGAAGCCCCAGTCAGAATTTGAGACTCCAGCTGTACAATTGTGTAGCAGAAGGCTTTGGGAAAATAGGTAATGAGCCAATCTTTGAGAGGTGCAGGGCACCCATAACTCCCATTCACTTCGTTGTGGGTTTCATGTGCTTAGCAGCTCTTGGGAACAGGCTCGAGTAGAAGGAAAGGGAAACGTTGATATTTTTTAATGAACCTGCCAGAATGCAAGTGAAGGACATAGTTCTATTCGGATCTGCGCTTCAGAGGTGGAAGGATGCTGCTAACTTCTCATTTCCTAAGGCAGGGGTGGGCAAACTTTTTGGCCCGAGGGCCACATCAGGGTTCCAAAACTGTATGGAGGGCCGGTTAGGGAAGAATGTGCCTCCCCAAACAGCCTGGCCACCACCCCCAATCCGGCCCCTCCCACTTTCTGCCCCCTGACTGCTCCCCTCAGAACCCCTGACCCATCCAAACCCCCTACTCTTTGTCCCCTGACCGCCCCTTCCCAGGACCCTCGCCCCTATCTGCCCCCCAGGACTCCACTCCCTGTCCCCTGA
Organism: Chelonia mydas; assembly: GCF_015237465.2. Lineage (NCBI taxonomy): Eukaryota > Metazoa > Chordata > Testudines > Cheloniidae > Chelonia > Chelonia mydas. Next base: position 77,549,198 of record NC_057854.1, read on the forward strand.
CTGCCCCGACACCTATTCACACTCCTGCCCCCTGTCAGGCCCCCCCAGGACTCCCACGCCTATCCAACCCCCCCATGTTCCCTGTCCTCTGACACCCCCCCGCCCCAAACCTCTGCCCTATCCAACTGTCACCTGACTGCCCCCTGGGACCACCTGCCTCTTATCCAACCCCCAGCCCCCTTACCATGCCGTTCAGAGCAGCAAGTCTGGCAGCCGCGCCACCTGGCCGGAGCCAGACGCGCTGCTGTCCAGACCGCTGCCCGTGCGATGGCATGGCTGCAGGGGAGGGGCCGGGGACAGCCTCCCAGGCCAGGAGCTCAGGGGCTGGGGAGGACGGTCCCAAGGGCCGTAGTTTGCCCACCTCTGCCCTAAGGTGTTCAGGCACCTGATCAAAGCCCATTGTAGTCAGTGGAAAGACTTGCATTAACTACCGTGGGTTTTGGATTAGGCCCCTTATGAATTATTTTTGTATTCTCTTTCCTGTTTAGTAGCTAGCTATTGAACTGGATCCTGCAGTAATCCACAGTACCAGACTCAGCTATTGCAGTCTCATGGTTGTAAACTGGAGTTTGAGAAGATTACTGTGGGGTTCTTTAGCATCTTTTTATAATAGTTAAATATTCCCTGGCCAACAGAATCCATCAGTCACCTAGAGATATGTAAGTGGGAGGAAGATGAAGGTCTGCTATATCTCTTGTTACCTGATGTGAACGATCATTGAAGCCCACTTAGTTTCATAGTAATCTGATTTGTGACAGTGATCAGAAGTAATCTATTCCATTACCTACCTGCTTGTTAATATGTGTTTCTCAAATGTGCACAGAATTAAAATTTTTATTTTTGAGATTGCAGAGGTTAACTATAGTGATTTCATGAACTGTTTTTTCATCTGTTTTGCCTTTAGGACATACTAAAGCCTCTTGGGAAACTATTTGATTTGCATTAAAGTATCCATTGAAACATAAAGTACTTGATATGAGATTTAAACCAAATCCAAGTCACAGAGATTATTTAGTTTTAACTCAAACAGAAGAAATCCTTGTTCTTTCGTATAAGATTAACAGCAGATATATATGAAATGTTTGAGGGTATGTTGTGGCATGTGTTTGGGATGGCAAGTGACTCAGGTATAAGTGAAGTATGAAGGCCATCATATATTCTGTATATGCCATTCTTATTACAGAAAATCTGTTTCAGAAATGTTTGAGAATAAATATTTGTGTATCCCTTTACCAGTAAATCCTTCATACCAAGAGTCAGAATATAGGACCGGGAAGGAGAGGAAAATCATAATTATTACAAAACCTAAAAATTTACCTGAAATAGTTTTCCCATACATCATAATATCACAATTGAATTTGGGGTTGATATCTATCATCTGCTTGGGATAAAGAATAAAAATGCTGTACCTTTTAGAAAATGGGGAATCTCCACTTTTCCAGTGATGTATAGCAGTGGTTCTCCAGCTCTTTCTATCTGCAGACAACTCACAAACTGAGAGAGCTGCCCAGTTTCTCACTGGATGGTTCTGAAAGCATTTAATTCCAGAAACCACCAGGAAGGAATCCTGCAACTCGGGACTGTGTGAAGGAAAGAATTAAATATTTCTCTGGCAAGTTGTGTAAGAATAAATAAATAAAAGTTATTGGCCATTTAAACCATTTTAAGTTTATGTTGAAACAGTTTGAAGTGTTTTTCCTGGAGGGGGAGATGGATTAGCAGACAAAGTGCAGGTCAGGCATATGGGCACAATGAATGCAGTCTGCAGTTTATTACATAATAACTGCATAAGTGGGAATAAAGGTGAACTTCAAAAGTTTATTAATGTTTTTGTTTTTTAAGATCACAAATATATGTACTAATATATTTTGAAGTAGAAGTATATGAAGTCCAAATTTTTAAATATTAATCTTGTAACTCCACCAGGTGTACCCTAGCTCCTTTTTTCTTGGGAGGAAGATCTCAAAGTGGGTGCTGCTTTATCTAGCTAGTAACTGTGGTTATTATCTGTTGAGAGTCTTTAGAATGATTGAAGTCAGAGAATTGTTTGGGAAGATGTAATCTGTCTTTGGGTGGAGCTGTGAAATACAGGGTGGGGGGTTTGGATGAACAAACAAGTAGAGGGAAACACAAGAGTCTTCTGCAGGCTTGTTTAATTACCACAGAAATGCCAAATTTCTGAAGATACATGGAGAAGTGTTTTTTAAAAGTACCCTAAGGTTTCCTGTGCTACATTAGATACTGATCAGTATACATCATATTGTGGGGCAGACTGACTGAGCCTTCGTGCATACCTCTTCATCACTATCTCAAGCAATAACTTCCACCCTGGGAATATCACTAGAATATCCATGCTGCTGCTGCCGCCAAAAATGCTTGGCACAAAATCACTGCACTGCATGCTAATGCCATTTTAAGGTCTACAACAGCTGCAGCAGTCCCTCTGTCTGTGAGCACCTACTTACACTTTATATCCTGGCAATAGGAATGATGAGTTTGTTAGGAAATTTAAATTGCGTAGAGGAAGAAAAACCCAGTATAAGTATGCAAACTCTCATCCATTTGGTTTGGGGTGTTTTGTTTTGGATATTGAAATGTCTAATGCCCACTGCCAGTCAGATATTCTCAGCCATTAGACCAGCACTTTGTGGGGAGCCAGTGTTACTTCTGACTGTCACAGCAGTCTTGTGAAGCCAGTTGAAGGCCCTGAGGGGATGTCCCCATCAGAAGAACTGGAACAGCTGCTTATCCAAAGGATAAATGGCAGTGCTGTGGTCTTCCATATTCTTCTGGTCTGACAGTGATCCTGTCCTGGCACTGCCTCCACACTCAGGGGGCCAGGATTCCTATTCCTTCCAGATGTAACAAATGTACATCTGTTTCATTGTGGATGTGCTTTAGTATAACGACTCAACAGTCATTGACTAATAATGGAGCTGGCTGCTACAGGTTTGGCTAATTCAGCCTACAGAAATGAAAACATGGGTTGTATTTCTAGTTGCAAATTAAGGTGGGATTTGAACAAGTTGGTATCTTAGTTCACAACATGATCACTTCTGCTGGGAAACTAAAGCTACTAAATGTAGCTTTTTAGACAGGATCATGCAATACTGTCAAGCAGGCAAAAGATACCATAAGTAGAGAAGAGGTTTCCATCCCTCCTGTAATAAAAGTGTTCAAACCAATACTGTACAGTACCTTTGGTTTACAAGAACTGTGCAGAACAATGACTACGGTGAAATTTAAAGTAAAATATGAATGCTTAAATGTAAATCAGTATTCTGGGGGTAAAAAAAAAAATCTGACTCAAGAAGGAAAGATCACAGTCTAGTCTCTTAAACTTAATCTGCCTGTAGATTTAGCAAATTTGATAATAAACATGTTGTGCAATACTTCAATTTCCTTATTTTTCCAAGTGAAAACAAATGGGTCTTTGCTCAGTGGGAGAGTGTAAAGCCGGCAAGTTTTGTTAACCCCGGGACCCTTTGTGTTAATGGAGCATAGTCCAAACAGAAAGACTTTTGTTAATGTGAAATAAAACAAAAAGCCAAGAAAGTTCTTGAAGATTACTGTGGTATACCTAAAATGAGACTAATGTCTTGCATAGAGACCAGTTATGGGTCCAGACAGGAGAACATTCGAGACCTCCCAGGACTGAGCCCTTTATGCTTAAATATAGAGGACATTAATCAAAAAGTGACCGAGTTGGAATCTTCCTGATCTCTAGGTATTTGTGTATGCTACATTTCTAGCAGTGAAAGAGAATGCATAACCTGCTTCTTTAATTTCAAGAGGTAATAGTCCACTGCACAGCAAAAAGAAGTTAAGGTATTTAGGAGGCATGGGTCAGTAAAAATATTTGTACTGTTTACCATAGGAAGCCGGTAACAGAGGAGGAGTCTTAGTAACTTATGCTGTGTAATCATGAGTTCAGGTAACACACTCAAATGGGTTTGATGGTTTATTTTATCTTTGACATGGAGTTATGGCTGCTTAGATAAATTAATACAAAAGAGCTTCTATTGGTAGTGCACAAAACTTGGGACAAAAGAGAAATGCAAGAGTTCAACTCTGATGTGCCTTCAGCTTCTCTAGGTGTTTCTCCAGGTGGTACTTTTATTGTGTTTTTAACCTCTACAAGTGGTGCCTGCTTTTTGTTACACCATTTAGTTTGGAAGAGGCCTGTGAGCTAAGCTGTTTGCTTTTATTTGACCATAGCTAGATGATGATGAACTCATGCAGTTGAGTTAATCAACTCTCTGGAAGTTTTCTGTTTTTAAATGGACTTTTTCAGTTGTGGATTAAATATGGCATGAATCTTCAAAACTGAGCTTTCCATTAGATTTTCCTTCTAATCTAAGTGATGTCAGATAATGGCAGAAAAAATAATAGTGGAATGTGTTGGCCATAAGTTTGCATGTATTAATGCATGTTTTGAGTGTGTAAAGTAGAGTGAAATAAATGGACAACCTTTCGTTGCTGGTCTCTACTAGCAATCTGATTGTTATGATTTTCATTAAACTTCTTCTTTGTTCTAGTGCAATGTTCAACTGCCAAAGAATCAACATACTCAAACATGTTTCCAGGGAACCAGTCGTCTTTGAATTATCTGAGACCCAAGAAGCAGCGGCCTCAGATGTTGAATTTGAGCAGTACTGAAATGTCAGGGGTACTTAGGCCCAGACCAGCCAGACTAGACAGTCCCTCAAGTAATCGCTATGCAGGAGACTGGAGCAGTTGTGGGGAAAACTACTTTTTAAATCCAAAGGAGACCCTAAATGAAGCAGACTATGATGATGTTCCTTCAGAAGATACAGAAAGTGGGGAAGATTGCAGCAAAGTAGATGGACCAGATAGACTGATTGAACATGCAAAATCCATGTCTAAAGAGCATACATTTCAGACCTATTTGACAATGCAAACAATAGATTCAGCAGTGGACCACAGAGTAAACCTCAAAGACCTGCAAGAAAGTATTGATACTCTGATAGGAAACTTGGAGCGGGAACTCAACAAAAACAAACTAAATATCACTTACTAATTTCCTTGCGTGATACCTGCTGTTGATACCTCCCTGTTCCTCCACCCGTCTCTTCAAAAAAGTCTGTCTGTGGGTTTTTTAATGAATTGTGGAATAATCTGTGGCCTCCCTTGGATAAACAAATCCAATTTAGCCAATCCATTATTGTGGATCATTTTTCTTCTCATTAGAAGAATACATTGGCCTCACCCTCTGTGGTTTAAGTTGGCCTTTTAGACTATGCGAATTGATGTTAGGAAGAAGTGATTTCCCCTCTCACCCCTTCAAGGTACTATGCACTTATGAAGCTTGGACAGTATGTGACAGGAGCTAAGGTGCCATCTTTGTCTGCTCTGTGTAGCAACAGCACTCTTAGTTCCTGAAACTTTATACCTGGTACGGATATGCCTCTTAGTCGAGGATTAGTGTTTCTTGGCCTGTGATTTGCAGCATGAACTTTAGGTAGATCCCATTCTACCCTGTATGTCACCTTTTCATTTGCAGTGCAAAGGCTGCTATGAAAAAATGCTTTTTATACGTATATAAAAGTTTAACTGTACAAAATATTATTGTATTCCTGTATTAACACTTTTCAGTAATTATTTAAACCTGCAAAAATTAAATATTTTTCTAACCTTGTTTGTATATATTTATGTACATGTTTGTATAGTTATATTGGGAAGCGGGAAATCTGAATTAGATAAGGAAACCATTTCTAAAGAGCTCCACATTGTGATGCCAAAACAAGGAATCGCTTGAGCAATGTAGCATTTGATTTTACGCACAGAAATATGTGCCGAGAGAGAGGACATAGTGAATGATTAATATAAATGACCTTGTGTCACATGTTACGCTTCAGTTCACAGCTGTTGACTATTAACTACATAAAGAAACCATCCAGTTTAGTTTTAAGAATTATTCCAGCATTTCCTAAGTGTTTCCAGTGAACCTGTCTGTTCCCTTTAAAGGTGCCCTTCAGGCAAAGAAGGGGGATGGAAAGGATTGTGCTATTTATTTTTTTAATCCTTTCTGATGTATAAAGAAGGTCTGAAAGGGTTTTGGGTTTTCAAGCTTTTATTTGGTGGGGGGGGATTGTGCTTTTTATTTTACCTTCAAAATAGCAGACTGTTAAATCTTTAATACCTTTGGAGGTCATCTTGCATGATTCAGATGTTCATTGGGAACTTGGAGGTGATAAATACTTATGAAAGGCAGTCGTTTTCCCCCCCACCCCCAAGTGTTTTAATTAAATAGGTGTTAACCAAAACAAACAAAATCAAGAGTTTTAAATAGTCGGAATGAAAATCACATCCCCTCTCAATTAATCAAATTTCATTTCCTTGGTATCTGTGATCTCATAATACAGTCATATCTCCTGTCATCCATAGAGTCTTCCATGGCAGGTAACTGAATTTCTAAAATAAAAAAAGCAGAGAAAATATTTGTTGTTAAATTTTTTAAAAATCTCAAGCCACCTTTGTAATGTCATAACAAGCAAAAGGGCACAAACCCATTGTTTTTCTTTTATAGGCCACAGCATTTTTACTGGGAATCCAAACATCCGGTCTTAATCAACTAGCAGTATAGGATTTAATTTTCTTCTTTCTTTTCAGTATGTGAGCATCCTTCCATATCTTTCCTTTTGCCCTGTGGTAAGTGCTTTTAGCTAGTACATACTTCTATATATTGCCAGGTTTTATAGTTATTTATTTACAGTAGAATGTCATTGAGAATTAGGGTACAGTTTTACCACCTTTTTCTAAAGGAATATCTGAGCATAGTTTCAAATGATTTATTCATTCTCATTAATTTATTTTTGTTATAAGTGTTAAAATATGCAATACAATATTGTTTAAAATGTAAATTTAACCTGACACATTTATCAATAAATCAATGTATTTTTTTAAACTTTTATACGGAATGTGTATAATTTTTAAACTATAAATTTTAATTCTAAATAAAAATTTGAATTGAGAATAAAATGTGATCAAGTCTAATAAGTGGTTATTATTTAAAAATATACTTTAATTTAAGCTATCTACTGTACATATTCTTTGGCAGAATATATTATTTAATTGTTCGATAGATACTCTAGTGGTTTGCAGAATTTTTTTTTTCAGTCACTTGGAGTATTTTGTTTTCTAGATTGCAATTGCATTCATATAGGATTTTAAAAAATTATTGTAATAGCTTTTGCAGTTGATCTGTTTTTGTAAGCAACTTTGAAACCCAATGTTTTTGACCACAGTTCTTGGTATGTTGCAAAGATATGTTGATGGTTTGGGACAATCTGTTTCCATATCATTTGTGTGAATATATTTAGCATTAAAATATTTCTGTATAAATATTCTTTGGTAAACCAGACTATTTCTTAAATTCTGTGTTTACAATATAGACTACAAATGGGTCCATTATGCAAAAATATTTGGTGGAATTTTTTTTATTATTAAATGTACAGACATGTATTTCCAGTCTGAATGTTGTGTTACCATTTTATGCAGCAAACACATTGCTTTATCAAAATTAATTTAAACTTTAATATTTTAACAACATTAGAACACAGTAACCGGATGACCTGTAATGATTTACCTGAATTAATGTCAAGCTCATGAGTTGTTTAATTACACTAAAGCTTTCCTGTTCAGAGATTTTGTATAAGGGATCTAACTGCAGGTAAACAAAATTTATTTTGCAGTTGAATGATTGTGGTTGCCACATTTGCTTTTAAACGGGTTAAGACAACATCCTGTAATACCTTGATGTCCTGTAAACATCCCCCTCATTTGCAGACACAATTCCCTCTGGGTATTTTTTGTTTGTTATATACTGTGCCTATTTACATAACTGTTTATATAAATAATATGTGTTCAAGTTGCAGCTTTCTGTCAGACTTAGCGTTGTAAAAGATTCTTAAAGAGATAGATTAGTATGTAAATTCCCCATGACAGCGGAAGTTAAATGCAGGGATTAGAAGAGCATAGTTCTAGCAAAGTGCTAATTAGTATTCCTTCTAATAGATAGGTCTTCATGACATACAAGAGATGAGCCTCAGGTTCTGCAGTCTTTACTCAGGCAAAACTCCCAATGAACTCCATGGATAAGCCCTGAAATGCTTATTTAGTAATAAAATAAAGTTTCTTGAGTTACCCATTTCTGTGTGTTTTTCCAGTATAGTTCATAAAGGTGGTAGTGCAGTGGTTTACACTCTGCAGGGCCTCTTACTACCAGAAGGGATTTAAAAACTAGATTTTAGAGAACATAATATAATTCACAGGGGGAGACTGTCTTTGAGCTATGTGGCCTTTCTACTGTCCCAGATAATGAAGAAGTTAGATGCAAATGAAGATGACACAGAAATGTGTCAAGAAATCTTTCTCACTAGCATGCAAACTGCTTTCCCATAAGAAAAGTGTGGATATTTAAATATTTGTACGTGTCTGTTGATACACACACACGGCATGCCTGGGGAAAGCACCAATCAAATGACTTAATTTACAGTCCCATGGAAACAGGAGAATGGAACCAAGATTTATACTTCTGATACTGCTTAGTCACTGTCTTACAAAATGATCACAACACGTATCTGTAGATCTCAAAGGTAAGTACCATTTCACATATGGGGAAACTAAGACACACAGAGTTTAGCTGATTTGCTCTTGGTCATACAGCAAGACAGTGGCAAAGCTGGGGCAGAACCCAGGTCTCCTGACTCCCTATCACTGATGATGTCCACTCAGCTATTCTGTCTCTGGCAACATGCATCTCAGTAGTCAAAGCAATGTGCACCTGCTTTGTGAAGGAAACTTCAGCTGCTTCCCTCAGAATGGAGGTATTTATCATTGTTTGCCAACACTCCTACCATGGCTGAGCTACTGAATATCTCTGTCTGAACTTGAAGCAGTTGGAGAAGCAAAGCTGGAATACTTCCATTTAGACATGTTTAAGGTTGATCGGGAAGCCAGGCACCAATCTGGGCATGCATTTACCCCAGTTTGAGGAAAGGGTGAGGTGAGGTCTGGTTGCTGTGAGATTTTTGATGTGAGCTTCTCCAGGCTGGAAGCAGAGAGAATCTCCACTCAGCTCTTTTATTTCCTCCACAACAACTGGAGCAATGAAATTTTTGAAGCTGGTGGTTCTCAACTTCTTCCCAGTCTCCCTTGGGCAATCACATGCCTTCCCAATAACAACTAGGTTGCTTGGTGATTTTGGGACAACATAAAAACAAATTTGTTGAAGTGGGGTGTGATGTGGCAGCTTGGTTAAACCCCTACTCTCCAGAGCCCAGTTTGCTTCTGTGCTGTTTATTTCCATTCTCTAGGTATAGGCCTTTACTTATCTTACTGATGACCATCCCGACCGTAGCTCCCGCAACTCTCCAGGTCACGCTGCACTTTGGTTCTGTGCTCTCGTGCGTTTACGAACCTTCTTATTCTGTGGTCATCTGCAAATGTGAGCACCACAGAATTTGTTCTAAAGAAACACCTGACAAAGCACTTCCCTTATTGCAGCTTGTTCTTTCCCTTTCCCCTTTCAATGGAATTGACCAAAAAAGCCTCTGGATACCCAGAGTGCTCTATCAGGCTACAACTGGCAGGAGGTGGTGGTGTGCTCTACTGGGCTACTACCAGCAGGCGCCAAATATATGATCCTACCAACCCGGCCCCTCCTCAGTTTCTTCTTACCGCCAGTTGTGGTCGTTGGAACTGCAGTTGTTTGTGTAGCAAGTGCTTCCCTTCGTGTTTATAGTAGCTGTTAATTTTTAGTTTGTAGTTGTAGTTAGTAGTTTGTATACATAGTTGTAGTTTGTAGCTACGGTATTGGGGGTGGGGCTACCCCCCAATCCCTTCCCCTGAGTTCCAGGGCATGCCTCAGTCCCACGGGTTTAAGCCCTGTGGAACCTACAGTAAGCCTATGCCAACAGGCGGCCCCCATGATTCATGCCTAGCATGTCTGGGGAGACACACCAGACGGAGAAGGGCAGGATCTGTAAGGCATTCTGCCCCAGGACTAAGAAAGAGCGAGACTTTCGTCTTAAACAGCTCTTGATGGAGTCTGCTCTTTGCCCCCAGCCTGCCACAGACCGTCAGGACCCGGCACCATGCGCATCCTTGCGGAGCACCCCAGCCTCCGTATGCGACATGGCACTGAGCAAGGACTGTGGCCTAAGAGACCCTGGGTACCAGCACTCCCTGGCGCTGCAGGCTGCAGAGACAACCTGGCAGCGCTCCCACTCCCCGGTGCCGCACACATGGCACGAGGAGACTGCTGGGGTCGCTCCCCCGTGCCGAAGACAGCAGTGCCGACGGGCATGGCAGCAGTGCGTCCTATGCAGGAGTACTCAGCACCATTGGCTTTGGTTCCATTAAGGAGACCGTTGAGTCCAGTGCCCAGCAACACTCCTGAAAGGCAATGCCAGGTGGAGGAGTTGGACCTGCCCTCCACTCCAGAAAGCTGCCAGGGATCTGATTGCCATGATGGTGGCACCGTCTAGAGGCGGCAAGTCGGCCACGATGAGGTGGTCGCCCTCCCCACCTCAGCACTGCTCCTGATCTCCTGTGTCACGGCACCGTTTGCTGGCACCGGGTTCCAGGTGAGGCCCCCTGATGCCATCGGGGCAGCGATCGCCCTCCCCGACATCGAGGGTGGAGCGGCACCGGTCCCCAGCACCGACTTGAGAGGCACAGGTCCCCGTCACAATACCCTCGGCACAGGTGCCAACTTCTACTGGTGCCAGTGCGTGTTGACCCCCCTCTGCCCCTGACTCCACCCCTGCCCCCTCCCCTCCGGCCCCCATTCCAACCCTTTCCCCAGTCTCCGCCCCCTTCCTGCTCCTATTCAAACTCCTTCCCCAAATCCCTGCCTCAGCCCTGCCTCTTCCCCGCCTCCTCCCATGAGCATGCAACATTGCCACTTCTCTCCCCTCCCTCCCCCCTCCCTCTTGGAGGAGGAGGAGGTGAGGCGAGGTGGAGCCAGGAGCTTGGCTGCTGGTGGGTGCAGAGCACCCACTAATTTTTCCCCGTGTGTGCTCCAGCCCCGGAGCACCCATGGAGTCTGCGCCTATGCCCATCAGCACCGCCATGGTCCTCGCGGTCTAGGTCAGCTTTGCTGGACTTGGACGCAGAATCCCTATACTTGCGACATAGCCGGCATAAGTCAGACAGGCACCGACGAGATGTAGGTGTGGTGCCTTGGCACCCTCAGTGACAGCCACCTGCACGGTGGCCCTTTTGGACCCTCTGGGCTTACCACCAGACCCAGTGATCTTTTTCCAAGGGCTCCTGGTCGGCGGCCTCCGAAAGTCAAACTCCCCTACCTCCCAGAGACTGACCTATGCCTCGGGGTTCCAAGACGACGGCTGCACAAGGCCCACCGCCCATCCAGGCCACTGCAACAACGGTTGGCGCCGAGGTCCTTGGCTCTGGGCATGAGGACACGAGAGAGCTGGCGGGTCAGGAAGACCCTGCACCGCCTCTGGCTTCCTCATCCTCATCCCCAGACGAGGTGGCGGCAGGAGCTTCTGCCTCAGGACAACCCCCTCCCCCCCCAATCGACCACAAATCCCACCAGGACCTGCTACGCAGGATTGCCCGCAACATGGGGTTGCAGGTGGAGGAGGTGGTCAAACCTGAGGACCCCATGGTGGGCATCTTGGCTCCGGAGGGTCCATCCAGATGGCCATCTACTCTGCCACTGATAAAAACAATCCAGAGCAACATTAAGACTCTGTAGCAGACCCCTGCATCTATCCCGCCTACAGCTGAAGGAGTTGAGTGGAAGTACTTCATACCCTCTAAAGGGTATGAATATCTCTTCTCACACCCGCAGCCCTGCTTCTTAGTGATGACCGTAGTTAATGAGAAGGAGAGACAGGCAGCAGGGACTGACTCCCAAATCAAAGGAGTCAAAACGGATGGACCTTTTCAGTTGAAAGGTCTACCCAACTGGAGGCCTGCTGATGAGGATAGCTAACCAGCAAGCTCTGGGGCCTCCATGTTGAAGTTTAAGGAGCTGTTTCCATTGGACTCCAGAGCTGAATTTGTGGCTATTGTCGACGAAGGAAAGGCAGTGGCACAGACTTCTTTACAGGCCTCACTGGATTCAGCCACACACACCCTTTCCTCTGGGATAGCCATGAGGAGGAGCTCATGGTTACAGGCATTTGGGTTGCCCCCGGAAGTGCAGCAAACCCTGCAGGACCTGCTGTTTGACGGAGCAGGCCTGTTCTCAGAGCAAACAGACTCCAGGCTGCACAGCCTAAAAGACTCCAGGGTGACCATGAAATCATTGGGCATGCACACCCAACCCAACGCAAACATTTTAAGCCACAACAGCAGCAGCAACGCCCCTATCCTCTCCGGCCAAGGCAGGACTTCTATAGGAGATGGGGTAGGAATGGCAGGTGCAAACCTTCCCATCCCCTGCCCGGGCAGGGCCAGGGCCCAACCAAGCCATCGTCTGGCTCAAAGCAGGCCTTCTGAAGGTGCGACCAAGGACCACACACCTGCCACGACACCGGATCCTTCCCCTTGTTTCTTGAATCGTTTGACCGCTTCTACCATGCTTGGTTCCAAATAACATCAAACCGCTGGGTTCTTTGCATGGTAGAAGTGGGATATTCTCTCCAATTCTGCTCCTCCCCTCCCTCCCACCCCCCTTCCCTGTCCCTCTTCAGGGACCCTTCTCACAAGCAACTCCTTACCCAGGAGATGCAGGAGCTCCTTGCCATAGGAGCGGTGGAGGAGGTTCCTCAGGAGCTAATGGGCAAGGGATTATATCCCTATTATTTCCTAATCCCCAAGACAAAGGGGGGTCTCAGACCCATTCTAGACCTGCAAGGACTCAAGTTCATGGAAAAGTTGAAGTTCCACATGGTCTCCCTGAGGGCTATTATCCCTTCTCTGGATCCCTGAGACTGGTATGCCGGCCTCGACACGTACTTTCACATAGCTATACAGCCTGCACACAGATGATTCCTCAAGTTTGACGTCGACCACAACCATTATCAGTTCATGGTCCTCCTATTCGGCCTGTCGACAGCCCCCCGAGTGTTCACCAAGTGCATGTTGGTTGTAATAGCCTTCCTCCGAAGGAGACAGGTGCAGGGTATACCCCTATCTTGACAACTGGCTGATCAGGGGATGCTCCAGGGAAAAGGTGGAGTCTCAAGTCCGATTGGTCAGATCCACTTTCGAGAAACTGGGTCTCCTCCTCAGTGTGAACAAGTCAACTTCGTTACCGACCCAAAGAATAGAGTTCATCGGGGCGGTATTGGACTTGAAACAGGCAAGAGCATTTCTGCGAGAGGCCTGCTTCCAAGTGATGGCAGACATTATTCAAGGCCTCAGGCAGTACCCGACCACTACAGCAAGGGGATGCCTGAGTCTCCTCTGCCACATGGCAGCCTGCACACGTGGTCCGGCATGCCAGAATGAGGCTCAGACCCCTCCCAAGTTCGGCTTGCTTTGGTCTACTGCCCAGAGTGCCACAGGCTGGACTCAGTGGTCACTGTGTCAGAGCAAGTACTCGAGTCTCTCTGATGGTGGCTTGACCCTCAGACAGTGTGCGAGGGAGTCCCCTTCAACAGCCCCCAGCCCTCCATGTCTGTGGTAACGGACGCGTCAGCTCTGGGATGGGGCGCACATTTGGGAGATCTCCAAATGCAGGGCCTAAGATTGCAAGACAAGCTCTCGCTCCGTATCAATATCAAGGAGTTGATGGCGGTATGACTAGCATGCCAAACCTTTCAGGCCAGGCTACAAGAACAGTGCATGGCAGTTATGATGGACATCATCACTGTCATGTTTTATATCAACAAGCAAGGTGGAGCCCGTTCCTCTCCCCTGTGTCAGAAAGCCCTCCAGCTCTGGGAGTTCGGCATAGGACGCCTCCAGGTGAATGGAGTGGGCTATCTCCCAGGAGCTCAGAACGAACTAGCAGACCACCTCAGCACATCCTTCCGCAATCACGAGTGTTCCATCCACCCCAACGTCATGCGTTACATTTTCCAGAGGGAGGCGTTTTCCCAGGTTGGTCTGTTTGCCACCTGGAGCAACAGAAAGTGCCTGCAATTCTGCTCCTTCCAGATACACAGCCCAGGCTCGCTTGCGGATGCGTTCTTGTTCCCCTGGGCTGGACATCTGTTGTACGCTTTTCCGCCGATCCCTCTCATACACAAGGTCCTACTCAAGGTCCGCAGACACAGGGCACAGATGATTCTGGTGATACCAGTGTGGCCTCACCAATGTTGGTACACCACCCTCCTGGAGCAGTCGGTGGATGCCCGAATCACATTGCCACTACTTCTGGACCTGATCACACGCCGACCTTCAGTCCCTCCGTCTCATAGCCTGGAAGCTTCATGGCTAAACCCCCTGGAGCTCCTGTGCTCGGAACTGGTAAGGGAGGACCTACTCGGCAGCAGAAAACCCTCCACTAGGGCAACATACCTAGCAAAGTGGAAAAGGTTTACATTCTGGTGTGTTCAGCATTGCACACCTGCACTCCAGGAGCCCATACCATTCATCCTGGGTACCTACTGCACCTGAAACAGCAGGGTCTTGCAGCATTGTCCATCAAGGTGCACCTTGCAGCCATTTCGGCCTTCTACACGGGAGCAGCTGGGTGTTCCGTCTTCGCCAACCCCATGGTTGCCCATTTCCTCAAGGGCCTGGAATGGTTATACCCACAAATTAGACAACCGGTCCCTGTGTGGGACATTAACCTGGTTCTCTCCAGACTAATGGGGCCCCTTTTTGAACCGCTGGCGACTTGCTCCCTTCTCTACCTGTCATGGAAGGTAGCCTTTCTGGTTGCCATTACCTCAGCAAGGAGGGTGTAGGAGTTAAAGGCCCTCACTTCTAACCACCTCCCCCCACAGTTTTCCATAAGGACAAGGTACAACTCAGACCTCACCCAGAATTCCTTCCAAAGGTGGTGTCACATTTTCACACTAACCAGGACATTTTTCTGCCTGTCTTCTTCCCTAAGCCTCATGCTTATGTCTGAGAACAGAGGCTTCATTCACTGGACTTTCGGTGGGCTTTAGCCTTTTACCTTGAGCACACAAAGCCATTCTGGAAGTCGAACCGGCTGTTCGTGGTGGTGGCGGACCAGACGAAAGTGCTCCCAGTCTCATCTTGGAGAATTTCATCGTGGATCACATCCTGCATCCGGACGTGCTACAAGCTAGCCAAGGTTTCAGCTCCGGCTCTTACAGCACGCTCCACAGGGGCGCAGGCTTCATCAGCGCCATTCCTGGCCCAGGTCCCGGTACAAAAGATCTGCAGGGCAGCAACGTGGTCCCCGGTGCATACGTTCACCTCTCATTACGCCATCATCCAGCACTCCAGAGACGATGCGGCATTCGGCAGAGCGGTGCTCCAATCAGCGATTCCATAACTCCGACCCCACTGCCTAGGTAGGGCTTGGGAGTCACTTATTTGGAATCGATATGAGCCATCACTTGAAGAAAAACAGTTACTCACCTTCTCGTAACTGTTTTTCTTCAAGATGTGTTGTTCATATCCATTCCAAACCCTCCCGCCTTCCCCTCTGTCGGAGTATCCAGTAAGAAGGAATTGAGGAGGAGCAGGGTCAGATATTCAGTGCCGTGAAGGCGCTATTCCAGGGGGCTCCACAGCCAACCCAATGGGAGCTGCTAGGGGAAAAACTTCCCGATGACTGTGGATGCGGCGCGCGCATGCCTGTTTGGAATGGATGTGAACAACACGTCTCAAAGAACAACAGTTACAAGAAGGTGAGTAACCGTTTTTTCTCCTTCTAAATCTGGTAGGTAATTATGTGAAAATGGAAGACATATGCTCCTCTTACTGGACATAACTTTCACTCTACAGTAGACCCTATTGTGTAATTCAATCGGTATAAGGGAAAATATCTTGCCTTGTAATAATGCTAATTCTCTGAAGCTAGTGTCTCACAGGAGTCTTGCTTTTGGATCAATAATAATTACTGCTGGCAGGGGAAGAAAGTGTTGTACAGGATTCTAGTGCAATTGTTTACTTTGTCTAAAATGCCTTGACAAAGCCCGTTCCCGCCTCTAACTAAACAAGTACTCTGATGAGGTAATATCTTTTATTGCACCAAGTTAGGGAGAGGATGGTGAGAGCAGACAAAGTGCTGCGGGCAACAGGGCCCTTGCCCCCAGCCCTGATGCCAGTATCCTGGTTCCCCGCTCCATTGACCTGATGCCCACTGGGACCAGGGCACTGGCAGCAGAGCTGAGGGGCCCTTGCTGCCCCCCATTGCTTTGTCTGCTCTCACCATCCTCTTCCTGACTTGGTCTAATAGGAGTGTCAGAAGAAGGCTCAGAATTTCCTCTATTGGACAGAGATGTCTTATTATAAAGCCTGGCATTTGGGGCAACATGGACCAAATAGAGCTGGTTCCAAACTCTTAACCTTCCTCGTACTTCAGAAAAAAACCTGCAGCTACTTTTCAACATCTGAGCCACCACTGGGTAGGGCTTTTGCCCACTTTTAGCAGTATTTTTGTCATGACATGCAGGACAGGTCCATTTCTGCAGCCGTGCACGTGTACAAACAAAGGCACAGAATGAGTTAAATTCCATAGTTCTTGAAAAAACAGTGGCTCTTTAAATCATGAAAAGTCAAGCTCCTGGAATTTGGTGACTGGGTAGAATTCACGATGGGGGCAGAACTGCTGCTGCCTGCAGTGTTACCACCATCCATGCATAGTTTGAACAATGTTTTCCCTCACTCACTCCCTTAGTTCATTACTGACCCTGATGTTCTGTGAAGTCCAGGGAGTCTGGCTTTCAAGTCCTGTTTGCTTGCCTAGTATAACCCTTTTTCTGAACTCTTTAAATGCTCCTGTCAAGTCAGTTTCCCAGATTACTGCATCAAAGCCATTGGAGCAGATGTCTTAGCAGAAACCAGGCCAAGGTAGCTATTTAGGGTCACTTTTACTAGAAATGAGCTGATTTTGGGGGAGGGGTAAAAGTGCACCTGGATTTCTCTCTGGGACTGGCAAGGAGAGGCTCTGAGTATTATGTGCTGTTGGGGTGCAAGAACAGAGAGAGAGAGAGAGAACAAAGAGGCAGGAGGAGTAGATAAGGCCCAGGGTCAGATCCACAGCTTGTGTAAATGGGCCTAGCTGCAATATTACCACAAACTGAGGATCTGGTCTCCAGGGGGTTAAAATAGTTATGCAGGGGCCTAGGTTTTGTAGGCCCCGATGTGAAGTAAGATGTACAAGGCTCATCCCAGTTCCTCCCAATCTGAGATACATGCTTCCTCCAAAGAAGCCACTGAGAACAGCTGGCACTTCATAGTGTATCCGCTCACAAACCAGCAACAGTTGTGAGAATTTTTTATAATGGGATTATATTGAATTGTGTTGTCTGTAAGGACAGACTGTTGTAAGCAATTTTAGAATAGTCTGAGCCCCACAGGAGCCTATGTCTGTAGTGCTTAGCAGCACCTTTCCAACCTGAAAGGAAGTGGAACATTTTCTTTTAATTGCACCAAAACTCCTCCTAGTCCCAGAAAGTGTTTTGCCAGGTGACATGACATTTGTGTACTGACTGAGGCAGTAGGTGTTGGGATAGACAGGTCTATAATTCACCGAGATGCACACCGCCTCTTGGCTGAGGTGACAAACCTATTACAAATAACTTTCTGAGGTTAACTGCAGTTGGTCCTTTCTGCTGTGCTGTGCCTGTAGACAATACCAAATAACTTTAGGAGATTTACATTTTGCATTTTACTCCTTTTTTTTGCTTTTACACTTAATGTCCAAACGTTTTCATTATTAATGAAACATGGGGAGAAGTCAGATCTGACCACTCGGCTTTATGTACCTGATCCAAATATTATACTTCACACTGTGCGGATTTGTTTTGGGTTTTAATGAATGAGAATCATATCCCAGAAAAATCATACATTTTCCTTTAGAGAATTCTGGTGGTTACATTAGCACAAGTGCCATGGATTGCAATTCAGCTCATGTTACTTGCACAAAAGATTTTATGTGGATTACATGGACAATAAAAGATGCAGGACAGCACTTTTTTTATTTTTTTAAAAAAGAGATGATCTAATACTTATAACACGTTCTAGCTTCCCTAACCCCTTCTGAACAATGATTTTGCTTTTCAAATTAATTTTGCACCTGCCTTGTTTATTTGAAAACCCGCCTCTAAAATATCTTGAATGTTATTTAAATGTTCTCCCTCCTCCACAGCTATGCCAAGTATATAGGATTAGGATATTTGTTTTTTAATTGGTAAAGTAACTTGTATGCTTTGTTCTCTGAATGCTTAGAGTTGCATTTAGAGTTGCTTTCACAATCCACTCTGAACCTAGAGGGTTGTGGGGTTGGGGTTTTTTTTGTTTTTTTGTTTTTTCTTTTAAGTGTAAGGTGATAAAGATGTTGGCCATTTCATTACAAGTAAACAGAGTGATATAGAAATTCCAGCTGTCTGTGTACTTAACTTCATTATTTAGCACTAAGGGCATATGTTTAAGTTAGTAGATAGCCCCAAGATAGTGAGGAAGAATGACTAATGAAGACAATGCAGCCTAACAGTGATACTCCTAAATCATGGATGAATCTGCACTAATATAATTTAATCTCACTCTCCTGAGGAAGCTGTTGCAGTAGGAGAGCCCATGGACCACAACAGAATGATAGGGCTGGTTATTGCTCCTGCTTATCCGAGCAGACAATACCTACCTTGGAGAAATGTAGAGGCAGTGCTGCCTCTGGAGATGTGCTTTCCACCCACCCTTTCTGGGGCCACTCGGTGAGCGTCTTGCAGGATCATCCTGCCAAGGGCTCTTGGGCATGGAAGGAAATAGGGAACCAGTTATTTTCTGCAACATAATCCCCTGCAAACCTAGAAGATTTCTAGATGGAACTCCCAGGGTTAATGTTTTAGCTCCTACCGGGGCTCCCCTCAGCAGTCTCTGAGCACCCAGAGGGAGATTCACAGGATGAATTCTGAGCAGCATGCCATAGTGGGGCAGCTGTCCATGTAGGATGGTGCTTGGGGCCTTCCCTTCACTGCAGATCTTGCAGCCCTCCAGGAAAGCCCTCTTGAGGGGATTTTTTCAGATCGCCGAACAACGTTCACCATATGGTGGTTTGCCAGGTCTCTAAATTTGAACTTGAACCATGGACCTAGAGATGAAAGGCTCCTACATCCCATTACCGACGCCATCAGGCATCCACTTCCACTTGTATCCAGTCCAGTTTGAAATGACTCAAGCAATAGATTCATAGATTCCAAGGCCAGAAGGCTAACTAGTCTGACTTCCTGTATAACATAAGTCCTAGAACTTCCCCAAAATAATTCCTAGAGCATAGCATTTAGAAAACTTCCAGTCTTGGTAGGAGTTGCAGCTCCTCCCTTGAGAGGTGGTTCCACAGTCTCATTGATGATGCTGTAATGACATTTTCTTCAATAGCCTAAACTTTCCTTTGCTCAGTATCATCTTGGCCTTTCAATGGATAATCAGAATGATTGATTACTTTTCTCAGTCATTTCAAAGTCTTCAGTGGCTGCAACTGCCTGCAACAAGAGCACTCTGCAGTGAACTTTTAGATCACATTTTAGTTTGTGAAATTCATTCTTCTAGGTGGCTGTATTTTCCGCAAGCTGTGTACTCCATGCGCTGTACCTCATCTGCTTTTCCAGGATCCTCGTTTTTAAGCTATGCCTTGGACTTTGCCCTCTGGAGGGGGCAAGTTGCATGGCCTTGCTTGTCTTTAAAACCTCTTGCAATTTTTAGAACTGTGGTGTTGCTATTCAAAGAGGCCTGCAACATGTTAGCTGTTGGTTAAGTTCTTGAGGATGGAATTTGGGTGAAGGTTTATTGAGTGAAGTGAACTGTTTTTTTTCCTGCTGTGCAACGTTTGGACGTTTTATTGACATAATACCAGTACAGAAAGGTAGGTGAAGCTATTCCAAAGTGTTCTAGAAGTAGAGGGGAAAATCCCAGGCAAAAGTAGATACTCAGTGTTTTTACAGGATAAAGCTGATAAGCCAGGGACACATCTGGTCGCTCTGTTGCCAGGCCACAAACCTCTGACCCCAAGATGTAGGGTTTTTTCCACAGTAAAAACAATTTAGTCCTTGAAATAGCATGTCATGTTCCAGAACAGTGGGTTTTTAAGTGAAAGATGATGGTTTCCCCATCCAGCAGCACCAGTGTAGCTTTGGTGAAATCATTGTAGCTAGAAGTGGATGTAACTTCAGAAATCACTTTTCCAGAAATGATTCCTCCACAGTTTGATGACACTTTTGTAACCATGTGTCAAGGTTCCTTCCCCACTCTGAACTCTAGGGTTCAGATGTGGGTACCTGCATGAAAAACCCCCTAAGCTTATTTTTACCAGCTTCGGTTAAAACTTCCCCAAGGTACAAACTATTTTACCTTTTGCCCTTGGACTTTTTGCTGCCACCACCAAGCGTCTAACAAATATATAACGGGGAAAGAGCCCGCTTGGAAACGTCTTTCCCCCCAAAATCCTCCCAAGCCCTACACCCCCTTTCCTGGGGAAGGCTTGATAAAAATCCTCACCAATTTGCATAGGTGAACACAGACCCAAACCCTTGGATCTTAAGAACAATGAAAAAGCAATCAGGTTCTTAAAAGAAGAATTTCAATTGAAGAAAAAGTAAAAGAATCACCTCTGTAAAATCAGGATGGTAAATACCTTACAGGGTAATCAGATTCAAAACATAGAGAATCCCTCTAGGCAAAACCTTAAGTTACAAAAAGACACAAAAACAGGAATATATATTCCATTCAGCACAGCTTATTTTCTCAGTCATTTAAACAAACCAAATCTAATGCATATCTAGCTAGATTACTTACTAAGTTCTAAGACTCCATTCCTGTTCTGTTCCCGGCAAAAGCATCACACAGACAGAGAGAACCTTTGTTTCTCCCCCAGTCCAGCTTTTGAAAGTATCTTGTCTCCTCATTGGTCATTTTGGTCAGGTGCCAGCGAGGTTATCCTAGCTTCTTAACCCTTTACAGGTGAAAGGGTTTTTCCTCTGTCCAGGAGGGATTTTAAAAGTGTTTACCCTTCCCTTTACATTGATGACACCATGAGTGAAGCATGACGTGTACCGTACATCTTCCACTCTTCCAGGATCCTGGAAGGCTGTAGGCTATCCCTTGGAGTTTGCCATCTACACGACAATATTCTTATATATAATTAAGCTGTGGAACTCTCTGCTGCAAGATTGGTTTGGATTGGGTTAGACACTGAGACAGGTAACAGAATGTCCGGAGTTACAATAGAGAGGCTAAAACATGTATACAGGATGTAACCCTCATGCTCAGGCTAAAAGCCAGCCACTAATTGACAAGTTTAAGAAGAAACTTTCATTATAGGCAGGTTATGCCATTATGTCCCTTATGAAGATTGTTGCAGTTCCCTGATTTGGTACTGGCTGCTGAGACAGGAGACTAGACTACATGGAGCTCTAGTCTGATGATTCCGGTTTCTAATTACAATTATGTCATGGTACCAGATTAAAATCTGGTTGTTCTGTAATCTGACTACAAAACAGGGTTCCAATTTATAGTGTATACTTGCCCTAAACCATGTTTCAGAACCAGTCTGAAACCTTAATTTCTGGTTGGTCAGAATAATGCTTTACCTTATGTGTTAAAAAAGTTTAAGGTCCACTTTGTACAGAGAACTGGAAGCACAGCTGTAACCAGGTGGGGCGACAGCCTGGTTGTGATTAAGTTTCCTGATGTGGAGGAGGTTGTAGTGTAGACAAAGCCCTAGCACTTGTGGATCCCAATCCAGAGCTGCCTGCATAGTATTAGTAACACATTTGGGTTATTTTAGATAGTTTGTAGATAACTGCAAGATTTTTAACAGGGAAGCTCATTTCTATCAAGCGCTCTATAAAATGTATCTCTAGTGCCTTGTGTGTATATATTCTTTTTAACAATTTAAACAAATAAAACAGCTTAGACAAGTTATTTCATCTATAAGCCAAAAGCAATACTACCCTATGTGGTCCTGATCCTTTTCCCACTGAATCCAGTGGGAATTTTGCTGTTGGTTTCAGTGGAAACAGTATCAGGCCTTGAAATCTGTGCAGAAAGTTTCCTTCTGTGAGTGAATGTCCTGGAGCACAAACATTGTAATAGCTGCTTTTTCTTACATCCAGGAGGTCTGGGTTACTATGTACTGGTGCTGTCTTGTCCACGCTGAAGGAATCAGCGGCAGAATGGAAGTGACTGAGGCAGGGGGGAAGGTATGATCCCTTTTTTTAATCTCTGCTCCAAACACTGGGTCCCGTGAAAGAGCACGCATCTAGCCCCCACTGCTTTCCAGTGGTTCCTCTGAAGTGCTGGGGAGCATGGGTATATGTAGAGGCTGTCTTGAATAACTTTTAGAGCTTTTTTTAAAGTGGTTTGAGGAAGAGAAGCTGTGACTTCCTCTTTTTTTTTTTTTCCTCCTTAGTAAAGGAGACAAACGTGACAGGGATTTTCCAGGTACATTCAGTGATCACTTTATTGACTTCTGTATATTGTAGACTGTCCTAGTTGGCTAAAGTTCTGTGAAAGCTGATCTGAAAAATCGTATGTTCCTCTAATAAAATATAGGCCTCACAACCAGAGGATAGAGCTTTTCAATTTAGCTTGTGGTGGGACAGTTGCCATATCTGTGCACACCAATTTGTTTGTTAAATGGTGATTTAACAAAGGGAGCTGCATTCCCTTTCCATTTGATCTCCAGCTGAAAACACAACATTATAGATGTCAGGAAAGTGGTTATTACAGTTCACTTTTATTTTGATGTAGAGATTGCCTAATATAGAGGAGCCATATAATGTAATTGTAATAGTATTTAAACTTCAAATTAAAAATAAAAGGCTGATAATTTTATAATCATTTCTAAACACACGTGCTCAGTTTTCCTTTTTAAATGTCACACTATAATTACATCCAGGTTTAGTGGTACTCAATTGGCACTTTCTTTAAGCCTGACTGAAGCTTTAGCAAAAAGTAAATATACCTAATGGGAGGGGCCTTGAGACACTAGCCCTTGTGGGTTTACAGCATGTTTTTACATTTCCTTAAAACCTATTTGTAATCTCTGTATTTCTCTGTGGACAGGAAGCTCATAGCTATCTTGTTCCAGGGTTTTTAGAATAGCCTTTGTTCGGATGAAGTAGTGCACTGTAGTTAGGTAGCATTGGTCTACAGAAGTTTCTTTTGGCAAAGGCCCCATGTGTCAGTTTTATTTTGCGTTCTAGTTTCTACTGTGACCATATGGACACTCATTTGACAGGAGTCTGTGACCCTCAAAACAGCTCAGTGAGTCATGGAAAGAGTGAATTCACCCGTATAGAGTTTAATCTGTCCTTCTCTGATACATTTAATTTCCACTTGACAGGTTCTACTCAGTTACATGGTATCTGACCTGGCTTTGGAAACCTAGCAACAGGCAGGAACGCTGCATAATGTAAAGAGTCATCCCTGCAGATAAAGGATGAACATAAATATTAATGAGGCTGTTACTCATTTACACTTGTGGATATTAAAGCTGTTGTCTAACACGTGGTTCATCTCTCAGGAATAATTGCCTTTCAGTGGAAATGCAAACAGCAACATTCACTGTGTGCTCAGTAAAAGCTGCTCTTTCTAATACAACCCAGTTTCCTTGGGGGAACAACATATTTTTATGGGTCCAGTCTTCCATTTGTTAAGCATTTACTAATCTTAAATTAGGAATCATTTTATAATCCGATGAACAAAATGATTATTTTAAGCAGAGATGCTCCAGTTTGCAGAGTTCTGAAATTTCCTAGACTTGGGGGGGTGGTGGTGGTGCTTGGGGGTTAGATCTGTGATTTTGGTTAAGAATTTGATTACCTCCTTGAAGCAAAGGCATAAGGATGTTATTGTTTAAGGTTTTACTGGCAGGTGAAACTTAGTCCAAAGTTTAGGCCTATTAACAATAAGCTTTTACAAAAGCTAAGACAAATACAAGAAATTGTGGCTTTTTCCAATAGAAATTTTCTTTAAAATAAAGAAATTGCCCTGCAATGTTGGCATCCCAGTACAAGCATTAGAGCCAGCAAGTGAAACTGACTAGACATAAAAGAGGAACTGAATAATCTATTTTCATTGCCTAAGCTGAGAGAAATTAAAACAAAACAAAAATACAAAGCCTAAATCATGAAAAGTAATTAGAATGTACACAATTCTTTCAATTTTAGTTAGAAGGAAATATGTTACATATATGACTTAATCTGCTGGTATCCCTCTAATTCAAGCTATTGCCATTACTCCATGTTGCCCGTTGCAGTCGGTGTGGAGAACATCCATCATCTGTGCTGTGATGTTTGTACTCAATTTCTGCCAAAGATCAGGTTTACACCAGTCCAGGATTTTAGTTTGGAGAATTCTCTAGTGAAGAAGGAACTCTTGCTGTTCTTATGCAGCTGTGCTGGGCTCTGATATACGGCTGTGACATCAGAGATCTGTGAAAGGACCAAGGAAAAACTAGAACACGGTTTTTATTCTCTCTCAGAAATATTACTGGTTGAGAGATCTATTCTGTTCATTAGGTTTTTATACCAGTTCACACAATGTGTTCCACACAATGTAATGGTGTTTAGTCGATTCCACAAAAAGAGCAGAATCATTCCCTAGAAATGTTTATCAGTCCTCACCAGATGTGACCACCCGCTAAAGATGAAAGCAGTTAGGTTTCCATTTACATTCTTTGGTCCCTATACTGTGATTGACATCAAAATGGCCACTCAGCACCAATTTTTACGTTGGTGAATTTTGTGACATCTCAAAGCTCGATTGAGCCTGTCAGCTCATTTCAGATGGGAGATGTGACAGCCAGTGCATTATCTCTGGTCACTATCACTAGTTGTTAAAGATTCAAACCTGCAATGTAAGGCTCTGTATCTCCATTGCTAATCTGGAACCACCCAGTTCTTCACAGAACAACTTTCACAAACTGCAGCATGTAAATAAAAGAAGTGTTCTGAGGGGCTAGAGTACCTCTGTGACTACCCTCTTATCCATCCTCCCACTGTTCAGAATCTGCTTAAATCAAACTGTGAACTGAACCTTAAAATAAATGTCAGACATGAAGAAATAGAGCCATCTTGCATGGGATTCACAGGAAAACACGTTTTTTAAAAATCTTGTGCTCGCCTTTAACTACGTGCAAATGGTTGTTAATCACAACACAGGAAAACTAGCTAAGGAACACACACCTCCAGGTTCTACAATCATACCTAGCCACTAGAGCTTCATTCTTGTAGTTACCAGGGTTCATCAAAATCTCTTGATGAGTGT
Source organism: Chelonia mydas (assembly GCF_015237465.2). Lineage (NCBI taxonomy): Eukaryota > Metazoa > Chordata > Testudines > Cheloniidae > Chelonia > Chelonia mydas. The sequence goes on from NC_057854.1 coordinate 77,574,554, forward strand.
CTAGCTCGTATCTGTTTGTTGTTTCTTCTATCGAAGGCTTTGTCTACACTGGCAAATGAACGACACAACTTCTGTTGTTCAGAGGTGTTAAAAAAAACACACACACACAATCCCCCTGAAAGATACAAGTTTTGTCGAAGAAAAGCGCTGGTGTGAACAGCACTTTGTCGCCAGGAGCACTCTCCTGCCGACAGAGCGACCGCTCCTCGTTGGGGATGGATGTTTTTTCTCGGCGGGAGAGCTCTCTCCTGCCGACAAACGGTGGCTACACTGCGCTCCTTTTAGCACCACGGCTGTAGGGGCTGGGCTGTGTTGCTAAGAGCTGCGTAGCGTAAACCTCCCTTTCCTCACAGTCTTCAGCAAAGGAAAGTCTGCGAACCACTTTAGCAACACAGAGATGGGGCTCAAAGAAGCCTTTGAATACTGAAGCAAAGCTTGTAAAGTGGCATTAATTCACACCTCCGACAGAATCAAAACATAGGCCCCCTGGGCCAGTATGGTTCCTGCTGTTCTTTCTGTGGGTCTGCCACACTCTGTATTTAACAAACAGTAAGTCCCGTACTAGCTGCCGTGCTCTACTCCCTAATCACCCAAAGGTTAGATTGTGTGCTCTGTTTGGGGCGACGTTTTCAAATGATGTGGAAATTGCAGGTAGTTCAGAACACAGTGACCTGCTTATGAGCTGGACTTCCATGAAAAGAGCACAGGAGACCAGTGCTTCATGATCTGCCCAGGTGAAGTGTGTGGTGTTGTTTATGAGGTTTAAAGGCTTCAGTCCCAGCCACTTGAGAGACTACCTCTTTCTCTTCGTATGTTGCCAGGGCAGTTGTGGTCATCTGAGGTGCTGACTGGTCCCTCCTGATGTAAACCAAAGGCGGCGAGCGGCAGTGTGTTACTGGCTTTGGAGTGCTCTTTCTCCCTTGATTCATGACATGCCCAAACTTGGGACCTTCAGGGCATGCTGCAAAACTTAAAGTAAGCTTTTCCAGGGGAATTGAGTGCTTTGGGGATGATGAATGGTGGCGTGGGAGATGTTTATTGGAGCTGAGCAGCAGGAATATTAATATCCTTTTATTCTATTCGAACGGGAGCAGTTTGCAGGGGAGGATGTTGTAGTCTTATTTTGACTTGTTGAGTAGATTTTTCACTGAATACTTTTACAGCAGGCACAGCGCTGGGTAGGTGCATTGTAACAATAAATAAGTAGGCTAACTTAAAATAATGCCATTAAACCAGGAGATGACTCATTTATAACTATAATCATTAATGAATGGCCGTGCAGGAATATCACAAATCAAGTGTTCTCTCACCTGCTGCTCTGAGCAAACATCTTCATAAAGCTAGTGAGATAATTTTGCCTAGTGTGATATGATTTATATTTACAGTTCTCATACTAAAGATGCTGCTAATTAAATATATACAGGTTTCCCAAAAAAGCAAAATAACCTATCCTGAAAAAAAAAACCACATTCGCCAATATGCTCATTGTGTTCTGTTCTAGGCAAATCTATCTGTTGCTTTCAGTAGCCCAAGTCCTGTCAGGATCTTCTTCTCTTCATCCAGAAAATCTACATAATTTATATTCATCTGCTCCTCCATTTGTTCTCTTGATTTCTGTCCACCAGCCACTCTCTGAGGAAAAAGTAACCAATAGTTCATTAAGAGCTGCTGTTAGCTTTGAAACATTAATACGATTCCACTGGTTTTCAGTCAGTGATTGTCAATGCTGACTCTTTCACCTCCATCTTTTTAGCTATATAATCAGGAGTGGAGCATCACTGAGAACCACATGCACAGATCTGCCATTTCATCAGCTAAGTAACATCATTTATTAGTCAGGTCAACACAGAGCTATTGGATAGATTTAATTCTCCAAGCCCTTGCAGTAGTACCTCCTATGGACAAGCCTCATCGTCTATTCAAGGCTCACTTCCTTTCACATACCACACAGGACTCCGGATATATAATGCTCTGTATAAAGCTAATGTTAAAATTATATAATACACAGGTTGAGAAAAGAGTGCATGTACATTTGGGTATAGTGCTTAGATTATCCACAAATACCATGTTTGTTTTTAAAAGTCATATGATACATATAGTACATAATCAGCAATAACCCAAATTTAGGAGAATAAATTTAAGAATGCAGTTTAGATTTTAGCATCCAAGTATTCACATACATCACTCATGAAAAGTTGTACAGAGAGTTGGTTGTGGAAAGTAAAATCTATCAATGAGTGAAGGCTGTCCCTCAGTAATTGAGAATTAGGGTAGGTTGTCCATTTAGAAAATACAGTCTATCAGGGAAGTATTTCAGTTACTTTCCTTACTGCACTTCTCATTGCACTACACTTCCCTCTCTCCGCAAGGGGGAATCATTGCATCTGGCATATCGCATAGTCCTCTACTACTGTCAATGGTAATAACAGTGTTGTATGTAACACACTCCCAACAAGGTGATATGGAGGGTGCACAAACAAGAAAAAACAAATCTGAGTAAAACATTAATTAAAATATCAAACTGGAAAAACATCTCTTTCCGACTGTTGTAATTTAATAGTTCTAGCTTTATGTATGTAGGGCTCAGGCCTGCAACCCTTATTCATGCCAGTAATCATCACTTCCATGAACAGTCCTATTGAGTCCAATGATACTATGGCTGTATGTAAGTAAGGGCTGAAGGTTTGGGGCCTCTGCCTGCTGACTTTAAAGAATAATACTTATAAAAATGGCACCTAAATTAAGATTTCAAATGTACAGTTAGGGGAAAGGGGACATTAATAAGTGTTCTTAAACAGGGTCAAACTGATCTTCACTCTAACTCTATTGAAGTCAAAGGGAGTGTGCTGGCTGAGTAAGGACTGAAGAGTTAAGCATGAACTAGTACAGTATATTCTCTTCCCCAAATGATAGACTAGTCTATAAATATGAAAGTGGTCAGTTGGATTTACTTAGAAAATGCTGAGCAAAAGCTGTTTTTAATGTATAAACAGATGGAAATATCAGAGGAAATTTTACCTAGCGCAAAGAGAGAGGCATATTTTAAAAATTAAAAAAAAATACACTAGCTTTTCTACCTCCTGAACTCAACTTACTGTCTTTTTCCTCTGTGTTTCCAGTTCCAATTCCTTTCTTTCTTTGGCTCGGAATTCTTGACGCTGTTCAAAATAATCCAGATGTTTGACCTCTCTCTCAAAGTAATGAAGAACACTGGCACGCTATTAACACAAAGGCAAGCATGGTTTGTGGTGATCAGTGAATCTGAATCATCGCACTTTTCAGCACATAATCCATCTACAGTAACAGCACTGCTTTAAAGCATCTTTTTAAATATACAGAACTAAATTAAGAAATTCTGTAATAATGTGATACATCTACCATTTCCTGATTAACCTGATAATGCTGTTATCAGTTTCCCTATCCTAGTATGGGTTTATGCACAGACTTGCAGTAAAATAACAAAAGGCATGGATTAAAACTGATTTTAAATGTTTTTGGTGCAAGTCTGTGTGTGGCCAAAGTCACTTTTCTAGTCTCAATAACAAACTGACTTTACCCACTCACATTGTGAAATAAGAGTGACCCCTCACACACTTGCACCAAAATAACTAAATTGGTTTTATGATAATGATTTAGTTAAATCAATCCAGGTCTGTGTGTAAACCAGTCCTGAGTTACGTTTTATGCACTAAGCTCCCCAACACCACCCGACCTCTCCACTATGCCAGTTATTTGAGTCAGACTGTGCACCAATTTCCCTAACACGACTGTTCAAGATCCTAGAGTTTTTTAACAGAATGTAAAGATTTTACAGTAAGTAGATAAATATTCCCAAATGGTGCTGGATTGACAACTCTGTCCAGTAAAGCCCTCTACTCACAAAACAAATACAATATGGGCAGAAGCAGCACAAGTTTCCCTACACTGGAAATGTGTCCCTAACCTGAACTGGAGAGGTTCTCTTTACTGAGCCAAGGGTGCCAGTTATCACCAGTATTCATATTGTTTCATTTTGGTTACATACCATAACTTCATAGTGAGCTCACAATATACATGAGTACATAAATGGTAAGAGGAAGGTTTGGGATAGTGAGCAGGAGCGATTTGGGGAAAGAGAATAGGGAGAACAGAATAAGCCGCAGAAAAAATTGTTAGAACGAGTGAGATGGGGCCTCTAACTTGTTTTCTGGTGGGGAGAAGGAGCTGGGAGAAACTGAATGAAAGAGGTACAGAGAGAAGACATGCAAATTCAGCATCTAATTTCGCAAATTATTATTGATGCAAATTATTTATTATTTGTAGTGTTACAGCACCACGCCCCCATTGTGGTAGGCATTGTACAAACACACAGAACAAGACAGTCTCTGCCCCAAAGAGCTTACAATTTAAACGTTTTTACTCAAATGTGCAGTCCCAATGAGTTCGTGGGGGCTAGTTATGTAAGGGTTTGCAGGATCAGATCCTAAAAGATCTACAGTCAGATCCTTGGATGGTGTAAATCAGCATGGCTCAATTGAAGTCACTGACTTCCTTGGAGCAAAATTTATAGGAAAAAAGTCAAGGCAAGTGTATAGAATGTAGTTTATGAAACCTGGCGCCATTTTATGCGTGTGGCAAAAAATGGTGTTTCTACAGTTTGGACACTTCATCTACATTTTTCCCATTGCCTGGTTATAAGGATGAAATTCTACCAACTCTGCTTCTTGCAACAACTGGTTTTCCTCTCAGGTCTCACTGCTGAGGACGTCCCAGGTCCAGCTTTGGTTTGTGAGACGTTATGAGATTGTGGCTGTGGATCATTTCAAACACAAGCTAATCACCTTTAGTATGTAGGAATCCGATAACGTGAAAGGATGTGCCTTAAAAAAAAAAAAGTCATGAAACCCCACAACATATGTGGTCACTTAAAGGGTAAGTAGAAAATGTTACAAACCTCGTTACTGGAAGGGTGACTTAATGTCCAAGAGATTTCTAAAATATGCAGAGTTCCAAAGTTATCAGATATAGCTAAAAAGTGCTGCTTTGCTATGAGAGTATAAAAACAAAATAAACAATGATGCTATTACTAAAGATACAGAAAGTAAATTAAAATGTTTGTGTAACCCCCAGACTGCAGGACATAAGCCAACCACTAACTGATAGGCTAAGAAGAAAATTCCCCTCTAAATTATTCTGTGATTGTCCACTATGGGTATTCTTGCATCTTCTTCTGAAGCATGTGGTACTGGTCATTGCTAGATATTGGATTAGATGGGCCAGTGACCTGACCCAGTATGACCATTACTGTGTTGGCATCTTTTTAACAATGAATTCTAGTATTTACTGATTAACTTTTCAGCTAAGGCCTCTATTCATACAGAATTCCAAATATGGTTATTTGAGTCATTGCATATTAGTTTTATTGTGGTCGTGCCCAGAGAACCTAATCACAGATTGGGACTCTACTGTGATAGGCATTCTACCCAAGGGAAGGAGGGTTCCTGCCCCAAAGTGCTTATAATCTAGTAAGGGTCATGAAGCTTTTCTGCAGTTTCCATGGTTTCCCAGGGAATAGGCAAGTATAATTTGAAAACTCCTATGTAAAGTTCTAGGCATTTCTCTGACTCGCTATTAAAAATGTGAAAAAGATTGTTTTATTTAAGATGCACAGTTTCACCCATAAAATACTTAAACCTCATAAAGCTGTTGACAAAAATGCTTAAGCAAGTGTGCACATCCATCAATCTTTTTAAACAGAGAGAGTGAATAGCTCCCAAAGACTCATTTTTGTTAGTTTTTTTAGGTTTTTGTTTTTGCAGCAAAAAATAGCCTTATTTTGTCTTGTATTTCTAATAATTAAATGTCCCTTATTACATAGAAATATATTTTTACCTTTTCAGACTTGCTTAAAAGAAACAATATTTTTGTAACAATATTAAAAAACAAAAGAAACTGTGCTTAGTTGCTTATGTAATGATAAAAACATGAAGGCCCCAATACTGAAAAGATTTATGCATGTGTTTTACTTTATTCACAGTGCATAGTCTCACTGACTTCAATGGAACAATGCATAGTGTGTAAACTTAAGGATATGCATAAACCTTTCCAGGATCATGGTATGATTTATTTTTAAAATAGTGTTATGAAAAAGTGTAATCACTGTCAACATACAAGAGACGATCCAGGGTTTGATGCAGGTGATCATTGATATAGAGATGTTCTGGGTCTGGGATGGCTCATGTGTTTTCTCCAGTAGGTCCCAAATATCAATATTTCCATCTTCTCTACCAATGAAGAAAACTCCTGCTCTCGATAAGGACCAATGTCCTACAGTATATCTTTTTGATGAGCAGCATGATTGAAGGATTGGGCCACTCTTAATTTAAAAAAAAAAATCCAATATAAAAGAAACCAAAACAATCACAAACAAAAAAACAACCCAGTCAGAACTCTTTCCAGCCTCCTGCTTGTGTAATGTGAGAACGCTTCCCATTTCTGAGTGATCCCACTACACAAGTAATTATGGGGTCAAAACCAGTGTGTATATTGTTGACTGGTAAAGAGAAGCATTGTAGGGAAGTGGAAAAGTTGATGCCCACTCCCTCAGTTGAGGGAGTCTGCCTACCTATTGACAAACAAAAAATCTGGGTTTTGCTAGATGCAACTGAAGTCCTGGATTCCCAGGTGGCAGCAATAGTAAGAAACACGTTTTTCAATATTTGGCTGGCCAAAAGACTGCACCCATTCCTCACTGGTATGGATGCTACCATAGCCATCCTTGCCTTTGCTATCTTTAGGCTAGAATAGTGCATTTCCTTTTCCTTAGGACTAGTCACTTTGCCCTTCAATGTGCTATAACTCCAAAGGGGAAAAAAAAGAGAGATTGAATTATTATTTGCTGTCTCTATTACTCTGTTGTTCAAATTACTTTTGTTTAATGGCGGGTTCCGCAAGCCTGTAGTATTGTTTAGCATATCCTACCTCTACTCTCAAGCTCCTCTGACTGACAACAGACTGCTTGAAATGGAAATAGCCTGGGCAGAAGCCACAAGTGTCACGAAGGCTGGTATTAGAGAAAGTTGCTTCCTCCGTTGGAGTCAAGTTTACAAAACTATTTTTAAAAGCTTAGCTCTGGCAGGAGAAAATAGCTTATTTTTTTTAACCCAATTTATTTTCAAACTGGCCAGCTCTGCCATCTACCATCATTTCCGTGAGCCTTGTCCCTGAGGCTATATACTGTAGTTACTCTATTCTTTTCTCCATCAACTATAGTATGTCTGTTGCCAAAGTAACTTACTGTAACACCTTCTTTCCATATGGCAAAATTCCAGCCTCCAACACTAAGAATGATGTCTTTGAAAAATGGAGATCTTTGTATAGTGTGGACAATTCCATCATGGATGGTGTATTTGTTAGCTGGTTTCTGACCTAATGGAGTGAAAAGGACAATTATTTACTTGTAACTCTAGGTTTTTGAAGATAGCAAAATTGATCCTACAATCCTCAACCTAGTAGGAGTTTTTCTGGAATAACTATTGCAGGATTGGATCCATTATCTTTAATGATTCCTTCTTCTGGGTTTTTGTGCCTCAGATCCATGTGCTCTGAATCTGATTAGCACAGATAAAGGAAAGCGGCCTCACCCCAGTCTCCAAATATATGCCTGCAGTTTTGTCCAAGAAAATTGTGATATCAAACTCCCATAGTTGTGCCTGCCTGCCAACTGGTTAAAACATTTGAATACCTGATTACAGGCCCTTGCATTTTGATTAGTTTAATACACTCTCTTATCTTTAAGTCTCTGTTCTAATTTTCTAATAACTCTCAGGCATTAGTCCCCGAGGAAGGAGATCCTAGTGGGGAGCTATAGAAGGCACTGTATTTGCCTTTAGAGAATTTTCATTAATTCAGATATTGTTATTAGCTTTATTGTTCAGTGTACATTTCTGTGAGATACTGACACCATTTGAAAAGTTTTTAAAATATGCTGTCAGGGTTCCCTCCCCGCTCTGAACTCTAGGGTACAGATATGGGGACCCGCATGAAAGACCCCCTAAGCTTATTTCTACCAGCTTAGGTTAAAAACTTCCCCAAGGCACAAATTCTTCCTTGTCCTTGGAATGGTATCGCTGCCACCACCAAGTGAGTTAGACAAAGATTTAGGAAAAGGACCACTTGGAGTTCCTGTTCCCCAAAATATTCCCCCAAGTCCCTTCAGCCCCTTTCCTGGGGAGGCTTCAGAGTAAATAAGGTGAGCACAGACCAGACCCTTGGGTTTTTAGGACACTAAAAACCACAGTCAGATTCCTAAAAACCGAACTTTTATTATAAACAAAAAAAAGTAAAAGAAACACCTCTGTAAAAATCAGGATGGAAGATAATTTTACAGGGCAATAAAATTTAAAACACAGAGGATTCCCCTCTAGGCAAAATTTTAAAGTTACAAAAAAACAGGAATAAACCTTCCTCTTAGCATAGGGAAAATTCACAAGCTAAAACAAAAGATACTCTAACACATTTCCTTGCTATTATTTACCAGTTCTGTAATTTTAGATGTATCATTCAGTAGGAGCTGGATTACTTGCTTGGTCTCTTTGTCTCCAGAGAGAACAACAAAAGCCCAAAACAAAAACCTTCCCCCACAGATTTGAAAGTATCTTCTCCCCTTATTGGTCCTTTTGGTCAGGTGCTAACCAGGTTATCTGAGCTTCTTAACCCTTTACAGGTAAAGGAGGGATTTTATGCTACCCTGAGCTGTATATTTATGACATATGCTTTTGATTTATGTCTATAAATTGAATATTTTTAGTCATCATCCTATAAACTGTTAGAGTTCAGCAAGCATTTCTTAGTTCATGATAGAAATAATAAGACATTAAAATGGAACTTAAAACTTCTAGCTTCTCACAATGTAACCCTCTTTATTGAATCCCTCAGTTACAAACATTGGAATATTTTTAGTATCCACCAATTAAATGCAAAAGCTACACTAATGCAGTTAAAATTAAAAAGCCAGGAAATACAGAAGTTTGGATTCCTACAGCAACATTGTCAGCCAAGTTGCATGACATACATACTACATATTTCCTTTCTGTTTTTATATCGTTAAATGAATGGTTTAATATTTAATATAGTATTGTTTCTGTTTTTAATATATACCAAAAGATACTCAGAATGTTCAGTGTGGCTAAGCTAATGTCACTTTAAGGACCTATTGGATTTGCACACATTTTCATTTTAACCGTGCAGCCAAATGATGTTTTAATATAGGTTTTTCTATTAATTTTGTTGTGTTTTAGAAAAATGCAATTTCCTATTTTAAATAATCCCAATTAAGCTTTCAAGTGAGAAGACTTCGGAAGGGCGGAATTTCCACTGCTGCTACATTTGCTGCTATTCTGTGGCTGGAAATTGTCTTCAGACTGTTTACCGGCATCAGCTTACATTTAAGCTCCATCTATACTAACAAATTGACCCATTGCTGGCAACAGCTGCAACAGGTCCCACTAAGATGGTGTTAAAAACATTTTAATTACTAGTGTAAATGGGACAAAACTGTTTTCAGCATCACTGATCATGCATTCGGTAATGGTATTGAAGCGGGTTTTCTTCATTCTACAGTAGCAGTCAAATCCTTTTCAACACCAGTTTGGAGGCTCTTTGCTGACGCCGGTTGTCAGCAATGAGTCAAATTCCTACTGCAGACAGGGCAAGAGTCCGTCCTACAAAGCTTACATCTCCGTGTAATAAAACAAGGCTTAAATCTATGTCTGTATCCTCTATATCCGTCCGGCCATCCATTAGCTTAAAAAGGCAGTTTTAGTTGATGGTGAAAAACTTGAACTTACTAATCAGTCTTCCTGAGTCACTCTCTCTTTCCATCTTCCAGTCGGAATAAATAACTTCACCATCCTGTGATGCCAGAAAAATCAAACAAATGCAAACAGAAGCTGGGTGAAATATTTATAGCAAAAGCTTTAGTCAAAAGATGCCTATTTTTAGTTTGTAAAATTGGAGTCTCTTTACTAAATGTAAATTTTTAGATACATTTAATGTGAACATGTTTTAGCATGACTGCAAAAATGGGGCAAATGTTCACCTTACTTTATCAGTTGGGTTGTTTTAATTAAAAAAAAAACAAAACCCTGCAGTCTTCAGGAAAAACTCACCAATCAGCATTTATAGGGCATTCTTCATGTAGAGCTGGAGTAGTTCACATGTATTATATGGACCTTGCCCCACAGTTTTAGGAAAAGGTGGCAGCAAGAGAGAGAAATTATTTCAATGGGAACCCCAAAATGGAAGAAATGCATGAAATTTTAAAAAGACACCCTTTTAAATTGTTCAATTTTGGCAGCTAGATCTAGTTTAAAGAGGGTAGAAGCTGGAACATTAGGCTTATTTTTAATACAGGACTAAATTAGGGAAAAAAATTCAAAATATGATAAAGCTTTCATGAGACTTCTAGGGGAAACCTTGCAATAAACATTACTGTCCTAATAGTTCTGACAATGGGAATAAGAACATTTTATCTGTTCCTGGGTTTAAGAATTAAGTTCAACACCTTTTGGCTAGGATTTCCAATGGAGCCTAGGGGAATTAGCCACCCAACTCCCACTGACTTTCAATCCCAGCCTTTAAACATGAGTGTATGGCCCAGCGATCTTTTAAAGTAAAATATTTATATAAATGTGTCAAAATGGGCTACAAAGGCAAGGCAAATTCTGAGTTAAAAAACTACTGATTAACTCATAAAGAAAACATGTACATGCACCAGTCTGTGTAAATTGTCCAGCACACCCCCGCTACTTTAAGAATGATCAGTCATAGATTATAATCAAAATGTTTAACTTACTTCAGTTCCAACAAAAAAGTTGGTGGGGATATTTTCCAATATCTGAAGAGCTTTGGCTGAAGGGACCTTTAACTGCTTATAAGGATTTTCATCTCCAAATATTTCTGGTTTGACTTGGTATTGCATCTTATCTTGAAAAGAGTATGGATATAATCATTTGGTTATATAGGGAAATTTACTAGATCAGGCATTTTATTTTCCTTACTAAGGTAATTCCAGTGTGAGGGATTAGAACTTTCAAGATGAGAAATAAGGAAGGGAAGAAAATTCCAGAGAAGAGTGAACCTAGTATGGCATGGAATAGAATGTTTCCTTAATCTAGCAGGGGGAAAGAGGCTGAGCACATACAAATTGCTAGCAATAGAAGGCAGGCGAAGCAGTACTCTTGTGGTGCCTACACTTCAGATTTTTCATAAAATCTCCCACAGTTGCCCACCACTGATGCAGTTCCACTAGTGGCAGCCACAGCGGGAGCACTAGAGTCGGCCAGTTTACACAACAGTGGTTAAAATGCTGATGACACACTAGGACTCCCAATGTTGCTACCCCGGCAGAGCTCTAACACTGCTGTAGCAATGGGAGTAAGTGATCATCCATCCTGAATTGGGTGGGACAATCCAAAATGCAGAGTTCAAGTCCCAGGCTGAATGACTCCGGGACAGCATTTGTCACAGATTCCCTGCAGCGCCTGCTCCGTGCCGTCCAAGGCTCGGGGCGGCATCAGCCTGTTCCTGGGGGTGGGGGGTTGAGTTTGGCCTTAGCCCCTCCTTTGTCATGAGGCCTTGCCCCTGCTCCTCCTCTTACCCCTGAGTCCCATCCCCCCTGGCCAGGCCAGCAGCTGGAGCCAGGCTGTGATAAAAGCCACCCTGGGCAGGTGGAGGACCCAGGGCTCCCCACAGCGGGCCAGCTCTTACCATGGCCTGGCTCTGGCTTTCGGCCTGGCCAGGGGACAGGGACTCGGGGGTAAGAGGAGGAGCAGGGGTGGTATCGCAGAGGGGGAAGGGCTCCTGCATGTGTCCTGCTTTTGCCTTTTGAAAAGGTGGTCACCCTAAATGGGAGAGGCTAAGAAAAACTCACAATACAGGATGTGCTTGTGGAGACAGCTATGCTGCAACCATGTAAATGGATAAGCAGGGTAGTAGGTCTGGGATGATAGCCAGAAAAATCTGTCACTTGAGAATCCTAAGCACTGCTGGAAAAGGTGTGATGGAAAACCCTGACTTCAGAGAATAACTGAGTCTGGGCACAATCCTATGAATATTTATGCACCCAAGTGGTCTCATTGACTTCAGTGGGACTATACAAATGAGTAACATTTCTCTGGTATAGATGTATTTGCTCTCTAGATTGAGCTTGTTGGCTGCTAACAGTGAATGAATATTTGTTTAAATAAATGTTTCACTTGGAATTAAAAAATATAGCAATATTTCTCTTGGTCTTTCTTTCGTTTAGACCAAACTTGACTAGGCAATGCCCCTTTCAACCTCAGGGGAAAAACATGATCACAAGTAATGAAAGTGTCTAACACTTGCTGGAGTCTGTGTTGTTCTTATAAAACTTTTCATGTATCTCCAGAACTTGATAAAGACAATTGACAATGACTTCTGTTGTTCCAGAATTCTTACTTTCCTTCTTTGACAAGGGCTCAGTAGCAAGTTGGAATTAAACAGCTGAAAGATTAGTGTGTCTCTTGGATGCTCTCACTTTTTGGGGGCGGCGGGGAATTTGAAGTTTGCTATGTGAATATGTTAAGGTAGTGAGTTTGTAGAATTATTTATGAACTTTTTATTTACAACTGTAGTTAGTAGTGGGCAGTACATAAATCTGATCCAGCACATCTTAGTAACAGAGTTATAGTGCTTCAGGGTCAGTGTGATAATGATTTCCAAAAGTATTTTTAAGGTCACATGCTGTCCCATTGGTACTAATTTGCTCCAAACCTTATAAACCTGCCTGATGATTGTTCACCATTCCAAATCTGCCTCGTCCCCCTTCTGTTGCCTTCCCCATTCTCCAAAGACTTTAATGATTTTTCAATATTTTCCTTTTGATTGCTGTTTTACCAACGCAAGGAGGAAGGATGGTCCACCCATTAGCGTGGGACTCAGAAGAATTGGGTTAAATTACCTGATCAGTCAGTGACCTGTGTGACCTTGAGCAAATCACTTAACCTTTCTGTGTCTTAGTTTATCCCTCTGTAAAATGGGGGTAATAGCACTTCTCTACCTTTTGAGGGACATGTGAGGATAAATACATTAAAGATTGTGTGGCAGTAACACTCAAATACTATGGTAATGGGAGCTATACAAGTACCTAAGATAGCATGATAGGTTTTCTCCCTGAATACTTTCTCTGAAAGTATTATCGTACAGAAGACTAATAATTTCTGATGCAAAGTAAGCAAATAGAAGACTTGCCTCAGGAGTAGAAAATTAAGTAAGGAAAGGTTCATTTTAAAATAAAACCCCAAGTTAATAAATTTCTAACAATGGCTCTAAAGGAGGAAATCACACATAGTACTGACCAAGGCTCAATTCACTTTAATGGGAATAAGTACTCCTGAGAAAAACAGCTTGCTAGTATAACTTCTAATGAGATCTGATAACCTGTGACCCATTGCTAGAGAATTGTGTTCTTCTCATACTGTATGTGTTCATTACCTTCACCATGCCATGATATACCAGTAAATTTAGGAAAACAGGTCCACTAGTTACAGTATATTTATGTTGCTTATCTTTTATTCTATATGCAGAGAAAAATCATCTTACCAAAATACTTACATGTCAAAAATATCCACTGAAAATATTACCTTGCATTTTGTAATGGAAATGCTCTTCCACTAGGCTAATTTTGGTAGGACTATAGTCTCCACTTGTGTCGCTCTTGGATAGGTTTGCCTGTTTAGTACAAAGGGAGTATTTGATAACTCATTTTGTCAAACACTTGAGGCATATGGCTAAATTGCTTTCTGTTGTAATGGTAAAGACCTGTCAGTCTGAAGTGCATTCTTCAGATTCCACAAATCCTTCCAACACCACCTTTGCTAGCTTCCAACACCGCCTTTGCTAGCAGTAGTTAAAATGTGACTCAGCGGTCTAGCCTACATTACGCTTTTCCCTCTAAAATTTCTCACTGTTGCCACTTCAATGTCAACTCCACTGGTGGTAGTCCCAGTGGCCACTCGTGTTTTAACAAACATGTCTCTAGACCTGCTCTGACCAGGATAGACAACCTGGTGGTAAAAGTGCTTGTATACATTACTACTTCCACTGTAGCCTGAGTTTATTCAGAAATTCTTAGATCATTTTAAAGTTCTTGTAAGCTAAGTTTGGAAAGTATTTGTCCTATTCTGTTCATGTTATAGGGATTCAAATATGCCCCTACACGAATCACAACAAAATTTAAAAGGAAAATCACAATACTGTGAACATTTACATGGTAAGATTTGGGATGAGGGGGTGGAGAGTGAGCCCGCATACACTCACCCCGCAGCAGTGGCTCCTATCCTGCAGGTCTGGACCTGGCTCCCCACTCCGGGCATTGTGACCGAGTGCACAGGGGTGACAGTGCCACTCAGGTTTGACCAGTGGGATTAGGGTTGGAGTACTGGGGCAGAGGGTGCTTCTACAGGTGGTTGGTGCCCTGTTGGCAGGGCAAAGAGGCAGCAGCAATAAAGGGACTTAGGTATAGTGTCTCTAAAGAGAGAGAACTGAATTTCCATACCTTTTCCCCTAAAACCATGACTTTTTTACTAAATTTAGCAGGATTGCACTGTGATTTTTTTTTATTTAAAAATGCCATGACAACTCTGCAGGCCTATACATTATATACAGTACCTTAATGAGAGGTCTCCAGGAGAGATCTAGATGTTTAAAAGTAGTCGGTACATCAGGGGGAGCCTCGATAACCTTCTCTTCTTTTACTTTCTCGAATGAACTCTGGATAGTAGCTTTGGGGGCTCGAAGATCCCAAAACAATATGGAGCTCCACAAAACCAGAGATTGTAGGTTATTGCTATTCGTATGCTTAAAAATCATTTAAACTTTTCAATAAGCTTTTGTATAATTGTTTTTTATCTTCAAAATTAGTATAGCAATAGATGCAAGAGTTTGGGGAACAGAGAAATGGAGAACTAGTTTATAGCTACTTTTATGCACTATGGCATATAGTTACTCCACATTTTGTCCTCACTCTGTTCTTAATCATATACTGTAGCTAAATAAGCATCATACAGTTTAAAAAAACTACACACTCAGTGGATGAAATGCACTCCCTTGCATAGAGCCTAATTACTTGGTCTGGGACTGTGTCTGCTGTGCAGCCTCTGGGTTGGAATTGCATCCACAGCCCTGCCAGCCAGTTGAAGAATATAAGAAATGTCATACTGGTCTGACTCAAGGTCTATCTAGTCCAGCACCCTGTCTCTGACAGTGGCCAGTAGTGGATGCTTCCTGAATGAAATGAGTTGTACTGGCAAAAGGACTATGTGCAGGTCTAACTCCATCTACACTAGGGCTTTTGCCAGTTTAGAAATTTTATTAAAAACCCACACTAATTGACGTTACTATTCAAGAAGAAGTTTCTTGTGTAGACATGGCCTTAGGTTATTTAGCAGCCTTCTGTGCATAAATGTAGTTCTGTGGCCTTCCAGGACAATCTACGTGGGGCCAGCACAGACGCTTTTTCTGTGGCACAGAGTGAGCATGAAAGCACCTCTGTAAGGCTGTCCAGCTAGTGGACCCCACACACTGCCCTTACGTGGGGCTTAAGTGATGTGGTGGTCTGTGTGGTGGCCCTCTGCAATAGGATGAATTTCATCTATTCCAGATAGCTTTGTAGGAATTCAGAACTTTGTCAATTACACCATTGAATATATGCTAAAACATTTAGCAGAGAGAAGGAATAAGCTATATTTAGAAGGATTTTCAAAGGAATTCAGGAGACGTTTTGTGACTGTTTGTGCCTATGAAAACATTTGTAGAATGCATTACCAATCAGGAGAGCAGGTTACAAGCTGCACACAGACTCCAGTTCTGTTTTCAAAAGCAATGCCCATTCTGTTAACCTAAAATAATAATTAATTAATAATACAGGGAGGTGGAGATGAAAAATGGCAACAAATTATTATCAACAAAGCTACTTCTTCACCGCCTCTAAAAACAGACTTTAAGAAAGAGAGCCTCTCGCTGTGGGCTGTACAACTCCCCTGGTACAGCTTTCAGAGTAGCAGCCGTGTTAGTCTGTATTCGCAAAAAGAAAAGGAGTACTTGTGGCACCTTAGAGACTAACAAATTTATTTGAGCATAAGCTTTTGTGAGCAAGTCAGGGCTCATTAGCCCATTGATATGAAAATGAAACAAACACGTTTTACCAAAACAAACATACTGCAAGCAAATCAGTTAGTGCCTTGATATTCAGAAATGCCAAGCCTGTAGAACTTGAAATGAGGTCAATGAGATCTTAAGTTACTGGCACAACTGAAAATCAGGCCCTCAACTGTCAAATATGTGAGTACCTAATATCCATCCTCTTGTAAATTTCATCCTGCTTAAACAAATAGCAAATCAGTGAAGAATTAATGGTAAACAACTACATAGTGAAATTGCAATTCAAAAAGTGAATATCTCAAATGATACTTGCTTATAGTAATTATAAATAATTTTAGTTTTTATTAGGCTTCTTATGTTTTTCCAATAACACTTTTCTCTGAATTGATCATTTTTTTTTACTTATTTCCTCTTTTTAGATCAAAACAGAAAATTAGATTTACATTTAAACTTATTCAGAAAATAAAAGAATAGCAAACAAAGTGCTGATGAAATAATGCAAGTTATTGATTCCAGTAATGTTTTCTGATCTTATTTTCAAACCTAATTCCCAATCTCAAAAAGATGAAAATGTATGTACACAATGGAATCTTTGTCCAGAGAAAGAATTGACTACTTCCGGATAATTGGCAAAACCTGCATTTATCAGCTACTCAAGAAAGTTGCATCCATTCTTTTAACACTTTGTAAGCCAAATCCTACTAAATTTTCTCAAACAAACATGGCCACTGAAGTCAAAGGTTTATTTGCATGGGTAAGGAAGGCTGGATTAGAATCCAAATGTAGTTTGTTTACTTTCTATCATGCAGTTTTGTAATATTGGATTTGCTGACCCTGTGCCACTGTGGCACTGATTCTCTAGACAGACCCTGAGTTGAACCACTGGCAAATTTGTATGTACTCTTCTGGGGAGGCCTTGTCTTTATATGTGTATATACAGTGCCAAGAGGGGGTTGTGGGTACTATCACAATATAATTAGTGATTAATGTGCAATGTATCAATCTTCCTTCCAAAGATGTATATGCATTGTCTTCTCCACAGTCTTCACTCGAGCATTAATGCAGTAGCAACTGAGTCTTAAAAACTTAGTTACAAGAAATTCTCAAGGTAACATCCACTTTGGGTTGTGGGTCAGATTTTTTCAGCCTGGCCTCTTTTTTGCACACCTCACTAATCCTACTACTTAGACAGCAAATGATCACCTTGGGCTGACTCATGGAATCCCTCTTTTCCTCCCACACTAACTTTAGAGGGAGCTGGATGAGCCCTTAAGATACTGTGGATGGAGCACTATGAATAGGATAGAAAGTAACTGTAGGTGCAATTTTTGTGGGTGCAACTTCTATCTAGAAAAAGGAGAACTGTTAGTGAAGTCATTTCTGGCAACTAAGTTGTTTAGGTGACCTAAGAAGTTATTGCTTTAACTTCTTGGTGTCAGGTTAGGAATTCCCATAGTAGAGTTAATATACAAAAAGAAAAGGAGTACTTGTGGCACCTTAGAGACTAACCAATTTATTTGAGCATAAGCTTTCGTGAGCTACAGCTCACTTCATCGGATGCATAAAAGTGGAAAATGCAGTGAGGATGTTTTTATACACACAGATCATGAAAAAATGGGTGTTTATCATACACATTGTAAGGAGAGTGATCACTTAAGATGAGCTATGGGGGAAGGGCTGTCATTGTTTGGCATTCTAGGATGCAGTCAGAAATACAGTACTGAGCCCAACTACTACTGAGATTATTATAAATAATTTCATCTTGTAACACCTGATCTGCAGTTCACACACTGCTTTTATTAGTCATTTGTTAAAAATATAAAGAAAAAGTAATAAAATATCCATTGAAACTCACCTCAAAATAGTCTGGCAGCCAGTGTATATCTGTTATTACTGTTTTATGGCCATATTCTATGGAAGAGACTGCACAATATCTCACAAAATGTGGTTCCTTACCACTTTGTTGTGCTTGTATAAACGTTGGCTAGAGAAGTTTTTAAAAGATACATTTTAAAAGGTATGTTTTGCAAAATACAACATTAGTTATCAAGAAAAAAGAGGAAACTTCTCATATTGTTAATGTCCCTTTACAGTATTTTAGTTCAACCTAGAAACCTTCCTAGGGGTCTGATCTAAAGCCCATCAAAGTCAATGTAAAGTCTCAGTCAGCTTTGAATCAGGCCCTGGCATACCATACTCTAAAACTTATGTCCACAATTGCTCCACCCACCTCCAATATAGCATTATTTCTTCCACTGTGCTCTCAGGCCTTCCTTCTAATTACCCACTTTTGTATCCTCTTTCCATTCTCATCTTTGTGCCTTCTTCCATACCACACACTCTGCCTGGAACTATCTCCCTCATTCCATGAGCCAAACCACCTTCCCTCTACCCTTTAAATCTGTCCTTTAAAACACACTTCCATACACGCCTTTAGCATTGGGGAAAATTTCTGTTCTGCTTTCAGTTTATACCTCATCCAATATTGATTTGATCTATTTGGTAGCTTCCTGGGGGTAGGGCTGAATACACTGTTGGTGCTCAATAAATAACAATGCCCTATTGTATCTCTGGTCTGTGTGGATTTCAGTAATATTATTTATCTGAGTTGATGATGTTGATGTGAGATTTTGATAAAGATTTATTTTGTTGCCTCATGTATTGGAATACAAACAGTCTAGTTAGTACTTCATTGCCAGGCTGATATTTCCTTCATTTTAAGCCTGCATTCCCTTTCCCATATTTTATTTCCTTTCTCTCATTTTCCTTTTTTCCCCCCTTTGTT
This sequence comes from Chelonia mydas, assembly GCF_015237465.2. NCBI lineage: Eukaryota > Metazoa > Chordata > Testudines > Cheloniidae > Chelonia > Chelonia mydas. The sequence goes on from NC_057854.1 coordinate 77,593,500, forward strand.
TTTTAATTCACAGCAGGGCATACTCCAGCACTAAATACAGAACTCAAGTACTAACCATATTAACAGCAGTGTTCTTGCTTCCACCAGCACCAGTTTTAGCATTCTGCAGCTTTTCTTCATACTCAGAAATGTCCCACAGTACAACCTATGAGGAGAAATGAATGTCCTTACAAAGTATTTTTTTCTGTTTAAATGATAGATTAAAACATACTTCTGAACTGTAATATGAGCACTGTTTGAGACTAGAAGGAGGAAGGCTACTTTCTATACCAGGACTGGAGGGTGGGTGGTGTGTTTTTTTTAAGGTATTGCCTCTGTAGACCCTCACTGTAGCAGTCTTGTGCAACAAGACTGCAAATCCTAGAACCATCTGAGTCACTTAACAATTGGTTGGTCTGTGTAGCTTGTCACACTGATCAAGCATTTCTAAGTGTTACCTTTAAAGTGATTGCTGAGGCTGTGGACTAAAAAACTGCTTCTATGACATCACATCCTCAGACTCAATAAAGGATTAGACATTTCTATGGATGATGAGAATGTTTACTGACAGGATAAAACATTTATATGGGATATAAACTTTCATGTTTCATAAACCAACATTAATTGACGAAAGTTGGGAATAAAACTTCCCGTCCATAAAAATGTCTAATCCTTTTCTGAATTGTTTTAATCTCCTGGGGTCAGTAATATCTTGTGGTTCCACAGGTTAATTATGTGTTGTGTAAAGAAGCAATTTCTTTTTTTAACAGATTAAATGCATTTCCTCTCAATTTTATTGTCCTGCACTTAGGACGGAAGAATTCCATGCACTGCTACAGGCTGGGTACCGACTGGCTAAGCGGCCGTTCTGCAGAAAAGGACCTGCAGATTACAGTGGATGAGAAGCTGGATATAAGTCAACAGTGTGCCCTTGTTGCCAAGAAGGCAAAAGGCATATTGAAGTCCATTAGTAGGAGCATTGCCAGCAGTTGACGGAAGTAATTATTTCCCTCTATTCAGCACCGGGGAGGCCACATGTGGAGTATTGTGTCCAGTTTTGGGCCCCCCACTACAGAAAGGATGTGGACCAGTTGGAGAGTCCAGCGGAGGGCAACAAAAATTATTAGAGGACTGGGGCACATGACTTATGAGGAGAGGCTGAGGAAACTGCGGTTATTAAGGGCTTGGCTACACTTGCAAGTTAGAGTGCATTAAAGCAGCCCCGGGCGCCCTAGCTCCTGGGGTGTCCACACTGGCAAGGCATGTATAGCGCCTGGACTCTGTAGCTGGAGCGCTCCTGGTAATCCACCTCTATAAGAAGCATAAAGCTTGCTGCGCCCCGGCTGAAACAAGGTCAGTGTGGACAAAGTGTTGCATTACTGCGCTGTGATTGGCCACCAGAAACGCCCCATAATTCCCTGAAGTCAAGTGGCCACTCTTCTCATTCTGTTTAAATCGGCCACAGGCATGCGGATATTCCCTTTCAAAGCTCAGTTTCTGACAGCCAGCATGCTTATCTGCTCTGGGACAAAGCAAACCGTTAGTGTGGAATGCTGCCATTGTGAGTGTGTATGAGAGAGGGGGAGGGTCTGCTGCTGTCTGCACTTACAAGACAACATGCTGACACACTCTCAGCCCCCTAGAACACACTGTCTCTCCCCCCACATACACACAACACACTTCCTCTCACACTCCACCCCCTTCCTCCCCACATTTGAAAAGCACGTTGCAACTACTTGCACACTGGGATAGCTACCACAGTGCACTGCTCTTTGTGGCATTGCAAGAGCTGCTAATGTGTCCACGCCAGTGCGCTTGCAGTTGACAGTGTAAACACACGGCAGCATTTTCCCTGTTGTGGTCTCCGAAGGCTGGTTTAACTCCCAGCGCTCTACATCTGCAAGTGTAGCCAAACCCTTAGTCTGCAGAAGAGAAGAGTGAGGGGGAGAGTCTAAAAGATTCTTTTGTTCCTGTGAGGCTGGGTTTGTCCCATACCTGCCCTGATGAAGTGTGAACTGCTTCTCTGCTCTTGGAGAGTTTTTGCCTGGGCTTATTTTAAGCCACGAGGATACATTTTCAGCCTCATAACTACATACATGAAATTATAACCTGTAACATTACTATAACATCACTGTAACAACAATGCTTAGTGCCTTCCAAAGACACCCGCTATGACAAACTTTGCATTGGATGCCACACAATCATTTTATAAAGATGAACATGGGGGTGTAGGGTGTTCCCCTGAGGTACAAAGTGTCACACTATTTCACTAGGAGGGTGGTGAAGCACTGGAATGGGTTACCTAGGGAGGTGGTGAAATCTCCGTCCTTAGCTGTTTTTAAGGCCAGCTTGACACAGCCCTCGTTGGGATGATTTAGTTGGGATTGGTCCTGCTTTGAGCAGGGCGTTGGACTAGATGACCTCCTGAGGTTTCTTCCAACCTTAATCTTCTATGATTCTATGTCTCCTTGTTTTTGTATTATGGTAGAGGATAAATGGGGTACCCAACTGTATCTTTTGTACCATTTATCATTTTATATATTCTCTATCATGTTCATATTTTATTGATTTCCTCTCTAGAACCAAAAAAGTAGGAGAACTCTAAAGATGGGAAGCATTCATATTCTAAAGCCACAATGACGTACAAGCAGGGACATGGATCTGGACATGGCCTGGTGCAACTGGTAACAGACATGCAGGTACTATTGGTCCAAGGAAAGGCCCACACTTCTGCCATATTGGAGATGAAGGATAAAGGCAGCATAGCCCTCCTAAAGACAAGCATCTACTGAAACCATGAAGAAGTTATGATCACAGTCTGCTTTGGTACCATCTACATCAAGGAAGCTGGACTGATCTGTTATACTAGACCCCTCACAAGACCACAACTTCTTTACATATTCTCCCTTTCTTTAAGGTATCTGGTGCTGTCCCCTGGTAGACAAGATACTGAACTAGACAGACTGCTGATCTGATCAAGCATGGTAATTTCTATGTTTTTTCTACGACCTGCTATCAATGGATGAAAATGCTCCGTTTCTGGAGCCAAGAGACCTGGATGGGTCTAGAGCTTTCAGTTAGCTTAGCCACTTAGATATGAGAAGTGGACATTTTTAGTCAACCCAGTCCCCTTAGTGGTTCTGGGACATGAAGAATAGTATGCAATACTCCTAAGAGTGGCAACGTGCCAAGGCAATTCTATGGAGAGAAACCTGAGATACTCCTTCTGATAAATTACCAACAAAACAGCAAAATGCATTAAAGAAAAAAAATGAGAGTCCATGAGGGTCACTGTCCAAACAGTTGTCCACAGTATGAAGAATTTCTTCAGATAAGATCATGCCTATCCTATCAGCATTATTTGGTGTGGAATACTCTCTTGTGCTGTCAAACCTCTCTCACAAGAGGGATTTAGATGCAGACACAGGTAGGGAACCACTAGGAATGTGGTTCCTTAGGAAACTGAGAAGGAACAGGGGAATAGGACATAAAGTGCAGGCAACGGGATTTCCTTGTAGATATTTGATTATCCGTGGGTTAAGAGACTTGGTTGCCCATACCTGCACAATAAAGGTACAAACCCTGTTTCACTACCACAGTGGGCTCATTTGCACAGAATCCATGGGAGCTGAAAATTGGGTATTTTTCCCACAAGTGGTGTGATTTGGCCATGTGTATTTTGACTGTGCTTCACTAGTTTATACAAACTACCAAGTTTGCTGCCATACTGCATTTTCCATTTGTTCAAGAACACTCAATATTCACTATTTAGTGCAGATACACTAATGTAGTAAATTAAAATTCAAAAATGAAGATTGACTAGAACAATCCATATAGAAAATAACAGAACAAAAAAGAAAGGAACCAACACCTGTCCATTCATACAGCCTCCAGCAATGATATTGGGATCAGATGGACAGAACTCAAAGCAGTAGATATCTTCAGGGCAATCCAGCATTAACTAGAAAAAATAATAATCAATTGAAAAATACAGTCATGTTGGAAAGATTGTTCCTTTGCTGTCTGAATGCTCCGAATATTTTAAAATCCTGTTTAAATACCTGAGGGTGAATAGGGTCAGAGAAACTCCAAAAAAGAATTGGTGACTTCCGCAACAACAGTTTACCCGACTGGGCAATGCGTTCTTCATAAGAAAGCCGCTCTGTTACTGACACTGCTATAATCCCTGATGGAGGGGAAAACAAACAACTTCATCGTCGATAAAGGGAAAATGTTAGCAGTTCTTAAAAAAAAAATGCCATGCCCACTTCAAGTGTTAATGGCTCTGTTAATTATTGCTTTATAGGTGACCTGTAACGAGAGACAATTGGCTATGTCTCCTTTTCATATAATAGCCAATTTTTTCCCCACTGTAAGTCACCTTTAAAACAATAATTTTAGTTAATGAATGATTAGGCACCTTTATAAATGCATGATGGAAGCCCAAGACCAGAATATAACAAAATATTTTTGTTAAGAGTCATTAAATTGTAATCTCAAAACTGGAATAACGTGACAGACATGGTTATGCTCTTGGGCACCCATTAAGAAACCAATTCCTTTGTTGTTATACTTAAAAAGAAGGCAGATTTCCTGTGCATCCTCCAGTGTTAGCTATTCAGTGGCATGTGTGGAGCTGCAATATCCCAAAGGAAGCACTGGGAAGCATTCAGAATGTATACTGGTGCTCTCTGCACTCAGGTGGAGTCACATAGCCAAGTGGTGGGGAGAAGTTGAAAGAGAAGCAGGGCCCCATGGAGAGTGTGCGCTTCTGGGATAATATGAGAAAGAAATTAGGCCCAGCACAATTAGAGTACTTTTAAATGGGTTTCACAAGGGGAAAATTTCCTTCCTATGTATTCTCTACTATACACTTGTACAAGAAATCATCTGGCCTACAACATTACCTCTTTGATTTCTACACAATATCTGTCCATATCCCACTTTATCTCAAATCAGTGGTTTCCACATTTAAAAGCCAATAAAACCTTTATCAATTTAAACTTTAAAGCTCTCAAACTATTTAAGGCATGAACTAAATATTCGATAAGCATTACCATAAATGGTTGGGTGCCAGCAAACACAGCTAACTGTTCTATGCTTCAGATAGTGCAGGTCTGTAAACGATTGGTATTCCTTAAGGTAAGCATCTGACTTGCCACCAAAGGCACTTTCGTCTTCTGCTAATGCTTTCCAGTCATCAAAAAAGGCATTCATTATTTCATTTTGCTGCAATGCTATTTCCACTCTGTGTTATGAAAATAATAGTTAACATTTTCAAAAAATGTCAGATGTGATTATTCAATGGGATAATTACCCACTAATTCAATAGAGAGAAATCTTTCATTTAAAAATTATGACCACATCCCCCAAAGTGGTACGCACAATGGTTACCCTGTGCTGGTCAGTCCTCTCAAGAGAGCCCTTCACATTCAAATACACTTAAAAAAAAATAGACGTACTGTGCTATCACTTCACTTGTGTGTACTCAGATAGATTTGATTTCAGTGATTAGGCTCTTGAAGTTTACTGCCCAATCCTCGAACTCCAATGATTTCAGTGGACTCCTCAAGTGAGTAAGAGCTGTAGAACTGGGCCCTCACAGTTTATAGTTGCTCCTTCTACTTAATCCAGCAGAGGAGTCCTAGGGCCACATCCTCAGTTGATATAAATAGATGTAGCTCCCTGACTTTAATAGAGCTATGTCATTTACACCTGCTGAGGATCTGGGCCATAATTTTTTGTTTGCCCATGAAAATGAATTTGTCACGAACTGTATTACTTGTTCCCATGTAAATGAATGTGATGTCACAAACCTATTACAGTATCAAGTAAGAAGAAAAATAGGCTAGGAAGATGCAGAATATAGAAACTTAGGAACTGCACTACTTGGACCAGACTACTGGTCCATCTAGAGCAGTATTCTGTCTCTGACAGTGGCCAATATCTGATGCTTCAGAGGAAGGTGTTAAAGTCACTTTATTGGACGAGTATGCAATAGCATTACTATGATGGAAGTACTTCAATAATTAGCAAAAGTGACAGTGTAGAGCAGTGGTGGGCAACCTGTGGCCCGTGGAGTATGGAAAAACACATGGAATGAGTGAGACCTATACTTTAAATTTCAGATGGTTCAAAGTTTCTGTCAGTAAGAAAGTTTTTAATTGTGGCTTAACAGCTGACTAACTTGTTTTAGAGATTTGAAACCACCTTCCACAAAGCACAACAGAACAGCATGGATTGGAGACACATGCATCAGAGAATTCAGTTTTTGTCTTGATTTTAAAACTAACAGTTATAAACCTAAGTATATCGTGACACCTCTTGTATAGTTGTGTGTACCGCTTTACTGAAGGTAAACTTTAATGCATATTGTTGCAACATTTTTACCTTAAAAGCACTGAGATAATAAATTCTTTCAGATCCTCAGATGACAAACACAGCTCTTTTTCTTCATCTGAGAACTCTCTAGGAAAATACTGTGTGGCTGCATTTCTTGGATAGGTCCTAAGCAATTTGGAATAAATTTTAACACAAGTAAGTTTGAAAGAATTTTTTTTTAAAGAAGCCTTATGATATATAAAAAATGGAAAGCTAACTATGTTATTTTTTTGCTAATGTTGTTAAGGTGATTTGGGTTGATCCGACTTTGGAAGTGGGGGAGAACTTAGATGCACAGTATTTGAAAAGGTGCTCTCAGAGGACCTGACTCTGCTCTCACGCGGGATTTACAACTGTGTAACTCCATTGACTCCAATGAGTTATTCCTGGTTTACATTACTGTTAGTGAGCTCAGAATCAGGACATAAATTAATAAATAATAATGAAGGGATTGTTTCCCTTTATAATTACTAAAAACTGTTAAATCAATTTCAAACTTACCACTTTGTTTGAGTACTCATTTCCCTTACTTTTGGAACGACTTGTGTACCAACATCTTTTTCAAGTTTCTTAATGATGAAATTTTTATCCTGATAGGATGTACATTCAATGTAGCCATCTTTTACACTTGAAGCATTTCTATCAGTAAATTTGACCTTTGAACCAAACTCTCTGCGCACTCGAGAAATCATATATTTAATCTGCAATACACCCAAAATAAGAGATTTTCTGAAGTGACCATAGGAAAAATATTCTTGAAAGGCAAGTCCGTTAAAACAGCGAGATTCAGAGATCTGCAAGGTCACTTCTGGTGGTCACTTGTAAACAGAGTTCACAAACATTTATAGATTTTGAAATTCTGTACCTCTCTCATGAGCCCAAATCACCAATAAGTGTGTGTCATCATATATTTTTATCTTTCTAAATTGTACAGGACTTCTGAATATTTTTTAAATTATTCCTAGCACTGAAAGGGATAATCCTGTTACTCTGAGATATCAAAATTGTCCATTTGCCCAAGTAACTACCTCACTTCTCTCTGGGTGAAATTTACTCTGCTCTGAGAGCCACCACAGGGACTTTATGCCACGTAAGCCAAATGCTATGTCAGACAGCAGATTCCAGAACAAACGGAAGAGAATACTGCATCCCATTTAAACTACATGGAGAATTTGGATTTCCCAGAGGTTAATGGGAGTTGTTCCATTGACTTGTTTGGAGCAGGATTGGGACCTTAAGTAAGTAGAAAATAATTACAATTATCTAAATTGTAATTATTTGGCAAAGATATCAAAACTACCACCCCAAACCTTATGAATGGTGATGGGGATGCTTAATGGCCAAAAGTGGCCATGACTTCTGTTTTACATCTCCAGCAGCAGAGTGCCTTCATTACAGTCTAGGGCACTGGATCATGTATGGACTTAAATGGAAAAGGAAAACATCAGAATCTTTTCCTACAGAACTTTCAGTTTTTCTTAGAGGTCTAGTTAGTTCCAACTCTCCTTTGCTGTGATGTCTGACAAGATCGCAATCAAAATTGGGATGACCACAAGAATTTCAGGCATAACTCTAAATTTTCTGCCTTCTGTTCATTTAAGGAACTTCTTTAATTTTATTTTAATAGAGAATTTGTGAGATTATGATTTTGATTGAATTATATCTATAATTTCTGACCTTTCTAAGAGATTCATTAACTGATTCTTCTTCAATTTCCTTTTCACTGCCAAGGGAGACCCAAGGTTTGCGGACAGGAGGCTTATAAACGTATTCCTCTGTTGTTCCTTCTTTAGTCTCTCCTTCTTCTTCCACTGGCTCTGGAGGCTGTAAGACAAAGTAATTGCAAAGAAGATATTTATAGTTTTTCACATATAAACATAAATATATTATTTAAATGTAGATACCAAATTCAGTGTTGCCAATTCTTATTCACACAAATAGTCTCAATGTAGTCAATCTGGCTACTCACAGGAGTAAGGGTTTGGAGGATTAGGCCCTGTCCTTTTAGCAATGAATTTTCCAATTTTCCATAAAGGGACACTGTCAATTTGAAAGCAAGTCAGTGTTTTAAAAACAAGTTTAAAGTGATTTCATGTACTCCACCTGCTCCCGAGTCCACTGTAACTAGCTAACAGAATGTTGGAAATCATTAGGAAAGGGTTAGATAATAAGACAGAAAATATCACATTGCCACTATATAAATCCATGGTACGCCCACATCTTGAATACTGCATGCAGATGTGGTTGCCCATCTCAAAAAAGATATATTGGAACTGGAAAAGGTACAGCAAAATGATTAGAGGTATGGAACAGCTTCCATATGAGAAGAGATTAATAAGACTTGGACTTTTCAGCTTGGAAAAGAGGAGACTAAGGGGGGATATGATAGAGGTATATAAAATCATGAGTGGTGTGGAGAAAGTGAATAAGGAAAAGTTTATTTACTTGTTCCCATAATATAAGAACTAGGGGCCACCAAATGAAATTAATGGGCAGCAGGTTTAAAACAAACAAAAGGAAGTATTTTTTCACACAACACGGTCAACATGTAGAACTCTTAGCCAGAGGTTGTTGTGAAGGCCAAGACTATAACAGGGTTCAAAAAAGAACTAGATAAATTCATGGAGGATAGGTCCATCAATGGCTATTATCCAGGATGGCAGGGCTGGTGTCCCTAGCCTCTGTTTGCCAGAAGCTGGTAATGGGAAACAGGGGATGGATCACTTGATGATACCTGTTCTGTTCATTCCCTCTAAAGCACCTGGCACTGGTCACTTTTGGAAGACAGGATACTGTGGTAGATGGACCTTTGGTCTGACCCAGTATGGCCATTCTTATGTACAATCACTATTTTATTTTCTATTAAAATGCTTTCCCCCCTCCCCCCCGCCTGCTGGTGTGTGACAGATGCACCCGAACAAAAGGAGAAAATGACTAAGGCCCTCATCCTGCAGCGTACTGCACTTGGAAGGTCACAGGGGTCCACACAGTGGTGCTCCAGTGCACAGTGCATTGCAGAAGTGAGACCTAACTAATTAAGGTTCCAGTCCTGCAAACACTTAAGCATGTTAGTAACCTCAGGAAAATAAATAGGCCTACTGAAATCACATGTACAAATATTTGCAAAACAGGGTCTAAATGACTATATAAAAAATGTTTGCAAATGTACAAAATGAAAATAAGAAGCATATTTTTCTCTAATTTTTCAACTATAGTAATTTTATGTGCTCCTTGTAACAACAGTAGAAAAAAAATCAAAACCAAATGTGACTTTCAGTTACAAGGTTAATGTTTTCCTCTAATGTTTACAAATATATAAATCTGGAGTTATTTTTGCAAGTACAATTTGTTGAATAGATAGTCTTCCTTTGAAGAGCCCATTAATTATAATCTCTTACTGAAATGTGTCTAATCTGGAAAACTAGAGATTTTGCACATGTGATTAGCAGTTTTATGAGAAATGGTAATTGTGACACCAATCAAGTCAGTGGCAAAAATCCCATTGACAATGGAGTTGGGATTTCACCCAAACACTTTTTCAGTATAAATTATAGGTATATTTTGCATGTTCAGACTAACTTCAAGGGTAAAATTCTTGCAATTCGAGTGCTTTATTTATAAGTGTGTTCAATACAGATCTTCTTTTCATGTCATTGAAGAGCTGTGTCAATGACATAAAAAGAAGAATCAGACTAGCCACTATTGCATTCCTAAAACTCTGTAATATCTGGAAGGCTGAAGACATTTCAATAAAAATTAAAATCAGTGTATACTAGACAAGTGTGCTGATATTGCAGTATGGGTTGGAATGCTGGAGTATGAGGAAAGCTGATGAACATGAGATATTGACTGTAGAAATGAACTAGCAGAGAGGAATACTGAGAGAGTCAAGACTGCAGAAAATAAAAAATTATGTGCTAAAAACATGGCGAGAAATAATGCTGTTACAGAAGAGTCAAGAAAGACAACTGCAATGGTTTGAACCTGTGTCAAAAATGAACCCAGAAAGGATACAAATATGGTGATATGTACCAGAGTGCAAGCAACTAGAAAGAAAGGAAAACCGAGGACGTATTAGATAAACACAGTGAAGAATGACACAGAACAAAAATATTTAAAGATGAATGAGGCTGTGAAGCTGATACAAAGTGATGGAAAAACTTCATTCGGCCCCATTGTCGCTGCTGAGCTGATGGATGAGAATTAAAGAGAAAGAGAAGAAGAGACAATACAGATCTCAAAGTGTGCGTGTGTGTGTGTCTGTAGCACTGTGAGTTATTTTAAGTATGTGAAATAATGTGAAGGTGTGTTTGAATTTTCTTACATTTAAAAAGCTTTTCTTGGCCTCTTCAGTTGCAACAAGATAAAAGTTCTGTCCATATTTGAACTCTGTATCTAAAACTACCAGAAGTTCTTCCCCTGGATATTCCTGCATGAATAAGAACAGAAAGGTTTCATATATTCCACTTCCAATTACAGCTGATATATTAATCTAAGATCTGTAAAATTGTGAATTAGACATTTAAGTTGTCAATACCAGAAAACACAATCCTGAAGAAAAAACAATTCTTAAATGCAAAGAACTGTGACTATTTACTGGAAAGCGGAAAGCAAGTAATGTGCAAAAAAAGCTTGATCCTGTACACATTGAAGTCAATGGCAAAGTTATCATTAACTTTAGTGGTGGATGATCAGGGTCAGAATTTGTAAAAATTTACAAGTACAGAGGGCTGTTTTGCCCTCACGTGTGTGTACAAATCTCATGGACTTCAGTGAAAATTTCAAAGCCATATCCAAAGGCATACATAGACTTATTTCTATTTTGTAATATACTAATATTTATTCCCTTTTAAATTTCCTTTTAAGGATTACATATTAATATGAAAAATAGAAATGAAAATACATTTTCCTAGAGTAGTCACAGATGGACAGATGAGTATGGGCCTTACCACTGAAAGTACATGGTCTGAGGATTTTAAGTTTTAAAGTGAAAATGAAAGGAGTTACGTACTAGGACTATTTTTTTGACTGGGTGGAAATCGGAGACTGCAGCTCTTGTCTTCATGTCCTGAATTATGTCCTCTTTTTTCAGAAGTTTGTAAGGTTTTTCTTCTGTGACATCTTCATTAATTCGACAATTTAAAATTTCTTGTGTCTTTTGAGTGAAAACTAATGGAAAGATCTCTGGGTGGCCTAGAAAAGGTAAGGCAAAGTTGGAGGGTGAACAAAAATAGTGTTTTCCTTGAAAGGCTGACAGTGTAGGAGATATGTCCTTAACAGTTCTAGATCTTTCTTACGGCTAGCAACATGAAACCTTTGAATCTCTGTACTTAAAGTTTTTGGTACATTTGGTGGCATAGACTGTAAATTCAATATGAAAAGATAACATTGTCTTCATGTTGTAAAAGCTGCGCCTAACACATTTTGCATAATCAATATATGTTATTTAAAATAAAATATTTCAAGAAAACAGAAGAATAAATTCACAGTCATCCTATGCTATACTAAGGCAGAAGTTTTGTGCTAGGAGTTGGCTGTGTGGATGGCAAAGAAACATTTACTTGCTGCTAATCTAGCATTCACAAAATAAGGATCAGCTGATTTCTTTAACGTGGTGGATAGCCTGGAAAATCTAAGTTATGTCTATTCTTTGGCTGAAGAGAATCCTTCCTGGAGTGTGGAAATCTTGTATCACTGTGAATAAAATTTACAGTATTCAGACCAAAACATCTGCATCTATAAAACTACAGTGGTATATGGAGGGGACAAGTTCTCAGTATTTTCTGCTTGAGTTTTGTTCAGTGTTGCTCAGTAATATGCTGGGGAAACTTCATTCCACAACCTGCACTTGGTCTTATTCCTAGCTAGTGATGGCCAGTAGGGAAATACTGGTCCTTTGCTACAGGAGATGGCCAATGCTACCTTGAAAGAGAACAGAGGACCAAGTGCTCTTAAGGAAGCATGCATATGTCCTCTGATCAAAATCCAGCTCTAGATGCTGATAATGTGTGTAATTAGTGACTGTATCTAATTGTTAATGTTTGTTTGAGATTATGGAAAAGGTTGCAGCAAGACAACTCATAGTATCTTGATGCCTCTGATTTCCTAAACCCTTGTCATTCAGGGCTTTGACTATTATATTTGCATTGGTCAATGGCCTTCAGGCAGTGGATAAAGACAGCGTGTCCATACTGATATTGTCAGATTTGCCAGCAGTCTTTGCTACAGTTAATTATGAGGTTTTGTTAACTCATGTGAAGACCAAACTGGGTTTAGGCAGAGCTGCTATGTGCTAGCTTCATGCACCCAGTGTTAGGCAATTGCTCTTCTGTCTCATGGGTTCTCACACGGGGTACTGCAGACTTCCTCTCTGTCACTTCATACATCTTGTTCAGTGTGCATGAGGCCATTAGGAGGGTTACTGAAGAGGCATGGACTGAAATGCTTTCAATATACTTAATGATTTCCAGCTCTATGGCCCTGACTGAGGAAAGTCCATGAGCCCATCCCTATTCAGGACAGCAATTAAGCCCATGCTTAACTTTAAGCACAGGTTTATGTACTGTCCTGAACAGGGATGCTTTTCTAAATCACGGCCCTCATCTCCATTTCATCCTGTCTAGGGTGCAGTTGAGTCTATTTCTCAGTTACTGGGTGAGATTGAAGCATGATAGCTCAGTGGTTTGCGCATTGGCCTGCTAAACCCAGGGTTGTGAGTTCAATCCTTGAGGGGGCCATTTGGGATCTGGGGCAAAAATTGGGGATTGGTCCTGCTTTGAGCAGGGGGTTGGACTAGATGACCTCCAGAGGTCCCTTCCAACCCTGATATTCTATGATTCTATGAATAAGAGCAAACTGATTGAGACTCAAACCAGGTAAAACTGAGGTGGCAATGACTGGCCAAGGAAGACAACCAGAGCATATGACAAAGATTATATCTGCCCCTTTGATTGAGAGTATGTATCCATCATTTGTTACTAAAGTGTGAATCTTGTTAGGTTCCTATCTGCTTTTAGATAATCAAAGAACATTGACTAGAACTCTGACTGTATCTTCAAAGCCAACCTTTACACTACAATCTATGCCTTTGTTATTTCTAGATAGGATGACTGTAGTAAGTTCTACATGGGATGGGGCTACACCTTACATCCATTCAAAAGCTGAAGCTAATGTAGAATATGGTGGACCCACTTGTTACGTGATGTGGCTCACCATGAGTATGAGACACCAGGAGTGCCTCCAGAAATTGACATGGTACGCACTGGTAATCGCTGTGGAGCCATCCCCACTGCTGCCACTGGCCCCAGCATCTAGCCCACCAAGTGTGCACCATGCTCAGCCCCTACCTTCCAGCCCAGTCCACCCAGGTGTACTGTCATTCCCCATCCTTGAGAGGGAGGGGACACAAGCTTCTGGAAGTGGGACAAAGCCAGACAAGCCCCTGCGGGGAGCCCTGGTATAGGAGCCAGCCGCATGGAAGCAGCAAGAAGGAGCAGCACTGGCTGATCCACCGCCCAGTGTGCTCACTCAGGTTTGGCCCCCTGACCCCATGCCCTAGGTTGCAGTGCCAATCACTCAGTTTTGGCCTCATCACTCTACGTGTCATAATGGAGGGCCAGAGGGGCCAAATCTGCTGCTTCTTGCTGCTGCCAATCGAATGCAAGGGCACTGTTGTGCGACACCGGTGCTTCCTGAATCGCATTGTCTGCTTGTTGGCTTTGGATGGAATGTAAATAGTTGGTTATAACCTATAAAGGCCTAATTGGTTTGAGCCTTGCCTATTTGAGAGACCTCCTTTTTCGCCATGCAATACTGCCATAATTGCAGACTACAAAGGCGTTCAAGCTGGATCTCTCCTAACTTATTAGAATGGGAGCTGTTGAGAGGACATTCTTCGTAGAGAACCCTAAGCTTTGATCTGAAATAGTTCACATCTGCTGACCTTAAGGGCAAGCTGCAAAATGCTTCTTTTCAACTACTCTGAAACCTGCTTAGAGAATGGAGGTTTCTGGGGACCTGAAGGGCCAGGTGGGTTTTGTTATGTTCTTGGTGGCTGCGCGGGGTTTTTTTGAGATTTGCTGGTGTTTCAGAGTTTTTCTATTTCCTGTTATAAGGTACATTTTGTCAGGATAATCTAGACCTGGAGCAGGCATCTTTTTGTCTATTTTAAGATGAAGTAGGTAAATCTAAAATAGGGATATTGATCAGCTTGGTAAACATGCTTTGAGAAGTCAACTCAATCCTAATCCTTTTAGAACTGACAAAACAATAAATCCTTTTTAATCTCTATCATCCAGGAAGCTAAATTTCCAAATAGGCCTATAATTTAATATGTAATATTTGATAAATCCCACATTTATCCTTTAAACCCTTTCACTGCAGGTCCTCCACTGCATCCGCTCTGCTGCAGTCATCCACTGAAATCAGTGGAATACTAAGCCATTCCTAGTATACACTGCAATATGAAAGATGTGTTCTATCTGGACTTCCTGGCTATTACACAACATTGTGCAGTATGCATACAACACACACACACACACACACACACACACAATTCCTGTGTCTATTTGCTTCACAAGTGCTAATTAACATTTCATTGCTTTCCTTTTCAATATCGCTTATATTATAAGGACTTATGTTTGTGTGAGTTTCCAAGAGTGTCTGTGTTCTCCCTGCCAGGCACCTTATTCCAATGACAACCCCAACCCCCCTTCGGGATGAGGAGGCCAGGACATGAATCCTTCTTTGGCCTAGCATTTTGGCTATAGGAGCCAACTATGAAGAAGCAACTTGAGAAGTTTATTCCTCCTAAAGAACTGAGCATGTTGTTCTGTAGCACTCTCAGCCCCTGCTGCCCCAGGGAGTGAAGGATGTGGTCAGGACACAGACCCACTCAACCCTAGTACACAGCTGCAATGCTACAAATACAGCCAAGATTTTGATATGTCATGGTTGACAGGCCCAGGAAATTACATTTCCTCTTGCAAAGCATCTCTCTGAGAAGAAAATTACCACCCGTTCAGCATGAGGACTGCAACAGTACTAAAATCCCCAGTTGCTCTACTGAGGAACTTTCCATCTAACAACATCACGGACAGGCACATGCATGTCATGCCTTCCCTGCACTCCCTTTGCCAGCTCTGTTCCTGTGAGCCACCAGGACAAAAATCCACATCTCTATAGTGCACTGATAACAGGATTTTCATCCATTTTAATCTCCAGTTGACTCACAAGAATGGAATGGACAGGGGGAGCAGAGGGACAGCACAACATGCATGTGTATCAGTCCTCACGATTTGTTGCTTGGGGTGTCCGGGACTGATGCCCAGGGTGCAACTAACTGGATTGGTACCCAGAGGAAAATCTATATAACTTTCCTATCCCTACCCATAATATTTTTGGAATCCCCTTATTGTGAAATTATCAGAAAGGAGGAGAAGATTTCCCCCCATCTGATAGAAAAGTGAAAGGAAACCCAAGCAATTAGTCAGGTAATTCTCTCTATGTATCAAAAGGTCCTAATCGAGAATAATGGTGATTTTTCAAATAGCTCATCTAATAAAACAGCTGTACTGCACTCAAATGGTAGCAGATGATTTAAAAAACAAAAAGCTTGAACCAGCTGCAAAATATCTTTTCCTTCAGTGTTAACAGAAAAACATTTTCTTAACCTGATGCAGTTTCAGTGTCACATGGAACATAATGAATGTCCATTTAAAATTTATGAAAACTACTCTAGACAGAACACTACGGAATATACTGTGACAACTGTCCTGCATCAGCAGAGCAGGCTGGATGACCTAAAATGTCTTTTCCACCACTTATGTCTATGAGACTAAATTAAAAATTAAAAGCAATGACCAGAATAATAGTTTATATCATAACATCTCTTTGCCTGAAGGATTCCAATCCAAATCATAATACAAAACTAAGAGCTGATCCTGAAATTCTTCCTCATATCAGTAATTTTGCCAGCTGATGCTTTCCTGAGTAAAAGTTTTTAGCATCAAGGCAAAATTTTTCGATTGTTAACTCTTCTGACTAACGTCTTCCTATATGACTATACCGTGCCTCACACATTTTGGATGCTACTGAAATATAAATAAATATAAATAATATATCAAAGACCTATAAAATGGGTCATGGCGGTAAACAGGTACTATCAGCATGACTTTGGAATGGTGAAATTATTCATGAGTAGTAAAGGTACAAATAAATTATGCAGGTCAACCCCAGTGAGTGCCAATGAAACCCTTCTATTACCGCACACCACAAATGTTGTACCATTTGTTTGGAAGAGCCTTGTATCGTAGTGGTGGACTTTTAGAAGAGTCTTAGTTTTGGGGACATTGGTTCCTGTTTGTTTATTGTACTATTATAATGTCTGTGCCCACAGTTCACACTTTAACCTGATACTACTATCCTGAGGGGCCAAACAAACCCTAAAGAGCAAAGGGAATTTTGCTAGTTTTATGCTAAGGAGCTAAGAACCAGGAATGAGAATCCTGCACAGATAGTATGTTTAGAGAATAGGATCTTTTGCATTTCCAACTACTATAATTCTATATAAACTGAGTCATAAGGATATCAGTTTTTTTCTTCTATTGTTCGCCACTAGGTGGAGCTACAATTCTTATTTGTTTCTCTTGACGACTTTCCAGGAACATCATAAACATAACATTGATATCATCTGAAAGACGAGACATATTCTGTCTTTATTAAAAGCAGAGACAATTTACCCAAGCTTAGGTGAAACTTCTAAGACTGTGTAATTTTACCTCCATCCATCAGCACACAGTACTGAATAATATCATGCTATTCGGGGGAAAGGAGGGATTTATGTCTTTTTTTATAAAATCCTCTGATGACGAGTATATTCTGATTTGCCTCAGATGTCTCAGGTGTGCAACTGCTTTTAGCCATGAAAGCCGCACCAATAAATGCCAATACATCCAACTGAGAATGTAACCTATTGAGCCTGACGGGGTAGTCTTTTCTCAGGCAAATTTTCAATTGAGGTCAAGAACTGCAAAATCTGTCCAAAAGAATGCATAACAAGAGGGTTCTAGAAAGGCATGAAAAATCCTACAATATTTAAGACAAGTGAATATATCTAGACTTAACTTATTAAAAACAAAAATTGCACTCCTCTTACTCAATATCCAAGGGTAAAAATATCCACTAGGGAAGAAGTGGTTGACATCATGTGAATTCTTTTAGAAGTTTTTAAATGGCAATTGGAATTTCTGTACCTAATTCTGCAAGCCACTCCCTTGCTGAAACAGGCTCCTACTTGTGGTGCTGGTAATGGTAGACCCCAATGAAATGGACTGTAAATCAGTTTCCAACCAGATTTAAGAATGGTTTAACAATGATTGAAGGAAATCTAAATATTTGGTTTAAATATTGAAGTTTTTCTTTTGACTGCAGGTAATTTACAATAATATCATCCTGTAAATACACTTCACCTCCCCTTCAGTACACAGCTCTCTTCAGCACAAGCTGTCGTCTCCTCTTTTCAACTCCTGATAACACAGGCTTCTAGGTTGGGAAAGCTATTCCTATCCGACACTCCACACCAAGCTGCCTGATAATCAGACAGTTGTACTTTACTAGTTAGTTCAGGCAGATGTACTCTTTCATAGTTTCTAATTCTTTCTCATCCATAGCAAACTTTTCTTTATCTTTCCTTATTCTTCTACATTATTAACCTCAGTGATTATGGATGCTGTAAAATATTCTAAAATTGGTACTGTAAATCCCGATCAATAATGGAACTTACCTATGCTAGCCATAGATATGTCAACTTCCTCATCTTTTTTACCTGAAAATACAATAACATGATGTTAAGTTGGCATTTAAAAAATTCTAATACATTAGTTATCCTTGTACAATCTTTAATTTGATAGGATAACGTACACAAGTGGCAACACATTCTTTATAATGCATAAAATCTAACCTGTGACGAGGCAGCACAATACACTTTCTATTCAACTTAGATTTTACAAAAGAAACTACTGAATCCTATTAGAATGAGTGTCTGAATGTGTTTTAAGGAGGCATTGATATTTCTTTGAATTTTGAGAGAAATGTAAAATTCATGTTTATTGTGAACAGGTGCTCAATACACCAAAGAGGAAATCTCCCACCTTGTGGCACAAATGCAATCACTACTCTCTACCTGATAGCATCCCCTGGGCAACTTGCCACCCAGAAATGGTCCTGACTGAATGGGATGGTAAATGGTCAGGACCCCCTAAACACTTTGATCAGTAGAGCTGGCTGGTATTCAGAGGAGCAGATGTTGCATCTTTCTAAAGAGTGGTGGAGTGCGGAGCTCCAGAAGTCATTGGGCATCCCTGAGCTTATGTGATGGTGTACAAACCCTACAATGAGTCGGGACAGGAAGGGATTAATGGTCTGGCATTCAGTCTGCTCTGCTGCACAGCACTCACTAGACATAGTGATTGGGAGGGTGTGACAGGGTTTGCATACCCCGCACTAGGCAAGAAAGAGTTAACCCCACAGGATGGGCATGCTCCAACTGCTGCCTGAGTATAAAAGGGAGCAGCCCAGCTCATTCTAGGCTGACCACCGAGGATGGAGGATACTTGGTGGAGGCTCCTGCCCAAGAGCCGCTTCAGCACTTGACTGAAGAAACCAGAGATCCCAAGGACCAGACCAGAGACCTGTAGACACAGCTATGTTGACAGAAGAATGCTTCTGCCGGCATAGCTAATGCCGTTTGGGGAGTGGTGTTCCTACTCCAGTTGGAAAACCCCTTCTGTTGGTGTGTGCTGTGTCTACATTGGAGGGTAGGTCAGTATATGCTGATGTAGCTGTGCTGGCATAGGCTCTGAGGTGTAGACATAGCCCCAGGCAGATGGCCAGAAGAAGGACTGGGGAATAGCTTTGTTCAGTGTTACTTTGTGAGTTTTGTGTCTGAATAACAAGTGAAGCCCTGAGAAAAAGGCCCTGATCTAGACTCTGGCTGTGGTTTCAGTCCTTCCTGTGCTGGGGACATAGGCCTCCAGTCTACACTCGTGAACTGACCCGGGTCCATACCTAGCCTGGGGTGCTGACCTGTTGTTGATAGTATTGATGATTGTTTTAACTGAAGAGGTTTTTATTGATACCATTCACTGAGGTGTGTTTCCTTTCTGGTTTCTGCTGTGATCAGTTGGCCCTCTCCAGACATGATTCCAGCCCAGCTCCCCTTAGAGCAGAGCAGCAGCACATGGAGTCCAATTTCGACACTCACCTTGATAGCACATTGTGACCTCTTGGGTGAATTTGCCTAAACCCCTGAAGAAACTCGTTCCTTACAATACACAGGAGGGCCTCACTAACCTGCACTTTGCTAACTCTCTCTTCCCACTTCTCAGCTGAGTTATAATACCAGACCACTCCAGTAAAGTTACATGTTATTACAGTGAGACTTCATAATATTTTTAAAAAATGATAGTACATTGACGGTGTTCACTATTAAATATGCAACACTGAACATTTTCTGCACAGTGGCACCTGAGATACCTCAGTATTTTCCTGTACTTAAACCTCTGTCTTCATTCTAAAGCAATAATAATCAACCACACTTAGCTCTCATATGCTTTTCATTGGTAGATCTCAAAATGCATTACAACGAGATAAGCATCATTATCCCCACATTATAGCTGGGGAAACTGAGTCAGAGAGCGGTCCTGTTACATGGCTAAGGTCACCCTCAGCCCAGTGGCAGAGCTGGGAATAGAAAATAGATTGTCTGAGTCCCAGTCCAGTGCTCTATCCAGTAGGCCACATAGTAAATCTAAACTATATTTTTCTAAATGAATATAGTCAATTATGTGATGTAATGTCCATAGTGCTTGTGTTTTGATCACTTAGTTGCTAATTCACAAAATTGTAGTAATTCATAACAGATCTCCCAGTCATTGGTGCAAATTAGTGAGTTTTAATGTTGTAACATTTAGCCCAAGCAATGTAAGTAGCTGCTATGTAAATCTAGGCAACATCTTTCTTTACTGCTGTAGTATTATACATACCAAGCTGTTTTCGCTTGCCTTTGGCTGATCCTTTAGCTTTGGTTTGTTCTTTAATTTTAAGTTTCTTTACTGAACCTTTGGGACTTAGTTCAGAGGTCTTGCTGGATTTTGGACTTTCTAACATTTTTCAGATTTCTGTCTGGAAAGATATTATATATAGCATTAATATACTGCAATCAAAGGGTCAAGTTTGCCGCTGGCCAAAATGAGAATTTTGGCCAAGGCTTACATTTATACAGCTTATCATTAAAGTCTTTTTCGTCCATGTCTAAAGGCACTGTCCAAACATTTATGTCCCAAACTTACTGTACTTTTGACGTGGCATCTTATAGTTGGAAAGTGCTGCTGCTTCTGTTTTAGGACATGTCCACACAGCACAGCAATGTGCGCTAGAGGGGTGTGATTTTTAAAGCACACCAGTGTGCTGTGCACTAACTGGCAGTAAAAATTCCATAGTGCATTAAGGTAAGGCGGTCACTAGGGAACTTTTAATGTGCGCCAGTAGCGTCTATATTGGCCAGTTGTTATACCAATAAAATAAAAACCAGCAGGATCTTATTAAAGGGGAAAAGGCAAAATACCACATTTATTGTGAATACAGAAAGAATCATAGTAAGCAGTTAGTTATAGCTATAACATTCCATTCAATCTCATATTTATTCACACATTCATTCATACAAACACACACAGACAGGTTCTGCAAGGGTGTTATCATAGTTACCAGCCTTAGAGTTGCTCATGCCAAGCCACTGGCCAGGTGGCCTGGACATGAGGAGGGAGCAGGGCCTTGTCAGATGCTCATCTGATGCTCCTGGAAGTTGGTTTGCAGAATCAGACCCCAAAGTTCTCACTTTCTAGAGTCCATTTTTATAGGAATTTCTTCCTATGCCAGTCTATGGGAATTGCTTCATCATGCTGTTGCTGAATCAATCAGCAGATAGCACATTCCTGACGGCTCCGTGCTGCTAGATGTTATCTTGTTCTTTGGTTCTCCCATTCTTGAGGCTGTTGGGTGGATTCCAGTCTGCCCTCCGGGGGTCCTCTGGTTATTTCCACTTGACGCCTTCTTCAGCCGATGGACACTGGATTCTTAGGCTGGCACCTCCCTGATCATTCAGTTATTATCCACACCAAGCATCCATCCACATACATCCTCTATCTCTATTTTAATCACAATTGTTAATACAACAAAAGGGCAGGGAGTCTCTGGGTGCTGTTTCTGTTGTTAGAGCATTACTTTGAGTCTCTCTCTGTGAATTGCTTTGAGAACAGACTCTGTCTTAGAATGTACTAACACAATTAGCAGCTTGCAAGTTTCACACATAGAGGGAGAGAAACAGTACCAAAAACCAAGAGACCTCTTAATTAGTAATACCCTAGAATTTAAACTATGGGGAATCAAACTCATTTGTGATTTTAATACAGAACTTCTTTAATATGATCCAACACAGTTAGCGTGCAACGCAGTACAGTTTAGAAATTATATCCTCTCGTGCACACTGCTATGCTGTGTAGACAAGTCCTTCGTAGACTAGTTATAATATTGATTGTTCCAGGGCTGAATAATTAAAAAGGTAAATAACAAGGTGAGAGTAGTGAAGTACCGGGGGTAACTGTGTTAGTCTGTATCCACAAAAACAACAAGGAGTCCGATGGCACCTTAAAGACTAACAGATTTATTTGGGCATAAGCTTTCGTGGGTAAAAAAACACTTCTTCAGATGCATGGAGTGAAAATTACAGATGCAGGCGTTAAATACTGATATATGAAGAGAAGGGAGTTAACTCACAAGTGGAGAACCAGTGTTGACAGGGCCAGTTTGATCAGGGTGGATGTAGTCCACTCCCAATAACTGATGAGGAGGTGTCAATTCCAGGAGAGGCAAAGCTGCTTTTGTAATGAGCTAGCCACTCCCAGTTCCTATTCAAGCCCAAATTAATGGTATTAAATTTGCAAATAAATTTTAGTTCTGCAGTTTCTCTTTGAAGTCTGTTTCTGACATTTTTTTGTTCAAGTATAGCTACTTTTAAGTCTGTTACAGAATGTCCAGGAAGATTGAAGTGTTCTCCTTCTGGCTTTTGTATGTTACCGTTTCTGATGTCCGATTTGTGTCCATTTATTCTTTTACGTAGGGACTGTCCAGTTTGGCCAATGTACATGGCAGAGGAGCATTGCTGGCACATGATGGCATATATCACATAAGTAGACGTGCAGGTGAATGAGCCTCTGATGGTGTGGCTGATGTGGTTGGGTCCTCTGACGGTGTCGCTAGAGTAGATATGGGGACAGAGCAGGCAACGAGGTTTGCTACAGGGACTACATCCATCTTGATTGAATTGGCCCTGTCAACGCTGGTTCTCCACTTGTGAGGTAACTCCCCTCTCTTCATATGTCCGTATATAATGCCTGCATCTGTAATTTTCACGCCATGCATCTGAAGAAGTGGTTTTTCACCCACGAAAGCTTGTGCCCAAATAAATCTGTTAGTCTTTAAGATGCCACCAGACTCCTTGTTATGGTGAGAGTAGGTTTCACACACAAACAAAGCTGTGTACTTTTGCTACAGTCTTCATGGAACATGTGGAGTATCATTATTTGTCCCGGTGTTTTTAAACATAGGCAGGAGCATAGCTGCACACAGCATTTTTGTCAGAAGTAATGTACAGAGTATTACCAAAGAGAGATTTATCTCTATTTTTACTCTAACTAGAATCTGTTGGTGCTACTATCTCAACACAGCTCAAAATGAATAAAACTGTGCTACCTACAGTTTTCAGTGTCTCACTCCTTCCTCTCACCTAAACTTCTTGAAGACAGGTAACAACCATCTTTGAAGGATTCCAGTTCCACGGGAGCAAATTCCAGTACAGTGAAAATAATATCAGAGAAGATACAATGACCAGTTAAATGATATGCCATTCCCTGACCACAGTTTTCTTTATCACAGAGGAAAAGTAGGGATTTGTAAATATTCATCATTTTTTTTTCTTTGTCAATTAACAGTCCATGGCATTTCAATTGCTGGACAGTGCCAGCGCTGTTTTCCTTCAGTCTAGCCTGGGACCTCAACCTTAAAATATTCACAAATCCCACATGAGGCTGAATGTGGGAAAAAGCTGTAGGCCCAGATTCTGTTCTCATTCCCACCACTGCAAATCCAGAGTAATTGGCCACTTGCCTCAACTGACTTTTTAGTTTGACACCATTAAGGGAAAACTTGAACAACTGTAAAATTAGTTACAACATACAGTCACACACATTTCTTCTTTGACTTCATTATTCTCTACACACATCTGGAGGCTCAACCAGTGGCTGTCTGGCTTATTTCATTCTCCTTCTTCCCTCCCACTTCTCCCTCTCAAAGGATAGGAGAGAGGGTTTAGGAAAGAAGTAAACAGGCTCTTTTTTTCTGCTTCAGAGTGGTCACCATAGTCATAATACATAAAAGAATCTCAAGAAAACAGCTTTCTGCTTCTGCCTTCTTTTCCACTGAAATAGTCCAACAGAGCTTTTCATATGTATAATGAAAATTATTATAATATTAAAAACCAATTAGAATAGCAGAGATCACAGGTTGTAAGAAGGGTCTATTCTGCTTGATATAAACGTAAAATCCTGCCAGCAGTATGGGCCAGACAAGACCAAACAAAACAAAACAAAAACGTGAAACACAGTTGCAGCACCATCATGTGGAAAATATACACCTAGCATCCAATTAACTAGCAATTTTTACAACCAGATTGGTCCAGGCTTTCTTAGGTCAGATATTATTAGTGAACAACCAGAAGATTTAAGCATAAGTAATGAAGGCTGGAGTGGCAGTTGCATTGTGCCACAAGTCTCTATAATGTGGGCATACAAATTTGAAACTAGTTTTTAGGAATGTAAACTAATTGGGGCAAGGACCATATTGTCATAAGTGGTTGCACAGCACCTAGTATATTTTGGGCGTTACCACAATAGTAATAGTAATAAAAGAAAGGCCATGCACTCATATCATGGGGCAGGCCATGATACAACACTTATTACCAGAGAATCACTGATGAGCCCTAAAGGGAGGTCCCTCCAGCGTCCTTTGGACAGATACCATATTCACCACAAAGGACCTGAGACTGAAAGTAGGTGAGATTTAAAAAAAACAAAACAATACCAGAGAATCAGAGACTCCCCAGGGGAAAAACTTAAAGAAGGTATTTTAAGAAGCCTAAAATGGTTTGTACTAGGGCTGTCAAGCAATTAAAAAAATTAATCATGATTAATCACACTGTTAATAATAGAATACCATTTATTTAAATATTTGTGGATGTTTTCCACATTTTCAAATATATTGATTTCAATTATAACACAGAATACAAAGTCTACAGTGCTCACTTTATATTTATTTTTATTACAAATATTTGTACTGTAAAAAACAAGAGTTTTTTTCAATTCACCTAATACAAGTACTGTAGTGCAATCTCTTTATCATGAAAGTTGAACTTACAAATGTAGAATTATATACAAAAAATAACTGCATTCAAAAAAAAAATGTAAAACTTTACAGCTTACAAGTCAACTCTGTCCTATTTTGTGTTCAGCCAATCGCTCAGACAAACAAGTTTGTTTACATTTGCAGGAGATAATGCTGCCCGCTTCTTGATCACAATGTCACCTGAAAGTGAGAACGGGTGTTCGCATGGCACTGTTGTAGCCAGCATCGTAAGATATTTACGTGCCAGATGCGCTAAAGATTCATATCTCCCTTTGCGCTTCAACCAACATTCCAGAGGACATGGGTCCATGCTGCAGACAGGTTCTGCTTGATAACAATCCAAAGCAGTGCAGATCGACTGAGTCAAATGCCACCAGCAGAAGGTCGATTTTCTTTTTTGGTGGTTCAGGTTCTGTAGTTTCCACATTGGAGTGTTGCTTTTTTAAGACTTCTGAAAACATGCTCCACACCTCATCCCTCTCAGATTTTGGAAGGCACTTCAGATTCTTAAACCTTGGGTCAAGTGCTGTAGAAATCTCACATTGGTACCTTCTTTGTGTTTGTCAAATCTGCAGCGAAAGTGTTCTTGAAATGAACATGTGCTGAGTCATCATCCGAGACGTCTATAACATGAAATATATGGCAGAAAGCGGGTAAAACAGACCCAGAGACATACAATTCTCCCCCGAGGAGTTCAGTCTCAAATTTAATTAACGCATTATATTTTTAACGAGCGTCATCAGCATGGAAGCACGTCCTCTAGAATAGTGGTTGAATCATGAAGGGGCATCGGAATGTTAAGCATAGCTGGCACATAGATACCTTGTCGTGCTGGCTACAAAAGTCCCATGCGAATGCCTCTTCTCACTTTCTGGTGACATTGTAAATAAGAAGTGGGAGCATTATCTCTGGTAAATGTAAACAAACATGTTTGTGTTAGCGAGTGGCTGAACGATAAGTAGGAGTGAGTGGACTTGTAGGCTCTAAAGTTTTACATTGTTTTGTTTTTGAGTGCAATTAGATAACAAAAAAAATCTACATTTGTAAATTGCACTTTCACAATAAAAAGACTGCACTACAGTACTTGTATGAGGTGAATTGAAAAATACTTTTTTATCATTTTTACAATGCAAATATTTATAATAAAAATAATATAAAGTGAGCAGTGTACATTTTGTATTCTGTGTTGTAATTGAAATCAATATATTTGATAATGTAGAAAAACATCCAAAAATATTTAATAAATTTCAATTGGTATTCTATCGTTTAACAGTCCAATTAAAACTGCGATTAATCATGATTAATTTTTAAAATCAAGGTTAATATTTTTAATCGCATAAGTTAACTATGATTAATCAACAGCCCTAGTTTGAATGTGAAAAGAAATAAGTCTAGATGTGTGTGTTGCAACTTAAAGGAT
The DNA here is from genome assembly GCF_015237465.2 of Chelonia mydas. NCBI lineage: Eukaryota > Metazoa > Chordata > Testudines > Cheloniidae > Chelonia > Chelonia mydas. The sequence goes on from NC_057854.1 coordinate 77,619,793, forward strand.
CATCCTAACTTTTAGTTTAATATCTTTCCTCCCCACATTGAGAAACTTGGTGCTTCTCTTTTTTATGCCACTACTCTCAAATCATTCTAGAAGGAATAAGAAATCAAATATCATATTCAGCTCTACACAGTCAGAACCTGTAAAATTTTAATTTGGAGGCAGCCACTAGAGAAGAGAGGTAGAAGTGGTCATCTATTATTCTAGATTTGGGAACTAATCTAGCGGCTACTGAAATTAATATATATTTTGTCATTGACTTCAATGGGAGTCAGGTCAGGGTTAACTGTAATTTTTTTTTTTTAACAGTATTTGGGATTCCACCCCACCCATTTTCTGTTTCACCATGAACAAGATAGAAAACTATAATCTAGAAATAATCTATTTTTCCTCTTTTACCAGAGCATGGGAATGACAGGTGATGGGCAACACCTGCATCTAAGAATTTGTTAATCATTACTGATTAGTGCAAATATGGTCCCCTGGCTTAAATCCATTCATGAGTTGTATAAATATAAACCACCTTCTTTTACCATAAGTCATAACCGCACTCGCACAAGATCAGTTAACATTCCAGAACTCTGAAACCACTGCAGTTCTAGAGCTGCCATTTTATGAGAATTAACAAGGACTTGCAATTGAATCACAATCTGAGAAGAAACATATTTACTAATTTTACATGGAATGACTCTAAAGTGAAGGATTCAAGGTTTTACCATATGTTTACTCAATCTTAATTTGATATCATGAAACTTGTTCATAACCATTTCTACTGAAGATTGCTAATGTACAACTAAACTCACTTTCCAACTGCTTTTCTATAAATATATTTATGTTGTGCATATAATGTACTCATTGATTCTTGCCTGCCTATATTCTTGCACCCAGGCTTTGCAGGGAGTAACGTGTTTATCTTACAGTTCTGAGACACATATTAACTTCTGTGTTTTTAAAAATGTGTTGGGACTGTCTAATTAGAATGATTGTATGCTGCTCCAAAAGACGAGAAGAAAGGCAATCTATCTTTATGGGCATATTATGCTAAAGATTTGGCTGAAAAGATAGAGAAAATGTTGTCAAAACCTCCAAGCACAGCCCTACAAAAAAATCCTACATGGCACATCATAAGGAAGGTGCAAGATTGACAAATGCAAGTACACAGAAAGTCACTACTGATCCATATCATTGTACATTTAAAACAACTGTTGCCCACTGGCACCGTCTGTGGTCCTGTTCCTACAAAGGGATCCTGTCACTGCTCTAACTTGAGCCAGAAGCTTGAAGCCTCTGGATGAAAGAGAGAATGTTTTGCAACACAAAGCAGACAGTAATTCTGAAAATTAATTGGAGGACAAAATGAACCATTGAATATTTAGTACAGTCACATTACTTCACCACTTCCTTATTCAATATTGAAATGAATCCGGATTGGAAATTTTGATTTGTTTCTAGTGAGTAATCAAAACCATAAGTCATATGAATAGAGGAAACACTGAAATATCTGAGATTAATCACATGACTCTTTTTAGGAAAGTAATTTACAAAGCATATTAGTTTATAAGACATCCATGTGTTCCATTCTTTTGTTTGACTTTAAAGCTACTGTGCTGAGAAAAAGAGTTTACAAACAAATCTCTTTAAAATAAATTTTAAAAATCTCTCCAGTCTACTTAACTCTTCCCCCTTTATCCTCTGTACAACTGAGAGGTCATACAGACAAGTGAGGGGTTGGCAGGAAGATTGCAGGAGTGGGTGGGAATGTGAAATGTAACTGAGTTGAGTGATGGAGATCAAATCTGGAACCCACAGAGGCTGCTTAGGTACCAGCTGGGAGACAGATGGACATACATTTATTACAATATAGTTAGAAAAAAAAATCTAATTAGCCTTCTTTTATAATCTCACAAACAATACATCAGTTCTGACTCAAAATTTTTCATTCTCTAGGCATGCATTTGTCTGTAGTTAGGACGCTATTAGGGCCTGATCTTATTCCTACTGAATTCAACAGCAAAACTTCTATAGATTTCACTGGAAACAGAATCAGGCCCCTACCATTTACATCGCTGCAAAGTGGATGTAAAATACTACCATTTTGATTTAGCAACATATTACTCAGAGGTATGTGACTGTACAAAGTGCAGCGCAGTGGAGAATCAAGGCCTTAACCTTTATGAGCCCCTGTGGGTAGCTGACATGAATCAAAGTCTCTAAAATATTATAACATTCACTTTGGTATTATGCTGGGATCTCCTGTAAACTATTGGTCCTTAATGTATAAGCTAAAGCTAACATTTTCAGGACTTGCCTCTGCTTTGGACACCTACATATTTAGTTTCCTAACTTTAGATACAGTAGTGTCTTAGATAAAAAACTAAAAAAGCAAGGCACCTAAACTTTGAGGACACTTTTGAAAATCTGGCCCTCAGTGACTTTCCTCAGCTCACAAAGTTGAGCCAGTGACAGAGTAAGAACTAAAAATGAGGTCTCCTGATTCTCATTCCTGAACAGTAGCCACTAGACCGGGGTGGCCAACCTGAGCCTGAAAAGAAGCCAGAATTTACCAAGGTACATTGCCAAAGAGCCACAGTAATACGTCAGCAGCCCCCCATCGGTTCCTCTCCCCCTGCTCCCAGCGCCTTCCTTCCACTGGCAGCCCCGCTGATCAGCACCTCTCTCTCCCTCCCCGCACCTCCCGATCAGCTGTTTCATGGCATGCAGGAGGCTCTGGGGGGAGCAGCGAGAGCACGGCAGTCTCAGGGGAGCGGGTGAGAAGGATGGAGTGGGGGCAGGGCCTGTGGCAGAGCCAGGGGTTGAGCAGTGAACACCCTCCGGCACATTGGAAAGTTGGCACCTGTTGCTCCAGCCCTGGAGTTGGTGCCTATACAAGGAACCACATATTAACTTCTGAAGAGCCACATGTGGTTCCTAAGCCATAGGTTGGCCACCCCTGTACTAGACTATGCTGTCTCACCTTCTCTTAGAAAAATGTAGCACAAACCATAGTAGGTACTATCAGCCTTGCCAAGTAGCTATTCTGCCAAGTTAAGTACAACTTCCACTATTACTTGAATAACATTTTGTTAGTCACTTTTTGTTAAACACTGACAGTATGGTCAACAATGTACAAAAAACAGAAAAAGAAATGTCTCCTGCCCAGGGGAGCTTACAATCCAAATAAGAATCTTGCTCTGTGAATTTTTCAGAAGAGGCCAAGAGTTTAATTTTTAATGTCAAGCAGAAATGTTTTGTCCATGTTCAGTTCCTATCCTCACAGAGAGCTCTCTCTAAGTTCTTATACTGCATAAGAGTAGGACTCCATTACATATACATATAAATACCCAAATGCAATATTTTCATAGTGATGTTCATTAACTAAATACCTGAACACTAAACTTGAAAAATAACAGCAGAGTGTACAAAACATGTATACAAAGAATAATTATTGAAAACATAATATAATGTACAAACCCCGGTATTAAATAAACCAGATATTTTATCTGTGGGCTGTTTATGTGCACAGATACATGTGATTTAACTATCTACAATCTTTCATAAACTATGAGGAGTCAATTTTCAGCACAAATTGTCAGAACAAGATCATATATTAACTGGTAATGTCCAAGCAGACATTGTTTGACAACTTTGTGTTAGATATTTTACAGATTAATTGTCATCATGGAACCGATGTGCAGTCCTTAGACTCTCAGAAGAAAAATGAAGATCAGAATGTTCTCCTAATTGTTTAATGGACCGAAAAAAGTAGAATTATGAAACAAATCCACAAAGTTGCCGGGTGCCACAGAAAGAGAAAGGTGATTAGTTATGAGCAATGAAAGGGATGCTGTCTAAACTGAGAAGGAAGAAAGATTAATTAGTGGCCTAATTGAACCATTTAAGGTCATGTTTGTTTGTATTACTAATTTGAAACTGATTTATTACAATTTAAAAATACTGAATCATCAAATGTACGTCTACAGAACAAAACAGTACCAGCAAAGTATCAAAAACGTACTTTATTATTTTGTTGTCTGTGTCACCAGATCTAAATTAAAGGGACACTGGCAACTTAAAAAGCACATTCCTGTTTGGAAAAAAGAAAAAAAAAAAAAAAGAAGCTACAATTGTTAACAGTAACAGCTAAGAATGATCAAATCTGTTCAGAAGCCCTTGTGTTGTTTATTTTGATTAACTTTATGTAATCTGCCGTACACAGTTTTCGATATGCCCCCAAATATATGATCTGACAACGTATAAGTGCATTACAGAAGTTGTTTGGAATTAAGCTAGAATTTTTGGCAATTGAGGCCCTGATCCAAGCAAGCATCTGAGCATGTGAGTCGTTCCACACCAGTCAAACATATCCTTAAATGCTTTCCTGAATCAGGGCCTCGTTAGGGGCTCGATGGGTTTTGCCACCTGAGGGGACATAGGGAGGCAGTTAGAGACTGTGGAACATCAGTTAGATGTTTCTGCTAAAATTATCAGCAATGTAAAAATGTTGACATTTAAAATGCCATATTTAGGTCTCGATCATCTCACTGGAAGCAGGGAGCAGTGTACACATCTCTGAGTTATAGTTTCTGGGTGACTGTAGACTCAGGAAGACTGCAATGCATCATCTTACATCAGATTAACATTTTCAAGCTTTTTTTTGCAACCACCGGGACTAGAAACATAATATTTTAAAAATAAAATCTTAGATTCTAGAGCACAATCCTGCAGCACAGTGTGGATTCCAAGGTAAATTCCAGACAATACAAAGAATCCCGACTACAGGTTTCAGCATGCTACGCTCCATTTTGATCAAATTTTCAGCCACCTTGTAGGTGCTGTCTTTGCTAAGACTACAGACCATGGCATGCAATACTCCATCTTATTCTGAACAGAGGTGCTCATGGAAATCTACAGGTACCAGCATGTTCATCTTGGTAAGTGTGGACTGTGCATTTTTGCCCTAAGTGGAGTCTGCCCTGAACACTGGGAATCTGCCTGCAACTTTTCAAAAAGAAAATGAGTGCGATCTGTATAACAGACCCATGTTATAAATTTTATAGTGTCCAAATGGAGGTCTGGTCCCAGGGTCAGGACCATTTTCACATTGTGGTGTTTGTTGCTAGAAACCACCAAAATTAGATTAAATCACAGGTTCAAAATATTGCCCAAAGCAAGCTTCCTAGTACCACCTTTTCCTTTCTTCTCTTTATCCTGATGCTTCTTTTCTGCCCTCGTGTACAGTGTTTATGTTTTTCCTTAGGCCATATTTTGTCACTCATTTTAGATGACAATTAAAATCTTCTCTCCCCGCCCCCATCTCTCTCAAAGAGGTTTTCTTTGCTGATTTGGCCTTTCTTCTTCTGCTTCCTTTTTGACTTCACTGCTTTCTCTTAGAGACTAACCAATTTATTTGAGCATAAGCTTTCGTGAGCTACAGCTCACTTCATCGGCTGTTACTCTGAAACCTGCTTTCTCTTGCCATCCCAATCACTCCGCACCATTTCTAAGCCCCTTGCTCCCCTTCCCCTCCCCTTTCTCCTGCACCCTCCTGGGGCTGCGGGCTGCATACCCAAGGGGTGAGTATTTTGGAGGGCGAGCGGCTGAGAGGCGGGAGGCGGGGTGGCTCTCATTGAATCGGGATGGGGGGGTCACCCTGCCCCTGTGATTACCCCTCTGTGGGGGTTTATGCCCCGGGGCTGCCAGATGCTCACCCTGCGCTCGGCTGAGACCTCCACGCCCAGAACCCCTCTCTGCCCCCGGCCCCGCTTACCTGCCTGCAGGCTCAGGGGTCCACTCTGGGGTCTGGGCGAAAAGGGCCTCAGCCCACGCTGCAGGCGTCGTTAGGATGCTTCGGTTGCTAGGGCCGAATGACAAGCAGGACTGACAATTCTATCAGGCAATACGCGCCTTCGAATTCAACCCGCCCCCTGCAAGGGGAGTCGCGATTGGCTGAGACATACGAATTCTGTTCTAAAGGCGACACCGAGAAGACTACAATTCCCAGCATGCTATACGCCGCCATTCTCGTAGCCACTGGTGTGAGACGGTGAGCAATGCATGCTGGGGATTGCGGTCTCCTCACTGGGGAGGATGAAGAAAGAGTCTGTTCTGGGCGCATTGTGGGCTCCTCTGGCTGTTCAGTGCAGCAAAGGAGCGGCCTGCGTGGGGTATAGACACCTGGCTGCGAGCAGGAGGATGGCTATCAGATCCCTGCAATCTGTTTTTAAGGTGAAGGCAGGGGGAACAGACCTGCTGCCCCAAGGCTTATCCATAGAGATGGAGACACTTCACACACACCTCTCCCCTCCACAAACCTTAACCACAAGCTGCTGCTGGAAGACCTTTGCTTTTGTGCTAGCTCTTCCGACATAGCCTCTGCACCTGTGTCAAGATTCCCCCTCGGTTGCTAAAGCTGCCACCCTACCCCCACACACAGGCAGCTCATGTCCCATTTCCATCCCCCCCTTCCAGGCCCTGAAATTGAAAGTCCCCCTTGTTTTGGGGTTCTCTTAGTCATTCTAAGGCTGTTGTGAGTCCCTTCAGACAGGGGTGGGAATTTAGGTGTTTTGGTGAGATAGTTTGTTTTGTTTGTAAATCTCCCTCCTTCAGTGCTGGTCTTAAAGATTTTAGGCGAAGTATGAGAATCATTTAGATTGCCTTACTTGATTGTAAGCTCTTTGGGGCTAAAGGTTCATCTTTGTGTTCTGTGTACAGCATCTAGCTCAATGGAGCCCTTGACTGAGCCTTTTAAATGCTACTGCTGTACAATAATAATGACAACCTAGGGGACATGAGTGCCACTTTCTTCTGTTCCTTTCCACACAATCAGGAGGGTCCTAATCTCTTATAAATCTGCTGATACTGTCTCTGACTCTCCCAGTCGTCCCCCCCAGAAATTATAAAGGAAAAGATTTTTTTTGCCACTGCTGAGTCTGCCACAGGCTGGGCAAGGGGTCAGCAGGTATAAGATCAGTACTAATCACACATTCCTAGGGCAGTTTCTATCTTTCATGAAACTACCCTCACCTTAGGGAGCTGTACCAAAGTGATCTTTTGTATCCTAGTTCGGGAGTGACTGATCCTCAGGAAAGAGTCTTATTGTCTCTTTGAAGTCCAGCTAATAACTTTAATTATATTTGATGTTTATTATGACTGCCTGTGTAGAACTATAGTCAATGGAAGTCATTCAGCATAGCTCAACCCTCCCCCCGCAGACTGCTCTTCGTAATTATGATTTTGTTACTGGAAGATGAAGATTTTATTAAAGATCCAAATGCAACTAATTACAGCACAGTGTATTCTTTCTTCCAAATCAGGAATACTGAAAAAAAAAAAAATCCAGACACAGAACTAGTATTACAGTACATACATAATATTCCAAAACATTTTATATAACAGTCTGGCTGTGACATTACATTTCAAGAAACAGTATATAAATAGTATATATATCAAAAGTTCATCACTTGGCATAAGGCCGTTCTTCCAACAATTTCAAAGCACTTTACAACCAGTAGAAAATTAATCCTCACAATACCTATGTGAGATAGACCAGGATTATTAGTCCCGTTTTCAGCTGAGGAAACTAGAACACAAAGAGGGCAAGTGACTTATCCAAAGTCAAACAGGAATTTAGTGGCAATATCAAGAAAACAACCCACATCACCTGTGTTTTAACCCCTTCTACTACAGCATGAACAATAAAATAATTACTATACTAAACATTATTTTTTGTGCAAAGCATATTTAAAATAACACTTCAATTCAAATCTGGCCCCAAATTTAAGTTGTATAAAAACAAGCTACATCAATAGAAACATTCAATTTTATTTAAAATTATAGTGGGTGAATAATATCCAATTCCAATGCAAATTTTATAAAAATAAACATCCCCCTGCATTCTTTGCAACCCAAACATTACCCTACTGAGAATCTGAAAGGGAAACGAATGATAAAAATGACAAGGACTTCACTGATTCTGAGAGTCCAAGCTGAACGACATGCAAAAACTAAACAGCATAATAATGACAAGTAAAACAGGTGTTTATTTAGATTTTTCCGTGTTGACTTCCTGGATGCTATTGGTAACGCAAGCACGGAAACAGATTTGTTTTAGAATCATAGAATATCAGGGTTGGAAGGGACCTCAGGAGGTCATCTAGTCCAACCCCCTGCTCAACGCAGGACTGATCCCCGACTAAATCATCCCAGCCAGGGCTTTGTGAAGCCTGACCTTAAAAACTTCTAGGGAAGGAGATTCCACCACCTCCCTAGGTAACGCATTCCAGTGTTTCACCACCCTCCTAGTGAAAAAGTTTTTCCTAATATCCAACCTAAATCTCCCCCACTGCAACTTGAGACCATTACTCCTCGTTCTGTCATCTGCTACCACTGAGAACAGTCTAGATCCATCCTCTTTGGAACCCCCTTTCAGGTAGTTGAAAGCAGCTATCAAATCCCCCCTCATTCTTCTCTTCCGCAGACTAAACAATCTCAGTTCCCTCAGCCTCTCCTCATAAGTCATGTGTTCCAGTCCCATAATCATTTTTGTTGCCCTCCGCTGGACTCTTTCCAATTTTTCCACATGTATGTTTTCAATGTATGATTTGTATGTCAACCCAGTGTCCTGGTGCACTAACCAAGAGGTGGCTGCATAGCGGTTTTGGGCCAGAGCTAGAAGAGAAAGAAGGATTAAAACAGGCTCCTCCTCTTCTAAAGTGACAGGTAAGGAAGATGAGTGTAAGTGCCGCGGCAACTTGACCTGTGGCTCGGCTCGTCACACCGTCGTTTTTAGGACGGCTGTCTGGCGGCTGGGGGATGTGGTCTGATGCAGAGGACGAGCGGGAAAATGCCGAAGCGGGGAGGACTCGGACCAGTCTGCCAGTGGGAGGAGGCTGCCGGAGGAGCCGAGGGGCAGTCACGTGCTGCTGCTGTATCAGCTCGTCTCTGAGATGAGGTCCTGGGCCCCGCTGCCGTCAGACACCAGCGCTCCCTCGCTTCGCTTGTCCCCGTCGGCCACAGGCCAGGAGAGGTGCCTATGCGGCTGTGAAACCAGCTCCCAACTGACGCCTTCTCATCAGAGCAATTTGCACCTTCCCGGCTGGCTGCTGTAGGTACGTGGGCTGGCGCGCACGGGCTATTGGCATCAGGTGTCCTTGCACTTTGCAGCGATGCTAACAAGATCGCCCTGAGGAGTTTGCCGAGGGGCAGGTTATATAAGTAATGTGTCAGGGCTACTGTTAAATAAGTAAGTATATCAGTCCCTGCCCTGGGGAAATAGCTAAGCGGTCATGGAGGAGACAGGCACAGGAGCAGACTGCGAAATGCAGTTTTTCTATTGTTATCCTCCAAAAGGTCAGTTTGTGCGCAGACCCCCTTTGGTGTCTCTCATCCCAGAAGAAAAGGAGTACTTGTGGCACCTTAGAGACTGCTGTAGCTCATGAAAGCTCATGCTCAAATAAATTGGTTAGTCTCTAAGGTGCCACAAGTCCTCCTTTTCTTTTTGCGAATACAGACTAACACGGCTGTTACTCTGAAACCTGTCATCCCAGAAGGTTGGGGAAAACTCTGCAGGGAAAGGCTCTGTGAAGCTACCTTTAGGATGCGGAGATTGGGGAACAATTTCCTCCCTTCATGTATCCATGACATTTTATAGCCTCTTTAGAGTGCCAGGCTGCAACACTTTGAAACTTTGGAAAACATGAGTTGTTAACTTTAAATGTTTAACTATTTTAAACAAGGATACCAAAGACCATCCTTATAAGTGACAGGTTTTAGAGTAGAGGCTGTGTTAGTCTGTATTCGCAAAAAGAAAAGGAGTATTTGTGGCACCTTAGAGACTAACCAATTTATTTGAGAATAAGCTTTCGTGAGCTACAGCTCACTTCATCCGATGCATCGAAAGCTATGCTCAAATAAATTGGTTAGTCTCTAAGGTGCCATAAGTACTCCTTTTTTTTTTTTTCTTATAAGTGAGTGAGTCCTTAAAATTATCTGCAAATAGATAGGATTTAACATGGTGGAGTTTTTTTTGTTTCTGTTTTGTTTTGTTTTTGCTTTAAAGAAAGGTTCTTGCTAAGTATGTAAAGCTGTTTCTGTGGTAATAGTGTTGGTGCTGTTGCAACTGTGCCTAAAACCCTACAATATTTCCTAATTGTTACTTTCCTTACAACTCTGCATGGCTATAACTTTTTTTTAGCCTGTAAGTGCTTTTCAGTGTGTTGGCACTTTCAGTCATCTATTGTAAGACTACCTTGTTGGTGACTTGGGATAAAAATACTTGGCATAGATCACTGCAGAAGATCGGACTATGGACTTTGCTCTTAAAAGTTTTCAAGTACAAAGAATGAAAAAGTTGGTACTATTTAAATACTGTGTCTGACTGTTTTTTCTTTTCATAATACTTCATTAAAAAGAAACGGAAGTTGAGTTAACCCTATACAAAGCGATCCAAAGCTACGTCAGAGTTTTAACTCTAATTGTTTCTTGTGTCTCTGGGCATTGTAGTACTGACTAGCTAGTCCTGCTCCCTGTACCCATGCATCATTCCCATTTAAGTCAATGGCAGTTGTTGCCTCTAAGTTATCTGTATTGTGAAAAGGAGAATTGACACTTGAAAATGCTATAGGTCATTTAAACGTGAAAGAATTAGTCCTTGCCTTTGGCCTGGTTCTTCTTTTTAGACAGCAGGCTTGGAGATGTAGGGGTAGATAACAAGTAACCTTAAAAGCTGATGTTGACATACTAAATGTCCTTCTGATTTATTTCCCTCTGTGTCTAAAACTTATCTCATATTTGTGGTTTTGGTGGGCGAAGAATAGAGCTTTTTGGCAATCAGTTCAGTAATCCAAAGGGACAAAAATCACTTGTAAATCATGGTCCTGATATTTTAATCTCCAAATTCAATGGCTTCTCAAAACTTTGTTAATTGAGCCTAGATATTGCTGTAGTTCTAAATAATACATGCAATATATGTCTTGCTATTTGCGCAATGTAGCGTGCAAATATCTTGAACCTACTTGTAATTGGTAGACTAAAATCTTGAGTGTTCATTGTGTGTAACAAAAGTGATCTGCTGTTTACTGTACTTATGCCTGCATGTTTTTCCAATTGACTTTCCATTCCAGAAATGGAAAATGCTGATGTGGTTGTAAGCAGCTGCAGCTCCCATGATGATGATGATCTTTACAGCTACAAACGACACCCATCTGTTTCACAAGAGCTGCTTTTGGAAGACCAGCTTAGAAGGAAACTTAAATTTTTTTTCATGAACCCATGTGAGAAATTTTGGGCCAGGGGCAGAAAACCTTGGAAACTTGGGATTCAGCTTCTAAAAATAGTGATGGTTACCATCCAGGTGAGTTACTTTGGGAGCTGGGGCTTTCTTTTGACTCCAGGGATACAAGGTAGGAGGAACGCAACTGATCAATGTTCTACTTGCTGTGGCACAACCTAACAGTACCAACTCAGGCTTCTCTTAATAAGCAACTTTGGAAGCCTTGGAAATATGGTAGATGTTGCACGGTATGTTCACTATGAGTTTTGAATGAGGTATGCAAATCTGGGTTTTTTTGTTTTTAAACACATTTAGGTATGTAGAATTTTACACACAAAGCATGAAAAAATGGGTGTTTTACCACTACAAAAGGTTCTCTCTCCCCCCACCCCACTCTCCTGCTGGTAATCACTTTAGATAAGCTATTACCAGCAGGAGAGTGGGGTGGGGGGAGAGAGAACCTTTTGTAGTGGTAAACACCCATTTTTTCATGCTTTGTGTGTATAAAAAGATCTTCTATAGTTTCCACAGTATGCATCCGATGAAGTGAGCTGTAGCTCACGAAAGCTTATGCTCAAATAAATTGGTTAGTCTCTAAGGTGCCACAAGTACTCCTTTTCTTTTTGCGAATACAGACTAACATGGCTGTTACTCTGAAACCTAACCTATGTCTGAGCTACTGAAGTCCTCAAATAGTGGTTTAAAGACTTTGAGGTGCAGAGAATCCCCCAGCAAGTGACCCGTGCCCTGTGCTGCAGAGGAAGGCGAAAAACCCCCAGGACGTCTGCCAATCTGCCCTGGAGGAAAATTCCTTCCCGACCCCAAATATGGTGATTAGGTAAACCCTAAGCATGTGGGCAAGACTCGCCATCCAGCCATCCAGGAAAGAATTATCTGTAGTAACTCAGATTCTCTCTCCTCCCCCCGCCCCCATCTAACATCCCATCACAGGCCATTGGGCATATGTACTGCTAATAGTTGAAGATCAATTAATTGCCAAAATTAGGCTATCCCATGATATCATCCCTTCCATAAACTTATCAAGTTTAGTCTGGAAGCCAGATATGTCTTTTGCCCCCACTGCTTCCCTTGGAAGGCTGTTCCAGAACTTTACTCCTCTGATGGTTAGAAACCTTTGTCTAATTTCTGATACTTGTCAACAGGATCTTGTGCTATCCAATCAAAACCTTTTAATGAACAGTTAATTCACTTCTAATGTCTCTTTAAAAGCTGCTTGTGTAATTGCAGAATGCTGTGCTAATGCAGCTTTTACATGAGTGCAAGAGGTTAGACAACTACATTTCCTTTTCTGTGTCATCCCAGGGTAACTTTTTTTTCTTTCCCTCGCTTGAAAGCTCGATCTGGTTATACCTTGTAGCTGTTTCTGAGCTGTCACTCTGGTATTTCTTGCTTTTCAAAATAACCTCAGACTATGACTATCAAAACATGTGTAGTGAGTCATTTGTAGCTTGGATAGGAGATGGGATGGCACTTTATTTTTATTTTTTATATTTTTCCTTTTTTTAAAATAAAAAAATTTTTAAAAAAAGGCTGTTAGACCTGCCTCTCTCTGGCTGGGAAATGACTTTTTCCAAACAGAGGAGGCGATTGTACCTATGCTGAAGGAATGATCTTCTAGGCTATGTATTCTTTAGAGAGCAGTTTGAATTTCCAACATGTCCCTCCTCCTCCTTTCTCCCCCCCCCCCCCCCCCAAAAAACAAACAAACAAACAAACCAAAAAACAAAAAAAACCAGCTGGCAGTGTGAGCTCCATTTCTAGTAATAGTCTAATCCAGCCATGGCTGTCCAGAGGAGGTTTCTGTGCAGAAGAGGGAAGGTAGCTGTACTGTAAGCCTTTAAAAGCCAATTTTCCTTTGGAACTGCAAACGTTTTTTTTTCTTTTTTCTTTTTCTTTTTTTTTTTCCCCAGTTAGTAGTTTTTGGGTTAAGCAATCAAATGGTCGTTACCTTTAAGGAGGAGAACACTGTGGCATTCAAGCACCTCTTCTTGAAAGGATATACAGAGAGAATGGATGATACCTATGCTGTATACACACAAACAGATGTCTATGACCAGATCTTCTTTGCAATAAACCAGGTAAAAGTTTCCATTGCAATATGCCTAGTACATAAAAGGCGTAGGAAACAATCTGTAAAATGTAACTTACATCAAGTAATCTCACAAAACTGCAAAATATCTAAAGCTGGTGTCCCAGAAAAAGAGTTGAGACTGAAATAAAACTGGTCTCTTTGGAAAGAAATTGAGCTAAAAGCTGGAAGAATTTCCCATTTCCAAACTTTTCTCAATTCTCCCTTTCCCACACTCCCAGAGAAGGGAATGTTGATCTTTTCTAAATTAAGAGGGCAGAGTATCAGTGAACAGAGACTTGTACCCTTAAGTTATGTTAATGACTCCACAGTTAACAGTTTCTAGTAATTTTACAAAGTCAAATAGTAGTAGGTTTTTTTTAAATAGTCTGTCATGACTCTGCATTATTGCCAAATCTTGCACTCTTTATGAACAATGATATAGGATTGGTCAGTTACCTAGTGCAGCTAGTACTGATATTCTACAAATGTAGAGTCATAACTGGAGTGTGCCACTTTAGAATTGTATGGTAGATTATGTACCATACAGTGATACTACTGTCCTTAGTTGTAAATTCAACTAAATCCATTAGTCTATAGGCAGTGTTAAGATGACCTGATCTCTCTCACAGCTGACTTTCTTCAGGTTAGGGAATGATTTCATGCTGAAGTTGAATTAAAATGGGTATGAAGGAGACATTCTCAATTTAAAATTAGTCTCTCCTCCGTATCACAGAGGAAACCAGAGTTGAATTTCATGACTAGTCTCTGGCTTGCTGAGCGGAGTATGAGTACTGGGAGAAGTGGTAAACTCAGTCTGGGGGAAGGGAGTTTGTCACTCAACTGCACCCCATCTGAATGAATGTTGGCTCATTCTTTGGGGAGTCTTATCCAGCCATCTACAAAGCAAACAATATGGGGATATATGTAGGAGAGAATCTGAGGTTTGGTAGCAGGTCTCTTAAGATTTTTCTGGGATGAACAAAGGATGATGGGGATTCAAATAACTATTGCCCTGTGGAGACTAGAGGAAAAGCAATCTTTAAAATAAATGGAGCAGTGGGCTGGGCAAGAGAGTGGATATGTTCTCCGATCACTGGAGGTAACTCTCTGGTTCTATTTCTCACTGGCTGAGAGCCTCCACTTGTTTTCCAAATACTAAGCAAATAGACCTATTGCTTCCCTAACAGAGTCAACAATTTACGTTTGACTATAGTGCTTTTTTTATCACATTTAAATGCTACAAGGAATGCTCATCACTAAACCGTTTCTGGCACAGTTGCCCTTTGGGATAACTAGACAGAATGGTCCACCTTTCAAAGGGGAGGTTCCCCTTTATCACATTCAATGTGCTTGCATTTTGGCACTAAGAAGTGAATTATGGGCCCAGACATGTGTACTTGTTTCTCTAAATACCTCACTCTGGTGGTGCTAAATGGGGATATATGAACACAAATACTCTGAATTGCACCTGCAATTCATTTTAAAAGTGAAAAATCGCACCTGTAAAACACTCTTGAGATGGCGAGGGACCCAGCCTGAAAGGGAACTACCACAAGTGCGGGGGGGGAGAGAAAACAGGGTATTGGTCCCAGTGTCTGTCTACTCTGAAGTTTCAGTATTATGGATTTAATTTATATTTGACCATGCTGTGCAAGAGCAAATATTACAGTAACTATCTTTTTTTGCCCTGGTCTTCCAGTTCTTACTTATTACTACATAAATATTTCACTCCAATTCTATTTCACTCTGTGATATAGTATCTGTAACTACCCTGGGGCCAACAATTTCTGTAGGTCTAAAGAACAAGACCTAATCGAGTTCCTATGCTGGATGAACAAACATGATCAGGCTTTTCAATTTAAACAAATATTAAAGCTTTCTGATAGTCAGCTTGATGTTTTAGAGACTTATGGTTAAAAGTATAGAATACATGGTAGTGACAGGAGGTGGATCAGGATTACCTAGTGCAAGGTTTTTCTGTGTAAACACTTGGGGTTAGAGTCACAAAGAAATTTAAAAGCATGGTCATGCAGAGCACCACCACACCTATCTCTTATTCTTGGAAAATCACTCCGATTCATAAAGCCTGGGTTAGGCACCTAGGATCCCTATACCATGAATGGAGGGTGATAGGTGTCTCAGAATGGGGGTCACAAAAAGCCAGTGTGCCAGGAGGCTCCTGGCCTAAAGTAACCAATGGCAGGTGCCAAGCTGCTAAGCATGTGCTGAGCCCTGCCCCTCTCTTGGCAATAGGTGCCAAAATCTGGGCTGCAGGGAGATACCTCCATTTGTTTGGGGTTTGCAGCTGCAAACCATCTCTTGGTGTTAAGTGCCTATACCGTTTTGGCAGGGGATGGGGGCTGGTAGAGGAGAAGGAACAGGACCAGCTGCCTCAACTTTTAGTCCAGTGATTAGGGTACTCACCTGAGATGTGGAAGACACTTAGTTCAAGCCCCCACTCCACCTGAAGGGGCGGGGAGAGGATTTGAGCAGGGATGTCACCTCAGGTGACTGCTCTAACTACTGAGCTATGCATATTCTGATGTGGGGCTTTTCCATGCTGGGTAAACTAATTTTAAAAAGTCACTGGAGCAGGGGAATTAACTCCAGGTCTCCCACTGCTTAGGTGAATGCACTGACCACAAGGCTGCACAATCATCATTCTCTCTCTCTCCTTCCTTCCTTCTCCTCCCACCAATGATTCTGTCATTATGTATCCAAACCAGTGGTCTCCAACCTTTTTAAGCAAAAGATCATTTTTTTTTTTAAATTTAAGTGCAACCCAAGATCTACCTCCAAAGAAAAGGCAGAAATAACTGTAAACACACAAACCCAAACACCCCCTACCCCGCTAACACCATCCCCCGCCCATCCTGCTTGCTTTCCCCCACCCTCACTCATTTTCACCAGGCTGGGACAGGGGGTTGGGTTGTGGGAGGAGGTGCAGGCTCTGAGCTGGGGCCAAGGGGTTCAGAGGGTGGGAGGAGCTCTGGGCTGAGCCTGGGGCAGGTGGTTAGAGTGCAGGGGGGGCTGGGGTGTAGGAGGGGGTGCAGGCTCTTGGAGGGAGTTTGGGTGCAGGGAGGGCTCAGGGCTGTGGCTGGGGGTTGAGGTGCAGGAGGGTTTTGGTGTATGGGCTCCCACTGGGCACTGCTTATCTTGGGTGGCGGTGCAGTGCGGCTCCAACAGGCTCCCTGACTGCCCTGGCCCTGCACCGTTCCTGGAAGCGGTCGCCATGTCCGGCAGTGGCTTCTGGGGGGAGGGTGGGGCAGGTGGCTTTGCACGCTGCCCCTGTCTGCAGGCACTACCCCCACAGCTCCCATTGGCCAGGAACAGGAGCTGCAGGGGTGGTGCCTGCATATGGGGGCATTGCATGGAGTCACCTGCCCCTCTTCTTCCCCCTCCAGCCCCCAGGAGCCGCTGCCGGACATGGCAGTCGCTTCCAGGAGCGGCACGGGGATAGGGCAGGTAGGGAGCTTGCCTTAGCATAAGCGCTGTCTTCCCCTCTGCCCTGTGGGTGCTCGACCCCGCTCCCCTGCAGTGCCCTCCCCTGGCCCAATTCCACCCCCTTCCCCAAAGTCCCAGTCCTGCCTTTTCCCAGCACCGCTCCCTCCCTGCCCCCATTCCATCCCAAGTCCCTGCACCTCCCCCACCTTTTCTCCACCTCCTCCCGCAAGTGTGCAGCATCCCCCGCTCCTCCCCTTCCCTCCCGGAAAGTCCTAAGCGCTGCCAAACAGCTGTTCGGTGGCGGGTGGGAAGCACTGGGAGGGAGGGGGAGTAGCGGGAACGCAGCGTGCTTGGGGCGGGGGGAGGAGGTGGGGGCAGGGGGAGCTTGGCTGCTGATAGGTGCCGAGCACCCACTAATTTTTC
The DNA here is from genome assembly GCF_015237465.2 of Chelonia mydas. Classification (NCBI taxonomy): domain Eukaryota; kingdom Metazoa; phylum Chordata; order Testudines; family Cheloniidae; genus Chelonia; species Chelonia mydas. The sequence goes on from NC_057854.1 coordinate 77,637,018, forward strand.
CCCATGGGTGCTCCAGCCCCGCAGCACCCACAGAGTGGGCACCCGCCTATGTGCCTTAGCCCCACTGTGCCACCGAACTGTTAGTGGCCGAACTCCGTTTGGCTGCCGGAGGGTTTGCAACCCTATCACAATTGACTGGTCAGTTGTGGAGTCTCTGATGGTCTCCGTCTCAATGTCTGACTGAGATTGACTGCCAGAGGCTCCACGATCAACCAGTCGATCGCGACCAACTGGTTGGTGACCACTGATCCAAACTAATACAGCTTCAACAGGAGAGACTGAGGGAGCCCTCCATCAGAATATCCTATAGGCTGTAGACCAGTGATTAGGGCCCTCATCTGAGAGGTGGCAGATCCCTGTTCAAATCCCTTCTCCCCCTCAAGTGAAAGGAAACTTGGGGGTCTCCCACATTGCAAGTGAGTACTTGAGCCACTGGGCTAAAAGTTATAAGGGAGGTCGTCTAGTGTAAGTTAACCTATGGGGTCCAATCTGGTAGGTGAGCTCTGAAGGCACTTTCTGGATTGAGCCCCACAGGTGAATTTGGAGGATGACCTGTGTTTCCTGGCTTATGCATTGCTCTGGGCTTACACATCCAGAAGTCTTGCAAGGGGCTGCAGTGTGTGAGCACAGAGAAATGTAGGTGCAGAGAAAACCTTTACTGCAAATTTTTAGATGCCTTGTAACTTTAGGCACCTAAAGCAGCTGAACGGGGGTTCTGTGAAACCCAGTGAGGCCTGATTCTGAGATTTTAGGTGAATCTAGTCCTTAGCCCTTAGCTGCTGAAGAACAATAATTCTCTCATTCCAAACTTCTGGGCAATTGTTTAAGGGATACAATCCTATTTCTTCAATATCTTACAAGATTGCAATTTTAAGATTCAAGAGGACAACTTATCATGGTGCTTCCTGACTAGAAAAGTTGGGGTGCTGGCATAGGACTTGGGAGACAAGTTCAACTCTCTGCTCTGCCACAGACTTCCTGTGTGACCTAGGCAAGTAATTAAGCCTCTGTTTGCCTCTGTTCCCCCATCCTACATCATGGGGGGGTGTGAGGGTATATACATTAGACTGTGAGGCACTCTGATACTACAATAATAAGGGTCATAGATAGAAAAACTTTAGACAGAGCAAAAGGGTTTAGAAAAAGAGAATATTTTCCTAGAGTTGCAGGAAACAGACCTGGAGAAAGTGTGTGTGAAGAGGGAACAACCTGACCCTCTGTATGGTAGGCTGGAGCCCCAATATAAATTTGAACTGCCAAGTAGCCAAATTTGCAGTAGAGGATTGGCAGGACTATAGAAAAACCCCAGCCACACCTTCCTAGGCCGGAAGCAGGGAGAAGCATGGTATAAGAACTGCTTTGTCCGCTCTAGGGCATCCCAGGGTCCTGTATGCTGAGTAATCCTCCCAGAGTCAGGTATGCTAGGTCTCTGGCCAGAATGTGCTAGTTTGGTTGCTTTTTATAGCATCACCACATCACGTGAGAAGATCTGTCCATCCAGGATCAAATGAAATACTACTGTCAAACCAAATAGCTTATTTTTATGTACATTTTGACTAAGCAACAAACTACAATATTGCCATATGCCTGGGATAAAACCAATCCTGAATCAGATTGACAGATGAAGACCTTCAATGACTATTTGGAAAAAGCTGGTACTTCTTATGTCCTAGTGATCTTCATGCCCCAGTGTCAAGACTTCAGAGGCAACTGCCTCAAAGGTTTATCATATACTTTTCATGTCTAATGGCTTTAATCCAAGGATTTCCAAGTGCTTTAAAAATAATGAATTAGCCTCATCCTAGGGACTTGTAAAGAGAGAACTTTAATAGAAAATGCTGCTTGTTTAGGATCTAATCCTGAACTCTTTGCCCAGGCAAAACTCTCTTGAAATTAGTGGACAAGTCCAGCTCAGGAGTGTGGTGTAGCCCTTCTGAATTATTTAGGTGACTGTTTAAACGATGAGATGGTTATAGTATACATTCAAATGAATATTGACTAGCTTTTTCAGATGTAGCAGCCTAGGCATGACCTCGAATTCAGTTTGATGATCTCATTGTTTTGACTTAGTACTTACAGCTGCGCCACATATCTGTTGGAAATCATGCTTATGAGAGGAGAGGAGCAGAACAAACAGCTATGGCAATCTGTCAACAGTTCTACAAGCGAGGCAGCATCTGTCCTGGAAATGACACCTTTGATATCGACCCCAACATTGAAACTGGTGACACACCTACCTTTTATATCTTGTCTGAACTCATTATTTATACTCAGTAAACTTTTTTGTTTTCAATTTTCCCCAAACCTAATCAGTATTTTATAGTTGTGTTAAACTGTCATGGAATCTACAAATGTTTCTCTTCCGGCATAATCCGTTCTGGATTTTGTGATCATGTAGTCTGTCTAAACTTCTACTGTAACCTAACATTTGTGAAATGTGTAAATCTTTGTAACTTTTTAAAAAAATTACTTGTGATGCTAATGCCCTTTATGTTGAGGGAAGTAGCACTAGCTTCAGCCAATGCTATTGGTATTTTGACTGATTTATAGGCTTTTCTATGGCATCCATCACCATATTATGAAGCCTCTTGCATTTATTAATGCATTTACTAACGCATTTACCATCACAACATCCCTGTGAGGTAAGGAAGTAAATAACTAACGTTAATTTTTTAAGTGTGTCTTAAGTCAAGAATGCATTGAGTTGGAGTGCAAGAAAGACAATACTCTTGCAAACTGATCTCTAAAATGACTGATCCATTTGAGAGAGAGAGAGTGCTATTTTGACTTCTTTAGTCAAAAGCTCTTATGCCCACTGGCGGGAGGTTGGTGGTTTAAAACAAATTAAACTGACAGTGAATCCATCTGGTGGTGTTTGTGCCTCTTTGTTCATGGCAGAATGTTTCTATGTTGAGCCAATGATGCCCTTGGAAAACAGAACACTGGGAAAGCACGAGTTCAATTTCACTCTGGACTTCCATAGGTGAGGTGGAGTGAGTGTGTGTGTGTGTGTGTGTGTGTGTGTGTGTGTGTGTGAGAGAGAGAGATTCTAGTACTATGAAAAGTTAATTCAAAATTGCCTTCCAGACTTGTAACAGTACAGCTTACCTTTAAACTGAAAGCAGTCAATCTCCAGACAGTTCGTCACCATGAACTCCCGGACTGTTATGACTTTACTTTGACAGTAAGTGGATACTTCAATGTATTTTGTATTCACCATAGTAATAATTTATTGCATATTTTGATATCTTCAAAGGGGGTGTACTATACATACCATATATTTAAACATGGTTGGGCACCAGGGCTCAGTTATCCTTGAGAGTGGGTAGAGGGGGAGGCTATCGCTTACAGTAGCCTATAAATAGTTGAAGGTGGTTGTTGTGGGAGCCACAAGACATTTTGCCAACCTTTGTTGATAGTTAATGGTTTAACAGGAGAGCCTAAATGCTACCAGACAGCAAGTATAAGAAATTAAACCTCCACCTTTGAGCACATTACAAATATATTTTTTAAAAAAACAACTTTCTCTTCTCTCTAAAGAGACCCTTCTAAGAATGGCTATGTGCAGTTCGGACTAGAATGGGATTGTAACTTAAATTATTGACTTAATTTATATTCCAACAAATAGAACTGAGTAATTATAGCAAATAACTAATCAATCAGACTTTACCTTTGTTACATATTTACATACATAAATTTGAAGATTATCTTAGTTTGAAATTATTTCCAAGCATCCTAATTTTCCTCCTAAGAATATTTTGGGTCATTGTTATGAAATATATATAACCTTTCTAAACTTTATGTAAGTACCTGTAACTTTATACAAAATCTCACTGTTCTTCACACAGATAGTGTTTGATAACAAAGCACATAGTGGAAGAATTAAAATAAGTCTGGACAATGATATTGGCATCAGGGAATGTAAAGACTGGCACGTTTCTGGATCGAGTAAGTAACAACTAAGTTAAAATACTTAAACATTTATGGATGACTTAAACTCTTGTCATGTTAATACAGAATTCATCCACTCTGGATGAGGTTGTTCCAGCTCTCTCTCTCTCTCTCTCATTTTCATCTTGCCAACTAATCTGAGGAATTATGTAAAGGGGTGTTGTCCACAGAGTTGGTCTCAAATTTAGGTTTTATGAAGAAGTTTTCTGCTCATAACTCTAACATTTGAACTTTCACCTGAAATTTTGAGAACACAAACATATAATTGTTCTACTTGATGATTTGAGGTGCTAAAGGAGCACTCAAGGAAGCCAAGGACATTGTGGAGAAGCCAAATTAATTCTTTGCTTTGGTCTTCAGTGCAGAGGATGTGGGGGAGATTCCCTCACCTGAGCTGGTCATTTTAGGTGAGAAATCCAAGGAACTGTCCCAGATTAAGTTGTCGTTAGAGGAGGTTTTGGAATAAACTTGATAAACTAAACAGTAAGTCCCCAGAAGAGCTGTCCCATCCATAGGATGGACTGGGGCAACTGCCCCACGCTTCAGGACGCAGGGTCCAGGGCAGCCAAGGGGGTTAGAGGCTCTGGCATCGCTCGGGGGAGGGTGCAGAAGCCGGAAAGGGGTGGAATGGGGGTGGGGCCTGGGCTGGAGGGGTGGCTGCCCGGGCCCCACAGCCCCTTTCCCCCTCCAGGGACTGCCCTGGTCACCAGGACCAGGTAGTATTCACCCAAGAATTCTTGGGTGAACTTGGATATGAAATTGCAGAATTACTAACTCTGGTCTGTAACCTATCATTTAAATCTGAATCTGTACCAGATGACTGGAGGATAGATAATGTGATGTCCATTTTTTAAAAAGGTTCTAGATGTGGTCCTAGATATTATAGGCCAGTAAGCCTAACTTCAGTACCAGGACAGCTGGTTGAAACTATAGTACAGAATATGTTCATCTGTGTCTGCTAATTCTGATTTGCTGGGAAGTGTCAACACTGCTTTTTTGGAAAGGGAAATCATGCCTCCCCAATTTATTAGAATTCTTTGAGGGATCAACAAATGTGGACAAGGGTGATGCACTGCATATAGGGTATGGACTTTGAAAGAGCCATTGACAAGGACCCTCCCCAAAGGCTCTTTAATTAAAGTAAGGAGTCCTGGGATAACAGGGAAGGTCCTCTCATGGATCAGCAACTGGTTAAGACTGGAAACAAGGGATAAGAATAAATGGTCAGTTTTGAGAATGGAAATAGGTAAATAGTGGTGCCCCCCAGGATCTGTACTGGGATGAGTGCTGTTCAACATGCTTACCCCTTTTTCCAGATCACCTATAAACAGTGAGGTTTGCAGACAATACAAAATTACTCAAGATCATTAAGTCCAAAGCTGACTCCAAAGGGTTACAAAGGAATCTCTCAAAATCTCTGTGCAGCAAAATGCAACATTGAATTTCATCTGCCTACATACAAAGTAATACATATTGGAAAACATAATCCCAAATATACATAAATGGGGTATAAATTAGCTTTTACCACTCAAGAAAGATCTTGAAGTCATTGAGCATGTGTCTTCATACCACTATCTACAGCATGCAGTGGTGGTCAGCCACTAAAGCTAAGAATGTTAGGAAACATTGGGAAAGGGATATATAAGATAAGAAAAAAATCACAATGCCACTATATAAATCCGTGGTTTGCCCACACTTTGAACACTGCATGCAATTCTAGATGCCCCATCTCAAAAAAGATATATTAGAAATGGGGAAAAGGTACAGAGAATGATTAAGGGTAGCGAACCGCTTTCATCTGAGGAGAGATTAAAAAGACTGGGCCTGTTCGGTTTAGAAAAGAGATGAGTAATGACAGTCTGTAAGATCCTGAATGGTGTAGAGAGAGTGTTTATCCCTTTACATAACACAAGACCCAAGGGTCACCAAGTGAAATTAATAGGCAGTAGGGTTAAAACAAACAAAAGGAAGGACTTCTTCACACAACACAGTCAGCCTGTGGAACTTGTTGCCACAGGATGTTGAGGGCTAAAATTATAATGGGGTTCAAAAAATAATTTGAGTTCAGGGAGGAGAAGTCCATCAATGGCTATTAGCCAGGATGGTCAAGGATGCAGTCCCATGCTCTGTGTTTTCTTAAACCACTGACTGCCAGATGCTTGGACTAGAAGACAAGATGGGTCACTTTACAATTGGCCTGTTCTGTTCATTCCCTCGGACTCATCTGGCATTGGCCACTGTTGGAAGATAAGATACTGGCCTAGATGGATCATTGGCCATACTGAGTTAGAATGTTCTTAGGGACTCTTTAGTACAAAAAGGCTCGCACTGTAAGTCTGCCAAAGCTGAATGATAGTGGTGAAAAATAAAGCTGGTTCTTAAGTAATTCTTTTATTCTAACATATTCAAAGGCTGTATCCAGGAAGTTGCCTCACCTGTATTAATGTGGAGTGGCTAGAAATATACCTAAGTGTTAGCATGTGTAACTGACCATACCAAGGATTTGATTTAATTGAAATCAAGTTGTGATGTGCAATACTGTTCATACCAGTGGTATTTAACAAATATCTTAAGTGCTTACTCGCATTATAAACCAGTTGGGGCAGGGATTGTCTTGTACAGCCCGCACCACATGTTGGAACTTAATGACTATTTCAAACCAATTTAAGATTAGTAGATATTCGAGCTGGTCAAAACACTTTGACACTTAGGCTATTTCTGATCATTCTTTAAACCAGACACTTTCTATAAATGGTTTTTTCTCAGATTTCATTTTATTTCTCTCTTCCCCGTTTTGCCACTAATAGGATGAATGAGATCCAGGTTTTTACTTTTCCACTTTAACTTTTGAAACGTTTGGACTCTTTTTCCGCCCCCCCCCCCCCCCCCCCCCCCCCAAAAAAAAAAAAAAAAGTTGCAAAAGGAAAAACCTGAGAGTGGAGGAGAAAATTTGGTTGGTTGGAGAAAAACCCATTCTGGCCCTCAATTTATTGCGTTCAGTGGAAAAGGGGGAGTGGAGAGGGCAATGAAACAAAATAGTTTTCAAAAACACTTCTGTTTTGTGAAACCTTTTTGTTAAGTTTTTTCCCTGCTTCAATTAGCCCCATTAGCTGCCTTTCACCAACTGTTCACCTAGATGGCATGCTAGCTCAAATGGATCACTTATGCAGTGCTAAAAGAAGTGCTTATGCAGTGCTTTATATCAGATTTGTGTGATAATCCATATTAGGGTGTGTTGCTTTGTTAAAATGTGCATCACAATAACATTATTTTTACAGGTCAATCCAGGGGATTCTTTTGTAACTTAATCTCAAATCAGTCATGAAATATAAAACAAGTACAACCCAAAAAAACCAAACCCCAACATAATTTTTTTAATCCATTTGAATTAAGTTGCAAAAATTGCTCAAATGTGAGCACATTGCTACATATATGGCAGAGACCTTTGTATATCCAAAAGGTCAATGTGTATCTTTGTGGAATGGTGCAGCAGGCACCATCTTGAAGTCAGATAGCACTTTACCCTATTTTAGATTGATAGCTTGCTTGTTTCAAAACCTACTTGGATTAATAATAAATTGTAGAGCCTTTGGTCTCTAAAAACCACTTTAAACACAAATGTAATTACTAGGATACCTTTTGTGGGAGATGGGGGCTGTCTAAAGCAAGCATCCTGTTTTTAGTACTGGAACTTTAATCCTTTTCTTTCTGATGGTTATCTGGCTTCAAATATGTTAGCTTTATATGAAAACTCTAGGATAAAATGTTTGAACCCTTTAACATATAGCTCTGGCGCAAACCTTCGCCTGTCTAAATGTCTTGATTATGTCTCTCACTCTTAATATATGCTCTTTATTAAAAGCAACATTGGTGACTTAGTATAAGTTGTGTTAAACATCAGTTACTCTACTTGCGTCTTGACTGTCTATGCAGCTGTGAAACAGTTACCTGAATTGCTCTGGGAGAGGAAGGATGGTTCAGTGGTTAAGACACTGGACTGGAACTGAGAAGATCTGGGATCAGTTCCTGACTTTGCCACTGAATGTCTATTATTAATTATTATTTATTTTTTTAAGGCTTCCATTCCTGTCACTGTAAAATGAGGAACAGTATCTCGTGCTCTCATGGGACACTGGAGACTCCTCTAATATTATGACATGGGGTTATTTTAAGGCAACTGCTCATTTTCAAGAAGATACTGTAAAATCATGTTGGCTTGTGATCTAAGGAAACCTTGGAGTGGTTATAGGATTTCTAAATGAGAAGCACTAGTCAGTTTAATACTGTTAATATATTCAGTCAATGTAATGCATGACTGTCTATACAGCTGTCTTTTATATCTGTTCAAATCTAAGTTGCAAATGCACAACAGAAAAATGTAATTCTATCATGTTAGCAACTATGTATTTGCTCCAAGACTCAAATAGTATTCACATGACTGTCTCATGCCTTCAAGCACTGACAAGGTCAGTAAAACGTGCTGTCTGTACAACTTGCTCAAGAATGCCAGTGAAGAATTAAATATATTATAAACAAAGCTGAGAGCTGTTTCCTCTTGAATCTGAGAGAGGCAGGAGGTACGTTAATACTGAAATAACTTGCCAGATGGCTTACCTTGAGCATAAGTGCAATATACTGGTATGTTTAGGCCTACAACTTGGTGAGTGTTGATCTATCGTACTGAGACACTCATCAACTTCATGCTCATACATCTCTGATGACTTAGTTTCACCCAGTAAAGCTTATCTTAATCCAAACTGGATATACATAGTGATTCAGACTTGAGTTAAATGGATACTCTTAGGCAAAATTTATTGTGTTTTGTGCACTATTATAAACATGTTTGGGTGTTTTTTTTTTTTTGTTCTTGGCTTTTTTTGCAGTACAAAAGAATACTCATTACATGATGATCTTTGATGCCTTTGTCATATTGACTTGTTTAGCCTCTTTGATCCTCTGCACACGATCAGTGGTTAAAGGATTTCGGCTCCAAAGGGTGGGTATAACTTGTCCTCAGGAATGCTTATGAGCCTTTTAAACTTAGTTTGATTGTGGCTGTTTTTTCTTTTTTTTTCTCTAGGAATTTGTAAGTTTTTTCCTACATCATTATAAGAAAGAAGTATCTTTCACTGATCAAATGGAATTTGTCAATGGGTGGTACATCCTGATTATTGTTAGTGATGTCTTAACTATTGTTGGCTCAACACTAAAAATGGAAATACAAGCAAAGGTAAGATGTTCACCTACTAGGTAAAAGCAAAACTGTTTTTGTTTTTGAAATTCCATCCCAGTCTGACTACTTGAGTATAGCCAAGCAATACCCCCTTAGAGGTTTCCAACTAGTGGGGCCCAAAAATAAACTTTCTTTGTTAGGCATTTCACTTCAGGTGAGCAGTGACTGGCCATTAGACTTTAGAACCCTGAATATCCTTAGACACCCATCTGCCTATTCTCTTCACTCTTAAGAAATTTTACTCTGGAAAAATAAAATTTTATATTCATTGTCCGCTTTCCCTTTTCCTCCTCCCAGGTAGTTTCAGCTGTATTTGATATATCTGGCTTTTCAGTTTAGGGGTGTGTGTGTGTGTGTGTGTTTGTGACTTTCTGTGCACCATTGTACAGTACCCACAACTGTCTTAAGGAAAGAGGTACTTCTCAAACACCTCTTCACTGCAACTCCAGCTTCCAATCTCCAGTAACTAACCAGGCTTCAGCCTGCAAGAGTTCTGAACATCTCTGCTACAGTACATGACAAAATAGATTTGCACCCACTCACATTCAGAATTAGATGTGTGGAATCTCTGCTACTTAGATATCTTCTCTAACCAGTTCTGGTGCTACCACTTAAGCTTTTGGTATTTCTATTTGTATCTGAAACTACTTGCTTCCATATTACAAATAATTCTAACAGAAGTTAGAGACAAGGTGGGTGAGGTTATATCTTAGTGGACCAGCCAAAGTTGATATTTACTGTTTAACATTTCTTTTGCACTTATAGAAGTGCCTATCCCAGGGTCTAGGTGCTCAATTGCTTAAATTGGGGAGGGATAGCTCAGTGGTTTGAGCATTGGCCTGCTAAACCCAGGGTTGTGAGTTCAATCCTTGAGGGGGCCATTTAGGGATCGGGGGCAAAAATTGAGGATTGGCCCTGCTTTCAGCAGGAGGTTGGACTAGATGACCTCCTGAGGTCCCTTCCAACCCTGATATTCTATGAAATAATCATACAAAAATGCACAGTGATTTATAACCCATGTCCAATAAGAATCAACGAAGAACTGCAAAAATATTCCATCCTGAAATACCTTAACATTAACCTAATGCTACTTGCCCTCAAAACTCCAGCAGATTAGCTTTTGCAGCATGTCTGTAAGCTTTAGTCTAAAGCAGGGGTCGGCAAACTTTCAGAAGTGGTGTGCCGAGTCTTCATTTTATTCACTCTAATTTAAGGTTTCGTGTGCCAGTGATACATTTTAACATTTTTAGAAGGCCTCTTTCTATAAGTCTATAATATATAACTAAACTATTGTTGTATGTAAAGTAAATAAGGTTTTTAAAATGTTTAAGAAACTTCATTTAAAATTAAATTAAAATGCAGAGCCCCCCCGACCTGTGGCCAGGACCCGGGCAGTGTGAGTGCCACTGAAGATCAGCTCGCGTGCTGCCTTTGGCACGTGTGCCATAGGTTGCCTACCCCTGCTCTACAGTGACCAAAGAATAATTCTGAAAATCCAGTTTGGTGGTGCTGATTACTGTTTTTAAATTATCCTTGTGAAGTACCCAACTACCAATTATAGGAGCTATAAGCTCAATTCTTAGAAATAAAAGGAAGGTAAGAAGTAAATGTAAAAATGAATAATTGATTTATGGTCTGGGAAAATCCAAGCACGAGAGCAAGAAGGAGTATATCTGATAGCACATTGGATGACATCTTGCAGTTTTCTTATGAAATGGCTTGGTAAAAACTGGGATTGTGAGGTTCATCTTCTTTCTAAGCCTCCATATCATATGTAATCAGTTCACAAGTAAAGCAGAGGCATCTCATTGCAAGTCTTGCAGATTTCACCTGAAATCTGAATAAACATCTCTTCCTTGTTGTACACTGTCCGAAAGTTCTGCCAGTCAAATTACACTTTGTGCATCCCCTGTCTTCAGCAATTTTGCATAAATGTAGCTGAGTGCAGCTTAACAAATGAAGCAGCTGATATATAACACAAGAAGGAATGGAGTCTACCCAAGTGTGTTTGCTGTGTTGGTTCTGCAGGTCTAACAGGAATAAAAAAAAGTGAAAACTTTTTGTCACTAAAGTGAGCTGTTGTGTTTTTACTCAGATCTGAACCTTAAAACATATTTTTGCACAGTTTCCTTTCAAAGTAGAACTGCAGTTAAAAACAGGATAGTGAATGTATTAAGTTGGATGAAAGTAGGCCAATGCGTGTAGGTGTTGACAGAATGGAAAACCAGTGGAACACAAGTAAAATATTAATCTAGTTCTGCGATCATTACTTCAGTTTTTAGAAGCTATCTTTCTCCTTGGTAACGTCCTAGTACTGTGGCACTTGTCTGTCCTACTTGTTGGCTAGACCTGATTCTTCCTCTTACATAAAGATGTATTTTGTTTGGGCAGGAAAATACATGGACATGTATACATGTACAGGAAAATACATTCTTGGACATGATGGCTATACTTTATATATTAGACACACATGTGAGAGATGCACTAAATTTATTTAAATGTTTTCTCATTTCTTGCCTGAATCTATAAAATTTAGTAGGATTTTGCCCACTAAACAGAATTGGTTTTGGTCAGTATTGGAATGGGAGATGGAAGCTTTCAAGGAAAATAAATTGTTTCTTGGCAGATTGTTGTAGCAATGACCAAATCCTAGGCTAGCACAAAAAGGAGGTTTCTCGTCAACTGTATGGTTTTTAACACTTTGTTCTTTCCTGTTTTTTTTTTTTTTTTTTTTTTTTTATTATATAGAGTCTGACCAGTTATGATGTCTGTAGTATTCTCCTAGGAACCTCAACCATGCTTGTGTGGCTTGGAGTTATTCGATACCTAGGTTTCTTTCAGAAGTATAATGTAAGGATCTCCTGGGATCTCCATGCTGTTGGTATTTATTTTGTTTGTTGTTACCACAAAACTGTAACAAATATCTGGCTGGATTCTAACTGTTGATATTGGTTTCTGCAGCTGCTTATTCTGACACTACGGTCAGCATTGCCCAATGTCATTAGATTCTGCTGTTGTGCTGCTATGATCTATCTGGGCTATTGTTTCTGTGGCTGGATTGTACTAGGGCCATATCATGTTAAGGTAATGTAATATTTGAGGTTTTTAAACTGAATGAATTAAACCAGGTGTTCTCAAATTGGGGGTTGTCATCCCTTGGGGTCGCAAGGTGGTTACATGGGGGTTGCAAGCTGGCAGCTCAGGACCTGACAACCCAAGCAACCATTAAATTTACCCCCCCCCCCCAATATTTAATTTATAAGGGGGGAGGTCACACTCAGAGGCTATCTGTATGAAAGGGATCACCAATACAAAGTCTGAAAGCCACTTATTTGAAATGAATTCTATTCATTCAGTTTAAGTGTCTAAATTATGAGAGCTACTGCTAAGCTTCACAATTTCAAGGTTTTCTCTAATATGAAAGTCTTTTTAAAGAATCTAAAGCCTTATCTATCACAGTTTTGAAGGCTGACAAAGTACAATGTTGACTTGATCAGACTTTCCTCTCCACCATTATGAGAGTCCTGAGTCAGAAGTATGGCCAGATTGATTCCTAATCACATGCTGGGGCTTTCTATGCAACGTTTTGAGAAATAACTTGGTCTTGCACAAGACTAACTTCTATTTTCAAATTTTTCAGATTTTTTTCTTAAAGGGATAAGAACTAAGGCACCAAAGTCAGCATATCTAGTCTTGCTATTAGTTCACAGCTGAACCAATCTGACTCTGTGTGTTGAAGACAACTAATCATCTATTGCCTGGATATAGGACAATATGCACTGGTAGACTATCAGTTTGCAATGATATATCCTGCATTCTCTCCCTGCTATGCCAGGACCTGCCTGTAGCCACCTTTTGCTCTGCAGGTCTCTACACAAGGAGGAATTGATTTGGGTTACAGTATCTCACGCTTCTTGTAAAGAGTCTAGGACAGCTGAGCAGCAATATTCAACAGCTTTTCACTTTATTTTAAAACCAAGGCTGCAGCAAACAGTAACTGGATGGTACTAAATAATGTTTGTTTTTGGTTTCCCCTTCTCCTCTAGTTCCGTTCTCTGAACATGGTTTCAGAATGCCTTTTCTCACTTATAAATGGAGACGACATGTTTGCCACATTTGCAAAAATGCAGCAGAAAAGTTACTTGGTTTGGTTATTCAGTCGGCTTTACCTCTACTCCTTCATCAGCCTGTTCATCTATATGGTGCTAAGTCTTTTCATTGCACTGATCACCGATACATATGAAACAATTAAGGTAGGCATGGTCTTTTATTCTCTGGTTCAGAAGAAAAATGCAAGAATGGTTTGCATGTTCAACTATGATATTAATACAAAACCCATAGAATTCAGTGCTTTTGCCAGTACATGTACCTATCTGGTAATTAAAGTTGAAATATGAATAAAAATTTCTACTGAAACGTTTCTACTGAAAACCCTTTCAGCAGCTGCAGTATTGCTAGTTGATCTCTCTGGCTAGGGAACAAGTATAATGGGTTAGTCGGTATGCATCCAGACTCTACAATGTATTCCAAAGCACTGAGGTAGAAGAAGTAATCTACATGAATTTAGAACATAAATTTATAACTCTCTCTCCTGAAATGTTAGTGATCAAAGATTTCCGGAAATTAACTTAAGGAAGAATGACTAAAATATTAGTGAGATTATCTTCCCACCTTGCCCTAGTTTTGACAAAAGCAATCGGCCTTCCCTATCCCAAACTTTAATAGTGAAAGGATAAAAATCTATCAGAATATTTCTGTACAGTGTCTACTGCACTTCAGAGTGTCCAGTCTTCTAAATCCAGTTTTTACACAATTGTGTGGTTAGTGTTGAAGGGAAGGATTTAAATCTTAGCAAGACTATATACACAACAATTCAGCTTTGTATTGTAACTAAGAATGACTAATCTTCAGCATTACCAGCAAGATGGCTTTCCAGAGACGGAACTCCATGACTTTATATCACAGTGTAAAGACCTACCAAACTCAGGCCGATACAGATTAGAAGAGGAGAGTCCTGTGTCGATCTTCTGTTGTTGTAAACGGTAGGCATCTGGCTTTATTTGCCTACATATTATTAAGTAGCTATATAACATACTATCTCACCAAGATTTCATATCAGAAATACTTTCTCAGTTAAGAACTATGACTTTCTAATGCTTTAGGAGTCCTGTACTATCATACAAATAGGCTATCCTCTTAGTCAACTGGATTATGTTATGAAATACTGCAAAATCTAAAATGTTTAACTTAAATTATTCCAGGCCCCAACTTTTGGAATCAAAGCAGCTATTCAAGCTACTGCAATAGATAACTGTCCTGCTCTAGTGGCCAGACCAGACTTTTGAGTCTGCTATTGCCTCTAACTAATGGGCCTGGCCCTTTAGTTCAAATAAGGGTTCCTGCTGTTTGGATCCAGAGATTACACGTTCCCTACAGATGCCCTATCCAATGGAGGTGTTCAAGTTAGTGGCCCATCTGGAGATTGTAAAATCTGTAGCTTCAGCTCAGGAATATTCATAGAATCTTACATGTGTTGTGCCAAGGACTTCATATTTTTCTCTACCACCTTACTGAGTAATTCAGTCACTTTGTATTGTATGTGATCTTTCTGTTTCCAGTAGTATTGGTCATTAAGGAATAGATCTACATTATTTTGAAGACTCCAAATTAACTACATCAAGTTAAAAATGTTACTTGCCTGCAAATTGCTGACAACTTTCTTTCTTGAAGGTCCTAATGAAGATATTTACAAGAATGTGGGAATGTATTCTGGAGACTTTTTAAAACCGCACACTAATCACAAGAACTGGATAGAAAAAATAGCTGGAAAATTCCTGAACTTAAAGCTCAAACTTTCTTTTCTTTAAAATAGTATAAACTTGTTACAGAAGTTTGTGAAACTTGGACCTCTAATTGACCATTATCTCTAGTTTAGTTTAGGTTGTATTTTTCTAAGCATATGCTCTAATTGTCTGATGATCTAGTTAGAATTGCACTGGAATGCAAAGGGCATTATGAAACTGGCTATGCACTGTGATCTGGCTAGACTAGACTATTCAATAGTATTTCTCCAATAGATCCAAAAGTTACAGCTGGACAATGGCAACGTCAAACAAAAACTGGTCCTCAACACTACAGGCTTTATGTATGGAGTAGCATTCATTTACTGAGTTACAGCACTACTTACCAAAGGCCTTTGGTTTCTTCAGATTTTCTATTTACCTACAGTAATAGTAAAAAATCAACCCAAACTGAGTTTCAGGAAAACACATTAGATAAACTGCCGCTGGAGACAGTGTTGTGGGTTAACGTAAATGTTCAAATCTGGCTCAGGGCATAAACTAAGTGGGCATTTGTGCAAACAAGCCATACCACCTGACATGACCGGCAGTCTCTTCTCAGAGAGGCCAGAGTATATAGCCAGGGATAGGGAGGTCAGGTTGAAGTGTGGTGGCAGAGATGAGTGGGGGAACCTTACATAGCTTACTACACACACCACTGGGTAGGACCAGGCATGTAGCCTTTCACGTCTCTTAACAGAATGCTGACTTACATTTTTAAAGAATAAAGGTGAGGTAAGGGAGAAAATAAACATAACAGCAACAAAAGTACTTCCAAAATATTAATTTTTATTTAAATGTTTCCTCCTTGTATACTAGACCTTAGACTATTTCTGGAGTCTAAATTAGATGTATGGAGATTTTGACTGCCAGATATTGGAAAGTGGATATTTGACAGCTATTATCTGCAGTAGTCACAAAGGTCCTCTGTGGAATTTTGTTATGATACAGTACTTCAAATATTGCAATTCTGAGCTATTAAGCAGTCCGTCCTCTTGCTTTGGAACCGGATTTTTATTGAAGCTTTATTCTCCATAATCTGTTCACTTGGGAAGCAGAACAGAAAAATGGAGGAGCATATTTTAGATGATTGCATGTGTAAGAGCAAAAATCCTATAGGTGTAGTAAACTGTACAGTGAAATGTTCTTTATATACTATGTACAAATTTGGAAGATGCTAAATATGTTCAGTCTGAATGTTTACATTTTGTAGGAAAGTGCTGACATAAACATTTGCAATTGAAGTAAATCTTGAGTGAACCAGGAGTAACTTTAAGATGTCAGTTTTTAATTCATCTTTTTCATGACCAGTATCCTTATACTTCTGGCAAGGATTAAATATTGGACTAATTTGAGATGAATACCTAAACTTTAGCTTGATGCTAGCTCTGGGTCTGTACCAGATTAGCTCTTACATTTATTGCGTTTCTCACTGAATTATTGCATCTTAATCCTTCTTTGGTTTTCTGGTGTAAAACAGTCAGGCTAGAAGTACCACTTCTGCAAATCATAATAGGTTCCCACTCAGCAGAGGTCAACCACGTACGATAGGTAGCAGAAATGGGACAGACAGAACAAATTCTCCCTAAACTAAATTTCTAGGAAGTCCTTTTAATAAGGCTTATTTCACCAGCATTTTGATTTTCTTGAGAATGCTGTTTGGGGAAACCAGTTCATTAGCATGTAAGCATAGATTGCAATTTTTTGCGTACCAAAGGGGCTAAGCATAATGTACACACCACTTAAAAAGCACTATTGCAGTTGCAAAGAAATCTGAAGGGGAGGGCATCTGCCATTATAAACCATTGAAAGAACACCACCTCTCCCACCTGATATCTCCTATTTCCTCATAAACCTAGATGACCTCAAACTTGATTTTTAAACCAGTCTGCTAAGACTTGCACAATTCAGCAAAAACCAAATTGGATTACAATGCAGAGCAGTGTTACTACCCTAATACAGATGGAACACCTGTAAGTAATTTGGGATGACTAAAGAAGAGCTAGGGCCCATTGCCAAACTTAGCCCCTCCCGTGCAGTCTTCTCCCAATTTCTAATACCTTGATATTGCCATATGAGACAGAACAGGCTTACCCTAGCCACAAGCCAGTGGCAAGGTACTCTCCACCTTGGACTTGTGGTGTTTTTTATAGCCAGACTTCTCAGTTCTTGGAGCCAATGATCCTGTATTTGATGTGCTCTTGGAAATAGCCTGTATTGACAATCCTGAATCTTAATCAATACATGTTCTCCTTGTCCTCATCTAATGCTGAAGCCAAATTTCCTCAACAAATATTCTGGCTAATTAGAGAATGAAGGTTCAAGATGACTTATTTTGAGCAACAAATATGCTGGTTAAGTACAAGGAATACTGGGTTCCAAAGCTGGAGTTGGATGATATGCATACTAAAAGACAGCAAATGTAGAAACAACTCAAACACCTTTCCTGTGCCTTACACAAAACTGAATTCTAGTTAGAAAATCTTAACTATAATGTCTGGCATGTCTAAACCAGGAAAGAATATAGACATTGCCGTAGATGCATCACTGCTTTGATGCTTTATTGCAACTTCCTGTCTCAGGCAGTGGCCAATAACATATGCTTCGCTGGAAGGCTTGGCAGTATTTTGTTTTGTGGCATAGCTGCCCCCTAGGTGAGGCTTCTTCCTAACTCCTGTTAGTGGTTGACCTGTGCCCTGAAGCATAAAGCTTTGTACCTTGTCTATTTTATTAATGAAGTTATGGATGTCCATACCTATATAAATATCTCATTCTTTTCTGGGATCTTATTAGGCTATTTGGTCTCAATGGTGTCCTGTGATAACAAATTCAGCTGGTTAACTACCCACTGAGAGGAAATGTTTCCTTCAATCCGTAGTAACTTTGCCTTTTACTTTCAGTACTGAATTCTCCTTTATTAGAATCCAATGTCCCCTTTGCTATACTGCTATTTGTATAACTATGACTTCCCTTTATTCATCTCTCCCCCAAATAGTCCCACTCTTTTTTCTTCAGTTCTCTC
This sequence comes from Chelonia mydas, assembly GCF_015237465.2. Taxonomy (NCBI): domain Eukaryota; kingdom Metazoa; phylum Chordata; order Testudines; family Cheloniidae; genus Chelonia; species Chelonia mydas. Next base: position 77,655,064 of record NC_057854.1, read on the forward strand.
CCCTCCCCCCCCCCCCCCCTTTATGTAGAAGCCTTTTTATGTCTAGGCTCTTGTCTCTGGACTTTTTTTTTTTTTTAAATGTCTCATCCCTTCTGAGAGAGGGTAAACCAAAAACAGACTCGGGTGAAGGCACACTATCTAATTACATAACGGCACAACTCAGTATTCTCTATCCTGGTCTTTCTACATGCTAACATTGTTGCCTTGCTCCCCTTACAGCACGGACAGAACTTCTAACAACTCTGTAAGATGAGGCTTAATCAAACTCTGTAAAGCTATTCAGAATGAGCTAGTTTAATCCTAACCTCTGTTCCACCCTACAGCTTGCTGGAGTAATCGGACACCATCTTACAGCTCCCAAATGAAAATTGGGAACAGCTCCGTAGGATAAACTTTGCGAAGGGGAACCCTCTAGGTTTTGGTATGGAGGTGCTGCATAACTGTCCTAAACTTCTGTAGCAGCTGCCTCGATCTCTCCCATAAAACACTCTGCCTGAAAGTTATGAACACTTTATTCCAAAATTAAAATCATGATTATCAAAATTACCTTAAAAGGAGGCAGGATTTATTAATCCTTACCCAAAGACTTTAGTGAAGCAGAGATTGCAAGGAGGAGTGAGCTGGATATTTTGTTTTACATTGAAACCTCTTTAAGAGTTTTACCTACCATGCTCTCTACCTCTATCCACAACTCAACTCGGTTTAAAATATGGAGGGGACAATAACCTGAGTTCCATGCCTCTGGAACCAGTGTGAAAATATTAAACTGAAGGGTTAGAGGCCAGATCCTTAGAGGTATTTCGGTGCCTAAATCTTGTTGATTTCAATGCAAGTTAGGGACCTAGATAGGGTTGAAGATCTGGGCCTATATGTGCACTTCAAAGTGTTTCCTTTAAAAAGCTGAGGTATAAATTTAGACCCCTTCTGAAGTACTTTAAAAACTCAGATTTGAAAAGGAATGCGGGGCCTGCTCCTGGCCCCATCAGAAAGTCCGTTTCCTACTCTTCCCCCCCCGACTTGGCCTAAGTTTGTGTAGTCAATATTTACTTATTTCTTGTTGGCTGGTCAACTTCAACCTGGACAAACTGAAGTGGACACTTTTTCCTTTGAGTTATTTGTATAAGCTGTTTTGTGGTGTTTAGAGTACTGTAATAGAAAACTATAATCAAATAAAAATTAATGGAGCTTGCACTATTCCAGCTGCTGGACTCATTAAATATATTGTGAAATACTATCTGCACTTTTTTCCTTTAATTCTTTTTCAAGATTTATCAAAAAACAACTTTAGGATAGGTAATGTTTAGATGTTCAAAAAACTTGGGCCTGAACTTCTCCCACTGAAAGCACTGGGGACTTTGAAGTCCAGGGGAACAATACTCTGAGTATTTTAATTGTACCAGTCTCAACCAGAATGAGTTCTTCTGGCAGCTAAAACTAAGCTTGATGATACCTGCATGTTTTGTTTTTTTTGGACACAACATGTAGCATGTGCCTAAATCCTGCTTTAATCTGACAAATTTAAATCATAGAATGTCTTTTTATCTGTGAATTTTCTCTTTGGTATAACAAAGAGTTGGCCTTGGAATTCACAACTGTCAATAAGAAAAAAGTCAAACCAGGTTCCAGAAACTGGGGTCCTGTTGTTCTTATTGGTTTAAACCATGAGCCATTATACATTTAATCTAATAGAGGAAATAGCACGAAAATGAGCTTCCATACTAGAGAAAACTATCAGACTTTGAGCTTGCTGTGGCTAAACATTTAGATCATGGCAGAAGAGGGATTAGACCTGAGTTAGAATCCTGTTAATAAATATATTAAATAAGAACAACAGTTGGGTTTAATATATCAACAAAATGATAATGGAACCACAGAGTTATCCACAACTACCTGCCAACATTAATGATGACATACCACCCTTTCCACTGACTGCAACGCTGTTAGTTAACAGGACTCCTCAAGGTCCTGTTTTAATACAACCTTTATTTAGACATAGTAGAGTCTGGGACCTCCATTCAGGGATAAGCACCCCCCAGTGCTAGGCACTACACCAAGGGTGGGCAAACTACGGGCTGCGTCCAGCCCTCCAGCCGTTTTAATCCAGCCCTCAAGCTCCCACTGGAGAGCGGGGTCTGAGGCTTGCCCCGCTCCTGCCAGGGAGCAGGGTCAGGAGCCCCTCCACACAGCTTCCAGAAGCAGTGGCATGTCCCCTCCGCACCCTTGCCCCCATAGGCCAGGAATTGTGGCCAATGGGAGCTGCAGGGGCTGCACCTCTGGACAGGGCAGCACACAGAGCCACCTGGCTGTGCCTCCGAGTAGGAGCCAGAGGGGGGGATATGCCACTGCTTCTGAGAGCTGCATGAGGTAAGCTCCGTCCAGAGCCTGTATCCCTGAGCCTGCCCCAGCCCTGATCCCCCTCCCACTCTCCAAACCCCTCGGTCCCAGCCTGGACTCCAAACCCCTCCACCACAGCCCCACCCCAGAGCCTGCACCCCCCAGCCAGAGGTCACCAACCCCCACTGCCCCAGCCTGGAACCCCCGCCCACACCCTGAACTCATTTCTGGCCCCGCACTCCCAGCCAGAGCCCTCACCCCCTCCCGCACCCCAACCTCATGAGCATTCATGGCCTGCCATACAATTTCCATACCCAGATGTGGCCCTCAGGCCAAAAAGTTTGCCCACCCCTGCACTACACCAACACAGAACAAAACATGGCTGATGCCCCGAAGAGCTTGCAGTCCAGCTATTTGTCTTTATTGAAGTATTAGCTCATGGTTTTCCCAGAAACCTGACTCCTAGCCACACACAAATTTCTAGCTCAAAGTAAGTGGGGCTTTAAACTGGAGCTAGTTAGCCCAGCTCAACACTAAAAAGTTAGGTTGACCTTGGGTTGCCAATTTTCTAATCACACAAACCCGAACACCCTTACCCTGTCCCTGCCCCACCCCCACTCCTTCCATTGCTTGCTCTCCCCCACACTCACTCACTTTCACCAGGATGGGGCAAGGGATTGGGGTATGGGAGGGGTGAGGGCTCCAGAAATGAAGGGTTTGGAGTGCAGGAGGGGGTTCAGGGTACGGGCTCTGTGAGGGAGTTTGGGTGCAGGGGACTGGGCGTTGGAGGGCAGGGATGTGGGTTCCGGGAGGGGGCTCAGGCAGGGGGCTGAGGTGCAGGCTCCAGCCAGGCGGCACTTACCGTGGGCGGCTCCCAGAAGCAACCAGCGTGTCCCTCTGGCTCCTAGGCTCAGGGGCAGCCAATTGGCTTCGTGTGCTGCCCCTGTAACGCCGACAGACCCCGGTCGTCCTGTTGGCAGATGGGATCGAACCTGGGGCCTCTGGAGTTTAGTGTATGAGCCTGTATGGCTCTTAGCTAAGGCTGTATAACAAACTCCTTAATCTCTCTAAGTGGTCTCAGTGCCCCTAGATGAGACAGAACACCACACCTAGGAAGTGCGTGGGTTACATACTTCCCCTAGCGGAGGAAGCGCGTCCCGAGCTTCAGAGACTTCCCAGTTGAAATCCCAGATGAGCCCCCACTTGTAACACCAACAGATCCCAGTCATTGGTGAGCGCGATTGAACCTGTGGTCTCTGGAGCTTAGTGCATGAGCCGCTACTGCACGAGCTAAAAGCCATGTGGCTCTTAACTAAGGCTGTAGAGCAGCAGTTCTCAAACTATGGGGCAGGGCCCCAAAGTGGGTCACAATCCCATTTTAATGGGGTCAGCTGGGCTGAAGCCAAAGACTGAGCCCCACTGCCCTGGCCCCACACTGCTCTCGGAAGTGGCCAGCATATCTGGTAGTGGCTCCTGGAAGTGGGGTACGGTAGGGTGGGGCAGGCAGTTCTGCCACATGCTGCCCTTGTCTGTGGGTACCACCCCCGAAGCTCCCATTGGCCAAAGTGAGTTGAAGGGGGCGGTGCCTGCAGGCAAGGGCAGTGCATGGAGCCCTCGGACCACCCCCTTCCCTAGGGATGTGTTGCTGGCTGCTTCCAGGAGCGGAGCGGCGCAGGGCTGGGGCCAGGGCAGGCAGGGAGCCTGCTTTGGCCTTGCTGTGCAACGGAGCTGGCAATCCTGTGGGCCAGAAAAAGCCCTGACAGCCACAGTTTGCCCTCCCCTGCTTTAACTGGTCTTAGTGCCACTAGATGGGATAGAACACCACACCCAGGAGGTTTGTGGGTTACATCCCTGCTTGCAGGCACCACCCCTGCTGCTCTGGTTCCTGGCCAATGGGAGCTGCGGAGTCGGTGCTTGTGGCAGGGGAAGTGCGCGGAGAATCCCTAGCCACCCCATGCGCCTCGGAGCTGCATATGCCGGCTCCTTCTGAGAGCCATGCAGAGGCAGGGTAGGTAGGGAGTCTGCCTTAGGCCTGCTATGCCACTGACCTGACTTTTAGCGGCCTATTAAAATCTCCTAGATTGCTTTCAATAGTCACTGGGAGATCAATGCCAATTCCTGTAGACTCCCAGCCAATCTGGAAGAGTTGGCCACCCTAGGCTGACCCAGCTACGTCACTCAGGAGGGTGAAAAATCCACACTCCTGAGAGAGATATTTGGTCACGACAATGCTAGGTCAACAGAAAAATTCTAACCTCAATGTAGCTATGACCTCTTGGGGAGGTGGATTAACTACTATGACAGCAGAATAGAGTGACCAGCTAGTAAGTGTGAAAAATCAGGACGGGGTGGGGGTTAACTGGCGCCTATATAAGAAAAAGCCCCAAATATCATGACTGTCCCTATAAAATCGGGACATCTGGTCACCCTACAGCAGAACCCCTCCCACTGCTGTAAGGACGGTCTACAGAGAAGTGCTACAGCAGGGAAGCAGCTGCACCGTTTGCTAGTGAAGACATGACCCTAGCCAGCGAGCGCTGCCCCTGGAGACAGAGCCGGGCTCCAGCTGCAGCCTGAGTTACCAATCGCTAATCCAATCGCTCTGTGTAGGCTGTAGTAGGAGAGTTGGTTGGAGGTGTGGTTACTCCCAGTGCTGTCCCAGGGCACCTACTTGGCTTGGCTGCTGGGCCCATGCTTGCCACGTGGCAATGATGTGACTGGCAAGCTGGCGGCCCCGGGCTAGCGGGACTGGAGCACGCCGGGTCCTACCTGTTGCAGCCGAGCCAAGCCCTGGTAGCTCTGACTGACTGAGGTGCTTGTGAAGGCCAGCGCGGATTTGCGCCTGTTTAAGGTGCAGGGCTGGGAAAGGCGACCTGGGGGAAACCAAGGCCCAGGCAGGCAGCAGGTCTGAGGGGCAAGCGAGCAGCACGTGGGAAACCACGGCAGCCGCGTCCCAACCCTGCAGCGCGCTGCGAGTCCCAGCTCCAGGCTCCTGCTTTAAGACCAAGGCGCGCCCGGCCTTGCCGCGGGGAGGGGCGGGCGTCAGCGCCGCAGCCAGGCTAGGGGGACGCTCCGGCTCCGCAGCCCCGACGCCGCCGGCTGCCCTTCCAATGCCCAGGGCTGCCGGCGCCGGGCGCCTCCGCCCCGTTATCCTCTGTTCCGGGCTCGCCCGGGGCGCCACGTGACCGCGGATCCGGCTGCGGTGGCTTCGCTCGGCTGCCCCGGCTCGCCCGCTTCCCGCCCGCCCGGCTGCATGGGTCCCGCGCCCCGCTGCCAGCGCGCCGCCCCGGGCAGCAGTGGGCGCGGCGGGGCCCCGCGGCCGGCGTGCGCCATGGACCTGTCGGTGGGGTACTTGGCCAGGGGCCGGACGCTGGTGACCAGGTGAGCGGGCGGCTGGGGGCCGCTTGGGAGCGTGGCGGGTCGGTGGCCACGGGGGGTCAGGGTAACTGGCGCGAGCTAGGAAACACCCCAGTTCTTCAGCGGGCTGGGGACCTGTCACCCCCCATGGCTGTTACTGAGGGGCCCTCGGCGAGCCTCCCCATCGCTCTTCCCACTGAAGCTGCCCAAGCTGGTTGACTTGACTTTTACATCAGTGAGGGTTCGGAGGTTTGGGTTTCAAAATCCCCCCCACCAGTGCCTGGCACTCGGGGAGCAAACCTGAGCGGGCGGTTGTTGATCATAACGCTGCTCCCCTGTGCGTGGGCAGGAGGGTCCCTTGCAATGTCCTAAGCTTTGCTGTCCCCAGCTGAGCATGATGCAACTAGTAAATGAAACCGAAAAAAGGAGAAACGAGACTTTTAAATGCTCCTTAAAACTTGTGCAGCTTTTAGAACGGAAAGTATTGCTAATAATAGGGGTATGGAAATTAATTCTTTTAAAGTGGATTATTTTGGGTGGTGGTGGATATATCTATCTTGACACTTTGAAGGACTCTGGGCCTGACTTTTCTCTCACTTGCACTGATATAAGGCAGGAGTAATTCCACTGAAGTCCGTGGAGTTGGAACCAGCATAAGAACTGTGTAAGGGAGATCAGAATCAAGCCCTCACTATCAGATGGCAAGGTTCCCCTGGAATTGGTTAGATGCTCTTACATTTCTCTGGGCAGCCCAAGGCATTTGAAATTTGCTGAGGTGGAGGAGACAGAAAGTTAGGGGCAATGCAAAGGGCTTTTAATGGTCTAGGAATTGCACCTGAACAGCAACAAAAGCTTTCACCCAGCTGCTACTAGAGCAGCTCTGCCCATTGGGTCTGTTTCCTTCCACATACTGCATCCATCCATGCTCACCCCATGCCCCTCACCCATGGCTGTATTGCTGTATTGTATTCAGCTCAAAGTAGCTTCTCATGTGGGGCTGAGGAGACCAGCCAGTGCTGTGTTAACACTTATTTGCGGGTTGGCGGAAACCACTGGTTTTAGAAGCAAATGTACTGTGAGAGAGGAATAAAGCAAACTAATTAATTAAAGAGCAACAGTATATCTCAAAGCACTTCTGTTTTGTACTGCAGAAATTAAGATTGCAGGAAGCTTAGGCCCCATCCTCCTTAGGATTTGTCACACTGTCTTTAAAACTTCCAGTTAACATAAAAAAAAAAAAGTTGGAATATTACTTGTGTTTATGCAACACCAGTACAGACCCTATTACAATTGTTTCTGAAAACCATGCTTGAATCCTGCCAAAAGGTGGTCTCAGGCTGCCACAGTTGATGCTGCAAGAGCTCTGTCCACACTGACCTCGTCTACCCTGTAACATGTTATGTTCAAACACTACTGAGAAAACTTGAATTATTTGATACAACAGTGACTATGACTGAGCTGTCTTCATAGATCAGGGCAAATAGTGACTAGCTGCATTTAATTACAGTTAGCTGACAGTGAACATGATTTACCCTGAGCTATGCTAACCTGTCAGTCATGGACACTTCACCTCTATGTATGTCAATTTCTCTGTGTAGCGCTTTGAGATCTACTGATGAACAGTGTATATAAGAGCTAGGTATTATCACTATTATTATCGTTATCATCCTGTAAGCTTTTCTAAATTCTTCATAATTGTGTTTGAACATGATAAAGTTTTGTAATGTAGACAAATCCATTTGTGCTAGATTGATGAATGTGTTAGTGTAGATTGGTGTATGTGTTAGTTAAAGTCATTAAGCACAGACCTTCTTAGCATGGCAGTATTTCATAACAAGAGGACAGTCCTGTTGAAGCATAAGATTAGAAAAGAGGAGACATGCATTTTATTCCTGACTGGGACAGAATTACCTGTGAGACTTTGGGCAAAATCTCTTTCAATCTATATGGCCTTGATTTTGGCTGTATTAAAATGCACGTTGTTCAAATGAGACCACCTTAGCAAGGGATTGAGGCCAATCTATGTATCTGAGCTGTCCCCATCATTGTTTACTACTCTATCAAGTTTTGTGTCATATACAGACTTCACCAGCAATGATTTCACTGATATTTGCGTAGTGCTAATTTTTTTTTTTTTAATTAATCATCATGCAGGACTAAGTCAAATACCTTACAGAAATCTGTTATGTCAACATGGCTACCTTTTATCAACCAAATTTGTGATCTTAAAAAAATTATGTAATTCTTTATTAATTGCATTCTGTATCTGTCTTTCCAATATTTTGCCTTTGTTCTCATAACTAATATTGGTATGAGATTAGCTCCTTGACCAATTCTTTTCATGCTGAACGTTTAAAAATATGTAATTATAACAGCTGCTGTGTACCATCCTCCTTAGTAAGTATTTCGCTAACACTGTAAAATATGAATACTTCATCCTGCTTCTTTCAAAATACAGAATAGAAATGTGTATTGAGTATGTCTGCCTTTTCTTCCTCATGATAGACAATGTTACCATCTTTATCTAGTATTGGACCAGTGCCACTGATAGGATTTCATATGTTTTATAGGCTTCATATGTTTCAAAGAGTTCCTTGTTATTTTCCTTAACCTTACAAACCAGCAATTAGAAAATGCAGACAATTGATAAGGGAAGTTGATGGTATAAGTAAAAATCTTTGGCAATTAGGGCTAAGGGTTATTGGCTGGAAAGGGCTACAAAAGAGTGGAAGTGCACTTGCTTTTTTTTAGATGGGTGAACGTAAAACAAAAAGAACCTCTCTCCAAATAGTAGGTCCTGATGTTTTAAAGAAATATTCATTTAAAAAAACCTTGTTGATGTTTATAAAGCTCTTTTCAGTATCTGACTAGACACAGAGTGCTGTCAAATGCCCAAAGGATGCAAACTGAAAAAACACATTTTTTTGTGCGCTAATTATGATATCTAAAAGCAATCTTTAAGTGTTGCTGGTAACTACACTAGGTATACATTTTGCAGGCAAAAATGTGTGTCTTCATGTTGATATCCCTTTAACCACTTTTCTAACATGGTTAAAACTAGCCCAGCTTGGTGCCTTGTTTTTCTTAGGGAAATTTTTTAAAATTAGTTTTTCTGATTCCCTCCCCCCGCCCCTGATTTTTCTGAAGCTCTGTTAGCATCTTTGTAATTCTACTGGACTGAACTCCTTTCCCCCTCCCCCTCCTTTTTTTTTTTTTTTTTTTTTTTTAATTGAACCATAAAAGCAGACACTGTGTAATAAACCTAACCTTTGGGCTTCAGTGATAAGATCTGTTTTTACTTGCTTACCTGGGAGTGGTACTGTACTGCTCTTCTAGTCTTGAAAATTACTTATACACTCTCTTGCTTTTTGAGAAGAGGGTTGGTTCTGGAAATCACATAAGTTTTGTGGGCGTATACTTCATGCAACATACAGTACGTTATAGAATTCAGAACCGTAAGTACACTATACATTGCATATAGACCAGGTCAAACAAAGATCAGATATGAATGCATGTTTGAAAACGTTAAATATGTATTTTTCAAGTGACAACCAAGACTGGGAAACTGCTATCCTAATATATAATTTTGGATATTGGAAATATTTTCCTGAAAGTCTAATGGGAGCAAGAGAACATGTTACTTTTTTTGTATTTACAAATGAAATTGTCTTTAATTAGAAAAAAAATGTACAAGTTGAGCCCAGATCTTGAACAGGAAGTCAGCACTTGCTGCATTTGAAATAAAGGTGAGGAAGTGTGAGAAGAGAAGGGGAAAGAAAAATTTCTCATTTTTTCCACTCTATCAGTTTCTACAAGTAAATTGAAGGTGCTACTAAATATGATACCAAATAATATGTACATCTTGTTTGTTTATACTTAAAACATGATGTTTTGGTGTGTTTGGACATGTTTGTTTTTTACAGTTGTCATAAATATAAAGGGAAGGGTAAACGCCTTTAAAATCCCTCCTGGACAGAGGAAAAACCCTTTCACCTGTAAAGCGTTAAGAAGCTAGGATAACCTCGCCGGTACCCGACCACGATGACCAATGAGGAGACAAGATACTTTCAAAGCTGGGGGAGAGGGGGGGAAACAAAGGGTCTGTGTCTGTCTGGGTGATGCTTTTGCCGGGGACAGAACAGGAATGGAGTCTTAGAACTTAGTAAGCAATCTAGCTAGATATGCGTTAGATTCTGATTTCTTTAAATGGCTGAGGAAATAAGCTGTGCTGAAAGGAATGGATATTCCTGTCTTTGTGTCTTTTTGTAACTTAAGGTTTTGCCTAGAGGGATTCTCTGTGTTTTGAATCTAATTACCCTGTAAGGTATTTACCATCCTGATTTCACAGAGGTGATTCTTTTTACTTCTATTAAAATTCTTCTTTTCAGAAACTGAATGCTTTTTCATTGTTCTTAAGATCCAAGGGTTCGGATCTGTGGTCACCTGTGAAAATTGGTGAGGATTTTTACCAAACCTTCCCCAGGAAGTGGGGTGCAAGGGTTGGGAGGATTTTGGGGGGGAAAGACGTTTCCAAACAACTCTTTCCCAGTAACCGGTTAAACGTTTGGTGGTGGCAGTGAAAGTCCAAGGGCAAAGGGTAAAATAGTTTGTACCTTGGGGAAGTTTTGACCTAACCTGGTAAAAGTAAGCTTAGGAGGCTTTCATGCAGATCCCCACATCTGTACCCTAGAGTTCAGAGTGGGGAAGGAACCTTGACAACAGTGAACTTAGTGCTTGTAAAAAGTGCCCAACTGATGGGCCTGTAAACGAAAAATATACTTATGCACAGGAAGTGAAAGTGCAGGTTCCCACGCTGCTTTGTCTGTGTGCTTCAAAGCCTAGACCTTTGGTCTCTGAGTACTTTTCTGTAGGGTTTTAAAGGTTAAAGGAAGATTGTGGTTTATGTAAACAAAATACTTCAAAATGTTTAGATGTAATGAAATTTTTTAAAAACCATTTACTAATCTTTATAGTGAATAGAAACTCATTTCATTGGGTGGAGGTAGGTATTTTGGAGAATAGTCATTTAAATGCTGTGTTGAGATGTGCAGTTGGGATAGCGTAGTGTGATGAAATAGGATTGGTAACTACACTGTAATAGGACAATGTCTCTTCCATTTTACTATTAAAAACTTCATTCCAGTTTGTACAAACATCTAAGTCAAACAGAGATCTGTGAGATGAATATGTAATATATGTAAAGTTTCTGCCAAGACATTCTGTGGGTTTCTAATTAACATATTATTTATGGCAGACGTATGATGGCTCAACCAGATTCAGATCTAGAAGAGGATGCTTTAAAGGAGGATTTGAAGTTTTACTTCATGAACCCATGTGAAAAATACAGAGCCAGAGGTCAAATCCCTTGGAAACTGGGTTTGCAGATACTAAAGATAGTTATGGTTACCACACAGGTAATAAATATATTTTTTTTATGTTCTTACAAAAAATAATACATGTAGGTGGAGCAGAAAATCAATGTCTTGGAGTGTTGCTTCCATTGGTTACTCTTTAACTATCTAAACTTCCTTCCTGGAAAAAAAATCAAGATCAGAGGTGAGGAAAGAACACTCTTAAAGGAATAGGAGTGGATGTGGTGGCAGGAAACGATAATATAAACTAAACTCCTAAATGTTCTTTGGTCACCACCTTGGTGCTAACTGGAGCAATTTCAGTGAGGGGTTAACAGTGAAATAGAAGGTCAGATACTGCCAAAGACATTTATTTCAAAACAATTTTTTCCCCTAAATCAAGCACCTCATTATGGATCATATGGTTTTGAATTGTTTGGCTTTATGCCACAGCACTGCCAATGCTCTTTGTGCCTTCTGCTCATCACTGCACGTAACGCCCCCATACCTGGAGGCCAATGTATTGGTATTGTTACCAGAGTTCCAGTCCAGCAACTGCAGAGCCTGCATTGTTAATGTAACCTGCAACTCTGAATGTTTGGTTTGTATTTGCAAATACTCTTCTAATTGGCAAGAGCAGATTGTTGACTAGGCAGTTAAAGTCCTGAGCCACTTTCTCTCCCCAAGTGATGGATTAACGAGAGTGCATTAATTTGGATACAGAGTCAAATCAGCAATTTGTTTTGATCTCTAAAACATAGGAATCTCAAGTGAGATTTAACAAAGTGGCATTACATATATAGCCCTGAAATATACACTGAGCTGCATGGGTCAATGTCTGAAATTAACAGACCTGCTGGAATCAAGCAATACCTTCAGATATTACCTCTGGCTAATATCCTCCAGACCCCCATCTAGCCAGAAAGGGTGATCTCAGCCTTTCTTTTTTTTTTTTCTTTTAATATAAATCTCCAGCATTGCGAACATCAGTGCAGGAGTAGCAGCAGAGGAAGCACTAACATAGACCGAGCTCCAGGCAATGGTTGGCATTCTAACTACTATGCTGTCTAGACAAGACTGGCTCAAATGACACTGGTAACTGAAGTCCTGTATACACTAGTGCTCCTCAACAGCAGCAAAGCTCCACTAGCAATTGTGGAACAGGACTGCTTTGGGTGAGGTGGAGTGGGGAAGACTAGTATGGGCACAGTCATGAGGATACCAATTCCATCAGGGTTTCTTTCAGAATATTATCACAAGCTAAGAGGTAATATTGTCTTGCTTGATTCTACTGAGCTGTTAGTGAAAGCCTTTTCCCATTGTCCAGGTCAGGGAGACACAGGTTATCACACTACCGTCTAGCTCTTATACACAGGGGCTTAATCATGAGTGGAATGAGGCAACACACCGCTTCAAAGCCCATCCTAACCCATCCCATATCCTTCACCACCACTCAAAGTGTATCCTAACCCACAAGCATTAGTGCCTGTGCTGGCGATTAAACTTCTGGATTGCCATGCTTGCTGTCCCAATCTCTCCTCTGCTTGGTCTCTGTGTTGAGCCTGACTCTCCTGGGGCAGAAGAGATGCAGTGCTGCTTTGCTTTCTGATGCCACCAGCCAATTCAGGTACCTGCGTTTTTTTTTTGGCACCTTTCAGCGGTGCAGTGAAGTAAGTGGTTGTCACTACTGGTCCATCTTCAGCAGCTGATTGGGTAGCCAGGGTGAGGAAGCAACAGAATCACTGAAGGGAAGTGCATTGCTACTTAAAAGGGGCAGTCTTGCACATTTGTAGCAGGCATATGGGCAGGTCCTAATGACCATCCTTGTGTTTTGGAATGAGGCCAAGCTCCTTAGGGGTGACTTTGGTGTACTTCATGCTTATTCTTACAGGATTGTCCCTGTCACTAGCTGTCTGACTCTGATGAGAAACCACTGAGTTTCAGTACGTTAAACCTGTTAATTGGAGTGGGTTCTTCCATATGGTAAGGTGAAGGTAATTTGTCCTTTCTCTGCTGGATTGCAGAAGTATATTTTAGTGCAAAGTTGTGTTAGGGCCCCCTAAGGATTCCACATGCTTTCCAAATCAAGACTGACCGCCTTTTTCTTTTTCTTGCAGTACTCCGGGGAAAGGCTCTAATTTACTGATATTAGCTAAACATTGCCATGAATTCATTCATAGAACTTAAGTTAACAGCTTTGCAATCCAAAGAGCATTTAAGTAGAATTGCTAAATCCCCTGAAGAACCTTGCAAACTTTTTGGCCAGAATTCAACACTTGTTCTAAAGGCTGTGTGGATATAACCAGGCACCGATGACCTGGAATCCCTGTTCCGGTCATCCTGGCTGCAACCTGCCACATTACATAAATAGTTCACTGTGAATAGCATTGCTTTGTGTACTCATTTAGCCCAGAGCTAACTAGTTACCATCTAGGAGAGACCAGAAAGTACTCACTGGAGAAAAAATAAATAGATTTTATTTTTATATTTAAAGAGAGGCTCTCAGACAGCAATTCAGATTTCATATACTGTTAATGCTAGGAACAAGAATAGGGGCTTGCTTACCTTTTAGTGGGGATTTCATTGCACACTCTCTCTCTCTCCTCCCTCGTTTGGTTGGTTTCTTGCTGACCTTTAAAAGGCTTAGTTCTTTGGCTAGGCCATGTATAATTTTTCATCAGAGGTTGAGATGAAAACTAGGGAGGGAGGAAGAGACAATGCTCTGGTGGGACACTGGGTCCCTTACACCCCTGCTGTTGGGTTTGGGGAGAGTGCTAGGATTCCTATCACTTGGGATCTCTGTTCAGAGGGTCCATTTATGTATTTTCCTTTGACTTATGGAAGGGATATGGGGAATCTCTGCTAGTCTACATAAATCTCTATGAACAACTTCAGCACCTGCCTCTGCTGCTAATTATAGCTTCCCCAAGGAGCACCTTTATGAAATTAACTTCATTTTTGTCACTTTCAATGGTGCCCATGGGGTTCTGAATAGTTTTTGTTTCATTCTGGTGCAGTGCTCAGCGCAGACAAACTAGAGCTGTCTGCAGACTCAGGAAGACAGCCTCCTTAATGCAGTTCTGTCTTCAGGCTAGGCTAGTACTCTTTTTCTTCAGTGAAAGGTTAGATTATGCAGAAACAGATGAGTCCAAACACTTCATATTTGCCACTAACAAGTAAGAGAGTTTATTTTTCAAGCTCTGGGTTCCTTCCTTTGCTCTCTCCTTTTTCTGCTCTTCCACTGTGAGATTCCAATTACCTTACGCTGTTCTTCTTTCATACCAAAATATATGTGGAGTAAACCACTTATATTTTTCTTATGAAAATTATTTTTAAAAAGGGGGTTAAAGTGTGGTGATAGGAAACTGGCTCAGTAAAAATAGTAAGTTTTTGATCAATAGCTCTTTCCCCATGTGTATTCAGATTCTTATCTTCTTACATTACAGACTCAAACAATTTTTTAAAAATACTGTTATCTATAAAGGCTCTGCATTGCTATGGGTTAGTGGACTGGATTCTATTCTGTCTCCTGCATCATCAACAAAACTGTCAGCTAAATTCTAATTACAGAAACCTTATTACTGGTGATGTAAGTGACAGAAAGAACACAGTTTGACATTCTGATCTCAGGGTGAGTTAAAAAAAACTAAGTAGACTTCATAAGGAAGTGTTTGTGTGATAAACTTAAAACCACATTATGTTGTTTGTAGTCAACTTGGTTCACTATAACTGTACTTTTAATCATCAAAGCTCTTCAAATTCAGAGTGATTTCTCAGATTTGCATGACTTTTCTCCTACTCAGAGAGGCCATGAGGTAAATGAATTGGTTTTGGATTTTCCACAGAAAACGTAGCTTTGCTGATTCAAATAGTTTCAAACACTTGCACTATGAATAAAATTACTGTGCACGTAGTTAAAAGAAGTGAAAATGCATCTCCTGGGCTGTACTTGATAATGATTATGCACTAAATGGCTAAGCTCCAAAAAAAAGTAGTAAGAGTTTTTTGGTATTTCATGGCATGCCTGCCACTGAAGTAAATGGTATTTTTCTTTCCCTTGTTTTCAGCTTGCATCAGCTTATGCTAAGTGGGATTTTGTTTTCCAGGCTTTGGCAAAAGAGACCCTTTACTATTCTTTTGTGATCTTGTATTATAATTAGGGCTGTCAATTAATAGCAGTTAACTCACATGATAAATCAAAAAAATTAATCGTGATTAATCGCACTGTTAAACAATAGAATGCCAATAGAAATTTATTTGGATGTTTTTCTACATTTTTCATATATATTGTATTCTGTGTTGTAATTGAAATCAAAGTGTATATACTTTTTTATTATAAATTATTGCACTGTAAAAATGAGAAACAAAAAAAATAGTATTTTTCAATTCACCTCATACAAGTACTGTAGTGCAATCTCTTTGTCATGAAAGTGCAACTTACAAATGTAGGTGGTTGTTGTTGTTACATAACTGCACTCAAAAACAAAACCATGTAAAACTTCAGAGCCTACATGTCCACTCAGTCCTACTTCTTGTTCAGCCAATCGCTAAGACAAACAAGTCTGTTTACATTTACAGGAAATAATGCTGCCCTCTTCTTTATCTACATTATCTCCTGCAAATGTAAACAAACTTGTTTGTCTGAGCGATTGGCTGAAAAAGAAGTAGGACTGAGTGGACTTGCAGGCTCTAGGATTTTACATTGTTTTATTTTTTAATGCAGTTTTTTGGTACATAATTATACATTTGTAAGTTCAACTTTCATGACAAAGACATTTCACCTCATACAAGTACAGTAGTGCATTGAAAAATCCATTTTTTTTACAGTGCGAATACTTGTAATCAAAAATAAATATAGAGTGAGCACTGTACACTTTGTATTCTGTGTTGTAATTGAAATCAATATATTTGAAAATGTAGAAAAATCCAAAAATATGTAAATAAATGCTATTCAATTATTGTTTAACAGTGCGATTAATTGCACAGTTTTTTTTAATCACGCAACAGCCTTAATTGTAATGTTAACTTGCTTTTTTTTTTTTTTTTTTTTTAAAGGAGTCTGGTACTGACACAATACAGAAACTTCTTACTTTCCAATTTGTGCTGATTATAACTTGAAGATGTTAATCGCTGTTACTATCATTAGTATGTTAATGATGGCATTGTATTCTGACTTGAATTTTTAATTTGTTTTAGCTTATTCTTTTTGGTTTGAGTAACCAGCTGGTGGTTTCCTTCAAAGAGGAGAACACTATTGCCTTTAAGCATCTGTTTCTGAAAGGCTACTCAGGAGTTGATGAAGATGATTATAGTTGCAGTGTATACACACAGCAGGATGTTTATGACAGCATTTTTTTTGCTATTAATCAGGTAAGTGTTTTCTGTGTTTCTATGTATTATAAACAGCATGAGTACTGCTTAAAAGTCACAGCCAATAAGATGTTGCTCAGTTTCCATTTTCTGTTCTCGTTAGTTTCATTCAGATTGCAAATGTCCTAACTGGTCATCATCTGATTAAAATAAACAGTCAAAGTTAAGTTTCACTCAGTATTTATTTTCGTGTATATGCTTAATCTTCATTTTTTGACTATTAGCCACAACATAAACACTGAAGTTGTTAATATTAGATTATTAACTTCCAAATTTGCTGTGGCAGATGATTTGGGTTTTACTTTAAGTAGAAATGGACCTGAATATAGATACATTCCAAAAATTCATGCTTACAATTATAGTGAATCACAGCTTTGTAGCATTGTTGCCAGAAGTCTCAACGTGGGAATGCAGTTCTTCCAGGAATATCAGGACACAGCCTTAAGTTTAGTATGGTATTTTAAAATGAATTTGGATAATATGATAAACAACTCCCTTAAATAATTGTTTTAAAAATTTTAAAATAAAAAAACAGATCGTGTTAACATGCACATAAAATAGAAAATGATGGGAAAACAAAAGGTTATGCTCCTGTAGAAAATAAAAAATTGAAGTCCTTTCTTGATGGTTTTTAAATCACATGAGGGTCCAGGTCTCTTCTGTGGTCCAGTACAGTTCAGAAGTATGGGGCTTTAGGTCACCCTTACTTGAGATTTCCCAGTTCGGAGACGTATGGGCACTTGTCCAGTTGAGGCTCAATTTAGAGCAGCTTTAGGACGGTTCAGCATTTTGCAGACTGGTAATGGTCCCCATGCAGCCATTACATCAGTCAGGAAGTGGTGGAATGCAAAGGCCATACCCCTTCTCCTTTGGCCATGCCCCCACTTCAGGGTTCTTTGCCTTCTGGCAACCCCCACGAACTATGGGAAATCCTCTGCAGAGCCAATCCACTGTTTCTGCCGAAGTAGGCAGAATGAGACAGAGGATCTGGCCTGTTGTGTAAAATGGTGGCTGACTTGTACATGTCTCGTCTCTTAGTTCTCCTTGAGAATTTTCTTCAGTTGTGCTGCTGTTTTACTTTTAGTCTGTTTATTTCTTTGCTTTTTATCTTTCCTTCCTGGTTTACTACTTCCTTCCTTTCTTCCTTCTTTTGTAGGCACTAAGGCAGATTTGAAGCCCCAGCTAGAAGACTAGTGAAAGGATAGATTTATATCATCGAGCAGGAGTCAAGTATGCGATACAGGCATCAGATATAAAGGTCTCTTTGTATGACGTCTATATTCTGTAAATGTAGACCTTTATAGAGGAGCTTTTTCCAGTCAATGTAGCTTAGGTTTATTAGGGCTTTGCAGGTTTTCAGGCTTTAACTTGTTGTTTGCCACATATCTATGGCTGAGATTATCAAAAAAGAGGTCAGTGATTTGTGGGCACCCAAACTGAGACCTTAAAAGAGCTTGGCTTGGCTATTTTTTTTTCTTCCCAGAGGTTGTGCTCAGCACTTTCTGAAAATTAAGGCAACAGAATGCAGCCTTCCTATGGTTGAAAAGTACTAATTTAAGTCTTGCATAATTGTGGAGGACTAAATGTGTAATGGACAATCCCCATGATATCTGAATTTTTTTTTTTTTTTTTTTTTTTTTTGCAAAAAAACAAACTACAGGTACTAGATCATTGGTTCTCTCCCCATTTCTGCAAATAAGTATTAGACAGAACATACCCTCTCTGCTGATTTTCTTACATTTTCTGTCTAATCTGGGTATTATTTTTATTATGGGGAAATTTATGTCAAAAAGATGTCCCATTATCAAACGTAACAAGCGTGGTTTCATAGAGTATCAAGATGATATGTTTGCCTGCAAAGCAACGCAGAGTGCTGCAAACCGCTCCTTCTCAACATGCTGGAAATTTTTTTAGGGACCTTGCTTTAACTTCCTGTTCTGGTGATCCAGTCTGTAGGTGGTGAACTCATGGATCAGCATGGCTGGGTAATTCATCCATAAGGAGGATAGTCAACTTTAGGAGAGTGTGCATGTGGGGAAACCACTGCTAGAGATGGTATCCAGGTACAGTGAGGAGTTCAGAGGACCCCTAATTTGCATAGCATCTTGTCAGTCGGAGAACTGATTACGTCTCCATCTATCGAAGGAATGGTGTTGATTAATTTCTCCATATTTTTCTCTTCCACTAACTTGGTTTTGTTACCTAGACTTACCTTCATTCATCTACTTTTAATCCAGGCATTGTTCTCACGTGGGTACTGGGACTGTTGGCAAATGGTTCTGTCTGCATTTGCCATAAAGAAGATGCGGAGCTGAGTAGTGTTAGCTTGTTAATGGGTTTGGGTCCATCATCTCTTCTGGTGGCTTTAATAGACATTGAACAGCAGGATCGAAAGAGCCTTGTGGAGCACCTTTAAAGGAGAGCTCTGCATGTAAATATGCAGTTGTCCATAACAACCGTTTGAGGACTGATTTATGCTGCAGCTGACACTAGACCTTCCAAGTGTGTCAGCAGTGTTCCATGATAACCTGTGAGGAATGTTGTCCATGGCAACTAGGAGACTTGGACCCTCTGTGATACTAATTGTTCTAACACCAGGTTGGGATGTGTCTGGGGTGTTGTCAGAAGTAGGCTGAAATCTAAGGGCATGTCTACGCTGGCAGAGTTACAGTGCCGGGAGTTACAGCGCTGCTCAGAGAGCGGTAGTGTGAACCCACAACAGCGGTTTCCCTTCATCAGGTGCCTGCACAATAGTGTGTTTGCACTTGCAGCGGTATTCGCAGCGGTGCACTCTGGGCAGCTATCCCACAGAGTATCTCTTCCTCTTCTGCCACTAAGAGTTGTAGGAAGACGGGGGGGTCATGGGGCATCCTGGGTCCTGTCCCAATGCCCCATGATGCATTGCTTCACACCCCAGCAATCCCTGTGTCCGCCTGCATTTGGCACCATCTTTCAATGGTTTGTGTACTGCAAAGAGTACACAAAGAATGTACTGCACTCTTCGGTCTGCAGGAAAGGATCCCGAACTGTTGACCAGTATACTGCTCGCTCTGAGCAACACGTCACAAGTGGCAGTGGAGTTATTCCTTATACTACTGTACAAAGTCAAGAGGAGGGCGATGTTGAACTCGCCACGCATAGTAGCTATGACACGAGATTGCCTGTGGCATTCACGGAGGTGCTGACCACAGTGGAACGCTGCTTTTGGACTTGGGAAACAAGCACTGAGTGGTGGGATCACGTCGTGTTGCATGTCTGGGATGATGAGCAGCGGCTGCAGAACTTTCGGATGAGGAAAGTCACATTCCTGGGACTGTGTGATGAGCTCGCCCCAACACCGTGGTGCAAGGACATGAGAATGAGAGCTGCCCGGCTGTTGGAGAAGCGTGTGGCAATTGGACTGTGGAAGCTGGCTACTCCAGACTGCTACCGATTGGTTGCTAACCAGTTCGGAGTGGGAAAGTCGACCGTTGGACTCATGTTGATGGAAGTCTGCAGGGCCATTAATCGCATCCTGCTCCAAAAGACCGTGACTCTGGGCAACATGTGTGACATTGTGGATGGCTTCACACAAATGGGGTTCCCTAACTGCGGAGGGGCGATAGATGGCACCAATATTCTAATTCTGGCACCAGACCACCTAGCCACTGAGTACGTTAATCAGAAGCGGTATTTCTCAATGGTTCTCCAGGTGCTTGTGGATCATTTTTGGGCTTTTCACAGACATTAACGCAGGCTGGTCTGGAAAGGTGCATGACATATGCATCTTTCGGAACACTGGCCTGTTCAGGAGGCTTCCTGGACCAGAAGATCATAGAGGAAGTTGAAATGCCCATTGTGATCCTGGGAGATCCCGCCTACCCCTTAATGCCATGACTTATGAAGCCATACATGAGGCAACTTGACAGCAGCAAGGAGCGGTTCAACAACAGGCTGAGCAAGTGCAGAATGACTACTGAGTGTGCATTTGCCCGTTTAAAGGCCTGCCGGTGCTACCTCTGTGGGAAGCTGGACCTGGCCAATGACAATATTCCAATGCTTATAGCCGTGTGCTGTATGCTCCATAGTATTTGTGAAGGGAAGGGTAAAAGCTTCACTCAGGGCTGGACCGCTGAGGTTCAGCACCTGGAGGCTGAGTTTGAACAGCCAGAGACCAGGGCTATTGAGGGGGCAGGGAGGGGGCATAAGGATCAGGGATGCCTTGAGGCAGCAATTTGAAGTTGAAAGCCACTAATATTTGTTGCTATGTGCTGAAGTGCAGTGCTTGTAGTGCTAGGAGGTGATTGTGATTGGTGCAGATGATGCAATATGAAGGTTTAACATAACCGTCTGTTGCTTTGCAGGGCTCTGCTGGCTTTCAATTAATAGAATAAAGAGTGATTTTAAAGCAACACAACTGTTTTATTAAAAAAAACAACAACCAGAGGAGAGAGTCAAACAAAAAAACCACATCAGCACTGAGGGGGATGAGGGAAGGGAAGGTCCCAGGAGGAGGAGGGGTCCTAGGACGGCTAAAGATTTGTGTATGTTCAGGGATCATATCCAACCTTCTCCTTTGGAGTACAATGCAGCAGGTACTGTACGTCAGCAGGGCCAAACTGCAGAGAAATGGGTGTTGAGTGCAGTGGGTACTGAGAATCCGCAGTGCTGGACTGACAGGGGAGGAATGGAATGATGTGGGTACAGACTGGAGCCAGGAGGTTGATAAGAGTGTGTTGGCGGTGTCTGGGGGGGAGCATGGGAAAGTTTTGCAACAGCGGCTGCAGGGGATGGTGGGTGCGGAGCTGCTTGGTTTGCAGTGCAAGTATCGCCTGGAGCGTGTCCACTTGGTGCTTCATAACTCTTAAGAGCTGCTCCGTGGCTTCATTCTGGCGCGCTGCATTCTCCTTTCGGTCCTTCTCGCTGTCCTGCCACTCTTTCAATTACTGTGTCTCGGCCGCAGAGTGCATCATGACATCACGCAGAAAGTCCTCTTCAGTTCTTCTTGGCTGCTTTCTAATTCTGCGCAGCCGTTCAGCTGGCGATAACAAAGAGGGAGGCTGTGCTCCCAAGGTCAGCTATGTGAAGTTTAAATGCAATATTTTACAGAAGCAATATTGTTTGCAATGCACAGACCACTGATTCAGTGATTTAAAACACAGCCAGTACTCACGTACCTGTCGCTAACTGGCTTACCCCAGGCAAGCACACATGACCCACAAGACCCCCAAAATGGTGAATAGCCACAGGGGCAGGGTAAATCTGTGTTCCTGGACTGTACTGTACACACTGCATGTGGCTCATGGGGAGAGCCAGCACTGTAGGGGAGGCCTGATAATCATTCCTGTCTCCACATTTTCCACAGAATGTGATCATTATGGAAGATATCTCGCTGCTGAGGGTGAGCAGGGAATCAAGGGAGAGTCTTCTCCAAGACTGCGGCTTCTGCCCTGGCCCATATGTGGCTTGCCTGTGTGCAACAATGATTCTTCTCTCCCCCCTGTGACCACACAGTGGCACGGGAAAGTTACCATTAATGGGGCAAGAAACAAAGCAGCTCTGCCAAAGAGCCTGTGGCAGCAGATTGCCCAGTATCTCCATGAGAGTTTTGTGGAGATCTCTGAGGCAGCTTCCCGTGAAGTGAGGGAGTCAATCAACAGCCTGTTCCATTGCTCAGACTAGGTATGTGGTGGTACATGCATCATACAGACACAAGTCTGCTTTCTGCAACCCTCCTGCCCCCAACAACTCACCTCAGCAATTCCCAAAATCAAATTCACTTACCAGGGGCCTCCTCTCATGTTTGCGCTTCACCAAGATCCAACAGCTGTGACTGGTTAGCCTCCTCCGGGGTAGAAAAGAGCTCTTGGCTGCTTGCATCTCTGACCTCTGAGTCATCCTCTGCCTCTGGGTCCCCCTCCACATCCTTATTTGAGATTTCCTCCTCCTGGCTCGGTCTACTCTCAACTGGCACGCGAGCCACCGAAGTATCCACAGTGGTCTTCGCAGTGGAATTGGGGTCACCACTGAGTTGTCCAGCTCTTTGCAGACCCAGCAGCTCTTCGGCACAGCACCAGAGTGGCAGTTTGCCTTGTGGTTGGCGTTCCGCAGCTCCTTCACTTTGACCCTGCACTGCAGTGTGTCCTGGTCATGGCCCCTTTCTGTCATAATCGTGAAATCTGTCTGTAGGTATCATAATTCCTATGGCTGGAGTACAGCTGTGACTGGCCCTGTTACTAACTACCTGTGTGACCTTTGACATGTCTGTGACAAATATGCTAATGAGTGTGAATATAATGTAACTGGAATATGCTTCATGCAGAAAGTCTCTTGTAAGGTATCATTACAAAGCTTATAATCTATTGAGTGTGTTCATCGTATTTGTATAAATGTATCATTCTTGTATCTGAGACTAGAAATATGAAATATAACTCTGAGGTCTTATTGTAATTATGCAAAGTGTGGGCCATTAATGGTGGTTTGGAATCTTGATGGCTCCCATCAACTAGGAGAATTGGTTGTAAATGGCTCTATTTACTTGCAAGCCTTCCTGTGAGTCAGGCCAGGAAGAATGAAGGCTTGGGATCTCCCAGGACATGTGACCATGTCACCTGGTACTGGAATCCATCTTAAACCTGGTACTTTTCCATTTAGAAGGAGGGTTGGGGACCCAGAGAGACAAGATTCCCACCTTGTGCCTATGCTATGTAAGGGGGTGGAACTGAACAAAGGAGCTGCAGTCATGAGAAATCCCCTAGCTACCACCTGAGCTGGAACAAGAATTGTACTGGGGATAGGATTGGGCCCAGACTAGAAAGGAGTCTAGTCTATGAAAGAAGCTTATTGAAACATCTCTGAGGTTGAGATTTTCTCTAATCAGTTTCTTAATGTATTAAGCTTAGACTTGCGTGTGTTTGTTTTATTTTGCTTGGTAACTTACTCTGTTCTGTCTATTATTACTTGGAACCACTTAAATCCTACTTTTTATATTTAATAAAATCACTTTTGCATATTATTTAACCCAGAGTAAGTAATTAACACCTGGGGGAGCAAACAGCTGTGCATATCTCTATCAATGTTAGAGGGCAGATAATTTGAATATACCCTTTTGATACAGCATGGCCAGAAGGCAGCAGGAGAGTGATATATAGGAGAGATATGTAAGTCCCAGGATGAGGAGAAGCCTTATTCCCTGTAGAGGGAAGAAAGGTTTCTATAAATTAATTAAAAGCACTTGAAGCCAATTAGAGCACCTGAAGCTAGTCACCTGATAAAAACCCCCTGCTTCAATCAGCCAGGGGAAGGAGTTGGAGCAGAGAGCAGTTTGAAGGCGTTGGAGCAGAGGAGAGTTTGGAGAAGTTCCATGGCTGGCTAGAAGACCAAGATCCTAGGTAAAGAGACACCCGGCTTGTGCAGAGAGAGAGGGCAGGAAGCCCCACAAGCTGAAGAGCAGGAGAGGGAAGTAGCCCAGGGGAAGGAAGCACTAGTTCAAGTGGTTTACCACTATCCCTAGGGTCCCTGGGTTGGGACCCGGAGTAGAAGGTGGGCCCGGGTCCCTCCCTCTCCACTACCCTTCTCTGGGTTACTAGTGGGACAGTAGATACCCTCGTTCAGGGGCAGGAAACTGCGCTCTGAAACCCCCCACCAAGAAGAGAAAGCGCGGGACCCATCATAATCATACTGGCAATTTGCCACACGTGGTCGGGTGGGATCTCCGCACTGGGGACTTAAACCAGGGTTAACCAAAACCATCCCATCCCCAAGATGGACGACGTGGTCAAGGCTCTAATACAAGCCACTGTGGCCCAGCAGGAGGCTATCCAAATCCAAGCAACCGCCCAACAGGAAGCGACTCTGGTGTAGCAGAAGACTAATTGGCTGCTGATGAATCAGGCTGCCCAGGACTGAGCTCTGCTACAGGAGCTGGCAAACCAGATGAAGGCCCTTATGGAGCAGAACCACAATTGTGAGGAAACCTGGACTATACGGGCCAGCCACTGCCTGCGGAAAATGACACGGAAGGATGATGTAAAGGCATACCTCCTGGCATTTGAGAGAGCAGCCTGGCCCAGAAATCCGTGGTCTGGTATCCTCGCCCCATTCCTGTGTGGATAGGCCCAGAAGGTCTACTACGATATGGCTATAGAGACTGCGAAGGATTACCCCCAGCTGAAGGCAGAGATCCTGGCCAGATCCGGAGTAACCACAGTGTTACGAGCCCAGAGGTTTCATGAATGGCAGTGTACAGAGGACAAGACACCCTGATCGTAATTGTATGACCTGATCCAGAAATGGCTGCGCCCTGAGGCCCTCAGCTCTGAAAAAATGATGGAGCTCCTGGTACTGGACCAGGATATGAGGGGGCTACTACCAGGCCTTCAGGCTTGGGTTGTCCAGAATGACCCCTCTACCTACGATGAGTTGGTCTCCCTCATGGAAAGACAGCTGGCAGCCCGTGAACGGTTCCAGACCCCGGGGGTGAGACACGGCAAACCAGGAAGACAGCCCAAAACCCAAGGCCCCAGATTGTCAAGAACTACAGAAAAACCATAACTGGGAGGAAAGACACTGAGGAATGGCCCAAGGCCAAGAAGGGACCTGGGGGTTTGGGAAGAGAGGGCTGGGGCGGCCGACCAAATAGCCCCAGGCAGAGGGCGGCAACCGGGATAAGGAGTCGGTGTTACGAGTGTGGCCTAATCGGCCTGGTAGGGGTCGCAATGACCTCACATAGGTATACAGGGTCAGTAAAGATGGAATGGTATTGCTACCATAGCATTAGGAGATTCCGGGAGTGCTGTCACACTGGTCTCGGGGAAGTTGGTGGGGCAAGACCAACTAACCCGGGCCAAAACTACAGGGGTAACATGCGTTCATGGCACCGTAAATTTCTAACCCACAATCCCAGTATGGATTGAGATCCAGGGAAACACTACCAGGGTAGCTGCAGGAGTGGTCCCTAGGCTCCCCTACCCAGTCTTAATTGGTAGGGACTTCCCCGGGTTTGAGAACTTACTCCCCCCGAGTAGAGCCAGGGGACGGTAGCAACCCCCGGGCTGAGACGGAGGCACCTACAGATAGCCTCACCTCAATTTTTGCTGAATTTGCCCCAGAGCTATTTTCATCCCCCGGGAAACCCCAAAAGTCTAGGTGGGAAAAGAGGGCAGATAAAAGGCTAGGGACCAGGATTCTAGCAGAGAGCCAGAAAGCCTCCCTTGTTGGTAAGCGAACCCGTTCAGGAGGCCAGGAGACAATTCAGGCCAGTGAGGACTCGGAGGCAGTTCATAGCCCAAGTAGGGGCAACCCAAGGGGCGGAGAAGAAATAGGTCCGATGGAGTTAGGTCAAATTGGTACCGCACATGAGAATTTCGGGCAGGACCAAGCCAATGACCCACTATATGTGAATGTGAGGGAGGAGGTAGTGGAAGTAAATGGCATACCTGTGGAAGGAAAGACCAAAGGCCCAAGGCCTTATTATGTGATCAAACATGATCTGTTCTACCGAATAGTGCAAAGTCGAGGGGAAGAAGTAGAGCAGCTCTTAATCCCACGAAAACACACAGGGCAGTACTAGAGTTAGCTCACAGTCGTTTATTTGGGGGACATCGAGGAGTAGACAAGACACCTGATAGTCCTAAGAAGATTTTATTGGCCAGGAATATGCGCAGACGTCCAACACTATTGTACCTCCTGCCCAGAATGCCAGTTGCATAGCCCCTGACCTCACTTGCGGGCCCCATTAGTACCTTTGCCTATTATTGAAGTCCCTTTCGAAAGGATAGCCATGGACCTAGTGGGCCCACTGGAAAGATCAGCACGGGGCCACCGAAACATATTAGTCATCCTTGACTATGCCACACGGTGTCCAGAAGCCATTCCTTTAAGAAACCTCACATCAAAAGCAATTGCAAAAGAACTACTTCAGGTTTTTGCCAGAGTGGGCATCCCTAAGGAGATCCTGACTGACCAAGGAACCCCTTTCATGTCGAAATTAATGAAGGACTTATATACCCTGCTCCGCATCCATGCCATATGGACCTCAGTCTACCATCCACAAACAGATGGACTGGTAGAGCGGTTTAACCGCACACTTAAAGGTATGATCCGGAAAGTGGTAGCACAGGACAGAAAAGACTGAGATACCCTTCTACCATACCTAATGTTTGCAATACGGGAAGTGTCCCAGGCGTCCACCGGTTTCTCTCCCTTTGAGCTACTATACGGACGCCACCCATGTGGAATATTATGTATCGCCAAGGAAGACTGGGAAGAATAAACCCAACCCAGGAAAGAATGTCCTTGAACACATGACACAGATGAGAGAGCGAATAGCTCAAGTAAACCCTATAGTAAGAGAACATTTGGAAAAAGCACAAGAGACCCAGCGGACATATTATAACCGCTGAGTGAAAGTACGGAAATTTCAGCTGGGACAACGGGTGATGGTGCTAGTGCCGACAGCGGAAAGCAAACTCCTGGCCAGCTGGCATGGACCATATGAGATAGTGGAAGCCACTGGGGAAGTGGACCATAAGGTCAGACAACCAGACCGCCAAAGACCAGAGCAGATCTACCATGTAAACTTACTGAAGCCCTGCCATGACCAAGAGACGTGCCTGGTCATTCGGAGAGCTCCACCTCAGACGGACGACCCACAGGAGCAGGTGAGCATGTCCCCCGAGTTAGCCCCAGAACAACGAACAGAGGTCACTGATATGATGCAATGGAACCAAGATGTGTTTTGTACACAGCCGGGCCGTACGACACTGGTCCAACATCATATCGTCACCAGGCCCGGAATAAGGGTGACGATAAGACCGTACTGGATAATGGAAGCTAAAAGAGAGGAAATTAGGACAGAAGTGAAGAAGATGATGTTGGAACTTGGGGTTATCGAAGAATCCCACAACCAGTGATCCAGCCCTATTGTCCTATTACCCAAGCCTGACGGCACCCTGAGGTTTTGCAACGACTTCCAGAAGTTGAATGAAGTATCCCAATTTGATGCCTATCCGATACCATGTGTCGACGAGCTAGTTGATCAGTTAGGCAAGACCCGATACCTAACCACTCTGGACCTGACTAAAGGATATTGGAAAATTCCCGTGGCCAAGAACGCCAAGGAGAAGACTGCTCTCTCCACACCTGATGGCCTGTTCCAATACACTGTCCTCCCTTTCGGACTCCATGGGGCCCCTGCAACATTCCAACGACTTATGGATAAATTGCTGCAACCCCATGCCAGGTATGCTGCCGCCTATTTAGACGATATAGTCATCCATAGCCCTGACTGGGAAACGCACCTAGGGAAAGTAGAAGCAGTACTAGACACCCTGTGGAAGGCCGGCCTCACTGCCAACCCTCTCAAGTGCGTGATAGGACTAGCTGAGGCCAGATACCTTGGGTATGTAGTAGGGAGAGGCAACTCCAATGGAACAAAGTGGAGGCAATACAAGATTGGCCTCTGCCAGTCCGTAAAAAGCAGGTCAGAGCATTTCTCGGGTTAGTCGGGTACTATCGGAGATTCATCCCTCTTTTCGCCACAAGAGCAGGGCCATTGACAGACCTGATAAAGGCTCGGGGCCCCAAGATAGTAAAATGATCTGAAGCAGCGGAAGGAGCGTTTGCAGATTTAAGGAAAGCCCTTTGCTGCCATCCAGTGCTCATAGCCCCAGATTTCAAGAAAGAATTTGTCCTACAAACAGATGCCTCGGAAGTAGGGCTAGGAGCCCTCCTTTCGCAGATGGTAGGGGAGGAGGAACACCCGATCCTGTACCTCAGCCGGAAGCTCTTCCCCAGGGAACAAAAAAGTACGTCGTTGTTGAAAAGGAATGTCTGGCGATAAAATGGGCCATGGAAACTCTCTGCTACTACCTGCTGGAGCGGTGATTTACCCTGGTGACAGACCACGCCCCGCTCCAGTGGATGCACAGAAACAAGGAGAAGAATGCAAGAGCAACTAGATGGTTCCTATTTCTGCAACCCTTTCATTTCCGAGTATGGCATAAGGCCGGAAGCCAACACAGCAATGCAGATGGCTTGTCACGAAAGCATTGCCTTTCGTCCCAAATAGCCCAACCCCATGGTGTTGAGGAGGGGGGGAGGATATGTGATACAGCATGAGAGTAGAAGGCAGCAGGAGAGTGATATATAGGAGAGATATGTAAGTCCCAGGATGAGGAGAAGCCTTATTCCCTGTAGAGGGAAGAAAGGTTTCTATAAATTAATTAAAAGCACTTGAAGCCAATTAGAGCACCTGAAGCTAGTCACCTGATAAAAACCCCCTGCTTCAATCAGCCAGGGGAAGGAGTTGGAGCAGAGAGCAGTTTGAAGGCGTTGGAGCAGAGGAGAGTTTGGAGAAGTTCCATGGCTGGCTAGAAGACCAAGATCCTAGGTAAAGAGACACCCGGCTTGTGCAGAGAGAGAGGGCAGGAAGCCCCACAAGCTGAAGAGCAGGAGAGGGAAGTAGCCCAGGGGAAGGAAGCACTAGTTCAAGTGGTTTACCACTATCCCTAGGGTCCCTGGGTTGGGACCCGGAGTAGAAGGTGGGCCCGGGTCCCTCCCTCTCCACTACCCTTCTCTGGGTTACTAGTGGGACAGTAGATACCCTAGTTCAGGGGCAGGAAACTGCGCCCTGAACACCCCCCCGCCCCGCTAACCGAGAAGAGGAAGCACGGGACCCATCCTATTCATACCAGCAATTTGCCCCACCCTGTGTAAGCTTTATATGGAGTAAAACGGATTTATTTGGGGTTTGGATCCCATTGGGAACTGGGTATCTGGATACTGGAGACAGGAGCAGTTCTTAAGCCTTTTTCAGTTAAGTCTGCAGCTTTTGGGGGACATTGTTCAGACCTGGGTCTGTGTTGCAGTGGACTGGTGTGTCTGGCTCAACAAGGCAGAGTTCTGAAGGCCCAAGCTGGCAGGGAAAACAGGCTCCGAGGTAGTCTCAGCACATCAGGTGGCCGGCCCAAGGGGGGCCTCTGTGACTGAACCTGTCACAATGTCCTTGTAGAGTATAATTATATTCACCTGCCTTGTTGAGGCTTGACTAATTTTGAGATCCTGGAATCAAACTTGTTATGGAAATACAAAGTGTGTATGAAAAGCTGGTACTGTGGACCATTAAATTTGTTAATGGGGAGGGGGAAGCAAATTTGAATGAATGTGGGCAAAGAAAACAGTTATGGGCATCAGTAATTTTTTGTGAATAGGCTGATGTGAGGATAATTAAGTTAACTGAAAAAGTGTGTTTTATTTTTAAA
The DNA here is from genome assembly GCF_015237465.2 of Chelonia mydas. NCBI lineage: Eukaryota > Metazoa > Chordata > Testudines > Cheloniidae > Chelonia > Chelonia mydas. The sequence continues at coordinate 77,684,717 of NC_057854.1, forward strand.
TTAGTACCGCCAATTAAAGACGATATCCCTGGGCACACTTGGTTACGAGCAAGATGAAGACGATGTGTCAGGTTTACAGATCTGTAAACAACAGTACAAGAAAGGCACAATGCTTCCTTCCAATGATTCGCTGAACATAGACATTGCCATTGAAACAGGTACAGTACAGCTGTAAATTTAAAAAAAAAAAAAAAAGTGTTTCCATGGACACTTTATGTATTGTAATGGGAAATCATCAAGAGTAAGTTAGTATTTTATTTGTGTGGCAATCCATACTTTAACCTAGAAAAATTAACTCACTTCTCCCCTCTTTTATTTTTTTAATATCCGCTTAGAAATTACTACTTTGCAGCATAAGCATTGTAGGTCACCATAGTAAGACTTTTTCTCTGAAGACTTTTTTCAGCTGTTGACCTTCTGTATGAGAGAAGCTGCTGATCAGAGGCCAGATATTGAGTGGTGTTGAATGCTGTCAACCACCATTCACTTCAATGGGAGCTTTTAGCACCTTTCAGTATTGGGGCCTGCTCCGTCTCGTGGCCCCATTAACTTGAGTGGGGCTCTACACAGATACAGGGAGTTGCCCACAATGAGCAGCTTGCGAGATCAGGACCTACATCTGTGTCCACTAGTATCCAGTTACCTCCGTTTTCTCCCTTACTTCATTTGTAAAATAGTCATTTTGAATGAAACTTGTAAAAATCTTTTTTTCCCCCCCACAGACTGTATTCACCTAGAGCCACAGATGCTAGCCACTAAGAGATCTGGTGATTTGAAGATGATAAATTCATCATTTTTCAACTTCGAATTTTATAGGTAAAGTGAGTTTTTTGAAGACCCATCCAATTACATGAAAATAATGGAATCTGTTGTATATAATTTACTGCCTTTATTTTTACTGTTCAGGCTTATACAGGTTGAAATCTCCTTTCAACTTAAAGGCATTGATCTACAAACAATTCATGCCAGAGAATTGCCTGACTGCTACGCCTTTCAGAATACTGTAAGTGCATTTCACCTGTCTACACATGGAAACAAGTGTTCTAGAATCCAGCATATTTCTTATTGGTGTCCTGACTGCAAAATAGAAGAAATTCAGTGTGCCCTTCAAATTTTTTTAAATGTTTTGTTCTTCATAAAAAGTAAAATCATTGATTGCTTTTGCACTTGCATATTGTTTCAGATATATTTTTCCAGCTATATTAATCTGATAGTTTTATTTATAGATTATCTAGATTAAGTAGTACCAGTGGGTATCAATCTAGACTTTGACTCTGCATTTTTTGACACTGTTAATTTTGCTAGTTTTGCTTTCATCAAATTATAAATCTTTACACTTGTGTTTGCAGATTACTTTCAACAACAGAGCCCACAGTGGTAAAGTAAAAATTTATTTTGATAGTGATGCTGATATTCAAGAATGCAAAGACTGGCATATATCTGGATCTAGTAAGTATGGTGCATATGTGCTCTGCATGGTGAAAATCTGGTGTTTCCAGTAAATCTATATCCTTCTGTTCCACTTCTGAATATATACGGTGACTACAGCCAAATATACAAATGTGAACTGTGGCTATATTCAGAAATAAATGGCTAAAGTGTCAACATTTTTAGAAATGTTACTGAAATGCCTGGACACTTAGGCAGCATTGACCAGTGGATAATATAAGCTACAGATGGAAATGATGCATAGGAGTACTCCTTGCAGCACAAAGTCTAATATGTTATCTGATGTGCTTTTTAAATGGTTCAAGCTTGGGGCCTACATCCCTACCCTGACAGAAACATTAGCATTAGGAAATATTTTTTTTATATTCTTCCAAATTTTGACTTCTTCCTAGTTACGCTTCCATGTACCACATTGGTATTTGCACCTTTCAAATGCATGTGAACACTTTGTACTATTTATCCCTCACTGTTTGTATCTGCAAAAAGAAAAGGAGGACTTGTGGCACCTTGGAGACTAACAAATTTATTTGAGCATAAGTGAGCTGTAGCTCACGGAAGCTTATGCTCAAATAAATTTGTTAGTCTCTAAGGTGCCACAAGTCCTCCTTTTCTTTTTGCGGATACAAACTAACACGGCTGCTACTCTGAAACCTGTTTGTATTTAGTAGATGTAACCCACTGTGCTGGGAGTTGAGATCTGGCTTCTATTGCTGGCTCTGCCTTTGTCTCACCAAATCTCATATTTTCTGACTCTGTATTACCACTTTTTCTGACCCTGCTAGCGTTTGCACCATGTCCCAGTTCGCTCTCCTGTTTCTACTTGTGATATTGGTGTTTGTTTTTTATGCCCTCTCCCATGTCAGTTACAAAATGTTAGACCCACTTTTATTTAACACCAGTATAGTGAAAAGAAGCAGCCCATAACCACAGGCCAGATCCTCCCAGCTGAGCTTTATGTCATTTTTTATGGACCCTGTATCCTGAGGGTGACCTGAACAAGTCCACAGCTCTAGGAAATAGAGCCCCTTGCTTATGACCCTTAGGTACTGTTCCTTCATATGGGTATCATGAGTGTAGGAACACCGAGGCCACCCCCTTGCACTCTGAGGAGGTTAGTCTGACAGTGCACTTATAAACCTGTCCCTTAAGGATTTTGCTATTTTAGAGCTGGATTGCACCATCAGAGTGAGCCTGAGTAACTGTTTCAGAGCAGGAGTAAAGAATCATAGGACTGGAAGGGACCTTAAGAGATCATCTCGTCTAGTCCCCTGCACTCAAGGCAGGACTAAGTATTAACTAGACCAACCCTGACAAGTGTTTGTCTAAACTGCGCTTAAAAATCTCCAGTGATGGAGATTCCACAACCTCTCTAGGCAATTTATTCCAGTGTTTAACCACCCTGACAGTTACAAAGTTTTTCCTAACGTACAGCTTAAACCACCCTTGCTGCAATTTAAGCCCATTACTTGTTCTCCTTAACCTCTGATGACAGGACAGTTTTTCTCCCTTCGCCTTGTAGCGCGACCTTTTGCGTACTTGAAAACTGTTATCATGTTCCCTCTGAGTCTTCTCTTCTCCAGACTGAACGCATCCAGTTTTTTCAATCTTCCATCATAGATCATGTTTTCTAGGCTTTTAATAATTGTTGTTGCTCTTCTCTAGACTTTTTCCAATTTGGCCAAAATAATTTCAAGAAAGATATGAGCTTTAATCCTATCCTCCAAAGCACTTGCAATCCTTCCCAGCCTGGTATTGTCTGCAAACTTTATAAGTGTACTCTTTGTGCCATTGTCTAAATCGTTGATGAAGATATTGAAAAGAACTGGACTCAGAATTGATCCCTGCAGGACCCCACGCGATATGCTCTTCTAACTTGACTGTGAACCACTGATAACTACTCTCTGGGAATGGTTTTCCAACCAGTTATGCACCCACCTTTATAGTAGCTCCATCTAGATTGTATTTCCCTAGGTTGTTTATGAGAGGGTCATGCGAGACAGTATCAAAAGCCTTACTAAAGTCCAGCTATACCACATTTACCACTTCCCTCCTATGCACAGGGCTTGTTACCCTGTCAAAGAAAGCTGTTAGATTTGTTTGACACTATTTGTTCTTGACAAATCCACCATGCTGAGTGTTACTTATCAGAACTGTTTAGAAATACTGTCTTTACTTGAAATTTAAATAAGCATGTTATTCTGTCTTAGATATTTCTAAGACCTAGGTCGATGGACTTGGGATATTGTATAAGATTTTTATTCCATCAGTTATTTTCGTTATTTCACCACTTCAGACGAGTGGTTGGGGCATGCAGGTTAACCATTATGAATCTACACTGTATGTCCTGCTGTGTCCACATGATGCAATAAGCAATTGACCCTGCTTGCTGGTGTAGTGATCTTGAGACACATGCAGACGCATTGCATAAAAGAAGTTATGCCATGGTCTGTTGCTTCTCTGACAATAACAGACATGTTGGTGAGTGCTTACTCATTTTAACCAGCAGGTCATGTCACTGGGTTCAGGAAGTCTTGTACATAGCAACGCACATATTTTCAAAGTCAGTAAATATTAGTGTGTCTTTAGATCCCAAGATCTTGACATTCTCTGTTTTTGTTTCATATTTTTCTGAAGCTCATCAACTTCCTATCTGGAGGGATGAAAAGAGTTTAGAGGAGGAAGGCACAGATGTTTGCTAATATCTAGTGGATACTGAGACTTGCAACTTGTGTGCTTTTATTATTAATGTCTAAGCAAATCATTGCTTCTAATGAAGAAAACAGATAAGCTTAACTCCTTTCTATAAAAGTATCAAGATGACATAAATATCCCTTGCAATAACCTACCTAGTGATGGATTTAACAAGACTCTGCCTGCAAGGGAAATTTTAATGTTTTAAAATACGTTTTGACCCTTCTGTTGCTCTGAATGAGCTTAATACATTAAATTGAAATTCTAGCCTGGTCTTTTAACCAATAATAAATACCCAGACTCAAACACCTATGACACCTTTTCTTCCTGTACATCAAAATAATTCCTCTTTAACTAGTTGACGCTTGTTATGTTTTTAAAAACTTTATCAGAAGCAGTGAGTGTTCCCTGCTTGTTCTTTTGATGATCCTTACAAATAAAGAATGGCATCCTCTTTATATTTCTATCATTAAGCCTTTGTCGGATCACTTTCTAAAGTGACAATAGTACTGAAGGTTCCACTTCAGAGCAAGATTCAGTATGACAGAATAATATAAACCTGTTTCTTAACCATTATGAATGTGGCCATCACAATTACAATATAGGGCTGTGGTATAGTTGATCAAACTTTGTGGGGCCTTACATGAGATCGTGGTTAAGGAACAATGTGTTGTGTTCTCCTCCTAGCCAAATCTTCACTATATTCGTGTACTGTTATATTGGAGCCCAAATAATTTGGTGTGTGTGATCACTTCTTACAATGGTGTCTCAGTTGGCCACTTTTTGTACTCTGTCTGCATATTAAGTAGTTGATCAGAGAACACGGAGTTAAAATACTCCTGCATTATAAATGGTTGACTTGCTTTGCTCTGAACTAATTTTTTTTTTTTTTAACAAAAGCTGTTTAAGACCCTGGATCTACCAGAATACATAGATTTTTACAAAATCTATTTTTAATTCTATATATGTGTACAGAAATTGAAAATCAATCCCTCCTTTGCTTACCTGTAAAGAACTAAGTTCAGAGAGCTGCTTATCCCCTTGGATAAGATATAGGTTGTCACTTACTCCTAGTGCTGTGCATGGAATACTGTTCCCTTACCACTAACTGCTACAGCAGCTCTCAGTTGCAACTGGTGAAATGGAGGCTTCTAATTACAGGTCTTCATTGGTGAAAAGCCTTTTGGTAAACAGTGTCAATGGGCCAAATGCTGCCCTTGCTTTTGCAACTTCAGTGAAGTCAATAAGATAGCGAGATTACTCGTGGTGTGTGAGCAGAATTTGGCCTGTACATGAATTATTAACTTCAAATAGTTTTAAAAAGAAAAAATTCATTTCACTTTCGGGGCACAGTCCCGCAAACCCTCTGCATGTAATACTCCAGTGATTTGAATTACAGATCTACATTCAGGAGGATTCTTGTGTACTCCATATGTATGTATTGTATTCTATATAGCTTATTTCCGTAGTGAGATGACAGTATACCAAGTGTTGCAAAATTTGTCATAATAAACTTTCAGGGAGCTTTTATTATATAATTAGTTTTCAAATGCTTATGAAAAGAATTCTGTGCCAGAAGAAATATGTAAAGATCTAACTGTTTCCTGTTGTACTTTTTTTATAGTAGTTCAGAAAAACACTCAATATATTTTGGTTTTTGATGGATTTGTCATCGTAAGTTGCTTTGCTTCCCTTATACTCTGCACACGATCCATTGTTCTTGCGCTGAAATTGCAAAAAGTAAGTACAACGTTGTCTGCCTTTTCTCTCTGCTTTTGTTTCCATTTGCTTTCCATAGTTTAGTTCCACAAAGTGGTGCTATGTTTTGGATTATCAAATAGTGAATCTGTTCTAGGAAAATATCTCTCCAAGAGTGTATTGCATCTGTATTATAGCCAACATGATATTTAGGAAGGAGCCTTAGTTTATTGTATGCTTGTACAGTACGCAATGAAGTCTCAGTCCTTATTGGAGTATCTGCATGATACTGTAATACAAATATGTTCATTTCAGATCCATAGGTTGAAATTCTGGCCCACTGAAGTCAATGTAGTTTTGCCATTGACTTCATTTGTGCCGGATTTCACCCCAAATCTTCAAGTCCTTGTTTGTTTGAAGTTGCGCAAACCATACACCCTCAAAATCCAAATATGACTAACTTTTTTCCCTATAAGGCTGAAAAAGCCAGATATTTAAATGTTCACTGGGTAAATTCCTGAACTCAAAGGGCCTCATGCTTTTTGTGTCATGTTGTTGCCCCACCCTCCTCTGATGCACATGTGAGAGACACTGATATGTTCCGTACCTCGGAATCTGTTCCTAAATGTGTTCACAGGGGAGGGGAGAAGAGAGCACAGGATACATGATATCCAGTTATCTTAATCCGCACACTGTCTTTTTATAACCATCAAAAAGGTAATGGGACATAGTTCAGTAAAGGGGGACTTTGTCAGACTTCGAGGGATTGAGAGAGCAGTGCTGTCCCATCAGTAGGGGACAGGAGAGAGTCTGTGGATTGGCATGCAGAAAGTGAAGTTGGTAATAATGAATAATAATGATAGCAGTCACCCTTTACGGAGCTGTATATAAATGTCCCATAATTATTTTCTGTTGATATTGCTAATGCTGCTCACACATTATTTCTACAGTATTTGCTAGGGCATATTCTTCCAACAGACCCAACTTAAGTACTCTACTTGAGCTGTACTCAAGAACTGCAGCACCTGTATGAGATTCCTTTTTTTTTCTGGAGAAAAGTAGGTTCTGTAACCAAATCTCTAAATGTTTACTACAGAGATTTGTGAATTTCTTCCTGGAAAAGTACAAACGTCATGTCTGTCATGCTGATCGTCTGGAGTTTATAAATGGATGGTATGTCCTGGTGATTATCAGTGATGTGATGACAATCATTGGATCTATAATGAAAATGGAAATAAAAGCCAAGGTGAGAGTTAACACATCTTAATATTTTCTTCGCTGTATTTAAGCATGGTTTTAATTAGACTAATGCAAGGAAAACCAAAGTTGTGACCAATTAACTGTTTTGCCACAGTGATTTGGTTTGGTCTCTCTTCTTTTGGTAGTATATTCCCCTCTGCCTGTACCTGTTTTTTGTTGTCTGTTATCATTGGAATATGAGTTTTCTCTTGGTCAGTGGCACCAGCTCAGTTTAGTCAAACTCCTGAGGGTCTTCTGCCCCTTCACTCTTGGAACTCCTGTTTTCCTCTTGAGTACCAAACCACTCTTTTTATGGCCATAATTGTGTTGCTCATAGCAGCATCCTTTGAGTCAAATGCCACTGGCAGGAAGACACCTACTGTATGTTATGGTCAGGGCCCTATGAAATTCGCGGTCCATTTTGGTCTTTTTCGTGGTCATAGGATTTTAAAAATAGTCAATTTCACAGTGTTAGATGTTTACATCTGAAATTTCACACTGTTGTAACCATGCGGGTCCTAAAAGGGAGTCGTGGGAGGTTGTGGGATTGCCACCCATACTTCTGCGCTGTCTTCAGAGCTGGCTTCCTAACCAACAAGCACAGAGCTTCCTGAAGCTGGAGGAGGTTCCTGGAGGTGGTCTGGCCCCTGCAGGGGAAGAGGAAGTCCTGTCCCTCCCCAGCCCAGCCAGGGCTAGCAGCTGCAGCCCAGCACACGGTAGAAGCCCCCTTCCCCTACAATAGCTAGATTTCACTGGGGAGATCAGATTTCATGGTCTGTGACCCATTTTTCATGGCTGTGAATTTGGTAGGGCGCTCATTATGTTGAGTGGCCATCATAGGCATAACCCCACATGAAGTGCACAATACTGACACTGAGCACTTCTTTCAATAAGTTTTCTTCTGCAGTAGCTATTTCTTTAAAACAGTTTTTCAAATTACACTATGGGTTTTTGTTTTATCTCTTACATTTACATCCTCAGTGTTAACAGGAAACAACATACATCTTTTATGATGGATACAATATAGGTCAGACTCTTCTAAAAGGACATCCCTATATAATTTTAAGGAAAGCAAATTTACAAAACATATATGTATTGCATCTGTAAAACTACACTGAAAAATGCAGAAGCTATAATATTTATAAATGGGGTGTGTGTATGTGTGTGTGTGTGTGTGTGTGTGTATATATATGTGTATAATATATATATATATATATAGTGTGTGTGTGTATATATATATATAAGTACACAAAAAGAATCTGTCATTAAGTTATAGAGTCATGGCCAAACAAAACTTGCCATAAAACCTAGGATGACAATGCAGAACACCCCTAAGTGCAAGATGCAGCAAATTAGGCCATGTAACGTTAAGTACCAAACGGGCACAACAGACCTTGCTACCAAAGCTGAAGGAGTGAGCTTTATGAATGCAGGAGTGGGGGGGAAACAGCAGTCACTTGTGTTCTTTAAAAAGTGCTTAATCCAACCAAGATGCTATAGTAGCCGTAGAATACAGTCTAGTCAGTAATCTCGCCTTAGTTCCACATGTGTGTATGTGGAATTTGTTCACGTAGATAAGAGAGGCACTTTAAAGCTGCAGTTCAGCAACAGCCTTCAGGGAGGGAGGAAGAGGAAGAAATGGAGAGACCTGGCTCTGCTACGGGAGAGTCCTAAGGTGAGGCTTGAGGGAAACAGGAAGGGTAAACATGTGGGTAGAGGATATTCTCAAAAGGGTGGAACTGCTTTTTCAGGGAGAGGGATTATTCAGCATCTCTCATTTGGGGTGAGAGAAATGTTGCTCTTTGAGCAGAGAGTGGGGCTCCAGTAGCATTTACCCAAAAGATCCCAGGATCTCTTGAGAAGAACTGACCCCAATCTGCCTCTCCATAAAATTCTTGGTACAGTAGAATCTGGAAGTTCATTCCATCTCATTTACTTGGCTTCTGTTCCTGAAACTGCTGCTGTATATAGCACTTTTTTTTTTTTCAGTCACCTCTACAGGTCCGGATCATGGCCTGCATGTGTTAGGCACAGTACACACACTACGCACATAATGAAAAGGTGGTTCCTGCCCCAGAGGGCTTAGCTAATGAATGCTGCCCATAATTCTTTCCTTTAAAAGCTGATGGTCACTCACTACCTAAATTGTATTCTGAAGAAGAAAACCAAGAAACATTCAACAAACAGGAGTCTCCTCTAAACTGTCCCCAAACAGCAGCTTGTGGGAATGGGAACGTCTCTGCTGTAATCCACTTTCTTAATGGACTGTCAAATCTACAAGTAAAGCAGTGTCTGTCACCACACTCTGATCAATCTGACTCGGTTACAATAAATATGGTTTTATGTTCTCAGCAGCTTTTTTCCCCACAACTCAACCATATTTTGACAAAATTTGTGTAATCACATGTACTGATATGTGTCTCAGGGCATTTTGGGAAAATGTGGGCCAGTGGATCATGCTTCCCGAACTCTCGAATGTCTTACTGCACAGGTAGCTGGGAGGAATAAGCATTGGCCAAATCAATTACACAGGCACAGTAAGGCAAATACAGCAGAATAAGTTTTACAAACTTGCTACCGTCATGTGTCGGCCTCGGCCTGAAGAAGGGGCAATGAGCTACTAGTTGTTGTGATTATAAACAGTATTAACCACGTGTGTGGGCAGAAAGCTTGTGAAAGTTGACCATGCCAGCAGCTGGTAACAAATGCTGTTTAAAGTTGTAGTGTAGACAGGGCCTTAGTCACAAAGTCTCCCTCTTATTAATTGTGAACTAGTGCTTAAGTAGTGAATGAAAATTAGATTGCCATATGATTAAAAATAGCAAACAATGAACTTCCTTGAGAACTTAATTTCAAAACTGCCTGTTATAACCAAAGTGAAATCCACACAGTGCTTGCAGGCTTCATGCAAATTTCTTTATATCATTGTGCACCTTTTTCCATCTCCACAATACCACTGCTTCTCTGTATAAGTCACCTCTCCTGAGCAACCATATTGACTTGGTGTTATGTGGCTGTGTCCATTAGGCATTAGAATTCAACTGAAGCCACTGAAATTTTAAAATCTGACCTAAAAAATTTCCATGTATCATTCTTTACCTGCATAGTCATAAACTGTGATACCTATCAACAGGTGTTACTTCACTCACCTGCTTTTTTTATTTATTTATTTATTTTTTGGCATTCCTCAGAACCTCACAAGTTATGATGTTTGCAGCATCTTACTTGGAACATCGACTTTGTTTGTTTGGGTTGGAGTCATCCGATACTTAGGATATTTCCAGACATACAATGTAAGCCTAGAATCAAATATTCAATAGTTTCAGCTTATTTTTGTTCTGTTGTTTTTATTCTAATTTCTTTAATGTGTGTCTTGTCCTCTTTCTCCTTCTCCCCCACCCCTTTGCAGGTGCTCATTTTAACAATGCAAGCATCGTTGCCCAAAGTTCTAAGATTTTGTTGTTGTGCTGGGATGATATATCTTGGCTATACATTCTGTGGCTGGATTGTATTAGGGCCTTATCATGAAAAGGTATGTAAGCTCTTCTAAATGTGCATATATAATCATTCCATACTCAGAGTAAGTGCTATCATTTGGGGGAAGATATTCCTGCTGCTTAAGTGTAAAACGTAACTCAGCCTTCGTTATGGAGCCCTAACAACAGCTTTAAGTTTTATATGTTAAACTCTCACTGCCTTTCCAAACACTACACTGAGGATTTTCAGAAATTCCCCCACTGTTGTTCTAGTGCTGGTGTGGCTTCAGCACTACTGTCAATGGTGAGCGCTCTACCATAGCCTGCGCACTGATACTTTTGATCCCCGTGTTGCCTCAGCAGGGTTTTGTATTGCTCATAGCTTTTGCCAGACCTTCCCCTCTGGGTGAAACTTGGCAAAGTTGATCTTGGCCCAAATGTAGGGTGAACTGGAAAGTTTTTAATCAAAATCACTTGTTTTTTTTTTTCTTTTTCAATGGAGATGCAAAATATTACATATACTTCTTTTTTTCCCTATATTCCAGACTAAATTTTTGTGCCTGCATAATTCAAAAATGTGGGACGCTAAAGGCTTTAGCGTGTTTTATAAAGCTCTTCGCACAGGAAAGAACAACAGTTCAAGTTTAGAGAAGAGAGACTGGTGTTATGAACATTTAGAATTTGCATATTTACTAATGCTCATTAGTAATAAGAAATGTCTATACTGGTTTTCATTCTTGACTGGAGTATGTGCAATATGATGAAATTAGTGCAACAACACAAACATTTAACTTTGATTTCTCAGACATAAAAAAGTTACATTTATTTATCCTTTGCTCTTAATGCATTTTAATTGATGACCGAATACTTCTTAAAAGCTTTTAGAATTTCCTGCAGAAATCCCATAATACCCTATACATCCCTCAGATTATATTCTGGGGACCTGTCACTTTTAGCTGACATGTTGTAAATATCACTTTTACCCTAAATGGCAAATAGCAAGCATCTAATGATTTTGAGTAAGTGAAAGAATAGTCAATGAGATGTTTGACTGTGATGTCAAAACTTTTTGTCTTGTATGATTTTCTTGTCATTAAATGTTATGGCTCAGTTCATTTTGTTTGAGGCTCTAGCAACTTGCCCCAAATCTCACTAGATGGCAGTATTGTACTGTATAGAACAGCCTATTCTAGGCACTTGCTTTACCGTGTGTTTTTGTGGCAGCTGGCTGACTGCATGTACAGCAGACTGAGCAGAATTGAAAGGAGGATGCTCCCATTCTGTTCTGAATGCTCCAAACTGCAGCCCAAAGTAGGAATGACTTGATTCTCATACATACTAACTAACCAAGAGGGCCACTGCAAGCTTTGTGCTCAAAATCCCTTAATGCTGTCTAGTGGTTGAACTAGTTTCATGTCCCACCAACTTGACACTCCCAGAAGCAGTACTCCCTGCTTGTCAGTTACATTTTCTGTCTCCTGAAGTGTAGTGCAAAGGTAGGATATGCAGGCAAGCAACTTCATGTGAAGCAGTGAGTAGTAGAAGATTATTTTTAAAATTAAAGGAGGATTGGTAAGTAGTAAAGAAGTAAGAGAAACAGGACAGTCCTCCCACAAGTCATATTGAATCAGCTACCATCTACTACGTCAGCTACAGACCTTGCCACTTGGAATTGGGTGGGGAAAAGTACTCTACGGATTCCCTCTTAATTTTTTCATGAAGAGTTTCAAAATCCCAAGGGTTACCCTTCTATTTCTACCCAGCCTCTTTCAGGCCTCATGTAGTAGAGAATCTCTGTTCAGCAGAGAAGAGCTAGATTCTGCCCTTTCCATGTGACAACTACAAGGAGTGACCATGAGCAAGGTGAAGCCTTTCTAGCTGTTTCTTTTGCGAGATGGTTCGTTGAGCAGCCCTGCCAGCTCAGAAACAAGAGAGCTGAACATGGATCTCTAGATGGCAGTGTATTGGACCACTCGTGTTCTAAAATCACTCTTTCCTATTATCCCTTACAGCAAATATGTCTTACTCCTTCCCCACACTTCATAGAATACATAATCCTAGAAATGTAGGACTGGAAGAGACCTCAAGAGGTCCATCTAGTCCTCCTCCTGCCCCCACTGCTCTAAGGCAGGACCAGATATACATAGATCGTTCCTGGCACGTTTGTCTAACCTGTTCTTAAAAACCTCCAGTGATGGGGATTTCACAACCTCCCTAGATAACTTGTTCAAGTGCTTAACTATCCTTCATAGTTAGAAAGATTTTCCTAATATCCAACCTAAATATCCCCTGCTGCAAATTAACCAGATTATTTCTTGTCTTACCTTCAGTGGACCTGGGGAACAATTGCTCACTGTATAACAACATTTTACATATTGAAGACCGTTACGTCCCCTTTAGCCGCCTTTTCTCTATACTAAACATGCCCAATTTTTTCAACCATTCCTCATAGGTCATTTAATGGGAATTGCCCATATATAGCATTTGATCTTCTCTGAAGACATGTTTTGACATGGCATCAGCCAGCTACTCTGAATGCCTGACATAAATGCTGTTTACTTTGGGTTTCTGGACTATCCAGCATTCTTTTTGGACCCAGAAAATGTGAAACTATGGGCAGTTTTGATAGTAGGTAGAGTTGGATAAGGCAAAGTGAAAAGGCAAAATAGGAGATTGCCTAGTGGAGTTTGATATAAGGCCTGAACCTGCTCGCACTGTCTTTAGCTATTGCTGTGAAGGGCCGTTAGCACCCTAACCCACTGAATAAAATCTTTACCATTTGCCATAACTTTCTTTCTTGCTGCTATACTGGGATTTAGAAAACCTTTTATCAATAAAACCTAAATTTGGGTTCAAATGTACCTGATCATTTGCAAGATAATCCCCAACCCCTTCACCAAATAATGGAATGAGATAATACAGCTGGAGGATATTCTTTCAAATATCAGTATTTTTGTTAAAGAGAAGTATGGTCTCTAATTTCGCCACAGAAAGGCTAGAGGAACTGTAGTGGCTCCACTTATGTCGTATTTCTCCCAAGTGCAGAAAAAACGAAACTGATCTTTACCAATGTGCTGCTGGAAGGGGATTTTAAAATGTTTTATTGAAAGAATAAGAAGAGTCTGGGGATCAGAAGACCTGGATTCTGTTCCCAGCTCTGTCACATACTCACTGTGTGACCTAGGTCACTTAATCTCTCTCTGCCTTAATTTTCTCATCTCTAAATTGGGCTTATTTCCCGCATGCATAATGTAATTTGAGACCCTTTAATGAAAGCATTAAACATTAGTGGTGGTTGTTTGTTAGATGCTTTTGCCCCTTGGCACCTTTCCTACAACTGATGCCAATGCAAAACACTCAGGCACAGATGGAAAATGAATTCTCTGCCTCCCAAGCCAAATGATTGTGCCAGTCTTAAATGTACGAAATACACAAAAGAGAGAGATTGTGGTTGTGGGAGGTTTTTTGGGGAGGTGGGGCAGGAGAGTAGTGGCTGTGGGTAAAAAATTTGTGGGAAAACTGTTAATGAAAATGTCTGTCTTTATTTCCTTTAACCTGACTGTATGTGGCGGTCGGGTTCTAATGTTGATCTTTCAATATTGTCTAGTTTGAAGATCTGAACACAGTTGCTGAATGTCTGTTTTCTTTGGTCAACGGTGATGACATGTTTGCAACATTTGCTCAAATCCAGCAGAAGAGCACCTTGGTGTGGCTGTTCAGTCGATTATATCTGTATTCCTTCATTAGCCTATTTATATACATGATCCTCAGCCTTTTTATTGCACTCATTACAGACTCTTATGACACCATAAAGGTAAATCATTTTGTCTTTCATGGTATTTTTCTTCTAATCAATTATTTAGCATTTCATGTTAGTTTAAACCATAAAGCTGGACAAATGGAAGCTCTCTTCAGATGTTGACTGATTATGATGTATGGTAAAGATATTCAAAGCTTTTAGCTTAAGATCTGGTAAAAAATAGAAGAGAATTTCCCTTACGTGATTTCCATCCAGGCATTAGTTTGGAAAACTTACCTAAGGTATCACACCTCCCTCCCCCCCAATTTCCCACAATCTATTCTACTGGCTGTATTACATTTGGGTCAGAATATGACTTGAGTGGGAAGCAGGGAGATATATTAAGCTTAAAATCATTGAATGCAGTTGCTTACAGCTAGAGAATTCTTTCATGGAGTGCAAGAGTGTTCTTGCAGTATCAAAAAGTCTCGTTGAGGCCAGGAGAGAGTGATGTTTGAAAGATGTCTGTTAACACTGCTGGGGGAGAAGGAGGCAAGGGGGTATCCGGTTCAGTTAAAATTGTTTAGCAGTACAGATTTGAATACCTCTGCTCCCTGTGCTTCACAGAAATTACTGGCTCGATAATTAGTAGAGTGCATGGTATGAAAGAGACCCACTGAGTCTAGTACTAATGAACTGTGATCTGGAACCACTTTATCCAGTTCCGGTGAAAGATGGAGTGGAATTAAAAACATCCCCTTCTCTAGATTTCTTCCCTGCATTCTTGCCCTCCATCAGTATTTTCTTTACATTTGTAGTCACTTGTATTTCTATATACTTAAGTCCTGGTGGTTAGAGTGACCAGTGAGAAGGCTGCACTCAGTAACTGGCCTTTGGCTGTTGTCTCTTTGTTTTAGTTCTCATGGAAATACATGTGCAGCATAGTGGTAAATTGTTAGTGGCAGTATTTGGACCACAACTATCCAGCTGACCAAGGACTCTGTTTTGCAAGTTTCTCTGTATAGGATTGCAGTAATTTTGTTGATATTCAAAGTGAGATCACTTCTGTTTTCTCTCTCTCGCCTTGCCTAATCATCTCAGGTGGATCCAATGGTTTAAAGGAGAAGCCGCTCAGTATTCCAAGGCCAGAAGGGACCATTGTGATCATCTAGTCTGACGTCCTGTATAACACAGGCCATAGAATTTTCCCAAAACTTCCCAGAGAAGAATAGGTTGATTTATCTGTTTTATATAGCACTTTCTCTGAATGAAAATGTTGACCAAACTTCTAAGTGGCTGCTCTCTATCTCTGCTTCAAATCTGTTGGTCTTTAGAGCTTGGGATTTTTAATTTGTGGAGAACTCACTCATTTATGGTGACTATGTAGGAGAAAAAAGTCAACATAAAAACAGTTAAATAGAACCATGCAGGAATAAACTGGATGGTTATGCAAGTAACATGCGAAAAGGAATAACTGAACAGTGTCTTTTCTTTTTTCAATATAAGTTTCCGTTAGCTCATTCTTCTGTTCCCACCTCCACACTCTCCTAGCCTCACTTTGTTTGCTGCGGTAGTGACGGTTTGATTCAACTATTAATCTAGATGTTAAAGCTGATAAAAGTGTGGGAGAGCAGTGTGGAATGGAGGCAGGTTTCGAGCAATGACAAAAGGAATGGTTTTTTCATGCACTGGAAATGAGGTGTCCTGTTTTTCAGAAATACCAGCAAAACGGCTTTCCAGTAACAGATCTTCATGAATTCCTTAAAGAATGCAGTAGCACAGACTATAGCAAAGAACCACAGGCTTCCATGCCTTTCATCTGCTGTTGTAGGAGGTCAGTATAGCAGTGTGATTCCATGAGCTATGTAATTCTCATAAGTACCCATGAGGTTAGCTGTCCGTTGGAAAGTATGGGTTTCACTATGGCAGGCACGCCCAGAAATCTAACTATAGCACGTTCAGACTCTTAAATATATTTATCCCTTTCTGTTGTATTTAGCATTAGAAAATAACTAATTTGTTAAGGGGAGGGGGCAGGGAAAGATACCTTTTTGAGTTTGGCTGTAATCTTTATAAAGCCCTTGGAGACCTACGGATGAAAAACGCTATATAAGAGCTAAATAGCATCATTAATATTTCTGAAGGAGTGAGTTGTGCTGATCAGGTCAGGGAAGCACTGAAAACTGTTAGGAGCAAAGCTAGGCTCCAAGACCATCTTGACTTCCAGGTGGGAGACCTGTTGGCAGGTAGCAGTAGAAGGGAGCAAGAGAGAACTTGTTCTTTCATTTTAAGTGACCCATCCCTCATCCCAAACCTTGAGATTTGTCTGATGAAACTATTCCCAGCTATCTCCCCTCTAGTTTTAATGGGAGCATTTCCCTGAGAACCTTGGTCACTTCCACTGAGCTGCCTGGAAGTGCCCATCATTTATGAGCAAGGCCTGTGTTGGGACCATGTGGATGGGACTGGAAGGCATTTCATCCGGTTCAGACCCCTATAGGGGTTAAGGGGCCAGTAGCAGGCTGTCATGTTCTCTCTCTTGGTGGGGAAAAAGAGGAGTAGGGACCATTTATCCTATAGTATCGAACTCACTCCCACCTCTTAATCCCTATTAAAGTGGTAGGTAGATGGCTGTGGATTGCTGCCTGCTGGCATTGACAGCTGTAGCAGTGGTGGCAATGGCATTGAGGTTTATACACAGCAGGGTTGGAGGCAGATGGAGCCTGAGGTCATGGTATCATGTGAGGAGTGTAGCAGAACTGGGTGATCAACTGACCCAAACTAGTGTGGCCAATCTTGTGTTCCTAAATCTATAACAATGGATCTTGTACAGTAAGGTTCTTGTGAGCCAAAGCTTTCTGCTTTTGCTGTGCCCCGGGCTGAGGCTGAAGTGTCTTTTAGTTGAGGAAAAACTGCTGGCTTGAGGGGGAGAGGGGAATAAAAGAACACCTAAATCTCCAGATAGTTGCTGTGGACACTTCAAAGGTGGGAGGTACAGTGAACTTAAGTGCAGCTTCAAACCTACTCTCGCAGGCTGCAAGCAGGCTTCTAGATCCTTTTCTCCTTAACGGACTGTTCGCTGAAAGAAGGAAACGAGTTCAGCTTCCCCAGCAGGAGACCTGCAGCTGGTTTGAAACCTGGAGCTTCTTTTAGGCTCAGAGACTTGGGTTCCTTGGCGTCCCAGCATTTCCAGTGCACTGGTTTGCTGTTGGTTAGTAGAAACTAGTTGGAGCTGAGTGCTGCGGCGCTGAAGTAGGAAATTACAAATCGCAACAGGGAACGAGGGGGATTATCTCCTGTCCTGGAGGTAGGGAGCAAGGCATGTTGCTGCATTTACCAGGATGGGCAGGCTTACAGTACTGCTGCCCAGTGAAGGGCATATTTTCTTAAACTATATGTCTCCACACGTCTTTAGCTGAGCATGTCAGTCAGGGGAGCCCTAAATGTTACAACAAGTTCGGACTGGTGGATCTGTTGTCTCAGTTGTGCAGCTTAGTCACTTTTAGCGCTTTCTGTTTCCCTGAACATCATCTGGCTGATGGATGAACAAATAAGGTGCTGTGACTTCAGGCTAATCAGAGGTTGCTAGTGACCACAGTAAATTACCGGGACCGAATTGATTTCATGGGTACTTAGCATATTTGGTTTTCTCGCAAAAGGTCAATCCATAAAAAACTTGTTTCCTTTTTCTGAGAGTGTCATAAAGGCAAGGAGTATAGGTAGATCCTCCTTAATCATCAAAGAGAGAGAAAGAGGGGAAATTGAGCATGGTTAACTTTAAATATACCAAGGATTTTATGTTGTCCTTATTAAGTACAGAATTTAAAAATACCTTCTCTTTTTTTCTTCTCTCTGCCCCCTTTTTACAGACGAGGAAGTGATGACAACTTGATACTTATTAACTGACAACCTACTGCTGAAATTCACTGCTCAAGAATGTTCAGAAGGAACAAACGGCTGTGGAAAAACAGCCCCCCAGATTTCAAGAAGATCTGTCATTTGGGGCTATTTCCTTGTAAACATTATGACCCTATTTACTTCAATAGTTTGGGGAGGCGAGCAGGGCAAAAAGCTGCTAATGGTTGGTGGCAGCTGGCTGACCACATTGGAAGTTCAAAAGCTACCTTTCTTTGGACTAGAATGATGAACTGATGACCATTCCCACTCTGTGTTCTACCGTCTGAGGCCTGAACCTGAGAGATGCTGTCTGTGGGACCTGTCGTTTGCTCAGCACCTTCTTCAGATCAGGCCCCAAACTAATCTTCTGATTCTTAAATATTTATATTAAGGAACATATTTAAAAAGGAATAAACACACTTGTTTTTAAGTAGAATGTTGAATATTGCAGTTATTGGTAAGGGGTGTTTCAGGTCATTCATTTAAAGTGATGTATTGGAAATGGAGATTGTAATTCCTATTTGACATAAAACATGATTCAGTTGCTTGAAATAAATTTGTGTAATGCAGAGCTGTACAAAAATGCAAAATAATTGTCTTCATGTGCGTTAAATTGATTTAAAACTGTTAAGCCATTTATATATCGCTAAACTTGCCTACCAGATCTTGTACAAAACAAAAGCAATTTGTAGTTGCCCACTTCCTTTGTCTTCTGGCGGTGGGCTTACTCCATTATGTAAAAAATCTTCAGTGTGTGTAATAGGCACATAGTATATTTGTTTGGGTACTTCATCACATTACTTATTGGGAAATAAGTCACATATGATGTGAATGTAAGCTTTCAGCACAGATATCACACAAGGGATAACTTTTTAATGAAAACTCACCTAATTTCTGCCTAGTTTACCCTTCAAGTTTGACATGGTAGTTCTATACTGAATAAATCCCTTTTAAAAGTACATTACTTGGAGCACTGATTTACTGATGTTTCTATTCCAAGCACAGGTTGAGAGAAGGAGAATATATAGTGGCAGATTCAAAGACTGTTCATACAGGCCAAGATTTTCAAGTGGTTGGTGATTTTGTGTTGATATGAGTGCCCAACCTGAGACCCCTTAAAACAGCCTGATTTTCCGAGGGAAGGGTGCTCAGCACTTTCCGCAAATCAGGTTTCTTAAGGTGTTTCAAGTCTGGAACCCCAAAATAGAAGCATTCAGAATCACTACTCACTTTTGAAAATCTTGGTTGTAACCGCGGTCCTTCAGATGAGATGGATTACTGCTTCAAGCATCTTGATTAATCTGAGCAAGCATACACTGCCTGATGGCAAAGGTGGTTAGTCACAAGTTAGGAAGACTGTGTGCTCTGGTGATCAGAGCAACAAACTGGGACTTGGGTTTTCTGCATTTCTATTCTTGGCTCTGCTTTGACCTTAGGTCCTCTTTCCCAGTGGGAAGGAAAGTGCTTACATCTGATGTAACGGGAGCATTGAGACCCCTAGAAGCATTTGTAAAACATTCTTTGAGAGCCTTGGATAAAAGATGCTATAAAAAATGAAATGTTTTATAGGCAATGGGCACTTTACTATGAAGCTGTCTCCCCCAGTTAGACATACCATCCTCTGCATTAAAAAGGTTTTTCACTAAAAAAGCTCCATAAAGAAGTGCTAAAATCAGTATTCAGTGTATGGAACTTCTAGTTACTGTTAAAAATCTCAAACACAATGTTTATCCATATTTTGTTTGAATGTAACTCATGTCTTGGTGAGAGCCTTTAAATATGGTCTAGCGAGTTAAGAGGAAATTTTGGCTGTGATTTATTTACAAATAGTTGTCAGACGAAGGATGAAACTCTGCTGAGACTGTTAAGTGATGAATACATTAATTCTGGGGCTGGGCAGCCGAGACCCCATGTTTTCCAGCAGAAGCACCTTGATTAAACAATCCCTGAACATGTGTGTTCCTTTGTACCAAGATGGTGGTCCTGCAAGATGTGTTGCCAAAAAATCAAACCAAACCTGTTTTCTTATTTCTTGAATTACTGGTAACTTGCACAGCACTTTATGAACATGCCACGTGAGGCGGTACAGGGTAAATTCTGTGCTCAGTTATGTTGTGTAACTGGAGTGAACTCCCTTGATGGCTCTGGATTTACTCCTGTAAACTGGATTTGAGCTACTGCCCCGTCTGGAAATAGCTTACAATCTAATGTTGGTAGAAAATGAATGACAGCCGTGATGGTCTGAACCCAGGTTCTAACTGACAGATGCTCCGATGGCAAACCCACTACTGGAGTTAGGAAAATAGATTGATTTATTAACTTTATTCCTCGCTCTGCAAAGCACCTTAGGGAAATGGTGAATATGGAATGGGCTACGTAAAGCTAAGTGCTTTTCCTCCTAAGCTGCAGGCTGGCACTCCCGAAAGAACTCTCTCAAGCTGTGGGAGCTAACCCTGTTGCTACAGCATTCGCAGCTGGGCCTTGCATTGAGCTACATAGTCCATAAGTGCTGAGGATGCTGAGCATCCCTGGGCTCTTGGTTGTGGGGTGGAAGGAGAGAGAAAGGCAAGGAGGGTTTGAAAATGAGCATAACCAAAATCCTGAATGCTTTGCTGGTCTATCCCCTGTAGCTCTTATACCATGCTCATCACCATAGAACAGAGAACTTCACTGCACCACGACCCCCTTCTGACAACAAAAATTACTACATGGCCCCAGGAGTGGGGACCGAAGCCTAAGCCTGCCTGCACCCTGCCGTCCTGGGCAGGGGGGCCAAAGCCCAAGGGCTTCAGCCCCAGGTGGGAGGCCTGTAACCTGAGCCCCACCACCCAGGGCCAAAGCTTTAGCCCTGGGACTCAGCAAGTCTAACACCAGCCCTGGCGACCCCATTAAAACTGGGTTGCGACCCACTTTGGAGTCCCGACCCATAGCTTGAGAACCGCTGCCATAGAATGAGGGTATTGCAGTAGAGCATTAAGTAACATGCCACATGTCTGTCATGTGGTGGTGATTTTCTCATCCTTTCCCAATGGGAAGCAGCATGTGTGGTGGAGTTTTTTGTTTTGGTAGGGTTTTTGGCTTTTTTAAATATATATGTTACTATCAATTTGTTAGAGAAGGCAATGTCAAATTGTATATAACTTTCTAATATGTCTTTGGCATTTAAAGACTGAATAAAAAAAACCTGATCCATTTGTTGTGCTACTGATGACAGTTGTTGCCATATAAAGTGGGTGAAGTGATCCTAATATGTGATAGTGCTGGTCTCCAAGCCCCCTCTTATCACTCCCGCTACTTCCCTATTTGTGCTCCTCAACTCGTCTGCCACACCAGACCCTTCTCCTACTCCTGACTCTCGACCTTTTCCCACCATGCTCCCGATACTTGGATTGCCCTGGATGGTTGGCTGCCTTCCGTGCATCTCTTGTAAGTACATAAATATAACAAACAAACAAAGGTGGTTTTTTGGCTCTGTCATGATGGACTGGGGAGACACGTAGGCTGGTTCTGGACATATTCCTGCCTTTGAGAGAGAAATTATTCAAATTAATAGTATTTCATACCTTACTTTTAGAGTGTCCTGAAAAGGAACAAAAAACCTGGCTTGTGCCTGATTGTGGTACATTTTAAGGCATCAAGCAGCAGCAAAAGGGTGAGTTTCTGAAAAATAAATCCTTTTTTCTGTTGCTTTTTATATTAGAAATTCAGCTCCTGTCTTTGGCAGACTCTGATGGCTAAAACAGTAGTGCAAGAGTTGCAGCACAAGAGCCACGAGGGTATAAACTAAACTGTTTGGTGGGGGAAGGGATTATTAGCCATACTGTGTCAAACTTCATTTTAACACCCATTTGTCATGATTAGCACTTTAAATATAGGAAGCGTAACACCTGCAGCCCTTCAATGACAGTGTTCAGAACTCTCAATAAACATCCTTTCTACCTTCCAGTGGTCTGCCAGCAAAGACCAGACTTCATATTCCTGAGTTTGTGTATGGCTTTCTTACCTTAATCATAATTTTGTTATTTCGTTGTTGGGCCTTCTTTATACATCATAAAGAACTGAAAACCACAAGGCCAATATTTAAAGCAGTCCTTTGCAGGCTGTGTGTGTGTGTGTGTGTGACACCACCACTTTTAATTGCAGGACAGCAGCCCTCATGATAATCTTACCAAGGCCAGCCCTGTGCTTAGAAGGTTTTGCCTGGATATGGATATTGGTGTACCATGCCAGCAAAGTGCTTCCAGTATAGAGCTGGCCTAAGGGTGTCAACAGAGAGTTATACCAGAATAACTGTCAGTTTAAATTCAAACCTTTAGATTATACTGAAAAAGTTTCCTTTGCAGACAAGGTCTTATTCTCCAGCAGTGGTGGGGTAAATTATTGAAGAGGTGTTAACAGTAACTTCTGCAGTCTCCAGTGGCCTTGGCTGGCAGGTGAGTACAATGATGATTGCGAAGCAGGATGAAGTGATGGGTTTCTCTAGATGTCTGTGGGTGAGGCGACAAGGTGGAGGTATCAATATTTAATTGTTCCAGGTCAGGGAGGGAGGTGCAGGGCAGTGCGTAGCTAAAAAGAACAGCAACTTTCTAAATTCCTGGTTTAGTAAGAGTCTGCATTTGACATTTGATGATGTGGTTTAGCATTATTGGTTTTGGGGTTTTTTTTAAGTGCACTTCTAGGAATAAAATATAATGGATGAGGTCATCATAATGTAGAAGTAAAATGCTGATGAACCTGAAACAGCAAGAAAGTTACTCTCATCCATTAACAAGCAAGGTAACATTATTCCAAAGCTATTGGGATGTTACTTAGAAAAAAATAAATTAATGAAAGTTAAAGAAATACATAGGGTTTGACACACACTCCAAAGCAAGGAAGGGCAGTGGTAGCACTGAAAGCTAGTGCCTAGATGCCATGGTGATTGGTGATCTACAAATATCAGCAAGAGAGAATAAACTTTTTAGCTCACTGCATCATGCACAGGTATTACACTATCTACAATGAAGTGTTGGGTTGACCTGGTGGACAATGAATGCATGTGCCCACATTTAGAGTCTTTATTTGGTGTTTGCTGTATTACCTCATGTTCTATGCTGATGGCACAGGTGTAAATGGGACCTTTTATTTAGAATTAACCTATATTAATGTCTCAGTGGTTGGTCATGAATCATGACATTTTTGGGAGCAGAGCACAATTTACATGGGCTGTAAACAATCATTTTCTTTAAAATCTCCCAATTCCTCACCTTTCCGAGAAGGAAGATGCCTTCATGCTGCAAATGAATGCTCTGCTCTTTCGTTTTGACTTCAGCAGGGTGGACTATAGAACTGGCAGCTTTTGTGTAAACTTCCACATTCATCTTATGTCTTACATTAACAAACTCCCAGATTTCTTTGGCCCCCAAGCCCTGCTTTTTAAATTTTAATTTAGACCCCTTACTTTGCTGATTCTGGAAAAAGAGACAGATGCATTGGTGTAACATGGGTGGGGGAGAATTTACTTGGATTGTAAGCTCTCTGGAGTAGGGACCGTCTCTTCATTCTGTTGTACAGTCCTTAGCACAATGGGGTCCTGGTCCATGGTTGGGGCTCTTAAGTGCTACCACAATACAAATAATAGATCATAATAAAGTCCCAAACTACTGATAGAACGAATAACCAGGACTTTGTGTTTTCAGAAATTATATTCTAAAAAAAAAAGGGGTGGTCTTTTTCATCAAACACATATTAAACGTCCAGTTTTCTACATATTGCTCAATCTGGGTGAGTGATTATTGCTCGTGCTGCCCTTACTCTATCAAATTTTACAGATGTAATTTCACATAATATTGAAGTGAACTTTACCACATGGAAATTGCCAGGATCACTCCTCTCTTCTTGAGCATCTGTATTGTATTTTCCCAGTCCTCCAAAAGGCTTCAGAAATAATATTAATAACAATACTTGTTGGTTTTGTTAGTAGAGCCCCTTAGCCTATGCTGCATGAAATCTTGACCTACTTCTTTATATATTCAACTTTTTCATGTTCCCTTAACTACTTTTTATCAATAGCTATTTTTACAAGGTCTTTCTTTGCCCTTCTTAATTGCCCAAACTTGTGTCTAACAACAAAAAATAAACAGTTCAATATGTCAATCAGTGTAGTCATGAACTGCATCCTCCTCACTAATTGACCTACTTTCTCTCCCAGTGTTTCTTTATCCCTGGATATATTTGCAAAAGCACGTAGATCTGAATCTAGACCTTGAAGTCTTAATTTAATCAGGTTGCTACAGTGTTTGTTATTACTGAATATGTGGGCACTGTTTAAATTATTTTTAAAAAATCAAAAAAAAAATCACCATTTTAGGAAGGCACAATCACTGTCCCAAAGAACTCTCAATCCAAGCCCTGACTGTGATCGGTACAGAGCCTCATCAAAGTCAGTGAGGCCCCCCGTATGGGTTCAGCAATCCGTCAATTTGGATCGTAATGCAGAATCAGGGCCTAAATAGACAAAAGCAGAAAACAGCTGTGCGGGTTCACAGATTGATACTGTTATTCCTCACTTAAGTCCCAGTTAACATTGTTTCATTGCTGATCAATTAGAGAACATGCTCATTTAAAGTTGTGCAATGCTCCCTTATAACGTCGTTTGGCAGCTGCCTGCTTTGTCCACTGCATGTAGGAAGAGCAGCCTGATGCAGCTAGCTGATGGGGGCTTGGAACCAGGCAGCCCACCTATCAGCCTCCAAGTTCCCTGTGCAGCAGCCACCCAGCAGGCTATCAGTTGCCAGCAGTTCAGCTGTCCCTCCTCTCACTGCCATGTGCTGCTCCTGCCCTCTGCCTTGGAGCTGTTCCCTGAGCCTCCTGCTTGCTGTGCAAGTGCAGGGAAGAGGGGTGCTAATGTCAGTGTGCCCCCTCCCCCTGCTTCTTTACCCTATCTCCACAGAGCGGGGGACGATGACACAACAGGGCTCAGGATGGAGGGAGCTTGCTGGCAGCAGCTGCTGTCTCAACTTGCTGATCTACTTAAAAAGGCAGTGTACTTAGAGTGGGGTCAGAGTACTTAAAGTGGAAATGCGCATATCTCTCTCTCTCTCTCTCACTCACACACACAATGTATCTCTCTCTCTCTCACACTCGGTTGGTCTCCCTCTCTTTTATATATAGTATATATTTATACACACACACCTTCGGTGTGTCTGTCTCTCTCTCTCTCACATTCTCACACACACCCATGGTGTGTGTCTGTCTCTCTCTCTCTCACACTCGCACCCCCCCGTCAAGGTTTCTCCCCCACTCTGAACTCTAGGGTACAGATGTGGGGACCTGCATGAAAACCTCCTAAGCTTACTTTTACCAGCTTAGGTTAAAACTTCCCCAAGGTACAAATTAATTTTATCTTTTGTCCTTGGAATAACCACTGCCACCACCAAACTCTAACTGGGTTTACTGGGAAACGTAGTTTGGACACGTCTTTCCCCCCAAAATCCTCCCAACCCTTGCACCCCACTTCCTGGGAAAGGTTTGGTAAAAATCCTCACCAATTTGCATAGGTGACCACAGACCCAAACCTTTGGATCTGAGAACAATGAAAAAGCATTCAGTTTTCTTACAAGAAGACTTTTAATAGAAATAGAAGTAAAGGAATCACCCCTGTAAAATCAGGATGGTAGATACCTTACAGGGTAATTAGATTCAAAACGTAGAGAATCCCTCTAGGCAAAACCTTAAGTTACAAAAAAGACACACAGACAGAAATAGTTATTCTATTCAGCACAATTCTTTTCTCAGCCATTTAAAAAAATCATAATCTAACGCATACCTAGCTAGATTACTTACTAAAGTTCTAAGACTCCATTCCTGGTCTATCCCCAGCAAAAGCAGCATATAGACAGAGACACAGACCCTTTATTTCTCTCCCTCCTCCAAGCTTTTGAAAGTATCTTGTCTCCTCATTGGTCATTTTGGTCAGGTGCCAGCGAGGTTACCTTTAGCTTCTTAACCCTTTACAGGTGAGAGGATTTTTCCTCTCGCCAAGACGGATTTTAAAGGGGTTTACCCTTCCCTTTATATTTATGACACCCCCGCCAGCACTTTGGAAAGTGGAGGGAGGGGTGCACTCCAGTGGGATAGCATGGGTTCATCATCCCGTTCAGTTTCCACAGGGAATATTTGCAGCCACTGCCATTCTGAATCTCCTCCCTCTGTTTGTGCTGCCTTCTGGCGTGTGAGGCTACATTAACGACAATGTGTTAACCCTTGAGGTCTCAGCTCAGTGCGAGTTCATCATTTGGCAGTAAGGCATTCCCTGGGAAATATCCCACCCTCTGACTCCACCACCTCAACCAAGCTTCACAATCATCATTGCTGTGTATAGTATTAAATTGTTTGTTTAAAACTTATACTGTGTGTGTGTGTGTGTGTGTGTGTGTGTGTGTGTGTGTGTGTGTGTAAATAAAAATATACTCTCTTGTTTGGTGAAAAAAATTTCCCTGGAACCTAACCCCCCGCCCATTTACATTAATTCTTATGGGGAAATTGGATTCATTTAACATCGTTTCGCTTAAAGTAGTATTTTTCAGGAACATAACTACAACGTTAAGCGAGGAGTTACTGTAATTCAAGGCCAGAAGGGACGGTTAGATCATCTAATCTGACCTCCTGTATATCACAGGCTATTACATTTCACCCAGTTACCCCTGTATGGAGCCCAATAACTTGTCTGGCTAAAGCATATTTTCCAAAAAAGCATCCAGTCTTGATGTGAAGACATCAAGAGACAGACAGTCCACCACTTCCCTTGGAAGTTTGAAGGTGATTAAATAGCAGAACAATATTAATTATTTGTGCCAGTGAATTTGTCTGGTTTCAGTTTCCAGCCATTGGTATTTGTTAGGCCTTTAACTGATTGATAGTACTAAAGGGCTCTTTAGTATTGGTATTTTCTTCTCCTGAAGGTTCTTGTACATGGTAATCAAGTCACCTCTCAATTTTCTTTTTGATAAACTAAGCAGACAGAGCTCTTCGTCTCTTACTGTAAAACATTTTCTCCAGCCCTTGAAACATTTTTGTGGCTCCATGCTGCACCCTCTCCAATTTTTTCAACATCCTTTTTAGTGTGTGAACACGATCACTGTGCACGGTACTCTGGCATTAGTCTCACTAGTGCCCATATACGGAGGGCAGGTCTACACTTAAAACGCTGTAGCTGCGCCAATGCTGCTCTTGTTCATTTTATTCCCAAAAACCAACAGCTAGTGTCTGGCATCAAATCTGCTGCCAGGATGATAATTTATCCATTATGCTGGACTATGCTGTGACTAAATGAATTGGGCAGAAAGAGGGAGGATAACTCTGGGATAAATCAGTTTGTTGCTACGAGTGGGGTCAGGAATTAAAGATTTTCCCAATTTTCTATCTTGTGTATGGATTTTAAAACTTACTCTTTGTCAAGTTTCTTTTTAATATATTCTTTTGCTCATTAAAAACAAAACTCTCTGGAGAAGCAACGGCAAAAAAGGGGGCGAGAAACAAAGTTTGGTTCCCAGTACAAATTTAGTCAGTGAGAAAAGAAAGATGAGGCACTTATAAAACAAATACCCTTCCAGGTGTCAACAGACATGTTTATTATTTTATGGCATTTGATCTGTGAGCACACAAAACCCTTTGCAAACAGATAATTGGCCACGGTGGTCCAAGATGGATGGAAATAGTCATGTCCACAGTTCTGTAAAAATGTGAAGATGTGGTTTTCAAAGCTAACTGCTAATGGAGGTTTTCTCATAAGTGTAGCTGATATCCTTGCAGACATTTTTCCCATCACTGAGTTTTTGGGGAACCAGAGTAATGCTTTTGTGTACTCATATTTTACTTAGCTTCCTGTATGTGTTTCTGTTGCTTCCTCTTCTGTGTTGTGCAGATATTATCTGTCACTGGACTTATTTTCTTCTGCATCCTTCCTGTGTGCACTGCTTTGGAGAACCAATCTGCTCCATTACTGGTAAGTTTAACATTCACCATCTTTAGTGTTCCTGATAAGTTTGGCTTCACGTATTGTCACTAACTGCCATATGGGATCAGACCAGTGGTTTGATAACTTGTCTTTGACAGAGATCAGTACCAGATGGCCTCAATAGCGTATTGTGGTAATGAGTTCCACAGGCTAATTATAAGCCAGGTCTAAATAATAATGACTTCTTAATCTTGAAGTACCCACATCCAAAGTGTCTCAGGCCTCAAAACTTAAAGAAGGCAGCATTTTTGAAAGTATTCCTGCAATTCAGCCACTACCCCACACTTCACAATTCATAAACCATGCTGCCTCCTCTGAGCAGGCAGAGCCGCCTCCTGTTTTCAATCAAATACGTTCTGATCATTACCTGCTGCTGTAAACTGGCTCAGAATGCACACCTAAGAGTCAATTTCACCAAACAATTCAGATCACTTTAGCCTCCACTGCACATACACAATAGCAAATGGAACAGAAAAGAAACCCACTAAAATAGAAACCTACCTCCTCATGCCCCAGTGTGCTTCCATTTAGGGAATTACACAACATTTTAGGGAAAAAAGCCATGTACTTTGTTGCCAGAGTGAAGCTAATGTTTATCAGACGTTTGAGAAATTGGGCAGGGGGAGGGACAATCAAGCTTCTCACATTTTTTTTTAATTATTCTGTATAGTCATAAAGGGTTGAAGCATTTGTAACAACCCCCTTCCCTCCCCCCTCCACCCCCCTCACGCTCCACCAAGATGTTATGCTGAGTGATGCACAGGGAATTCATTCAGACAGGAGGCCTTTAATAACAACATTTTGGGAAAAAAATATAAGATGCCCTTATGTCCACATTCAGAATGGTCATCTGATGTCACTAGAAGGTCACTTAAACGTTTGCATTTAGAAGTGTAACAACAGTAGGTGCATCACAGATCCTTTGGCTGCATTAATTTTTGCCTTGTCCTCTGAAAGCATGAAAACAGCACAGTGTTAACATACCATTTGCTCCCTTCCTTAGTCAAGCCCGTTTATGCCTGAAGTGTTTGTTTAAGTCAAGGAGAAATGATTAGAGAACAATGAATTACCTAATATTGTGGGTAAAGTTACGTAGATAGCATGATAAATGTGATTCAACAACTACAATAAGTAGCTACTTAAAGGTTTACTTTCCCACTTCCACATACTGCCACTGTGTTCTGGGAGATAGGCAATGGCACCACCATTTATCAGTAGTCCCTTAATTTGGGCTCAGTGATTCTGACCTCTCTTGTGACGGCTCAATCCCATTGATATTAATGGCTGTTCCAAGCAAATGTCCAAAAGCAGAATGTCGCCCTCAGTGCTATTTTCCCTAAGCCAAATCCTGGGGTCTTTACTGAGGAAATATCAGGCCCTGACTACCTTCACCACCCCCCTGCAGGGAAGGCTGGGCTTTGGATACTCCTCTTGGCTTGGGAGTTGCTGGAGGATGGGGCAGGGACGGAAAAGCATCACGGAAGGTGGCTGTGGTGGGAAAGGAGCTGGGGGAGGCCCATTCAACCTAGGGCCGCCAGGCCTGGCTTGGAACGCCCCGGTGAGGGGGCATCTGCCCAGTGCAATGCCCTTGGCCGCTGGAGAAGGCGCAGCGTTTCCCGCCCTCCCACCAGAGCTGTGTCGAACGCCCAGCGCTTCCACGGGCCGGGCAGCCCACGGGCTCCTGCAGGCAGCCGCAGCTCCCGGAGCGCTCCCAGAGAGCAGGCGTGGGCAGCGCCGCAAGGGTTAACTCCCCTCGCCTCCCCTGCCTGGGCAGCCAGCCCCGCCGGCGGGGCCGGGCTGCGAGGGGTGAGCGCAGCCAGCTCACGCCCTCGGCCGGAGCCGGGCGCTGCTGCCAAACTCGCCTGGCTCTGCGCGGGCAGGCGGCCCCCGCCCGTCCTGCCCCCGCCCCTTTCGCGGGATGCCGGGGCGGGCAGACGCCGGGCTCCCACCAGCGGGGCAAGCGGGACGGCGACTGCACCCAGCAGGTGGCCGGCGGTGAGTAGCTGCCGCGGCGGGGGCGGGGGGTGCCGCGGCCGGGCTGGGCTGTCGGAGCCGCTAGCCCGCGAGCCCAGCTGCGGAAAGTCCCTCTGGGCAGGGGCCGCGCGGAGTCCAGCCCTGGCCGGCCGCAGCTCCGCGGGGACCGGGCGGGGGCTGCGGCTGCTCGGGGAGCGGGATGTGCTGGGGACCTCTCCGGGGCAAGTCGTGCCCGCAGTGAAGTCACTGGGAAAACACCCACTGGCGCCAGCATTTCACCCAATTCCCCTATGACAGTGGCTGAAACTTTCAAATCCAGGCCGGGGCGGGGTGGGTCTGTAATACCTCCCCTGGTGTTACATTGGAAGGGAGCTATGGACCTAGATCCCCCCGGCACTGCTTTGAAAAGCCCAACCGCTGACTATTGTAGCTTGACTGTCAAACACAGGTAGTGGCTGATCTGTCCGCGGGAAATTGACCACCAAAATCTCTGCTCCTGCACAAGGCACTTTGTTATTCGTGATTGCAGTCCAGTTGTGATACCACAGCGATGGGTGCACTATGAGAACCTGGATAGCTAGAACAAATAGCTCAAGCCATGCAATGCGTAATCAGTACCTGCTCTCGGATAACGTGAATATCTGTGCTCAGAAATCTAATCACCTGGAATTCTATTCTAGACACATTGTTCTGCAGCGTTTTGCCCATTGTCAGGATAGATAAGCATTATCTCACTAGGAGGAGCAAGTATTTCGCACCTTATTTCAAACCTACCTTTCTGAAAAGCCTGATACTGATATTGGCAGCAGGGGTGGCACATTACAAGAGTACCTTTTTGATAAAATTATTAATGCTATGACTATGAAATAAACTACTTAGTGTAAGCACTCAGTTAAGCCATAACAGCAAAACGTGTGCTTCCTGTGTTGACCTGTTAAGAATAAATTAATAATTTAAAAAGATGATGTGAACTAATGTACTGTGAAATCTATACCACTTACTGGTGAATGGAAGGGCAAGTCACTTATTTAAACAAGTCATTGTTTTAAAGACTTATACTCACTAGCAGCTGTGTGAAATTGCAGTTCTTTGTTTACAAATTATTGCATGATTTGGCACAAATAACTGTTGCAACACTCTCATCATCGCTGGCGATAGTGATTAGTTTACACAACTTAATGTAAATATGACCATATATTTTTCGGTTGTCTATTATGCAAATATTTGAATTTACAGGTATCGCATTTCCACAACTCATGCATCAGCAGACTAGTCACTACAATATTATGTTAATTAAAATGTTATTTTACTCCAAATAAAATGTTTTAGCTGTTTTAGATAAATTGCTGCTTCAGGCTTGGGCTTCATTAAAGAACGTGGCAACTTTCCACAAATGAAAAGTAAACTGAAAAAGAGCAATGACATTAATTTGCTATATGTGTTTGTCAAGGGTGTACTTGAGGAAACATTGCTTCTTCGTATTTTATTTTTCTCTGCAATGGAGGGTCAGGCAGGTAGGCATATTATCCATCCTGCTGTAATGAAAATTTAGAAGAGAACATTGTATGGGCTGTAATACATTGCTCCTTACGCTTGGAACGCTGTTTAATCCAGAATGGCCATTTGTAGCCAGACATGTAACTTTTGTGCTATAACACTGAGAAAACCGGCAAGCATTTTGGTTTTTGTCCTCCTTTATGCAGTTCTCAGAAGTATGTCAGAAAATGTGATATTGTGCAAAAATGAGAGTTGGCTAGGTCACCGTCAATGTTTTTTATTTTAATTTCAGTGCAATTTAATCAGGAGCGTTCAGCAACAATGAAACAGCTGCTATCAGCATGAAGGGATCATATTTATTGGTTTCTGTCAGTAATGTGAGCAGGGGTGCTGGAATCATTTGTACAGTGGGGGTGCTGAGAGCCACTGAACCAAACTGTAAACACTGTATCTGATGGAAATCACTTCAAGCACCCCTAGTTCTAGCACCTATGAATGTGAGAGACCTGTGTGTTTAAAAAACAGACTCTGCATGCCTGCCCTCTTGATGCTATTGTGAAGTCCAGTAATTTCTGGAACCTCCCCGCCCCCCCGGACACAACTGTACATTATCAGCTACCCAAATACAGCTTCTGAGTTTGATGGATCAGTGCTGCACACGACACAAATCAAGACAATGTTTTCCCTGGCATATATGTGATGTAGTAGAAGATAGACGCAGTAAGACCAAATCTACTGGAAGTTGCTTTGGAAAATGGTTTGCATATTTTATCTTCCTTTTGGGGGGGGGCATGTAAGGAAAAGTTATCTGTTCCTCCCTGAGCTATAGTTATTCTCATAATAAGTCAGATTCATGGCCATATATCTTCTGATTTCAAATGACATGATTCTGAGGAAAAGCCAGAGCTGAGGAGACATGCATGTTATGTCACCTACAATTATGTACCTACCATAGATCAAAGTCCTCTCCTTGAGGGATGATAAAAGCAATCCTATCCAAAGAATCACGTTAGTTTAATTGTACTGATTACATTTTCTTTTAAGGGAGGCTTTGTTTCTGGGTGGGTTGGGTGTTCATTGTACATTAGTTATGCACAAAACAGTAAATAATTAAAGTAGAATTGTTGATCATCAGTAAGTGGGGCAGAAAGGACGGAAGAACAGAATGGTATGTGTGCTCTACAGCCTAAAAGCCAGAGGACAGGTATTTGTAAAATATGCCTGAAAAAATGTAACAAAATATAAAAGCTGTCTGATTGGCTTTTAAATATTTAAAATGCTGTGATTGTTTCCACATTTAAAGGATAGCCTGCCAGCTCCTTTCAGAGCCCCACTTGGGAAGACTTTAAAGGAAAGCTTTGCTATGAAGTTTTTATTTTGGACTCCATATGGAGACTTCCTAAACCATAATTTCAGAAGATCTTAAATTACCAAAGCCTGGAACCTAATCTTGTGGTAACTAGTGAGTTACTGGGTATCTGCCTTTAACAGTTTTCTGTAGTGGATCAGAGCATTGCAAATGACTCTGTGATAAGGTAGCTTTAAACTAGACATTAATAAAGTTTAAGGGCTCAAAGAGCCTAAACTTCAGACTAGGTCTGCCTTGGTAACACTATTTTAAACGTGCCTTGCAGCTCTAGATCTTCCATCTTAGTCTGCAACTTCCTATAAAGGAACAGAAGTATCATTCGCACAGAATAGCACTTTCCACTTGAGTCCCAATAATATTGCTACCTGCATTAGATATAAATCATTATCAGTCTTCTGTACAAGTTGCTGTGGGTGGCTGGTAGCATTGCTCTGACGGCCCATGCAATTACATATTTAGTTTTGATCTGTAATCTATCTTGGGAGAGAATAGGGTATAGAAATGTAGTAGTCTTTTCTTAAGGACCTTTGTTGACTCTACATGTGTTGGGTACAATACAAGGCTATTTGCTAAATAATAAAACCTCAGATGTTAGGCACCAAAGACAATAACTCAAGGACAAATGACTTATGTTGTTCATACATCAAATTGTGATGCCATATGGATTTTTAACTAAAAAAAAAAAAAAAGTATGCTTTAAAAACTACATTACCTCAGAAATGCATAGGGTTGTCACAGGAATCTAGGGCTCTCTAATTAGAGAATAATTCCAAATTAATATTACATAGGTGAAACATTTTAATGGAAACAGCAATAAAGCTATTCAAAATTGGACATAAAAAGGTTAGGAGTAAGAGCTTAAAATATTATCTGGTTACACTTTTTACAGCCCTTTTGTCTTCCAATTTGTGCAAGCTGGGTTTTTTAAATAATGCTTTTTAAAAAGTATATTCCCAGTTCCATGAAAAATGAACTAAGTATCACAAAATTCCAACCACAGAGAATTCTAAAGGTATCAACTAAGATGCTAAAAATGAATCTTCTGAGATCCTGTGCTTCTCCAGATTCTTCCATACAAAGGTCGTGTCAATTCCCAGGGATAGTAACATAGAAAAGCCATTATTGTAACTTCTGAGACATTCTGGGATGAGCTTACATGTTTTTTAGTTCCAAATAGATAGGTCATGATTTTTGTAAATTGAAACTTGTTTTGAGACTTTCTCTTTCAGTTGTACTTATAATCTATTGATTGATTATTTTTAAAAGATCAAGTTAATTTAAAAAACAAACCCCAAAGTGTTTACCTCTTTAAATTCCCTGTTATGGTTACATATTAACATTTTTGGCTTCTGCTGCATTACACACCCTTCTTTGTTCTTTTTGAGCTGAATGCATTTCTTGGGTTATTGGTGCAATCATGCTGTTGGGTTATTTCAGATGCGTCCAGGTGGAGTTTAGAAAACGCATTAGCTCACACTTGGGTAAATGGATATTGTTTTTATATGTAGATTGAACAGCGTGGTCCCTACCAGTCTTCATTTTTTCCAAACTTCAGTTTTTGAAACCAATCTCAGGAGGAGGGCATTCTATAATGTCTTTACAACATTGGAAAGTAAAGGAGCTATGGCATCAATTTTCTAACCAGAAAAATGAAGGGCAGCTTACAGACTGAAAGCACATTATATCTTTGTGAAGTAGAAGAGACAGAAAGCTCCTTTTTCTGGGAATGACTATGCAAGCAAGATCTCTCATTGAGGCAGTACTCCCTAAGGCATAACCTGAAGTTCTGACAATAGCAGTTTGGACAATGATTGCCTAGGCAATCTCTTCAGTAATAATGTTCTGAGCTCCATCTGCAGCACCCTGTTAACATCTTTCTCAGTTTTACCTTTACCCATATATGTGGCTAGATATCACTGGTGCTCAGCACTGCTTTGCAAGCTCCAATGACTGCTTAATTAGAAGAACTGTGAGGTATGAGAGTTCAGGAGGCTTGTCCCAGCTATTTGGCCAAAATAGAGACAACTCAGTGCCATAAATAATAGTTTCTATTTGTGAAGCACATTTCTTCATTGGATTTCCAGGTGCTTTATGTATGTCTCTATTTATATAGATATCCATCTATTATCACCATTTTACTGATGGTGAAACAGAGGCACAGAGAGGTTAAGGATTTGATGAAGGACACATAGTGAGTCTGTCACAATTGGGAATAAAACACCGTCTCCCAACTCCTACTCTGGTGTTCTAACCACTTAACCACACTGAAGCCTTACAACAGCTCTTAAACATACTGGGACAATTTCCCCCCATATTTATTCTGGTGATTTTAAATGGGATTTCGCTAGTGTAAATGGACTGAGAATTTGGCTAAATGTGTGTGAGAAGCTGATTTGGGCACTCCGTGTTTATCCAAACTATTATGGCAATGAGATTATCCAGAGTTACATTACACAGGTAAAAGAAAAGGGCTAGAAAACCCTCATGCTTCTGCTTATAAACCAAGGTCCAGCTGATGGGGGTTAGGAAGAAACCTCCTCAAGAGGTTGGTTATTACATGACTGTGGCCTGTGAGGTTTCTTGCACTTTCCTCTTAAGTATCTGGTATTAGTCTCCATCAGAAACAGGATTCCTCTCCTCTAATCTGGTATAGCAGTTCCTGTTAGATAATTGAAAGTGTATAGTTCTTTTTTGTGTTGCTGTGTTATGGTCCTGCCAATGTGGAAAAAAATCCTATTGAGCAACATATACTACTGCTGAAGGTAATGCTCAATCTCGGGGGAGCGGTTGGGGGGGAAACACTGAAGGTATTGAGTTCTAGAAATTGGTGGTTTGACCTCAAAATATGATATGTTGTAATGATCTTCCTGTTTCCAACCTTTTTCTGAGCTAGCTGCCATGGAAGGAGGGAATAGGGATGACATAATTTTCAACTCATGACTGCGGTGTAGACCTAGCGCAGGCTTTCTCTTGCCAGAAATTGAGAACATCCTCAAATTAAGAGCTGTAGGAAGGAGACCCTTTATTTTGAGAAGGGGTGTGTGTGTGTGTGTGTGAGAGAGAGAGAGAGAGAGAGACTGATTCAGAACTAGCATAAGAAGGCAGATTTCTAGGCACATAAGCATTACCTTTTGCACTTTTTATGTGTTACAGTGGATGGAAAATGCTCCATCCTTCTCAGATTTTTTTTTTTTTTTAAAAAGAGAAGCTATAAAATATCAAATGCTCAAAGAGCATAAATGTGCAATAACTTCTTAAAGCATTGTTGTCATGTTAAACCAGCCATGTCAAAAATTACCTGCAACTAGACAAACCATAGCCACAACATCTCACCTTGTCAGCCTCTTTTTGGCCTCCTGCCACCTAATCATCTTCCAATCTTATCTGGTAACAGTGCTAAGCAAGTAAATTAGAGTTCACATCTACTCTAGGTAAAAAGACGTATTTTAGATATGTTAACTAATGTGTTTAACATATATTAAATCCTGTGAAGACAAGTACATTGTTGTTGTTGTTAGCTGGTCAGAGTAAATTCTAGTGGGGAATCAGCCAGTGGGAGTCAAAGGATTCAGTTTTCTTTGTATTCATCCCGCACCCGGGCTGGGTGTTCCTTTTCTCCACCCATTCTTCCCAGTTGGCCTCTCCTGCCATGTTATTCAGCCTGGAAGGGCAGTTGAGATGTTCCCCCTAACCCAGAGGTTCTCAAACTGGGGGTTGGGACCCCTCGGGGTTGCAAGGTTATTACATGGGGGGTCACGAGCTGTCAGCCTCCACCGCAAATCCTACTTTGCCTCCAGCATTTATAATGGTGTTAAATATATAAAAAAGTGTTTTTAATTTATTAGTGGGGTCACACTCGGAGACTTGCTATGTGAAAGGGGTCACAAGTACAAAAGTTTGAGAACCACTGCCCTAAGCCATCCTTTGTTCATTCTCAGTGTCCTCTGGTTAACAAGGTTCCCTGCTTTTCAATTCTTCAGTCTTTCCCTCACATTGAGCTCTTTTTCTCCTGGTTCCTGCTTGTGATTTGTGTGTGTGTGGGGTGGGGAGTAATGTGTAGGGAGAACAGGAACAGATTGGCAGTGTTAGAGTAGCATGCATACAGCTCCTGTGACCACGGCAATAATGGGCAGAGAGGAAAGGGGGTGAGAGGAGCAGAGGGATAAAAGCATAAAGGTGTGCTTTGGTGAAAGGGGCATGGGCAGACCTTAGTTTGGTATATATTTTGTAGTCTGGAAAGTGGTAATCTAGCCTATTCCACTAGTTTACAGGCTGGGCGTATGGCATCTTTACTTACAAGCTGTTGAATAAACTACCAAGTGGGGAGTGCTATGGAGTGGCAGTCTGCACCGTGCCCTGGTGTGTTCAGCGAAGTTCCATTGCCCTCACACTCTTTGTGCCTGACTTCTCTGGAGGTTTTAACCTGAGTCCAGTCTGGAGCATTGGTCTCCAGCTCTGCTGCATGGCAGTGAATTATTGCATTGGTATTTAGTTTAGGGCAGTGTTTATAAAGAGGATGGTGCTCAGAAGAGGTGGGGCGGGGCCTGGGGGTGAGCGGGGCGGCTTGGGGGTCCACGAAAAAATTTAAATAAAAATGTGGGTCCTCGGGTTGCTAAAGTTTGAGAACCGCTGATCTAGTCTGACCTCCTGCACATCGCAGGCCACAGACCATCTCCCGCCCACTCATGTAATAGGTCCATAACCTCTGGCTAAGTTACCGAAGTCCTCAAATCTTGACTGTAAAGGCTTCAAGAACAGCGAATCCATCAACAAGTGACCCGTGCCCCATGCTGCAGAGGAAGGTGAAAAAGCTCCAGGGTCTCTGCCTATATGACCTGAGAAAAATTCTTTCCCAACACCAAATATGGTGATCTGTTAGATCTTGGCCATATGGGCGAGATCCACCAGCCAGACACCTGGGAAAGAATTCTCTATAGTAACTCAGACCCCTCCCCTCTAGTGTCCCATCTCCGGCCATTAGCAATATTTGTTAATAGCAGTCACAGATGAGCCATAGGCAATTGTAGGCAATCTCATCATACCATCCCCTCCATACATTTTCCAAACTCAATCTTGAAACAAGTTCAATTTTTTTGCCCCCACTACTCCCCTTGGAAGGATGTTCCAGATTTTGCTCCTCTGATATCTTTGTCAAATTTGATATCTTTGCCAAATTTCATACCTAAACTTATTGATGACCAGCTTATATCCATTTGTTGTTCTTTGAGTGATTCCTCATATTGATTCCAATTAGATGCGCGTGGACAGTTTTTCCCCTAGCAGCCCCCGTCGGGTCAGCTGTGGAGCCTCTGGAGTAGTGGCTCTATTGCGCTCTATATATGATCCTGCCGACCCGGCGCCTCCTCAGTTCCTTCTTACCACCAGTGTCTTGCTCAGCAAGTTCTCCACCTTTCCCTAGCTCTATTTAATTGTGTTCGTTTCCTTAGTTAGTTTAGTTAGTTATTAGGTAGTGTAGTGTTAATAGTTTGCTGTTGGGAGTTGGGGGGTCCCCCTGCACCCCAACTGTGCTCTCCCTGGAGACGCAGGGCATGCTTAAGTCCCAGGGATTCAAACCCTGCAAGTCCTGCAACAAGCCTATGCCAATGGGCGACCCCCACGACACTTGCTTAAAGTGTCGGGGGAAACCCATCAGGTGGATAAGTACAGGATTTGCAAAGGGTTTAGCCTGAGAACAAAGAAGGAGCAGGACTTTAGACTGAGGCAGCTCCTCATGGAGGCGGCACTTAGACCGCAACCAGCGTCGGCGCGGCGGCACTCAGCACTGAGCGCATCGGCGCGTAGTGCCTCGGCAGCGGCAGAGACGGCACCGCAGAAGGACTCTGGACCAGACCCGCGGCACCTCCGCTCTCTGGTGCAGAAGCAATCAGAGACGATTCAGCACTGGTCCCATTCCCCGGTTCAGAAGCAGCACCGGAAACAAGTGAGCAGTGGTTCCCCAGCTTCAGGACCCAACCCCTCGGAACCGGCCAATGGGGCACGTGCTAGGGAGGAGCCCCCAGTGCCAAAAACTTCGGAGCCAGCACCGTCTACTTCGGTCCCACAAAGGGAGATTTTGAGTCCGGTGCAATGGGATTCACCATGTTAGGTGGTGGTGGAGGTACAACTGCCTTCCACCCCAGACACATTTGAGGCCGCGAGAGACCTCATAGACATGACGGCACTGCAGTCCCCGGCGAATCCATTGGTTGGTTGTACTCATGGTGCCGGTCTGACTCGCGGCACCGCTCCAAGTCCTGCAAGTGCTCCCGTTCATGGCATCGATTGCCATCGTGCAGCAGGTCCCAGTCCCAGTGCAGTCTGTCTTGGGACCGTTCCCAGTCATTGCGCAGATCCCACTTGTGGCACCACTCTCCAGCCTCGCGGCACAGCTCCCCAGCCCAACAAAGCCCAGCACCGCCCTGGCCCTTGTGGTCTTGGTCCACATCTTTGGGCTCAGAGATGGGGAGCAGGCCCAATGCAAGCTGGCAAGGGGCAGACCAGACTGGTATGGCACCATGGCCCGCACAGTGGCAGGAGCCAGTACAGGGGCCATTTTGAACCCTTTGGGTGTACCACCAGGTACAGGGAATCCAGTCCAGGGACTCCCGTTCAGTGGCATCCGAGGCAAGGGTCCCGGAGGCAGCAGCCAGCCATCCCACTGCGGAGGAGTTACCAGCCTTACCACCTCCCCCGGAACCCATCCCTGTTCCTCAGCCTGACCCTGGATTAGAGGCAGGACAGGAGGTACCAGATGACCAGGAAGGACAGGAGGACCCAGTTCCTCCTCTGGCCTCCTCGTCATCCTCCCTGGATGAGGCTGTGACGGGCACCTCCACCTCTAGGCCTCCCCCTATAGATAGCTGTGCCCACCAGGAACTGCTATGCAGGTTGGCATGGAATATGAACCTGCAGGCCGAGGAGGTGGTAGAGTCTGAGGATCGTATGGTGGATATCCTGGCACCAGAAGCACCATCTAGGGTCCCTCTACCGCTCATCAAAACTGTCCAGGCAAATGCCAAGACCATTTATCAGACTCCGGCCTCCATCCCTCCCACCGCCAAGGGGGCGGAGAGGAAATATTTCATTCCCCCTAGGGTACGAATACCTATTCATGCACCCGCAGCCCTGTTCCCTGGTGGTGGCTGCAGTGAATGAGGAGGAGAGGCAGGGGCAGCAACCTTGGATGCCTGGATTTATTTGGGTGCAAAGTATACTCCACAGGGTGCTTTCAACTC
The DNA here is from genome assembly GCF_015237465.2 of Chelonia mydas. Taxonomy (NCBI): domain Eukaryota; kingdom Metazoa; phylum Chordata; order Testudines; family Cheloniidae; genus Chelonia; species Chelonia mydas. The sequence goes on from NC_057854.1 coordinate 77,724,978, forward strand.
AGGATTGCCAATCAGCAGGCAATCCTGAGTAGATACAACTTCAACTCCTGGAACTCTGTGCTGAAGTTTAAGGAATTCATACCAGTAGAGTCCAAAGAGGAGTTTGGGGCTATTGTCGAGGAGGGCAAGGCAGTGGCATGGACCTCTTTACAAGCCTCGCTGGATGCTGTGGACTTGGCGGCAGTCACCTTGTCCTCAGGAATTGCCATGAGGAGTAGCTCATGGCTGCAGGCCTCGGGGCTCCTGCCCGAGATTCAACAAACTATGCAGGACCTGCCTTTCGATGGGGTGGGTCCGTTTGCTGAACAGACAGACTCGAGGCTGCATAGCCTAAAGGATTCCAGGGCTACAATGAACTCCTTGGGTATGCACACCCTGGCAACCCAAAGAATGCCCTTTAAGCCCCGACAGCAGCAACAGTAGTCATATCCTCCTCAGCCGCAGCAGGATCCCTACGGACGCAAGGGCAGAAATGGCAGGCGCGAGCCCTCCCATCCTCAGTCTGGGCAGGGCCAGGGCCTGACTTTTTACTTTCATCAGGCTCAAAGCAGTCATTTTGAAGGCAGTCATTTTGAGCACCAGTCTCAGCACCGGATCCTTCCCCGTGTTTTCTGAATAATCTATCCCTCTTCTACTGTGCTTGGTCCCAAATAACATAGGACTGCTGGGTCCTTCGCATGGTAGAAATGGGATATTCTCTCCAAATTTGCTCCTACCCTCCCTCCCAGCCCCCTTCCCCATCCCTCTTCAAAGACCCTTCTCGCTAGCAGCTCCTTACCCAGGAGGTGTAGTCCCTTCTCACCATAGGAGTGGTGAAAGAGGTTCCTCAGGAGCTAAGGCAAGAGTCTCAAACTCAAATGACCACGAGGGCCACATGAGGACTAGTGCATTGGCCCGAGGGCCGCATCACTGACACCCCCCACTTGCTGCCCCGGGCCCTGCCTCCACTCCACCCCTTCCATGAGACCTTGCCCCTCCCCTGCCTCTTCCCATCCCTTCCCTGCCCCCATTCCAACCCCTTCCCCGTAATCCCCACCCCAACTCTGCCCCCTCCCTGCCCCCAGGAGGTGCAGGAGGGCTGCGGGGTGTGGTGGGGGCTCAGGGCAGGGAGTTGAGGTGCAGGAGGTGTGCAGGGTACGGCAGGGGGCTCAGGGCATGGAGTTGGGGTGTGGGGTGCAGGAGGGGGTCGGGGTGCAGGGTGTGGCAGGGGGCTCCGGGCAGGGGGTTGGGGTGCAGGAGGAGTGCGGGGTGCAGCAAGGGACGGGCAGGGAGTTGAGGTGTGGGGTGCAGAAGGGGCTCAGAGTGTGGGCTCTGGCCCGGCGCTGCTTATCTAGAGTGGCTCCAGGGTGGCAGTGGCGCGCACCAGGGCCAAGGCAGGCTTGCTGCCTGCCTGCCTGCCCTGGCCCCGCGCCACTCTGCTCCGCTCCAGGAAGCAGCTGGAACCATGTCCCTGGGGGTTGGGGGGGGCTCATGGCTCCGTGTGCTGCTCTTGCCACTCCTCCAGGTATCTCCCCCAAAGCTTCCATTGGCCGCGGTTCCCCGTTCCCGGCCAATGGGAGCTGCGGGGGGCAGTGCCTGGAAGCGAGCGCAATGCACGGAGCCCTCTGACACCCCCGGGGCCGCAGGGGCATGGTTCCGGCCACGTCAGGGAGTGGTGCGGGGCTCATGGTGCCACGGGGTAGGCAGAAGGGCGGGGGGGCGCGGGGAGCTTGGCGGGCCGCACGAAAGAACCCGCAGGCCGCGTGTTTGAGATCCCTGGGGGAAAGGGATTCTACTCCTGCTATTTCCTAATCCCCAAGGCAAAGGGGCGGTCTCCGACCCATTCTAGACCTGCGAGGACTCAACGAATTTATGGTGAAGCTGAAGTTCCGTATGGTCTCCCTGAGCACAGTTATCCCTTCCCTGGATCCGGGACACTGGTACGCCGCCCTTGATGTGAAAGACGCATACTTTTACATAGCCATTCGCCCGGTGCACAGGCGATTTCTAAGGTTCGTGGTCAACCACAAACACGATCAGTTCATGGTCTTCCCATTTGGTCTGTCGACAGCCCCCCGAGTTTTCACCAAGGGCATGTCCGTCGTAGCAGCCTTCCTTCGCAAGAGACAGGGATACCCCAACCTTGACGACTGGCTGCTCAGGGGGCACGCAAGGAGCAGGTGGAATCTCAGGTCCGGTTCATCAGATCCACTTTCGAGAGACTGGGCCGCCTCCTCAATGTGAACAAGTCAACCTTGTCTCTGACCCAGAGAACAGAGTCCATCGGAGCTGTGCTGGACTCTGCGCAGGCATCAGCGTTTCTGCCAGACACACGATTCCAAGCCATGTCAAACATCATTCACGGCCTCAGGCGATTCCCAATCACTACTGCAAGGGGTTGCCTACGTCTCCTCAGCCACATGGCAGCCTGCACTTCTGTGGTCAGGCATGCCAGGCTGAAGCTCAGATCCCTGCAAGCGTGGCTTGTGTCGGCCTATCGCCCGGGGCGCGACAACCTGGACTTTGTGCTCTGGTACAATCACTACTTACTCGAGTCCCTCCAATGATGGCTTGACCCTCGGATGGTATGTGAAGGAGTCCCCTTCAACAGCCCCCAGCCCTCCTTGTCCCTGGTAATGGATGCGTCAGCTCTGGGTTGGGGTGTGCATTTGGGAAATCTACAAATGCAGGACCTATGGTCTTGGGATGAGCTCTCTCCTCGTATCAACATCAAGGAGCTCAGGGCGGTACGTCTAGCATGCCAAGCTTTTTGGGCCCGGCTGCAAGGCCAGTGCATGGCAGTGGGGACGGACAACACCACTGCCATGTTTTACATCAACAAGCAAGGTGGAGCCCGTTCCTCACCCTGTGTCAAGAAGCCCTCAGGCTCTGGGAGTTCTGCATAGCCCACTCCATTCACCTGCAAGCATCCTATCTCCCAGGGGCTCAGAACGACCTGGCAGACCACCTCAACAGATCATTCTGCAATCACGAGTGGTCTGGATGTCATACACTCCATCTTCCAAAGGTGGGGGTTTCCCCAGGTCGATCTATTTGCCATCCGCAGCAACAAGAAGTGCTCAATGTTCTGCTTCTTCCAGAATCACAGCCCGGGCTCGGTCACGGACGTGTTTCTGTTACCCTGGAGAGGCTGCCTGTTGTACGCCTTTCCCCCGTTCCCTCTGGCGCATAAGGTCCTTCTCAAGGTAAGCAGGGACAGAGCGGAGGTAATTCCGGTGGCCTCGACAACACTGGTACACTACGCTCTTGGAACTGTCAGTGGATGCCCCAATTGCATTGCCATTCCACCCCGACCTGCTCACTCATGTCCACCCAGACCTCAAGTCTCCATCTCACGGCTTGGAAGCTTCATGGTTAAACCCCATGGAACTTCTGTGCTCTGAACTGAAAGGGAGGTCCTACTTGGCAGCAGGAAACCATCCACCAGGGCCACTTATCTAGCTAAGTGGAAGAAGTTCACTTGCTGGTGTGCCCAGCATCACGCACCTCCAATCCAGGTGCCTATACCACTCATCCTAGAGTACCTCCTAACCTAAAACAACAAGCATCATCCATCAAGGTACGCCTCACTGCTATTTCGGCCTTCCACCCAGGAGTATCTGGATGTTCCATATTTGCCAACCGCATGGTGAGATGTTTTTTCAAGGGCCTGGACTGCCTCCATCCCCAGATTAGACAGCCAGTCCCTGCTTGGGATCTTAACTTGGTCCTCTCCAAACTAATGGGGCCCCCATTTGAACTGCTAGTGACTTGCTCCTGCCTCTATTTTCGTACAAGGTAGCTTTTTTGGTTGCCATGTCCTCAGCACACAGGGTGTCTGAGTTGAAGGCCCTCACCTCTGACCCACCTTACACAGTCTTCCACAGAGATAAGGTGCAACTTAGGCCTCACCCGGCCTTTCTTCATAAAGTTGTGTCACATTTTCACACAAGTCAAGACATACCTGCCTGTTTTTTATCCTAAACCTTATGCCAGTAACTGCGAGCAGAAGCTGCACTCACTGGATTTCGGTGGGCACTGGCCTTCTACACTGAGTGCACTAAGTTGTTCAGAAAGTCAAACCAGCTATTCGTAGTGGTGGCAGACCGGATGAAAGGGCTCCCAGTATAATCGCAAAGAATATTTTCCTGGATCACGTCCTGCATCTGCATGTGCTATGAGTTAGCCAAAATCCCAGCTCCGACACTTACGGCACACTCCACATGGGCACAGGCCTAATCGGTGGCATTCCTGGCCCAAGTCCCAATCCAAGAAATCTGCAGGGCAGCAACTTTGTCCTAGGTGCATAAGTACACCTCTCATTACATCAGCATGCCAGAAATGATGCAGCTTTCAGCAGAGCGGTGCTCCAGTCAGCAATTCCATAACTCTGACCCCACAGCTTAGGTAAGGCTTGGGAGTCACCTAATTGGAATCGATATGAGCAATCACTTGAAGAGAGAATGGTTACTCACCTTCTCATAAGTGTTGTTCTTTGAGATGTGTTGCTCATGTCCATTCCAATACCCACCCACCTTCCCCTCTGTCGGAGTAGCCAGCAAGAAGGAGCTGAGGAGGCACCGGGACTGCAGGGTCATATATAGAGTGCTATGGAGGCGCCACTCCAGGGGGCTCCACAGCCCACCTAATGAGTGCTGCTAGGGGGAAAACTTTCCAATGACTCGGCATGCGCACGCCTAATTGGAATTGATGAGAGCAACATATCTCAAAGAACAACAGTTGCGAGAAGGAGAGTAACTGTTCTTTTTTAGGCTAACATTGGCCCTTAAATAACTCCCCAGCATTTATCCCTCTAATGTATTTATCGAGAGCAGTCATATCTTCCTTCAGTCTTTGTTTTGTTAGGCTAAGCAAGCAAAGTCTGTGAGTCTCCTCTCATAAGGGAGGTTTTCCATTCCTCTGTTCATCCTAGTAGCCCTCCTCTGCACCTGTTCCAGTTTGAATTAATCTTTCTTAAATATGGGAAACCAGAATGGCACACACTATTCCAGATGAGAACTCTCCAGTGCCTTGTATAATGGAAATACCACTTCCATATCCCTACTGGAAATACCTCAACTGATGCATCCTATCGTTAACTTTTTTCATGACTATGAGCATCATGATGGTGACTCATAGTCATCCTGTGATTGACCAATACACCCAGGTCTTTCTCCTTCTCTGTCACTTCCAACTGATACATCCCCAGCGTATAGCATAAAGTCTTGTTGTTAGACCCTAGGTCAGGGGTGGGCAAACTTTTTGGCCTGAGGGCCACATCTGGGTATTGAAATTGTATGGTGAGCCATGAATGTTCACGAAATTGGGGGATGCAGGAGAGGGTGAGGGCTTCTCTGGCTGGATGTGCGGGCTATGGGGTGGGGCCAGGGATGAGGGGTTTGGAGTGCAGGAGGGGGCTGTGGGCTTGGGGTGGAGCAGAGGGGTTTGGCATTTGGGAGGAGGCTGAGGGGTATGGGCTCTGGACTGGGGGTGTGGGTTCCAGGGTGGGGCTGGAAATGAGAGGTTCAGGGTGGGTGCAGGAGGGGGCTGAGGTTGGGGTGCAGGGGAGGGGCTCTGGTCTGGGGTAGGGGGTTGGGTCGGAGGGGTGAAGTTTCCGGCTGGGGTTGCGGGCTCTGGGGTGGGGCTGCAGATGAGGGGTTTTGGGTGCAGGAGGGTGCTCCAGGCTGGGACTGAGGGTTTCGGAGGGCAGGAGGGGGATCAGAGCTGGGGCAGGGGGTTGGGGCATGGGAGGAGGTCAGGGGTGCAGGCTTCGGGTGGTGCTTACCTCAAGCAGCTCCCGGAAGCAGTGGCATGCCCCCCTCCAGCTCCTATGTGGAGGTGTGGCCAGGCGGCTCTGCGCGCCGCCCCTGCAGCTCCCATTGGTCGCAGTTGCTGGCCAATGGGAGCTGCAGAGCTGGCAGTTGGGGCGGGGGCAGGATGTGGAGCCCCCTGGCTGCCCCACAAGTGGGAGCCGGAGTGGAGACATGCTGGCTGTTTCTCAGGAGCTGTGTGGAGCCCCCAACCCCACTCCCCAGCTGGAGTGCAGGAACGGGGCAAGCCCCCAACCCTGCTCCCCAGTGGGAGCTTGAGGGCCGGATTAAAAAGTCTGACGGGGCCCGCAGGCCATAATTTGCCCACCCCTGCCCTAGGTGCATGACCTTACACTTTGCACTATTAAATTTCATCCCATTTCTGTTGTTCCAGTTTTCAAGGTCATCCAAATCTTCTTGTATGAAATTCCACTCCTCCTCCGTATTGGCAGTACCTTCTAACTCTGTGTCCTCTGCAGATTTTACTAGCACACTCCCACTTTTTGTGCCAAGATTATTGAAAGTCAATACCAAATGATGGCTGTTAAATCTTCTGCATTAAATCCGTTGGATCTCAGTACAGTTCCTAGTGAACACATCACAATAACACTATCCTGGCTGATGTTGATAGTCAACCCAGACAGGTCAAAGTGAGAAGTAATAGGGAGAATGAACTATCCCTCTCCTCATCTTGAGTAGCGATCTGTCCAAAATAGCGTTGACACAGTGTGTGAAATCTCATGCCGCTGCTGCCTATGCTTCACCTTTCTTGTGGATGAATAGGAGACTTTATTCTACAGGGCTATCAATCCAGAACCCATGGCCAACCCTTCACTTTTATTTTCACAAACCAAAGCCCCCTCCCCCACCAGTTTTCTATCCTCTGCACCCTTGGATCTAGTTATTTTAAAATGTAACATAACAAATATTCACCTTTAAATCCATTCATTTAAACTATTTTATTACTGATAGGAGTTATGTGTATGCATTGAGAATATATGCCTTAAATAGTGTGTTTACAGATTATATCTATTAACATGCTTCAAAAACAGGAAAATACTTCACAAGTAAAAGCTTTATGTTGCTAGGTTAGTAAACTGGAAAAGTTGCAGGATTTCTGTGTTTTGCTGTCTTAGCTGGATATTGGGAGAAACGATGGGCTTGTGGTTCAAACATAGGACTGGGAGTAAGAAGACAAGGGTTCTGTTTGTAGCTCTACGGATATTTTCAAGCAAATCACTTAAACTCTGAGCTTCAGCGTCATCATCTGCAAAAGAGTTGACTAGTTAATGTTTCTCACCTGATTCAGCAAAGCACTTTAGCACTTGCTTAACTTTAAGCTTCTACTTAAGTCCCATTTAACATCAAGATCAAGTTAAGCATGTGATTAAATTTTTTTTAATTGGGGCCTAATGAGAGGGACTATATTAGAGCTGTTTTTCCTTCAGGTAGGATTTCCTTTTACACTAGTTCTACCTGATGTGAAAATTATTCTCCAGGAACATTTACACTCAAAGTATTTGTAGCGTAGTGCTTCAAGCAAAGACAAGGTATGAAATTTAATCCATGTTTTTTTTTCCCCCTTAGGATGTAAGGCCCTGATCCAGGATGAACGAATGCCACTATGATAAACGTATGGACTTTTTTTATAACATGAGCAACGCTGACACAGTAGATGAGTGGTCAGGGACAAACCTTGTTATTGTTTTGTGTTTTGGGACCTTCTTCTGCTTGTTTATTTTTATTTCAAATTCACTGGTCATAGCAGCTGTGGTCAAAAACAAAAGATTTCACTTCCCCTTCTACTATCTGCTGGCCAATCTAGCTGCTGCAGACTTTTTTGCTGGCATTGCCTATGTATATTTGATGTTCAACACTGGCCCTGTGTCCAAAACGCTAACTGTTAACCGATGGTTTTTGCGTCAGGGACTTCTGGACACCAGCCTGACAGCTTCTCTGGTTAATTTATTTGTGATAGCTGTTGAGCGACACATGTCAGTAGTGCGGATGAGGGTTCACAGTAACCTCACAAAGAAAAGAGTCACTTTTTTAATTTTATTGATCTGGGCCATTGCTATTTTTATGGGGGCTGTGCCTACTTTGGGTTGGAACTGCCTTTGCAATATCTCAACCTGTTCTTCCTTGGCTCCTATTTATAGCAGAAGTTATCTGATATTCTGGACTGTCTCCAATCTAGTTGTTTTTTTCATTATGGTGGTGGTTTACCTAAGAATCTACATGTACGTCCAGAGGAAAACTAATGTCTTATCTCCACACACTAGTGGATCCATCAGCCGTAGAAGGACACCAGTGAAGCTTATGAAGACAGTCATGACCGTCTTAGGTAAGACAATATTGAAAATTATGTATAAGGATCCGCGTGCCTGTCAAAAATAACTTAAAATCTCTTGGATATTGACGTGCTAGTGCTTGCTCACCCACTTAAGTGATAGAAGATGTCACACCATGAAAAATTATGAAGCATAGGGCCAATCAAGTTGTAGACCAAATGTCTCTTCATCTGGTAGCTGGTTAGACAATTTGGTTGTAGGCAGAATGCTACAAAATGTGTTTTGTTTTGGGTTTTTTTGTTTTTTTTATCTGTAGTTAAAAAAATACAGAAAGGTCTCTGGAAGGAGAAGGTTTGATAAAATTCACAGCAACATTACCAGAGCATTTGCCTGGATTAAAATAATAAAAACTGGGAGTTGCAAAGGAGTCTAGAGTTAGGTGCCTAAATCGCATTGAATTAGAAAATCCCAGCCAGAGAGTAAGTTTCATGGGTATTTAACCTGTAGGTGTAGGATTTGACCAATGAAACTCTAAAATTGCTTGAGACTGCCTATCTCACTGTGCCATATTGCTACAGCTATAGCCCACAGGTGTGTTTCAACTGGAACTTCCCTCCGTATCAGAGAGAGAGAGAGCTGTCCATGGGGGGTGCTCAACCTTGGATTCATTTCCCTGCTGTTAATCTGTAAAAGCTCAGTTTTGCTGACTTGCCGGACACAGGTTGGCCCATCTTCTTACCCAAGCTTTTGGACAGGGGGAGTTGTGATAGGGGCTGGTGCTGGAGTGCATGTTGAGGGAATGTTTGCTGATTGGTTGTTCCTTTTTGGGAAAGCTGCTGGGTTTTTTGTTGTATTTTTTATGGTACTGTTATAGTCATGTAGAGCCCTGGATGGACACTTTAGTTTCTTTCTCTTATCACTTTGAATAGAGAGATAATTAAAGTTTGCAATGTTGAACATCTTCAAGTACTCCTATTATGGGTGTATTGTTCTGTTGTCTGTAACTCTGAAATGGTCTGGAACTGTGAACAAGACGTTACAGACTTCAGCCATGGAGGAGTTGGAGCTGCAGGTGTGGGGGTGGGCAGGACTCTAGGCGGGGGGCTACTGACCCTAGGGGCCACCATGGTTCCTGGCAGGGGGCTTAGGGATTCTGCCCTGTGGGAGCACTGGGGCTCGGCACTTTAGACCTGCAGGAGAGCACTGGGGCTTCAGCCCTGCAGCTCCGCTCCTGGCTTCTTCCCCGTGTGGGGCACCAGGGATTGGGGCTTCAGCCCTGTGGCTCCACTCCCAGTTTCAGCTGGGGGCAGGGCTTGGGGCTTTAGCTACGGAGAGAGTACTGAGGCTGAAACCAGTGCTCCCCTCGTAGCTAAAGTCCTGAGCCTCAGCACCCCCCCGGGGCTGAAGCTGGGAACGGAGCCACAGGGCTGGAGCCCCAGTGCTGCCCCCCAGTCTAAACCCTTGAGTCCCGGTACTCCTGAGGCTCAGAAGACCCGAGCTGCCCTTCCGCCCGGAGCCCTGATCCCTGCTCACCCTGTGGCTGCAGCCCCAACCCCCTGTGGCTGAAGCTCTGAGGCAGTACAGTATTCACTTTTTTTTGTTTGGTCCGCTGCCTGATTGAGGACTTCCAGTTTCACAGGATGTTCGGTTAACCGGGAAGTCCATAACTCTGGTGTTCATATCTTTAAGGTTCTACTGTATGGTGTGTTGGTCTGTCATCTGATTTTTAAATTCCTCTTATCCATCCCGAGTGTGTGTGTGACAGTTAGGGTTGCCAAATCTTGCTGGGTAAGGTGATTTTAGCCTCAGCTGCAGGTGCTTTCACCCCTTACATCTGCCTGTCTGCCCTCGCACCCGGCACCACATTTGCCCAATTCCCACATCAGTTCTCCTTCTGCTGCAGTTTCTGAGGTTCTTCACTAAGCCCCTGGGTGGCATGGGGGTGCTGCACCACGTTCACCCCTTCCCAAGCTGGGTGTTGCAGGGAGGGAGGAACAGAGCTGATTGACTCACTGTTCACAGGAAGGGAGGATGGAGCAGGGCTGCCTGAGCTGCTCAGCTCTTTCTGCTTTCCCTTCTCCTCTTGTGAGACTGGTGTCTCCCTTCTTCTACCCCAGAAGTCCATTCGGTTCTTGAGCAGTAGGAGTGGAGAACTCTGCATATCTCCAACAGCAGCCATCATTGGTCGCTTGGCCCTGGGCAGGTGAGGAAGGCAGCCAATCAGAGCGGGTTCTCTTCCCCCCCCCCCCCCCCCCCCCCCCCGGGTTGAAATTCACAGGAGTGCTGGAGCTGCTGGCATCCTGGCCAGATGAATCCAGCTCTAGCTGGATTCGTGGAGAAATCAGGAGAGTTGGCGACACTGCATCCACTTGGCCACAAGGGACTGACAGAGGGTGTCGGTACTATCAGCACCCTCTATCCCACCAATGTACCTGGGCCCGGTTCCACTTCTGGGGATTAGAAAAAGAGACTCGGCTCACTGGGATCTCTGCCTCTGCAATTTCACTGTTTAGGGGCCAAGCAGTGATGGTGCTTTTGCAGTGTAATTAGGAAGTGGGTGGAGAAGTTGTGTATGGAGGGAGTGAAGGGGTCTGGGGGCACTGTAGGGAACTAGTTGCAGCTCTCTGAGTCAGGGCTGCCCATCCCAGCGCGGTCTGGGCTGCAAAGGTGCTGTGCTGAGGTGATCTTACACCCAGTGGATGATATAGCTCAGCTCTCCTGCCCCTAGTGCAACCCTTTTTCCACTGGGGAAGGGAGATTTCAGTTGGTGCAGGCATTGGAATCACTTTCTGCAGCTTTCCACTGGCTGAGATTGCCAGTTATCTCCAGTTATCTCCTTACACAATGCAAAGTGGCCTTTGCAGAGTGGGGAATCCAGTCCTAGATCTCTAACTCATTTCAAATACTCCACTAATCCCATCAATTTTTAACAACTTTTAGTTCCTACAGACTGGGGCCAGATTTTATCTAGTGACCCAGAAACAAAAAGCCTCAGAATTTCATTGAGTCCCCTGTATTACCCAGTTTCTGTGTCACTTAATCAACAATTGTTTTTTCTAAAAGAACGTTGAAAATATCCATTCTGTTTTAATAGCTCAGTCATCTTATATTCATCAGTAATTAAATTATAACCAGCTGATAAGAAGCTGTCAGTTAAAGCCAGATAAATTCAAATGAGAAATAAGGCACAAATTTTTAACAGCGAGGGTGATTAACCATTAGAAGAAACTATGGAGGGAAGTGGTAGATTCTTTATCTTCTTGAAGACTTCAGATTCAGACTGGCGTCTCCTATAAGATATGCTTTAGTCAAATGAAAATTATGGGGATCAATACAGGAGTAACTGGAGGAAATTTTGTGGTCTGTATTATATAGGAAGTCAGAGTAGGTGATCCAATGGTCCCTTCTAGACTTAAAAATCTATGAATAAGGTTTTCCATTTCTTTGGGGCTGATTTAGTAAAGACTTTGTCCGGGTCTGATGCCATAAAAGACAGCACAGGAACATTTGGTTTTGAGGCTTGCGGGGTGTGGGCGGTGGTTCCATGACTCTGCAATGGCTGTAGCAGTGCAAAAGCCAGATTTATGTTTTGTTTAACTGGACTCTTCAGTTTTCAAATATAAATCTGCTCCCAGGATTTTAAAAGTTGCAGATACAAGCTTTGCAGTAAGCACTTAAGAATGCTAAGGAAAACAAGATGACCCTGAGCATCCTGCTTTAGTAGCTGGTAGAGATATATCTTATCTGTCCAACAATGAATAGCTTCTTTCATAACCATCCTGCACATATAATGGTATTTAGTGCATTTGTCTTGTAGCAGCTATTAAGAAGGAATAGCTTTGTTGTAAAGAAGACAGTTTCTGTTTGTACTATATAATTCTCAGATAGCAATGCTACGGAGGAGGCATGTGTCTCCAGCACAAGAAGTTTACAAACTAAGAACAGTCATCTTTCTTATGCTGCGCCCAAGGGCATTGTTTACAGAGTCTGGCAGTCTGATTTCCACTAGCATCTCTGGTCCTAGTGGAAGCACCAAGTGGAAGGTTGTAGTGTTAAAGGACCATTTGTCGTAAATACCATGGATTATGCTTATATGGAATTATACCTAAATAGCACCTGATTTTCAGATCTACTATTAGTCCTTCAAGGGAATTTCTAGAATACAGTGCTTTTGTCATCTGTGGCAAATATTATATTGCCCCAAAACTGTTGTTAAAATTAATTCATCCCTTCCTAGTTTAGGTTAATCAGTAATTAATACACTGTTGCCGTCCTAATAATGTGTGGATGATTTGTGTTTGAGCTTTGAAAAATCATAACACTGTGCTATAAATGGCATGGTGACAAAGCTTCCAACTCCTTAATGTCATGCACACACATAGTAACTCTTCAGAGGGAGATCTTTTTCACCAGAATCTACTCAGCATCTGCTCACAGTCACTTTTAATATATTTTCCCCACTTACTCAGATGGGTAACATCAGTTTAAAAAAATACAAGAGGTCTAAATGAACTGAACCACTGGTTTGAAAGGGAGCGAGGAAAACTACATTGTTGTCTCAGTGAAGCTCTAGACAGGTCTGTGCTGCTTTTTTTTCCGGCCAGCGAGGGAGAGCATGCAACACGAAGGTATTGCATTTATCTTTAAACACCCTGTGTTGCAAGCAGCTGGCTACTTTTATCGTCATCTCATTGGCTGGGTAGAAAACAGCATCATTGTAAGCTGCAGATACAAACTGCTGTCCTTTCTAGGGGATAGGCATGCAGATGGGGATAGCCAGCCTTTCAGATAAATAGGGGGAAGAATTTAGATATTTGAGAATGAATGACTGCAAAATAAAGAATCCTCTGATTCCACCATTATGCTCCTGCAGCTCACTTTATCTCTGTTTAATGTTTAACCAAAAATCAAGCAATATTTATCTATAAAATCATGTCAGATTAGAAACGAAGTTAAGATTTAAATGTTTAACTTCCCTTGTATCCATCTGAAAATTTCTGAACCATTGTAATCTTTTGTCATCCTTGTAAGCCAAGTCTTCTCTGTACATGTTGGGGTAAAAACCATCAGGAATGCTGCTTCTTTCTTTACTCACTGAACTCCCAAAGTAACACCCTAACACCCTGATCCAGCACTAAGAACCACAAGGGTGTAGGTATCCTACTGTGCAGCTCACAGTACCTGCAGGAGTCACTTGGCTACTGATTTGTCTTGGCGTTTTTTGGCAAATTCACCTGGTGATCATGACGAAAATGACAAAATAATATTTAGCACTTCTGTGTACAACACCTTTCATCAAAGTGCTTTAGAAACTCTAAGTAAGCCTAACACCACGGAGCTTTGTCAGGACACCCGTGGACTAGTGGTTAAAGCAAAGAATAATGTCTTATTGATGTGAAAGTTCATGTTTTTTCAAAGACTCACTCGTCCATTGTTAGAGCATTTCCTCCTCTGTTACGTTCCCGTATCTCTTTCACGTTACAACATGTTGGGAGAGATGGCATGAAATGCTGGATCCAATCCTGCTCCGATGAAAGTCCATGGGACTCTTTCTGAGGGAGCAGCGTGAAGTCTTGTTTTCTGTGGAACATTTATGAAATGAAGCTCAACTTAGAAAACCCTCCCATTTGGAAGGAGAAAATTGCCATTGCAGGATTCTCAAACATGTGCCAAACATGGTCTTGACTAGATGCTTAATTGTGCAGTAGACTGTAAATAAGTGCTGCTTTTAAAAAACACTCATAATAGGCAATTATCCAAACCTTTCTGCCCAAGCCATAGTTACACGTTTTGTTCTGGGAAGCCACACACAAATAAACACGCACTGAAAAGGCTTGTCATTTATATTCACATATATATGACATCACAAAAACTTCACATCACAAAAACAAAATACATCAGAATGTGCTTAATCCTGAAATTATGACGCTTAGTTTTTGATGCTTCCTGTCTGTTGTGTAGTACACAGCAAAATATATAGGGCCAGATTCTTCACAGCTCGCACTGATTGCTTGCTACAAGACTTGGGAGAAGGGGCACAGTTGCCCTCCCACCACCAGTCCTCAGCTGGCACTGGGCAGATTACTGCCAAAGGAGATCATAATTTGAAGTGGATAGGGGATGGGACTGGGACTCAGGAGATCTGGGTTCAGTAACCGTCTCTACCACATGCTTCCTGTGTGACACTGGGTAAATCACTTCATCTACCTGGTACCTCAATTCCACCTCTGTAAGTGTTAATAAACCTCAGGGGTTTTATGAGGATAAAAATCCATTAATGATTGTGAGGCGCTCATATACTGTGGTAACAAGAACCATATAAAATAGGTAATTAGGTAGGCACGTGCACAAGTGCAGCCTCTAGGATCAGGCCCAAGGCCCAGAAAAAAGGGACATATAAAATGTGTTTAAATTTCTGTCTCTTGTGTCAGGGTGAATCTTCTCCTGTTTCTGTCTAGTCCCATTGATTGTTTTAGCATCTCACCTTTTCTTTAAAACACACAGCAAATTGTATTGCACTCCTTCACATCAGCAATTAACGAATAACTTCATAAGTTAAAATGTTATGGACTGGGGGCTTGGAAATAATTTTTTAGGATGCTTTCAAATATGCATTCTCTCGGAGTGGGGAAAGCACCAGCCACTTTGTTTCTAGCACTAAAAAAGCATTGGGGTGGGGAAGGGAAGGCAATGAATATATATAGCCTTAATCTTCTGTAGCTAAGATCACTCATAAGATATGGCCCTACTGCTGTCCGTTTGAACTGTAACGATGACACAACTGTGGATCATATTTGTCTGGTCCAGCACAGAACTATTCCTGAAGTTTCAGGAAGGCTGCACAATAATTGTAAAAAGTATCATTTCACGTTTGCTTCACTAATCACTTAAGTAAAACAGATCCTGCTCCCATTGAAATCGACAGTAAGTTGGGCATTAACTTCATTGGGTGCACCCTCAGCCCCCAACTGATGTCATAGGAAATACACATCAGCATGTTGTAGTGAGCATATTGTACTGCGTGGTGAAACACCCCTTCAAATCAGCAATTAAAATTTTAGCTTAAAAAGCTATTTGTTGTGAACTATCTAGGAAAGCATTTTTTAGGATGCTCTAAGACATGCATTCATGACCAGGCAGGCTATTTTTCAAATGTGCTGTGCAAAAAATATTGGAAACAAAATCACTAACTTCTTTCCTTTTTTTTTCAGGTGCAAAATAATCTACCAAACTAATAGTTAAAATATTGCTATTTTGTACATTGTGGAACCAATACGTTACCATGCTTAGTGCTGATTTTAGCTGAGGGGAGTTATTTTTAATGCCATATGCTTAAACCCTTGAAGATATTCTGAAATAGAAAGTGTGCCTGACACAGCCTTAACTATAAGTGGTTTGAGCAAGCACTGTTTATAATAATTCCATTATATGTATAATCTCCATAAAACTAATTGTTCAGGCGAAGGCTCTACTGCACATCTTTGCATTCTTTCCAGAGTGTTGCATTACCTAACAAAAACAGATAATTCCTAGCAATGCTGCGTTTTGTGTTTACTGGTACAAATTACTTGAACTAGATGCAGTATAATGGCTTGGTCCAGCTCACCCTGAAGCCAGGGACAGAACTGCCATTGATTTGAGTGTGGGCAGGATCAAGCTCTAAGTCAAGATTGGTTGGCAAAATAAAGAGTGGATTTCTTATTAATTGAGGACTCTTCTGCTGGAGAAACTTCAGGCATATTTGACTTAAATATAATAAACCCCTCTTAACTTTCATGTTTTCTGATTTCTTTGCTTGAAGCTTTGTAAATGGCAAACAGAGTTTGTGTTTTTAAACACTGATTTCTACTCGCAGACCCCTGCTCTATTTGACTCCTCAGCAAAACCATAGTGCTGCACTTTTGACATCACAGTGCTGCTAGCTGTGATACCTCAGGCACGCTTTGCTGCAGGAGGAAGCATAATAAGCAGCTGTCGGTATCAGCTGGGCGGCTGCGGTGAAATCCTGCTGGTCCCCTCTTCTGCGTAGAAGAGTGGCAGAGAGCAGAAGATACTCAGAGGGAAGATAGCTTGTGGTCATGTTACTCCTGGGGGCATTCTGTGCCAAAAAATTAAATTCTGTGCACAATATTTTAAAATTCTGCAAATTTTGTCAAAATAATACCACATAATCACACCAGTTTCAATTATTTTGGTAATTTATTTCAAAATACCTGTCAGGAAGTATGTCTGTAACAATACAGACACACACAAATTTTCCCCCAGGAGTAGAGAGTTAAAGAAACCCCTACGACAACCCAGTTCCTGTTTCTCTCCCCCCTCCCACCCCCGAGCCCAGCTGGGGGGCCAGACACCCACAATCCCTCCCCCCACCCCTGAGCCCAGCTGCAGGGCCCCCCAGCTAATACACTCAAACCCCCTCTCCCCAGAGCCCAGCTGTGGGTTTCCCCTAGCCCAGATACTCACCTCTTCCCCCCCAGAGCCTAGCCATGCCCCCTTCCCCCTCCCCCACCCCCCGCCCGGATCCCAGGGATCCAGAGGAAGAAAGCCTGATGCTTGGTCCCAGGCTTGCATGGAGTTTCTTGTGCACCACCCTCTCCTTCCCTCAGGGCTTGCTGGGAACTGCAGCATGGAACCCTTTAGCTCCCTCCCTCTTCCTCCCCCCCTCCCAGTGTCTTTTATGAGTGAGCTGAGCTCTGCTGAGTCCCGCGGCCCCCAGTGATGGCCAGTAGTACTGCAGCCCATTTCTGTGGGGGAAAGGAAATTCTGCAAGTACAATGTTAATTTCTGCAAAATTCTGCATTGCGCAGTGACGCAGAATTCCTCTGGGAGTAACAATGTCATGTGTGCCATTGACACTCTGCTTGCCCTCTGCTGCCTTGGTCTCTGCTTCCCTTCTCTGGGCTGTGGGATAAGGCGGCCTCTGCTGTCCTCTTTGTCTTGAGTTCTGTGGGATGGATCCTGCAGTGTAAAGACCAACCTATTATAATTTAAACTGGCTGTGTGGCTGCTGGATCCACAGTAGTCTGAACAGCAGGCCCTTCTCCCTCAAGGCATCAAATTGCCCCCTTCCCAAAACATTCCCACCCTGCTTCATCCTGTCCTGTTGTTCCCACTACTCAGCACTCTTTTCCTGCAGCCCCCACTCTGACATTGGTCATTAGCACTTGTCCCTATCCCTCTTCCTGCTTATGGGAAAAGAGCCTCCCTCCCCATCCCAGTTCCTGCTCCTCTCCCAGCTCGTTAGACACCTAATCTGTACTCCTACATCAGCACAGGCTGCTGTCCCTCAGGCTGACCAAACCTCACAGGCAGGCAGACGTGGGCAGACAGACTTGTCCTTTAAAGACAGGTCTCTCGGGCTACATTCACATCTTCCACACAGGCAGATGCTCCAAGTGGGAAACTCCAGTTCGCTTCTCCAGTGAGTAGTTTCACTCCACAGCTCAGATTGGTGCCTGGGTCCTGACCAAGAGAGTCATTGCACCCTCTATGTGTAAATCAATAGCAGGACATGGCTCTCGTTTTCATTTAAGAGGAAACAATATTTTTTGGGGCCTTGTGAAGAGTTTGTGTTTTTATAACGTTTGCTAATAGCTCCTCACTGTTTAATGGTTAAGGATTTAAAGATTCATTTTTCATCTGAGTCACACACTGTAGGAGTGTTTTCAGTGTGTGTATTTGAGTTTCATGTGAAAGCCCAGATTTGTAAACCTTCAAGGCACCAGATTTTTTTTGCAATTGACCCTGTCTCTTGTGAAAGAGGAATATTACTGCATATAATTTGAGGTGTCTGAGGTAGATGTGTTCAGTATGGGGAGTTTGGTAGGAGCAGCTGACATGATTCTATCTCAGACCTACTGAACTTTGACAGGTGTCTGGTTTATGTAGACTGGAAGGTGGAAGGTCTGCGAAAAAGGTTTAATCTTGCATTGATTCCTTTTATGGCATCATCCCAGCTAAACATACATATGTTGAAAGGAAAGGGCATGACTGCCATGCAAGTCTATACATGATTTTCAGTTCGTTCAGGTGAATGCACACAGTGGATCATTCTAGCTTACCAGTATTTCAGCAGAAACATTCATTACTTTGAGGTTCAGGGTTTTCAGTCTAATAAATTTAAAATTAAAATTTATAACTTCTATCATTTTAACCAAAAATGTACATGTGGTTAAGGCAGTCGTTTAAAAAGCTACCACCTTTTCCTTGCCCTAAACATAGGTCCTGAAAGGCAGTGCTAGTATATGGAGAGCTTTATGGCAGGGCGCAGCAGAAGCATAAAAAATGCAGATCTTCCAGATGTACAGGAATTCAGTGCAACTGAAGTGATGCAATATACAGGAAACTCACTGTAGGCTTAGTGGGAAAATCCCCAAATTGACCTGGGAGCACAATTAACGGCACATTGTGACCAGGTGTTTGCCCTTGTCTACACTACCAGAGTAAGTCAACCTAAATTATGCTACTCCAGCTATGTGAATAACATATCTGGAGTCGATGTAGCTTAGGTCGACTTACTGCGGTGTATATACTGCACTGCATTGACGGGAGACGCTCTCCTGTCGACTTACCTTAATCTTCTAGCTTTGGTGGAGTTCGAGTCGACCGGAGAGCTAGACCCACTAAATCGACCCCCGCTGCATTGATCGCAGCAGCATCGATCCCTGGTAAGTGTAGAAATGGCCCTAGTCTTGCATAACCTATGTGAGATGCAGAACTATTCTTCTGACTCACCCTGCCATCCAGACCAGCGTGCTCTCTTAAGTCCAACTAAAAAGTCTAAAAAGCTGAAAGTTTCTCTGAGGCATGTCACCTAAAGTGAGTAACAAGAGCTCCTGCAGGGTGAAAATCCTAGGAACAGACAAATTAAGAGGGAGCCAAGGCTACAGTTTAAGTACAGTCCTGCCTGAAAGCTTTGTTGAATAAGGTAAAAATAGAGGCACATCCTAGAAAGGAAGCAAGTTTGGACTATAACCCATTGTGTGTGTGATGTTAAGGATAGGGTGTGACACTAACCTTATTTGTACACATGACTAAATGTATTTTGGTGACAGTGGATCCAAAGTAAGACAATCCCTTGAAAGAGCTGACCAGTAAATGTAATGGTGTTCCTTACCATGTTCTGCACTACAGCCTTTATTTCATTAGCTGTGTGAGGCTATGTCTACATTATGAGCTAGCGGTGTGATTCCCCTTCTTGCATGCACATGGCTGTCATCAAGCTAGTGCAAGTATAAACAGCAGTGTGACTACGGTAGTATGGGCGGCAGCAGCAGAGACACTGCTTAGGCATGCCGAGTACGAACCTGGCTGAAACTGATGGGTACGTACATCACACAGTAGATACTAGAGACGTTTCTGCAAAGGACATATTTTGATGTCCAGTGGTTGCCATTCCATGCTTTATAATGTTGTCTGTGCAAGTAGATGCATTTCCTAGAGTTTGTCATATGTTTTGTCAGCACAAAATTACTAGCTGACACTTTTTAAAAACACATTTATACACTAATTTGGGGCCTGCTCCTGCTCCCATTGACGTCAGTGGAAGTAGGACAGGGTCCTGCACTATCCAGTATGGTAAAGAATAAATAATGTGGTAAACTGCTTCCCCTGTTTTCACTTGTATGCAGAGATGGTTCACGTGCTAAACTATTTCTTTGCAAGGAGCTGGAGAGTTGGCACCCTCCCTTAGCCCCTGATGTTTAATAAAAAGTTGCACTGAGACCCTAGAGGCCCCGAAATATTCAATGACGGTTGATGTCAATGTAGAGTGTGGTCTCTTCCTAATTTGGGGCCTATTCTAATGCCCACTGAAGTCAAAGGGAGCTTTCCTTTGACATCAGTGGGCTTTGGGTAAGACTCAGTGCAATAAACCTCTACAGTGTTTCTACACTGCGTACTCTCAGTGAGAATTGGTGCCACAACTATTTATGCAATATTCTGGTTCTGAACCATAATCCATGCTGCAAAGTTGATTATCAGAATTAATGCTTTGAGCTACAGCTCTGGACACCCTGCTTAGAGATCTACTCATAACCCTCTAGCATCAGAATTCACAAATAACTGCTACTGACCGCTAATTCAAAATTAATCTATAAAATTGGTATTTAGGGCCCCAAAAATCCAGACTCAAGCTACAGTAGAGTTAAATGCATCTTTTATTAAATCTCCAGCCTTTAATCTTTCCATTCCATTATATGTTATCCAAAAAGGAATATAATTCTGGTGGGTGAATTTTCTTTCCTTACTTTAGGAAGTGGTTTCCAGTGGAAAGACAGGTTAGGGAATTGCAAAATACTTCCTAAAAACTATTACACCATTTTTACTTCATGCATGGTTTTTCATAAATTGTAACACTTATTAAAGCTTTTTAATTCATTTCTTAGTTCTCGTGGCCTGCTCTTGAGAGGTGCTGAGCAATCCGAGTTTCCCTTGAAAAAAATGGGAGCGATGGCTGCTCGTCATTTCTGAAATCAGGCCATGTACTACTTTGTGTAGCTTGTTGGGTGTGTGTATGTGTGTATTGTATGTACAATGCAGTATTTTGATGTTACTGTTAGAATCATAACTCTTGCATTTCCCAGTTCTTTGATACGAACTGTGCACTACATCCTCAGTGTTGTATTTACACAGTGTAACAGGGTTGGCACCCACCTCTCGCAACTGCCCCCTTCTGGTTGGGTGTGTCTGTGTTCTTTAGATCTGGAGACCCCTTTCAGTGGTTCTCAGGCGGGCTTTCAGTGACTCAGCCCTCTGACTGAGCCGCACACACTGTATGTGAACCAGAACAACCCACTTCCAGGGTATACAGTCCACTAGGGTCTATCTCAGTACCCCTCTGGTGGTGTTTCTCTAGCCCTCTCTGAGCTGAGTCTTTAAGTAGTCCCGGCCCTGGTATCGGACCGTATCCCCAGGGCTTCTTCCCTGGAGACACTATCTTCCTGTGGCCCTCCCTGGGCTCACTCCCTTCTCAGTAGCAGCCAGACAAGAGCTCCTTCATTGCTCCCCTGGTCTCTGCTAGCAAACTGTCTTTGGCTAAGTCCTAGCAGCCAGCCAGAAGCATCTTGCTCCCCAGTCCCTGCCAGCAGACTGTCCATGTCTGAAGCTCCTTTTATATAGCCCTCTTGGGCCCTGATTGGCTGCTTTCCCTTCAGCAGGAGTCAGTACCACCATGTTGCACAATGGACACTTGACAAAATTACCAGACATTGGCTGGGCACAGGAGGGGGCTCCGGGCTGAGGTAGGGGGTTGGACTGTGGGAGGTGGTTGGGGTTATGGGGTGGGGCAAGAAATGAGGGGTTCAGAGTGCAGGAGGGGGTTCCAGGCTGGAGCAGGGGGTTGGGTTGCGGGGGTATGTGAGGGCTCCAGCTAGGGGTGCAGGCTCTGAGGTGGGGCTGGGGATGAGGGGTTTGGGGTGTAGGAGGTTGCTCCGGGCTGGGACCAAGGGGTTTGGAGGGCAGGAGGGGAATCAGGGCTGGAGCAGGAGGATGGGGCACAGGGCGTATGTGTGTGCAGGCTCCGTCCAGCGCTTACCTCAAGCAGCTCCTGGAAGCAGCAGCAGGTTCCGGCTCCTATGCGGAAGCTCAGCCAGGTGGCTCTGCAGGCTGCCCTGTCCGCAGGCGTCGCCCTCACAGCTCCCATTGGCCATGGTTCCTGGCCAATGGGCTGGGAGCTGAGGAGTCAGAGCTCAGGGAGGGGGGATAGAGGCAGAGTGCAGAGCCGCCTGGCCGTGCCTCCACCAGCAACAGCAGGGATGGAGAGCTGCTTGCAGGGAAGCTCATCTTGGCTGGCTCCCTGTCCCTGTTGTTGCTGGTGGAGGTGCACGCAGCTAGGCAGCTCTGCAGGCATGCTGCCTCCGTCTGCAGGCGCCACCCCCCGCAGCTCCCATTGGCTACAGTTCCCCGCCAATGGGCTGGGAGCTGTGGCATCAGCGCCCAGGGTGTGGGGATGGAGGCAACTTGCCTGCAGAGCCGCCTGGCCATGCCTCTGCTAGCAACTGCAGGGACGGGGAGCCACCCAAGGTGAGCACCCCCATGGACCTAAACATTTTTACCACAGACATTTGTGTCCGTTTATGGACACGTTGCCAACTCCTGCCCTGCAGCCATTCTAGCCTGCTTGGAGGACCTCTCCACTGCTTCTTTCCTGGGATGGGTATGGCAGAACCCTGAGGCCTCCAGCAGGGGGCCTTTGGGCTTAGTCCACCCAATCACACACAGTTTATATCTAGGAAAACTAGCAGTATTATGAAAATGAAGGTGACTCCTTTTTAATATCAGAGCTGTTGAATGGATACCAAGACCAGCCGGAGAACATTTCAGCATCGACGTGCATAAATGCTAAAAGAGTTCTTATTTGTTTGCTGATTTTTAAAGCCCAAAAAAGGGAAACTATATCTTTATACATAAGCAGAGTTTCCTTACTGTGTCATCCACAAAGTGTCTTGTGGAGAGTTGTAATTTTCTATTTTTGCAAGTCAGGCAGCAATTGTGGCTTGTGCTACGTTAGTATTATGGTACACATGGCTGTTTATCCTCAGGCTTGAAAGCAAAGAATGACAAGCTGGCAGTGTAATGTTGGGGTGGAGGGAGATGGCTGGTTTGATGCCACAATTGCTCTGAAGATTCTCCTCCTCCTGTAGAAGTGTGATTTTTTTTTTTTTCCTCCTGACCCTTCTGACAAGGATAGCAGTAACATGTAGGGATGTAAATAAGTCTTACATCTTCATTTCTCTTTCTCTCCCTTTCCCATCCTTCCTGGATGTTTCCACTTTTCTTCTTTTCTCCTCCTTTCTGTGTAGTGTCTCCCCCCGTACTGGCTTTGCATATTTGGGTACAGGAAGGGTGGCCATTGCATTGGGTTTAGGTGTGTGGTTTCTTCACTCCGCGCTCAGTCCTGTCACTTTGGCTGCCAAGGAGATGCCTGGCGTGAATGCTCTGACATTCACTTTCTTTTGTTGCCTTTTTCCCTTCAATAAAATAACTCCTCATCCTTTCCCCTTTTCTGATATAGTTTCCCATTCCCAATTCTCTCCCAATTCCCATTCTCCCATTCCTCTCTCTCTCCCCCGCCATGTAGGGGTCTGTTTGCATTTCTTCCTCTGCTACTCCTGATTTGTCCTCTTTCTGGTGACCTTTGTCTCCTGGCCAGCACATTTCTCACTTCCCTTTATCTCTTCTAGCTCTTCTGGTTTTTCCCTTCCCCCGCTTTAGGTCTTAATTCCTCCCCTCGCAACCCCCATCTCTCCACTCTACCCCCAGGAGCCCTTTCTCAAAATTTCTTCCCTAACTCCCTCTTATCTCAGTCGCTCCCTGGCCCCTCTACCTCCGTGTGCTGAGTCCTGTGGAGAAGGATAGGTAGGGAGATGAGGGAGGTACTTGGCATGCACCTATCCTGCAGGGAAATATGCCCTTAGCTTTGGCACCCATAGCACAAGATCATAGAGTGGGCTGTGAAGAGAGAGGAGAGACAATTGCCAGTATGGAACGGTGTGGCAGGGTGCCAATAAAGTTCTGGGGTTCAATACTGCTTACACCACAAGCACTATAAGCACTGCAGCCTGGGGTAGTTGGGCCATTTTGAACCTGAGCATGTTTAATGTATGTGCTTTTCTACTGGATGAAATTAGCAGCATGCTTTGCAAACACAATCAGTTGTAGTCTGTTTAACAGGCAGTAGATTTGCCATCTCTTTGGGGTGTAGCATGGTGGTCTCTTTCCCTCTAGCATACAGAGTAGAGATGTGATTAGCAGAGGAGTTCCTTCTACTTGCCAAAGCACCAGTTGCATCAGCTCAGTTGGGTCTGTGCCAAAGAATCCTTTTCCCCATTTGTGTCTTCTAGTCAGAGTGGCCAAATCAGTGTTGTAAGGGCCATTCACTGCCTGTTGTAAGAGGCAGTGGACTCTTAGCATCCCAGTTCATGCTTTCTGTAATCTTTCAAATGCTATGCTATTACATTTTCAGTGCTTTCCAGGGAAATTGTTAATAGACGTAATTTTTGTTGTTGTGATTTTTCCCTGTACAATTTGGTGTATATTGTTCTTCATGAATCTGATGCTCTTGGAGGGGAAAAAATACTTGTGTGCCCAAAGCCAGGATTTATTGATGTCTGAACCGTTTTTTTCTTTTTTTTCTTTCTCTAGGTGCATTTGTTGTCTGTTGGACCCCTGGGTTGGTGGTTCTGCTGCTTGATGGTCTGAACTGCACTCACTGTGGGGTTCAGCATGTGAAAAGATGGTTCCTTCTCCTGGCCTTGCTCAATTCTGTCATGAATCCAGTCATTTACTCTTACAAAGATGATGAAATGTCCAACACCATGAGACGGATCATGTGCTGCTCTTCTGATGATAAAAGCCAGGAGAGACGATCTTCAAGGATTCCTTCAACAGTGCTCAGCAGGAGCACAGATACTACCAGCCAATATATTGAAGACAGCATTATTCAAGGGACTATCAGTGACAAAGGAAACTCATGAGCTAACCTGGGATATACTTTTCCTAAGAGAGATGGGGTAGGAGGGGAGTGGCTTGTAACAGGAGATCATTGAATATGTTCACTCTGTTCCAAAGCCCAAACTCCACAGTGTTACGTGAAGTCCTTGTAAATAATTACCCAAAGGGAAAATACATTGTATTGAAGAGAAAAACTTTCTGTGCTGTTTTTTTTTTAAGTACATGAGATTGTTTTCCCCATAAGAGGAATAAACTTGTTGAGAGAGACTTTCTATGCATGGAAACAAAATACAAACAATATAATGGAACTCTCCTTGCTAGACACCTGCCGGAAGAATTAATTGCTAAACAATGCATTTGTGGCTGTCTGAAGTTATGTATTTGATCAGTTTTTACGTATCTAAAGGGGACACTTTGGGGGCTGGTAGTCCAGAAATGTGCCCTGTTTGCTGCCTCTGTTTACAAAATGTATATACTAGTTCATACATACCCCTCCCCACACTTCAGCACAAATAATTTGATACTCCCTTAAAACAAGTTAATGCCAGCAACTTGGCAGTCAAGGGCAAGTCTATAATAGCAACCCCCATGGTGTGCATGTGCAACTACCCCCAGCATGGGTTGTCGGCAGGGGTAGAACACTACCAAAAGCACAAGCCAGTACTACTTGAGTGGCAAGAGTGATTGCACTAGCTGGACGTAATAAGTCCTTTCCCCCACATCTGGGCCAAAGGGCAGGATCACATAATGCACTTTGCCAGTGCGTTACATGTAAATTCTGGACATGATTGATTGGTTGGGAAATGTGACTGAAAATAGATTTCAGTTTCAAATTTTTACAACAAAAACGCCATGAACAAAGCCTGTTTAATATGAATGAATTTATATTCTTGCTGTTTTTTTAAAAAAGCCAAGTGTGCTGGAGCAATACAAGCCAGAATATGAATGGATTTCTCACACACTGTATAAAAATCGGACTGGACCAGATTTAATCCTCTGATTTAGAGCCGAGGATCTTGAGGTAGAGGCGATGAGACTGCAGATAACGAAGACTTTAATAACAAATTCTCATTTTTAATCTGTGACTAATCAAATTTAATGTGTGGAATAACTTCCATTCTTTGTGTTTTTAAAAGTGGCTGTATTACCTGTGGATTGAATTTAGATCAGGGACATATTTAAAGTTCTAGGGCAACTATTTCAGAACTGGTCCCTAATTTTTGCATGTCTCAGTGTTTGGGAGCCCAACTTTTGAAGCTCCTTCGGCCTGAGATTCAGAAGTACTGAGCCCTGGAATTCCTTTTAAGGTCAATGGAGCTGTCGGTGCTCAGCACTACAGAAAATCAGGCCCAAAGAATCTTAAGCAGCTCAATCAAAATCCGAGTGCCTTCAGAGAACAAACTCCATAGCAGATGATGTAATGTTGAAAGATAATGTAACCTATTAATCATAGAATCCTAGAACTGGAAGGGACCTAGTCATCTAGTCCAGTCCCCTGCACTCAAGGCAGGACTAAGTATTATCTAGACCATCCCTGACAGGTGTTTGTCCAACCTGCTCTTAAAAATCCCCAATGATGGAGATTCCACAACTTCCCTAGGCAATTTATTCCAGTGCTTAACCACTTTGACAGTTAGAAAGTTTTTCCTGAAGTCCAACCTAAACCACCCTTGCTGCAATTTAAGCCCATTGCTTCTTGTCCTATTGTCAGAGGTTAAAAAGAACAATTTTTCTCCCTTCTCCTTGTAACAACCTTTTAGGTACTTAAAAACTATTATCATGTCCCCCCCTCCCCCCACTCTTCCCTTCTCCGCACTAAACACACCCAATTTTTCAATCTTCCCAGAACTGGACACAATACTCCCGTTCAGCATGGAGTAGAGCAGAAAAATTACTTCTCGTGTCTTGCTTACAGTACTCCTGCTAATGCATCCCAGAATGATGTTTGCTTTTTTTGCAACAGCATTACACTGTTGACTCATATTTATCTTGTGATCCACTATGACCCCCAGATCCCTTTCCGCAGTACTCCTGTGGTCAGGATGTGGTCAGAGTCTGCTTTTGATTCCACCCATGCATTGACATCAGTGAGTTGTATTGGTGGAAGTGAGACTAGAATTTGGATCAGAGGATATAGTAACAAAGATATGTAAGCTATTAAAGTTCTTTATATTAAATAAGGACCAGATCCCAAAAACCCTGTGTGGTATGGGCAGTTCTTAGTCACTTAGATAGTCCTATTACTGGGTTGTAGGTATGGCTCCTAACATTTCAAGATAAATATTGTATTTATATAACTCGCTGAAAAGGTTTACACTTGTATTTTTGCTATTGTAATGAAAGTTTTTGTGCAAAGACTACTTCTGTGGTTTGGTAGTTTGGTGGTGGGTTTTTTTTTTTAATTTTATTTTTTTTTTAGAGGTGACGGCACTATAAAGACATGAGATGCAAATATTAATGCCTATAGACTTACTTTCTACACATGGTTTATAATACTAGGCTGAAGCCCATATACAAAGCTACCGCAAAATAAAATGCTTCTTTAAAATTAAGTATGCATTTTGTTTCATGTTTGGTTAGCTTTCCTACTATAGCAAAAAGTGACTGCTCTTGATATTTTATATTCCTGTAGTTCCTTCAGAGTGAAGACTGGTCAAAGCTTGACATGAGAGTGGAAAATGGAAATTAATTCCTACCCCTGAATAACCATAAGGAATATTTATATGTTTTATTTCAGTGGAATTATCATATTTATTAACAGAAGCGTCTACAATCATAGCTGGGTCAGCCCTAAAAAGGATTCAATTTAAATCCCAGAAAATCCCTGTGTGTTGATCAGGGACATATTTAAAGTTCTAGGCCAGGATTTTCAAAAATAGTCTAACTTTGGGTGACTCACTTCTTGCAAACCCAACTTTTGAAGCATCTTAAGGAAAAATCCATGTAAGGGACTAAAATAGCCTTGCAGTTTCCTCTCTCTTCTTCCATTGGGAACATGGGAGTTGGCCCTCAAAACCTTCATATTTGGACACTTTTTTAGGTAAGCAGGAGTAGATTGCAAGCTCTCTGGGGAAGGAGAGGTCTTATTTTATGTTTGTACAGCATCTAGCACAATGCACTCCCAAGAAGGATCAAGCCCTAAGAGCTATCATAATGCAAATAATAAATAATACCTTCATTGGAAGGAGGCCAAAGGCTGTATTTCCACTCTCCCAACCAAGAGAAAACTGTAATATCAACAATCCTCTCAGCTGTATGGTGTACTCTCCATTTTAGCATTACATTTCCCATACAGGGCTGCAGTTATTCTGTTACTCTTCTTTACTTTAAAAAATATTTACATTGGATTCCCTGGGACAGTAAACTAACATTATACAAAACCTTCTAGTCCCATTGAAGACTTGTCCTCCATACCCTTTTGCTTTCCTTTTTTCTGGGCTTCACCATAGTCCAAGCTCTGAGGTTATTCCATATTCATGGAATCATAGAAATGTAGGGCTAGAAGAGACCTTGAGAGGTCATCAAATCCAGCCACCTGCACTGAGGCAGAACCAAGTAAACCACCTATATTGTCACTGACAGGTGTGTCCAACTCCAACCCCTATTCTTAAAAACGTCCAATGTTGGAGATTCCACAACCTCCCTTGAAAGCCTGTTCCAGAGGGGCAGTTCCCAAACTGTCCAAGAGAAGGGTGGTGACTCACTCAAGAGTCCAACAGATCCTTTGTTGCTACCTAGGCCAATGTCCTTTGTTCCTGTGAGGCTGGGCTGGGTTTGTCCCATACGTGCCCTGATGAGGTGTGAACTGCCCCTCCGTTCCTGGAAAGTTTTGCTTGGGCTTGTTTTAAGCCATGAGGACACATTTTCAGCCTCATAACTATGTACATGAAATTACAACCTATAACTTTACTATAACAACAATGCCCAGTGCATCATGGGCCTTCCGAAGACACCTGACATGACAAACTTTGCATTGGATACCACACAATCATATTATAAGGATGAACATGGGGGTGCAAGGTGTTCCCCCGAGATAGTGTCACAAGGACACCTGTTAATACACCCCAGAATATTAGCCTTTTTCACAGCTGCATTATATGGGTGGGAGACCAGGTGGATGAGGTGTAATATCTTTTAATTGACCAAATTCAGTTTGTGAGAGAGAGAAGCTTTTGAGCTACACAGAGGAAGAGCTCTGCATTACATTTTTGACTCCTATTCAATGTGTGATTCACTATAATCCCCAGATCCTTGTCAGCAGTACTACCACCTAGACAGTTACTCCCTATTTTGTAGTTATGTATTTGAGTTTTCCTTCCTAAGTAATATATTTTGCACTTGAAATTCAATAAAACATCTTGTTGATTTCAGACCAAGTCTCTAAGTTGTCATGATCCTGTCTTCCAAAGTGCTAGCAACCTCTCCCAGCTTGGTGTCATCCACAGATGTTATAAGGATACCCTCCACTCCATTGTACAAATCATTAATGGAACTATTTAATAATACTGGACCCAGGAAAGAGCCCCTGGGGATCCCAGGAGATATACACTCCCAGTTTGACAGCAAACCATTGATAACTATTAACATTTACTTTCAAAATCAAACAAGCACTACAGCTTTCTGGTACACTAAGATGCTGACCTCTGGTGGAAAGGATATTTCTGAGCATTTCAGATGAGAATTCATCTGAAGTCTGATTTTATCTTTTTTTTTTTTTTTTTTTTTTTTTTAATTTAAAGCTGAAATGCAAGGAAAGCAATTCAGAGAAGTCAGGGATCAAATACTAATTTCTTGGTATTCCTTGTGGGGTCTTCCCTACAAGCTGTAAAGTGTTTTCTATACTCTACTATTTAACATTGAGGTGGTTCATTCAGAAGCTGTCTTGTTCTATTTAGCTCCACAAATACAGAAGCAGGTCAGTAAAATTTGCCCTAAGGACCATGTATTAAAGCAGTCTCTATATTTAATTAAGAGGAACCTTTGGAATGATAAGTTCTGCAAATGTTTTCCCCACTGGAATGTCAATGATTTCCCTGAAGCGATCAGAATATTGGTTGATAGTGCAGGGTCTTATCAACATTAAGTGTGTGCCCTTAAATGTGTATGCCAGCAGTGTTCTACCTCCTTACAGGGTGAAATTCACTCTTTTGCGGATGGCCCTTGGATGAACCTCCATGCCATGGAAGCCCCATGATACACATTCATGTGGGTCAGGGGAAGGCACAGGCAGAGTGACAATGTGCGGGTCGCCCTCTACGTTTCCTGTGCATCAGGAGGTCCAATTTGGGAAACAACGGGAGGAGCAGCTGTAAGAACCCATTTCGACAGATCCAGTGGCTTGGAGAAGGAGCAGAATGCTATATGAAATGTCTCACTCAATATTTATTTGTCATTAGATGTAGGCTATAAACGATAGAGGCTATGTAGTAAGAGAGAGGATAAGCCAGTGGATAGGGGACAAATTTGGGAGACCTATGTTTGAGTCCCTGCTTTGCCACAGACTTCCTGTGTGATCTTAGCAAGTCAGTCTTGGTTTTCTTTCTTTCTCCCACCGATGTGTTGTCAGGAAAAAATAAGTTGGGGAAGCCACTGCTATTCCAGCCTATCACTGGCCATGGAAGGAATGGGACTGTAGCTCTGCAGCCTGCTTGAGGGCAGGCCCGGTATATTCCGGCTAGTTACCATATCAAGTCTATATGGCCATGATTTTCACTGATGTCTTTTAAAAAAATCTAGGGCCTTGTCTACGCTACGGGGTTAGGTTGAATTTAGCTGCGTTAGGTCGATTTTAAAACGAATGCGTCCACACAACCAATGCCGTTCCGTCAACTTAAAGGGCTCTTAAAATCGACTTTCCACCACCAACTTCCACATTTGTGCATTTCCTTCTGCTCTCCCTCATGACCTGATAGGAAAATCATCACATACGTACTCCACAATAATACACAAAATAAACCCATGTTAATTGGTTATTGCCACCGTCTGTCATTGCTCCTCACTATCTTTTATGTCTAATTTAACTTATAACCTCCTTTGAGGATCTGGGCCTTGGTCTTATATTGCTGCAAAGGTTCTCTACACATCTATGGGACTGGCTAAATAATCATAACGTCTTCCCTGAAATAGCCCTTTTTTAAACCGTGTTCGCCTTTTCTGTAATATTTATATTTATTTAACAAAACATATAAGGGAGATCAACCGTCATGCTTTGGGGCATAAAACAGCTACTGATTGCTTGGGGTTAAGAAACATGGGCTTTCTGGGTTGATTATTCTATAATTGTCCATTACAGGGTTTATTTCTCCTTCTGACGTATCTTGTACGGGTAAATGTAAGGAACGGGATATTGGACAAGGTCGCTAACTGGTCTGATCAAATATAGTACTTCTTACATCGTATTTTACCACTTAAAATTAAGTCTTTTAGCTTGTGGCCCTACTCATTAAGATTCTCCAAAATATTATAAACTCTTACAGTAATGTGAAGCTCATTTTACCTCCAACTTCTGGTTATATTTGTAAAAAAGTATTGATTGTAGACTTTAATCAGCTTTGTCCCTTGACAAGCCTCTGCAACAGTGGTACATTCATTTGAATGGATGGCGTCAGAATATACAGGAGTTGAAGGGACTGACCACCACAGATGAAAATGTAATGAATGCTGAGTGATTCTGTTCAAATTCTGATTAACACATCAGTTGTTGTGAATGTTAATTTGCAATGCACTCTGTGTTAGCTTATCATTATTCCACAAGATATAAATGAATTAATGTAATCACAAATATTTATTTTTTGTCCTCAGTAGGGTAAAGGGCACATAGGCCTTCATCTTGTGAATGCTTAGACACACACTTAATTTTATTCTTGTGAGTAGTCCCGTTGACTTCAATAAGCCTACTCAGGTAAATAAACTTACATGGGTGTAAGTGTTTATAAGGTTAGGGCTTTGGGAATCAGCCAGTTTCAGAATGTTTCAGGTGGACATGGAAACCCTACTTTAAATAGTTTTCTAACTCAGGACACAGAGAAGCAATCATTTAGGGTCTAATTTTGCTCCCACTGAAATCCGTCTCAGAACCCTTGCATTGACTTTGGTCAGAGCAGGATTGGGCCCATAAATGGAAACTCACAAGGGAGGGTAAAGCCCAAATTTTGACTTACTTTGCTTTGTTTTTCCCCTCTCTTTATAATCGTTTTGTACAATCCAGGTAATTCTTTGTGCTTTGTTTTGCTCTTTGAAACACAGTTTAAACTTTGCTTTTCTTTAAACAACAACAACAAAAAAATGCCAGCAGTACAGGTCTTGACAACAACCCTACAATTTTACAAACCACAAACGGAAATGAAAATGGGGAAGCAAACATTTCAGTCTCAGGCTTTCCAAAGGTAAGAATAATTACAATAATAGCAGGCAGTGGCGTTGGAACAATTTGTATAGCGGGGGTGCTGAAAGCCAGTGAACAAAACCATAAACCCTGTATATGATGGAAATCACTTCAAGCCAGGACGTGCTGCCATACTTCCAGCATTCTTGATAGTGGGGGATTTTTCTTTTAGATAAAATAAATAGGAAAAATACCTTGACAATATTCTTTTCCAAATATAGGCCCCCGATCCTGCATATTGATCTGTGCAGTCAAACTATAGGTCCAGGGTCTCAGAATGTTCAAACAAGGTTTCAGGTTCAGCCTATATAAATAATTTATGTTGGGTGTTTTTTCATTTTTTGGTTTGGTTTTTTAAGTGCTACCGAAGTAGGCAAGGACTTCATGGAAAAGGAGAGAAAACTGTCTCCAAGCTTGGTTCATCTTCACTCCCTGTACGCTAACTCCTTTCCCTCTGCATATGGTCTGAATGGAGAGGAAAAGAGAAATACAAGTGTCTTGGTAACATCCATGTTTGTCTCACATTATTGCAAATAGAATTTAAAAAGAATCCAAGAAGTTGAGCTTTATACTTCAGTTCCTTCTGTTTGCTTTGATATGAACATCATCAGCATCATATTATTATTATTTATCTGGTGGTGCTCAAAAGGGCATTAGGCTCTTTACAGAACAAGCAGAAGGCAAGTGTCAGAACTCATGATCTAAGTTTAGCCCTGCCATGATGGTTGAGTGTAATCAAAAAAACAAAGGGGGAAGAATAGGTTAAGCAGGACAAGGGTTATGAAAATAAGATCACGTGGTTGCTCGTAGGTATATGCACATCTTGTGGGGTTTGTATATGTGTTCCTAGGAACTTGTGTGTGTGTGCACACATGTCTGTTAACTCACTTATAGGTGATGTGACATAGCAGAAGGGATTTGAATGAGCAGAGGGAAGTGATTTGGCTAAGATGAACAAACCCTACAAAGATATAATGAATCACAGAACAGGTTTTAGATTCATTGTATTAACTTTTGTTACCAGCACATTCTGACTATGTTTGCCTTTCAAGCACATTTTACTATTAAGTTTATTGAATGAATGATGGCTTGATTTTTAAACCCACTTAATTTTAATGGGAATTGGACATTCAAACCTCTTGGTCGTGGACCCTTTCAGCTGCTGGGCTTAGAAACAGCAGTTCCACCTCAATTAAATGCAGGTTCTGTAATAAAAATGCTTGAATACCATGGTGATGGGTGCTATAGAAACCTCTAAGACAGATAGCTGGATAAATATCTATATTAAGATGAACTTCTATCTAACATGCTTCTGTGGCCCCCCATTATTGCAGTATCTGAGTGCCTCACAATCTGCACAACGCCCCTGTGAAGCAGGGCTTCATTTGTAATGAAAGAGGTGCTGGGGCTCAAGCAATATTTTTTACTTTCATAACTGATGCGGCAAGCCCAGAGGTGTTGGGGCTAGGAACTGCCAAGCCCAGAGGTGTTGGGGCTAGGAACTGCCAAGCCTAGAGGTGCTGGGGCTCAGCGCTGGCAAGCCCTGGCACAAATTAAGCCCTGCTGTGCGGTAGGGAAAAAGTGATCTTTCAATTTTTTTTAATCTGATGGGGGAAGTGAGTCAGACAGACTATGAGACTCCGCCAAAGAAGTTTGTGGCACCCTAACCACTGGACAATCTTCCCTCCCGTCAACTTGCACTTCATATTCTAACATGAAAGCAATTTTCAGCAAACAAGACAAGTGTAGCAAAAAGATTTGGGGAAGAGGAAAACTGTTTTTTGACTAGAAGAGGATGTCACAGAAGAAACAACACAGTGTAGTCTATGTGAACAGCCAGTCATGCTCCTCAGCATTCGTGGTGAGTGTTACTATGATTTGCTAGAATAATTTTGTGTGGGCTGCTGTCCATTGATTTGGTACAATTGGCAGCAGTAGTCTTAATCAGGAATTGCCCTGAAGGCCGGTTGATTCATTAGTTTCACAAAGAAGATTGAATGAGCTGTTATTTGAAAAGGCAGACAGGATCCAGCATGCACTTGTATCAACATGCTAAAAGATGACACAAGCAATGCTAATTCAATAAGTAATTCAGGTTATGTGATCTTTGCATTTGGCTGGAAGAAAACACTTTTCTTGTGATTTGTTCTCTTATAAATATGGAACAGTAAACTCCAAAAACACCCTGTAACAAGAGGTGGTATAAGTGGACAGAGGGGTGTGCATTTGTCTGTCAACTCCGGTTAGCCTGAAGAGGGCGAGGTGAACCGATGTGCATGGTAGCAAAATGGTGTAATCTCAAACACAGTATATGTGAGATGCCAGTGAAATCTCAGGAACTTGCCAGCCTAAAAAACTGCAAGATCTGACCTAGAATTTAGATCAGTTGAATGCACCTGCTCAACTATGAGTTAACTTATCATATTGCAATACAAAGACTAAATTACCAAGGCTATTAGATAAGGCCGGGCTGTATGTCCCCTCCAAATTTCTTTCCATACTATGTACTATAGATATTGGCCAATCTTTATTTATCTGGTTCTTTTAAATGTTTTTGCTGTGGTTAGTTATCAACACACAGTATTTCTAAAAGTGTATATTTTGGCTATATTATGCATTATTTAAGCACCCAGATCTTACAGTTTTGGGTACTCATGGAATACAGCAGCAGGCAAGTTATTGGTATTGTGGTATGTTTTTTTCCTACCTACTATTGTAAACCTTATCTTACTATCTTACTATCTTCTTTCAGGTTGTCTTAGTTCATGTGGGGTGATGTCTTTCGTTGCATGTATTTAGAATTGGACAGATGCAGAGTGCATGAGGTGCAAATGATTGTCCTCAGCATCAAAGGTATTTTTAAATTCAATTTCTATCACAAATGCCTTGTTACTTGAAAACCTCACGGATTTTTCAACAGGCAATTGAGAAAAATGCTTGCGAGAGGGATATCTTTCAATTGCTTTGCCATGTGATAGGAATGATAGCAGGTCTTCTGCAGGAAAATGTTTCATCTGATGGAATGATTAGGTCCCAGTAAATGATTTGAAAGAGATCTTTTTCATTTCATCATGAGTGTGCACTCATACTGTGAATATGTACAGCTGCACTAGCAAATAGGAAGGACAGTGCAATGGCCTAGGGGGATAGTATGGAACTTGGAAGATGCAGCTTCAATTCCATGCTCAACCCCAGACTTCCTGCATGACCTAGGGCAAGTCACTTTCTGCGTACCTTCCTTCTCCATTGTAAAATGAACAGAAAGAGTAGTACTTCCTACGTTACAGGGGGGTTGTGAGGCTAAATCCGTTACAGCAGTGCTCAGATACTGCATTGGTGTGGGCCACATACATATCAGAGATAGAAGAATCCTTAAATTCAGGTCTGTTGTGAGGTTCTCAGGTGGATTAGGTTTCAATGGTGCTCTATCATTATTCACATGTAATTTCTAACTGCCATGCAGAGGGCTCCAACAAATTTTACACCAACTTCCCTGTTATCTATCTATGGCAGACTGAAAATTCAGCGGCAGCTTCATTTGCATCTCAAAATGTGGGGTTTAAAATGTTTAAACAAATAATGCAATCAGTGAAGTAGCCCCTGTGCTGTTTGTTTATAAAAATTAAATTTATTTTGCACTGTCTATTTTCAATGTGCTTCAGCTTTTTGTACTGACAATGTCTAAGTGCACTGCAGAAGCTGTCGAGGGAAAGCTGTGGCTTTTAGTAACTGGGGAAGGTCGACTGACACAACTGTGCTTATGTCAGTCCAATTTG
This sequence comes from Chelonia mydas, assembly GCF_015237465.2. Taxonomy (NCBI): domain Eukaryota; kingdom Metazoa; phylum Chordata; order Testudines; family Cheloniidae; genus Chelonia; species Chelonia mydas. Next base: position 77,760,673 of record NC_057854.1, read on the forward strand.
ATTTAAAGACCAGGACTGCAACATACAAAATGTTAATTGTGAATATTGTATTACATTCAGCTATACTGGCTGATTAATACACTTTTCCATACACTTTTCCATACACTTTTCCAAATACTATGATTCCCACAACAAATAACGTCACTGACTGATAGCAGTAGCAGCTGTGAAATGAGTCCAACTTAGTCTGATTACAGAAAATATTCAAAGTTATAAAACCTGATACCAATAAAGATAAGGAAAGTTTTTGTTACAATAAAACTTTCTTTGGATACAAGCAGAGGAATGCTGCTGTTCATGCCAGCTGTGTATTTTTACTGCTGGAGAATAAGGAAACAGTACGCACTTCCGTATTTGTAAATTCAATGATTTGCTCATTCCTCATATAAACAGTAGCATGGCTCTTGTTTAGGCATAAAACCCAAATATATATATATTCCCTGTGTAAATCTGGCCTGAGATTTTTGTCCAAATCTCAGCAAATGCATCACCTATGAAGAGCCTGTTTCATAAGAAATAAAAAGTACAGATTATGCCAAATCCATCCTTGAGGTAACTCCATTGACTTCAGTAGAATTACACCCAGGACAAATATAACCCAGTCTCTGTTCATTTTATAAACATACCAGATAAGTTATATTTATATAATGTTATAATCTTATATTCATAATTGGTTATTGCTGGTTTCTTAGATTCTGTGAACAATGTATATGTTATAAAAACCTTCAGAACTTTGGTGAAACTTTATATCTTTTCAAAAAATAAATGGTAAATATAACTAATGGACCAGGAAATGCTCACAGCATTGTTTGTAGTAATTTTATGGCAAAAATATCAATCCTTAATTATACTACTAATAATACACATTGAAATGAGAAAATTAAATAAAACCCTGTTTATACTAGTTGGGTCATTATGAAAACTTTCTTGAGGCTGGGTGTTTAATTAATAAAGATAGTTATTTAATTAATTGTATTTCACTAGTGATCATCTTAGGTTTGGTATGACATTATAGAACAATTGAAGTGATACAGTGCACAGATGTACCGTGCATTTCTAAGGAGTATATTATTGATATCACTTCACTAGGTCCTTCCAGCTCAGCTCTCTAGTTTCCAGCTGATTGCACAGGCTTGGGCACATACTATCCTTTCAACTCACTATGAAAGTTATTGGAGAGAGGAATTTATCTAAATTCAGCCCTGGCAGAGCGGACGCAACTCCATTGCCTTCATTTATGCTGGGCTTGCTTTCATCAGGGCTATATTTGATCTACATTGAGCTCAGGAGATGAGATAACTGTGGAATGGGTCCTAAAGGACTGTACTGAGGGCAGCTCCTCAGCTGGTGTAAATTGTCATAGCTTCTGTGTCTACACTACAGACCTTACAGTGACACAGCTGTACTGCTGCAGATGCACCGCTGTAAGATCTCCCCTGTAGCCACTCTAGGCTGGCGGGAGAGAGCTCTCCGCTGGCATAATTAAACCACCCCTAATGAGCAGCAGTAGCTGTGTCTGTGGAACAGCGTCTCCTGCTGACATAGCGCTGTCCACACCAGCGCTTTTGTCGGTCAGGTGTGTGTTTTTTCACACCTCTGACTGACACAAGTTTTACCAACAAAAGCGCCGGTATGGACATAACCTAACTGAAGTCAATGGAGCTATGACAATTTATACCTGCTGAGGAGCTGTCCCTGAATATTTGACTTCTACTTTATTGCTTTTAGTCTAAGGAATAACTTGTTCATTAAACCGAAGTAAATGATTGATCACATTGTAAAGAGACAGAAATATTGTTTCTGTTCACTGCTTTTGGTCTCTTGGAAAGCACTTGTTCTTGGGGTTATGCCTTCCTAATTTTGCAATTTTTGCCAGTACTGTATGTCTAAAAGTGTGAGGGAAATTGCACACTAAAATATTACAACTCTGGAGAAACTTATTCTGATTATAAGCTGACACTAACAGTTTTAAGTACAGTGATTGTTTCATAATAACAATTATATCTGCCCTTAATACAATTCTTTTATCCCATAGGATTCCAAATCAATTTACAAATTACAGGTCTAATTTTCAAAATGGCTTTCTAACTTGCTGGCACAAATTTTGTGGGGCAAATTTTTGTCCCTAAAAAACCAGCATTTGTATGGATCACCTACAGCAGCATTTGTAGGTGCAAATGAGATAGTTACATGTGCAGTTGCCAGACTTGGTTGGGCAAATGCATGTTTCAGGAATATGACTGAAGGTGAAAGCTGTGTGCTTATTTGAGCCTCAACAGGGACCTCTCCAGTCAATTAGAGACGGCTGATGGTGAGATGTGAAGGTAGCCCACCCACTCCAGTATCCCTCAGCTAGAAAGCAAGCAGGCAGCTACAACACTGTGGGGCTTGAAGGTGGCTGTGGAACCCTATAGACTCCAGGAGGATTGCAGAGGCCCTCTGCCTCTCTAGCTTGAATAAACAAGTACAGAATAAAATTGCAATTGTTAGGGTGTTTTTTGTTTGTTTGTTTGTTTTTCAGATGTTATCATCGACCTAAAATGGTACAAAACTTTTTAATTCTCAATGGTATACCCTTAAGGCAGGCCAAAAGATCATAGAAATTAATAGCAATGGTTAGTTTCTTGCTGTTAGGAAACGAAATTTAGAGCACTTGAGGAGGTGAGAACTGTGAGGGAGCGGAGAAGTATGTGCTCACTCAGGGGAGGCCAGTGGGACTTGCCTTCCTTTGCCAATAATGCTAACACAGAATGTTCTCTTTACAGTACACTGAGTACATTATGGTTCCCACAGCCCCACTTCAGTGAGCATCTTTCAGATGGAGCCGCTGCCTTTTCTAAGGCCAGGAGCCAGCATTGTTTATTCAGGTACCCAGTGCAGGCCCAGCATTGAGGGTGTATGTTGCCCCCTGCTGCTCTTTCATGCACATTGCAGCATTTGGAATGGCATCTTTCCAATGTAGAATCAATCACCATAGAGTTTTCATGAGGTGGGCAGATGTTTGTCTTTATGGGCCCCTTTTCCCAGCACCTCTCCTCTTTGGGAGCTGCCAAAGGAAGGGACAACAGAAGCCTTTAATGGGGGAGGTGTGGTTGTTGGTAGTCTTTCACAAACCAGTCTAAAACCTTGTGATCTGGCAAAACAGATTAGCCCTGAAAACAACACAAAAGATGATAAATCGCAGGTCACAGCATTTATTCTACTAATTTAAAAATGATTACGCTTGTTTGGGGAGGCAGTTGCAGGTTTGTGCCACTTTTGCATTCACGACGATAGTTAATGAACCACTGATGGTCCCAAGGAGAACTTGAAAAACATTCAGTTTAAAAATGGTTCTGCCGGTCTGTCTTGCATGTTCTTTTCTTCTTTTCCTAGAGACATTTGCATGGAAACAGGATTTCGGGTTCTACTCTGCCGTGCTTCTGTACACAAGTGCAACCGATTCATTTCAGAGGGAGTTCCATATGTGATGTGAATACAAGACTGGGCCCGTGGCATGAGAGCCTGTAATCTCCAGCTGCTCATTTCTCCTCCTGCCTTAACATAGAACTACAGTGCAGTGGTAAGTTAAAGCCACTATAAATGAGATGTTAATTGACAGCAGGTGAAACAAGAGACGTTAAGAGGGCATGTGTGGAGAGGAAACTGTGTGAATATATATTTTTGCAACCCTTAATAAAGGCAGTGTACCCAGTCCTGCTCTCAGTTATACCTCTGTGTAGTCACATGAATGGAACTACAAGCAACATTTGGCTCACTTTCTGTGGCAAACTCTTCCTACCTGAAGCCGGAACCTCTGCTTGTCACATCATGTTAATAGTATCCTCAGCAGCCCTTTGTCATGTCACAAGCAGAAGTCCTACCCACTCTGCAACATGGTGTGTGTTCAGGTGTTTTTACTTACAGTATAGCGGTGGTGGTCCAAGAGTTTGAAATGGGTTCTGGGAACTTTCTGACAAGCTCTGGCTGCAAGTAGGTGTTAGAAAAATGCAGTGTCAAAGGCAGATTTTTAATGGTATTTAGGTACCTTAGTCCTTGGTATATGTTTTTGTAAAATAGCACAGATATTTAATTAAAAATAAAATAACTTCTGAGCCTGAGCAACAGCTTGTGTGTCTTTAGTTTAAACATCCTGTAAAAATTAAGGGGAGTAAACATCCACTTAAAAGTATGAATGTGTTTTATAGAGTAATGCCACTATCTCATTTACACACCCATTAGCAAAGTTTTATGGCCTCAGTACCCTTGCTTCCTACTTGCCAGTAGGTCATGAAACCAAAGAAACAATGTAGTAGTCACCATTAAAAAGCCAGCAGTTACCACACAGGCTGTGAAATACCCCATCTTTCCCTACTCTTAGAATAGGAAATCCTGGGTTGCTTCAGATTCTAAGGGATACCTGTGCATAGGTATTGACTTTGTAATGACCACCACTGTACATTTTGAGTTGTGGGTGCTACTTTACCTGTCATTGTCTGGTAGGTGCTGCATTTTGTTTAGCCTGTTAACAGGTCACCTATGAATATCAATCACAGAAGCTGGAACACATAGTCAGAATGGGAGGGTAACTCTAAATTGATTGAGTGTTGAGAGGTTTAGTGAGTGAGTCCCTTCACACTTGGAGTCAGAGACTTTCACTGAATCTTGTTTCCAGAAGTGGGACCTGGTGGCATTATTGGCTGTAAAGAGTTAATTCCTCTCCTCTTGTGGGGCTTCCAGGTGCCTCTTTAATATATGACTGAGAGCCCAGTTTATAAAACAAGGCTGTCAATCCTGCTGTGGTGCTTCCTTTAACATAAATCAGCTGCAAAGCTTGGAGAGGCTCCCGTAAGCCCCCTGCCCCTGTCTCATCATTTATAGCAATAGGAGATACAATGTTACTGGTTTCAGAGTAGCAGCCGTGTTAGTCTGTATTCACAAAAAAGAAAAGGAGTAATTGTGGCACCTTAGAGACGAACAAATTTATTTGAGCATAAGCTTTTGTGAGCTACAGCTCACTTCATCGGATGCATTCAGTGGAAAATACAGTGGGGAGATTTATATACATAGAGAACACGAAACAATGGGTGTTACCATACACACTGTAACAAGAATGATCACTTAAGGTGAGCTATTACCAGCAGGAGAGCCGGGGGAGGGGGGAGAACCTTTTGTAGTGATAATCAAGGTGGGCCATTTCCAGCAGTTGACAAGAACGTCTGAGGAACAGTGGGGGGTGGGGGGTGGGTGGGGAATAAACATGGGGAAATAGTTTTACTTTGTGTAATGACCCATCCACTCCCAGTCCCTATTCAAGCCTAAGTTAATTGTATCCAGTTTGCAAATTAATTCCAATTCAGCAGTCTCTCGTTGGAGTCTGTTTTTGAAGTTTTTTTGTTGAAGAATTGCAACTTTTAGGTCTGTAATCGAGTGACCAGAGAGATTGAAGTGTTCTCCGACTGGTTTATGAATGTTATAATTCTTGACATCTGGTTTGTGTCCATTTATTCTTTTACGTAGAGACTGTCCAGTTTGCCCAATGTACATGGCAGAGGGGCATTGCTGGCACATGATGGCATATATCACATTGGTAGATGTGCAGGTGAACGAGCCTCTGATAGTGTGGCTGATGTGATTAGGCCCTATGATGGTGTCCCCTGAATAGATATGTGGACACAGTTGGCAATGGGCTTTGTTGCAAGGATAGGTTCCTGGGTTAGTGGTTCTGTTGTGTGGTGTGTGGTTGCTGGTGAGTATTTGCTTCAGGTTGGGGGGCTGTCTGTAGGCAAGGACTGGCCTGTCTCCCAAGATTTGTGAGAGTGATGGGTCGTCCTTCAGGATAGGTTGTAGATCTTTGATGATGCATTGGAGAGGTTTTTAGTTGGGGGCTGAAGGTGACGGCTAGTGGCGTTCTGTTATTTTCTTTGTTGGGCCTGTCCTGTAGTAGGTGACTTCTGGGTACTCTTCTGGCTCTGTCAATCTGTTTCTTCACGTCAGCAGGTGGGTATTGTAGTTGTAAGAATGCTTGATAGAGATCTTGTAGGTGTTTGTCTCTGTCTGAGGGGTTGGAGCAAATGCGGTTGTATCGTAGAGCTTGGCTGTAGACAATGGATCGTGTGGTGTGGTCTGGACGAAAGCTGGAGGCATGTAGGTAGGAATAGCGGTCAGTAGGTTTCCGGTATAGGGTGGTGTTTATGTGACCATCGCTTATTAGCACCATAGTGTCCAGGAAGTGGATCTCTTGTGTGGACTGGTCCAGGCTGAGGTTGATCGTGGGATGGAAATTGTTGAAATCATGGTGGAATTCCTCAAGGGCTTCTTTTCCATGGGTCCAGATGATGAAGATGTCATCAGTGTAGCGCAAGTAGAGTAGGGGCATTAGGGGACGAGAGCTGAGGAAGCGTTGTTCTAAGTCAGCCATAAAAATGTTGGCATACTGTGGGGCCATGCGGGTACCCATAGCAGTGCTGCTAATTTGAAGGTATACATTGTCCCCAAATGTGAAATAGTTATGGGTGAGGACAAAGTCACAAAGTTCAGCCACAGGTTTGCCGTGACATTATCGGGGATAATGTTCCTGATGGCTTGTAGTCCATCTTTGTGTGGAATGTTGGTGTAGAGGGCTTCTACATCCATAGTGGCCAGGAGGGTGTTTTCAGGAAGATCACCGACGGATTGTAGTTTCCTCAGGAAGTCAGTGGTGTCTCGAAGAGAGCTGGGAGTGCTGGTAGCATAGGGCCTGAGGAGGGAGTCTACATAGCCAGACCATCCTGCTGTCAGGGTGCCAATGCCTGAGATGATGGGGCGCCCAGGATTTCCAGGTTTATGGATCTTGGGTAGCAGATAGAATCCCCCAGGTTGGGGTTCCAGGGGTGTGTCTGTGCGGATTTGTTCTTGTGCTTTTTCAGGGAGTTTCTTGAGCAAATGCTGTAGTTTCTTTTGGTAACCCTCAGTGGGATCAGAGGGTAATGGCTTGTAGAAAGTGGTGTTGGAGAGCTGCCTAGCAGCCTCTTGTTCATATTCTGACCTATTCATGATGACGACAGCACCTCCTTTGTCAGCCTTTTTGATTATGATGTCAGAGTTGTTTCTGAGGCTGTGGATGGCATTGTGTTCTGCAATGTTACTGGTGTGGATTTTAATAGTGGCAGTGCTGGCACCTGGAGAAAGGATCACTGTAACAAGCAGAGCACTGCCTTGCTAGATATGCTATGCCAGATGGTGAAATTATAGTGCTCAGGGTATAGGTCTCCAGTGAATAAATAGTAAATGGAGAGATGCAGGCTGGGAGGAATGGTCTTCCCGGGATCAGAGCAGGAGAAGGACTCAGACTTCTCTGTAGTGTCCGCCCCTTGAACCTGAGAGGAGGAGTGAGACAGCTGGTCAGGGCTGAGGAGCACATCAACACCCTTTCCCCTCCAGCAACACGTGGTGAAGTCTGCCGCAATGTTAGCACAGCCTATGACTGCATTGATTCACTTGTATGGTGTTTCCTCTATGCGGGAGAACCACCCCTTCTGGAGAGAGGTTTGGGAACTTTTGCCAGGGGGGAGCCTCGTCGGGCTGTGAGAGTGAGTGTGGGGGAGACGTGTGGAGCCACAGGACCACTGCCCAAATGGTTCTTGGCCTCCAGCAGAACTATGAAGCTACTGAGCACTCCATCAGGGATGGTTAGGGTTGCCAACTTGCCAGCCCTCTAGGATTATCCTGGAGTCTCCAGGAATTAAAGATTAAAGGGCGGGAGGGATAGCTTAGTGGTTTGAGCATTTGCCTGCTAAACCCAGGGTTGTGAGTTCAGTTCCTGAGGGGGCCACTTAGGGATCTGGGGCAAATATTGGGGATTGGTCCTGGTTTGAGCAGGCGGTTGGACTAGATGATCTCCAACCCTGATATTCTATGATTCATCTGAGAAACCTGCAGGAATACTGTCCAACCAGAATTGGCCACCCTAGGGATGGTGGGGTGCAAGGACAAACATTGCCTCCTACAGCCTAGGGTTCTAAGGGAAACTCTGCAAAGGGAACCTCAGAGAGTTTTCATCCCTTTCTGGGCCCTCTCCACCAGCTGCTTCCGCAGGAGGGGGCGGTTTTCTCAGTAACTAACATCTCTGGACAGTAGCTGTGTAGCGAGAGCTCATTTGACATTGTACAAACATTTATAAAGAAGTTAATTCAAACTTAATCTCTGATGTGCAGTAGCCATAAACTGGCTGTATATCTTCTTCATGGCCAGGCTGCCTCATAGGCCATCTCTCCCTCTGTGTGCAAGTGGGCCCATACCACTAAGTATGGTTGATGAGCAACTCTTCTGCACTTCAGCTCAGAAAAGTCAAGTGTGGTCCCCTTCTTCGTTTACAGGAAAAAAACAGAAACCTTTCTGAAATTTTCTTAGCCTCTCAATTGTTTACACTGTGCAGTGTTAGTCCAGCTTGTTAGCACCCCATCAGTATCTTTTCTAAGCCTCTGGCTGGTAACCCTGTTATCTTGCTTAGAAAAACTGCTGGTTTTGGCTACGGAGCCCTGATAAATTGTGATCCCTGTCTGCGAACAGAAAACATTCCTGTTTTGCCTTGTAGAGAGACGATTTTCTGAGGCCTTGTGCATTTATGAACTTTGTTTAATCTTGCAGATTCATTTGTTTAATACAGAAAAGTGCTCTTGGATGACTGAATTATATCATCCAAAGGGACTGATACCTACTCTTCTGTATGACAAGGATGATCTGACTTATTATTTAAGTCTAGAAATTCAGAGTTGAGAGTGTGAAAGTTGCACCTTCCTATCTTTCTGTTCTTTTAAAGCAATGAAGACCTCTTTGGATTTGGGCCTCGATTCACAATTTGTTACTGCAGCGTAGGTTTTCTTCTATCCTCGCTGCCTGAAAATTTTTCCCAAGAGCTAATAGTTTGAGGACTAAGCCTGCTAGACCAGGGCAGAAAATACTTAGGCTTGCATGGTGGGTCTACAAAGCCGGTCCCTACAAAAGGAGTAAAACTGTGTGTGCTATTGATTGGGGCTATATTTAATTGTAACACTCTGTCAAGCAACTTCCTGTTGAATGTACTTTTAAAATGCAGCTTACTGCCTGTCTCTTGCTTTTGTCAAGACTTTCTTTCCCTTCCCGGCTTCACTCAGTCTCCAAGATCATGGTGTATCTTTTCCTGCACTGTTTTCAGTGTCTCTTGTTCCTTTCTTTTTCACTCTACCTCTTCTGTGCTCTCCCGAAGGTGTGTTTTCTGCCTCCTCACCTATATTTTTCTATCCTTCCTTCTCCCATTTCTTCCTATGAAATCGCTCTCCTTCTCAGTCCTCTATTTCTCTTTTTAAACTAATCCTCTCAATTTCTCCATCCCACATCCATCCACTCATTGCTTGGTGTGATGGGATCCCCACGGCCTGCAGCCTGGGACTGTGCCCCCTGCACTCTCCCCAGCCGGGGCTGTCTCTCACAATGCCTTGCTAGTGATCAGCCTCAAGCCCCTCCAGGTTCTGTGATCACTCAGCACAACTGCATGTGGAGCCCCCACACCCAGCTGGATTGCATGAATGCTTCCAGACCCACTCATCATGGGGAGTGCAAATTTATTAACTGGTTCACCACTTCCACAATGGAAAGTGGATATACACCAGCCTTTGTCAAACCTGAGCAGATTTGCCCCACACTTCATACAAACTCACTGGTAAAGAAACAGTTAAACAAATGTATTGACTATAAAAGGTAGATTTTAAGTGCTAGGCAAAAAGTCAGAGTTAGTTACCAAAAGAAATAAAATATAAGCACGCAGTCTAAACTCTCAACCCTATTAGACTGGGCAGCAACTAGATTAAGCAGTTTTTCTCACCCCACTGGATACTGCAGTCCCTAATATACAGGTTTGTTCCTTAAACTTGGGCCAATCTCTTGTGTTGGAGTCTTATTGTCTTCTCAGTGTCTTGGTTGCTTGCAGCATAAGTGGGGGCAGGAGAAGGACCCTGTATGTGTCCACTCTGTCTGTTTTATACCCTCAGCACAGGTCCAGGCATGTGTGGGGAGCAATTCCCCTGGTGTGGCCTCAAGCACACAAGTGAGTCATTGCATTGTAGCTCCCTCGCTGGACAATGACTGTTGATGGGTTGTTTGACACCCTGCCCAGGGTGTTGGTTACTTTCCTTGCTGTTGCCTCTGGGGAGCTAATATCCAGCTGATTCCCCAACTTATAGAATGTTTTAGTGACCACCCTATAACACAATTCTCATAACTTCATATGTATTAATGATACACATATATGGATAGAGAAATGACTTTCAGCAGATCATAACCTTTCCCCTGATACCTTACAAGGTATACTTTATATGTAAGATCATGATTATATGAAAATGAAGAATATGGGGGTTACAGTACGCCTCCCCCAAGGTATAGAATGTCACACTCACCATCTCCTTCAGAGAAGGAACCAGCAGAAACCTGCCCCTGTTTCTTGAACAGCTCCTTGACCTGCTCTCTTGTCCAAATGCTCCACTCATGGCCAGCTAGTGGTTGAATGGGTTGTTCAAACTCAGTTTACCATTAATAGTGAACATCACTGTGAGTGAAGTTGGGACAACAGAATGATACACATACAAAGCTGCTTATTGAAAGATGTTCGTAGTCTGTGTAACAATTTGCAGTGTAATAAAAAGGAAATTTTCCATTGGGGGAGTGCTTGCTACAGGATCACTTGAAAGCCAGGAAGGAGATGTACATGTATCAGGGGCATGACCTAGTTGCTCTCAAAGTTAGGCTCAGATTTTCAAGGATGGATCCCTCACCATCATCATGTTTTGCTTTTTGTTGGTCATATCTATTTATATGTAGTGTGGCGTCATTTTTATTTCCTGATTGTATGTGTAGTTTTAAATTTATCATAATAAAACAATTTAACCCATTTTTAAAGAGAAATAGCAATGCCACCAGTAATTTACTTTACTTGGGCCATTTTTGAATTCCTTGAACTATTGCAGCTGTGACAAAGTTCCTCCTCTACCTTGGTGGGTCTTGCGCTTATTGGCGAATTTGCTCACCTTGGAGCTTCACGGCAGCCCTCAGCTTGGCCGTTTTTCTGAACTCACAGTCCAGGTCGACTCCTCCTGTGTCTGACCAGGAGTTGGGAGGATTTGGGGGGAACCCGGGCCCGCCCTCTACTCCAGGTTCCAGCCCAGGGCCCTGTGGAATACAGCTGTCTGGAGTGCCTCCTGGGACAGCTGTGCGACAGATACAAGTCCCTGGGCTTCTTCCCCATGGGCTACTTCCCCATGGCCTCCTCCCAACACCTTCTTTATCCTCACCATAGGACCTTCCTCCTGGTGTCTGATAATGCTTGTACTCCTCAGTCCTCCAACAGTCCACGTTCTCACTCTCAGCTCCTAGCGCCTCTTGCTCCCAGCTCCTTACACACACACCACAAACTGAAGTGAGCTCCTTTTTAAACCCAGGTGCCCTGATTAGCCTGCCTTAATTGATTCTAGCAGCTTTTTGATTGGCTGCAGGTGTTCTAATCAGCTTGTCTGTCTTAATTGTCTCCAGAAGGTTCCTGATTGTTGTGGAACCTTCCCTGTTACCTTACCCAGGGAAAAGGGACCCACTTAACCTGGGGCTAATATATCTGCCTTCTATTACTCTCCTGTAGCCATCTGGCCCGACCCTGTCACACTGCAAATACCTGCATGGTGAATCAAAGTTCTCTCCATCACCCAGCTTCTCCTTTTCTTTCATTCTTCAGGACCTAATGGGAGCAAAAGAAGCTGGTAGTGATGTAATTGGCTCTTAGAGCCACAATTCTTGGCTTCTGTGCCCAGCTTTGCCACTGACTTGGTCACCTTGAGCAAGTCACTCAGCTTCAGTTTCCTTTTCTGCAAAATAGAGATTATAATACGTGCCCCTCAGGAGTTAAAGGCTAAATTAACTATTTTTTGTGCAGTGGATTGAGATCCTTTGATGGAGGGTGCTGTAGAACTGCAAAGTATTAAATATAAATATTTGTGATTAGCAACAGGAGCAAGGATAACTCTGGAAAAACACATGGAAGTGTTATGGATTTATGCTGTATATTACAGTTTGCCCTGGTGTGACAGTATCCCTTTTAAATAATTCTAACAGCACCTGCAAAATTTTAGCAAATAGCCCTTAACACAGCTATCATGACCACCATTAAAATATTCAGTGGTAATCGACTATAAAGTGTCATGGTAGCAGCTGACGTTTTAATAAAAGAACAAGTCACCAGCAATATTTTCCACATGACTTTGTCCAAAATAAAAAGCTTTTTGGAAATGAGCTCATGCAATTACTGGAATGAAATGCGGAAATAATTGATTTATTGTTGGTTTATTCAATTTTTTGAAAAACAGCTATAAATGCCCATAGAGTGCTCTGGGCCTCTAACCCATAAATTAAAAATCACATCAGAAAGATAAGAGACTGCCCATAAATATACCTATCTCAGCCAACACTCTCCTCAAGAGCCTTTATGGAGAAGGTTAATAATATAGAGCAAAAATATGGTTAATGATAATAAAATCTCTTATCTCGAAATATCTGAATTTGCTTATCTCGAGCCCCTCCCTGTCAGTAATGCAATAACAAGTGGCTCATTTTATAAGCCTCTCACCTCTAAGGTTCACAGAGTTACCAATGCAAGTCCTGGCTAAGAGATCTGAATATATTTATGATATCAGTAGCAAATCTAGCATAAAAGTAAGGGCAGAATTCTGAAATCAGAAGTACAAGGTTCATCCCTCCAGGGCTGGAGAACTAATGGAATAACCTGTTGCTTGTGTTTCCCACTCTTCCTTGATGTGTGGTGTGGGGTACGCAGAAATGACAGAAAGAGTCACAGAGGGTAAGGGTGGATATGTAGGACATTCCTCCTCCTCCATAGCCACCATTGTTCCCTCTGTAGAAAATCATGTGGCTTGGCCCTGAAGGCATAACCAGGAAAGAGAGGAATCAATCTGTGTATAAAAATAAGGACCCAATGTAGGGTGACCAGATAGCAAGTGTGAAAAATCAGGACAGGGGAGGGGGGGTAATAGGAGCCCATATTAAAAAAAAGTCCCAAATATCGGGACTGTTCCTATAAAATGGGGACATCCGCTTACCCTAATCCAGTGCCTAGCAGAATAGGGTCCTGGTCTGTGATTGGGGCTACTAGGTGCTATGAGCATACAAAGTAAAATAATAAATAACTCGGCATAGAAGAGCACTAAGTACCCTTCTGCACTCTGACTCCCACAGGAGGGGCCAGAAATTGCAACCTGACTGGCTGTCAGGCTGTCATTTTTTAAGGGACTGCATGGAAAGTGAGCAGAGGATGCAGCTCTGGCCAAGGATTCCTAAGAAATTCTGGCTTTAGCTGTGCAGATCCCGATTTCGTGCTGATTTTTGTGGCCTTGACACAAAGCCTCTCCCCACCAGTCTGTTGGTTCAGGGATTCAATATCCGTTAAATAACTTGGGGCTGTATCGTTGCCCTTTGTGCATTTTTGTACAGGTCAGGAAAATTAGAGTTGGAAAAGAGTTATTAAGTCATCTAGTCTTCTTACCTTCCACTAATGCAGAATTGTTCCCAGCAGTATATTCCTGAGCAGTTTGTCCAGTCTAGTTTTAAATGACTCTGTCAATGCAGTTTTCCCTACTTCTCCTGGGAGACTTGGTTCATTAGGTCCATTAGTGCTATTAAGGATTCCACATAGCACAGTTTGAAAAACATTAGTCCAAAGGGCAGTTATCTGACAGCTGATCCAGCTTCTATGTTACCTACCAATTCCACCGGGAGAGACTCTAGTAGATGATGCTCCTGGTGGAGCTTTCATGTGCCCTATGGTAGTAAAAATGTATGTACCAAAATGGCTGCATACTTTGAAAATCACTTCTGTAAATACGTTTTCAAGTGTTTATTCTATGCAGGAAACTTTCACCAGTCAAACTAGAAGTCTTAAGTCAAAAACACTATTTTGTGTAAAATCAAGTTTTGGTATCGTTTGCATTCAATTTATTGACTTCAAAAGGAGCAGAATTAGGTCCTTTATTTATAAAGAGACAAATTGTGACTGGCCCCAACTCAGGTGCCCAGGGAAAGAAGAATACATAGAGCTCCTATCAGATGGCCCATGCATGTGCATCACAATTACAGTCCCCATACTTGGGTGATTGCCAGAATGTGCACCCTAGGTTCACTGAGGGAACAAGTAGAAAAGAAGAAGGGGGAAGAGTTAGATAGGGGCTCTGTCTGACCATTCCCTGCACTGCCAGAATAGAGGGGAACATGTTTTCCCTTCCTAAGACTCCTTACTGCTCAGTGGGAGGTTTCAAAGGGTTGTGGGTTTTTTGCATTACTTGTACAAGGAAAAAGAATGGTCAGAATATTTTATATTGTGGGCAACGTGCATTTTAATTCAGGGCCTCCTAATTCAGCCAAAGATGAAAGGATTTTGCTTAATCTTTCAAAACCAACAAAAAATCTTCATTCTCAAGCAAAGATAAAGCATGGAAAATACACACCAACACATGAAAAATGTTGGAAAGTTACAAGCATCTAAAATGGGGGATTGTGGGTGACATCCTGAACCACGGAGGTTAATGGTAGCCAAACACGGCCAATAATTTCAAATTGTTTTGAAACCATCACTGCATGACTTGCTAATAGAGATTGCTATAATAATATTTGGTCATTTATATCTTTGATATGCTATCCAAATTGTAACTAAAGGTCTAATTCTGCTCATGGGTGCCAGGTTTGTATAATTTTTGGTGGTGCCCAGACCATCCATAGGATGGACCAGGGCAACTGCCCCGGGCCCTGCGCTTTGTGGGGCCCTGCACTTCAGGGGGACGCGGGGGGCCTGGTTCCGGCAGCAGCGAGCAACCCAGTGTCATTCGAGCGAGGGGGCAGAAACTGGAAAGGGGCACAGGCTTGGGGGAAGGGGTGCAATGGGGGCGGAGAGAGGGTGAATCGGGACTGGAAGAGGTGGGGCGGGGGTGGAGCAGGGGTGGGAAGAGACAGGGGCTTGGGGGAAGGTGTGGAGTCGGGGAAGAGCAGGGGTGGGAAGAGGAGGGGCGGGCTGGGGCTGGGTTGCTCGCTGCTCGCCTGTGCCAGGCCCCCCGCTAACTCCCCAGGCCGCCTTGGACCCCGCATCCCCCTGAAGCGCAGGGCCCCCCAAAGCTCGGGGCCTGGGGCGGTTGCCCCAGTCCAGCCTATGGACAGGACGAATCTGAAAATATAAACCCAAACATTGGTGGAGCCGGGCCCACGTTCCTGAATATTGATGGCGCACGGGCACCACGGGCCCATATAACTTGTTGCCAATGATTTTCTGCTAATACTGCCAGGCCCAGTGCTTACTACTTATTGGGATCAATGGGACTACTTGTTAATTATCAGCTAGTATCAAATCTTCTATTTCTGAGTAAAGTTATAAAGTAGCAAGATGAATAACATGATTAGAAGTGTCCCAGATACACCAAAACACCATCACAATTGGTTCCCCCGTTTGCAGTCTCAGCAGAGAGGCCAGTGATTGAGTAGGCCTGGAAACCAAACAGCCATCTCATCTCTAGAGGGGCTTCCTACAGGATGGATTTGAGGCATAGTGGCAAGGTGATATGGGGAAGCTTGCACTACTGTAGTCCAAACTGCAGCCCTTTCTGTAGAGACAAAAAGGAATTCAGCCTTTAGCGTGGCATCTTTCAGTAGCACTAAAAGAACCAAAATGTGTTACATAAACTCTGTATTTCTAGCAACTACCCCGGCACCCAGCAGAATATTCCCTCATGCGCGTGTGTGCTTTATATACAAATGAGTCACTTTGTGGGCAGCGTCACTTTATTAGAGTATCATTTGCTGTAGTAATCCCCTGCTATGACATGTTTGGCCTTTTTGTGTTGTAGTTAACAATATAATTGCTTCATTTCTTAAAATAGTTTAGTTTGTCTTTTAAAATTTTGTGGGTTACGAGTTTGTGTCTTAGGGGGTTTTTTAGGGTTTGGTTATGGTTTTATTTTGAATTATTAAAGCCCACATTTTCAAAAGAGTTCACTAATTTTGAGTGCCTCCATTTTTGGGTGCCCAATTTAAGATACCGATGGCCTGATGTTCAGAGGTGCTGGGAACCACAGCTCTCAACTTCAGCTGGAATGCTGGGTGCTCATCACCTTTGAAAATCAGGCCCGAGGTGTCTCAAACTGGGCATCTAGGAAACGAAGGGACCCAAAATTACAGGTCACTTTTGAAAATGTGGGCTTGTTTCTCTAGCTTGGTTTCCAACTGACTGTTGATTCTGATGCTGTCTCTGGAGGCAAGCACATTATAAAACTGATCAGTTATAAGTAATGAACAAGAGATTAAAAAGAAACTAATGATTTTTGGGGCCTTCCATTTTTGAGTGGACAACCTGACATCTTAAAGGGGGTCTGATTTTCAGAAACTGAAAAGCCTCTGCCCTCTGAAATACAGCCCCTTTAAGATGTCCCAAAAAATCGAGGCACTCCAAATCACCAATCATTTTGAAACTTTTGGCTTGAATGCTGCCCTGGAAACGCATGGGGTGTGGTAGAGACAGAAATAGAACCTAGCTCTAAAAACCCACATTGAAAAACTGCTCCATTTAAAGTGTCCGAAGTTGGATACCCAAAAATTAAGGTACCCCCAAATCACTCACTTTTGAAAATCTTGGCTATTGGTTCCATAATATTACGATATAATGTACATATTTATAAGATGGGTAGATATTGATTTTTATATTTTAATTTAAAAAAACCTTCTGAAACATGCGATGTTTGTATATTTTTCTTACAAAAAACATTAAAAAATGGAATCAATGACAAATATATCTCCCTGCTCAACCCACTAGCTAATGGTCTATTCACCTATAATAGCCTATTCACCACCTTTTTGAGGAAAGCCTGGTAAAAGATGTAACTCTTTCAGCTTAAAGTGAACGTGGACAAACCTGGGCTGTGTCAGACAAGAAGGGAGGTGAGTTCTAGCTGAGAGCCCTTTAGGAGAGGAATATGGTAAGAAGTTTCACTGACAGACCACATGGTTTTTCTGTATAATTGCACATGCTGGGCTTTGCTGGCTAATAAAACCTTCTGAAAAGTTTCCTTATGAAATAGGTTTTTTTAAAGACATACTCATTATTAGGCTATTTTCTTAAAAACATTGCAGGTGAGACTGGCTTCTAAAAATCTCTGGGTTCCTTTTGTTCAAATTCCATTGGCAAAGCTCAGTCATAGGAACTGAATGTTACAAGTGTTCTGACAACTTTGCCAAAGGATGCGTTTCCTGTTGCCATGGAAATGGACAGGAGATCAGTGAAAGCTGGGTAATGGGTTTTAAAACCAAGTATACTAAAAAAAAAATCAGCTGTTTTAGGTAAAAATAGATGTCCAGTATTGTTATGTTCCCTGTGATATTATTTTGTAACCATGGGTTCTCCTCAGTCTTTGTAATCTCTGTCTAATCTAATCAGTTGTAGTGCACTCATCACCTGGCATTGCTGTGGAGGATGGTTCCTTTTTATGTAGCTCCTGTAATGCTAAAGACAGAAAATCACTGGTTTGCTGGTTTTGATATCTAAAAAGGCACATGGACACAACTGATCATTTCCTTTATTTAAACTGACATTCATAAAGGAATCTATTACTGCAGGCATTTCCCTTGAGCCAGGGATTTACGGACAGCTTTTCCCAAATTTAATGCCATTCTAGGTTTGTCTGGTGGGTCACGTCCAATATATAGCTATCAAGTTAATTACATTCTTCATCAGTGCCCCTTAATTATGCTGTATTTAGATTTCATCTGGCTGGGTCCTAGATTTCCAGGTTTGCAGATGCTTGACTACAACACCATAGTCACATCTTACTAATCGAACCATCAGAATTGTGCTGGTGAGGCAAATTATGCTCTGCAGATAAACCAGACTGTGAGAATTAATTAATGCTTTAAAAAATAAAGCACTTGGTTGTGTTCATGGGATGAGATGCAGGGATGCAGATAAGCAAGAAGAATAAGTAGTAATTGGAAGCTATCTGCTTCTCCGCCATCTTTGTAAAAACATTTCTATATTGACCTGTGATTTCTGGATAATAGTGCTCATATACATTTCCTAACAGTTTATTATCCTAACAGTTTTCAGAGTAGCAGCCGTGTTAGTCTGTATTCGCAAAAAGAACAGGAGTACTTGTGGCACCTTAGAGACTAACCAATTTATTTGAGCATAAGCTTTCGCGAGCTACAGCTCACTTCATCTGATGCATTCAGCTTATGCTCAAATAAATTGGTTAGTCTCTAAGGTGCCACAAGTGCTCCTTTTCTTTATCCTAACAGTGAATATCAAGAAAGGCTGTCCAATACATTACTTGCCCCTTCCGCAATATCAGCAAAAGTGCATTGTAAGCAAAATGATTTGGATTTTTGCACTTAATCTCAGGTGTTGGGCAACAATATTGTACATATGACACTGTTTTCTGATTGCTGTAACATCTTAGGGTCTGATCCTGAAAACACATGCATATGAGTAATAAGTGGCTCCACTCACATTGGCAGAATTACTCATATATACAAGTGCTGGTCCTTAAACAGTGTCTGGAAATGTTTTAATGTGAACTGATGCTGTAAAATTACAATGTGTAAATAAATGTTCACCTTAATTCATAGACCATGCCACCCCCTGTGTGCTTACACTATGCTAGTTTTTAATTGCCTTTCAGCAACTTGATATGCAGCTAAATGAGTCCTCCAGGCTATTTCCTGAAACAAGTCTTTTGTGTCCTGCCATTTTAAACACTCTCCCCCTCATCCTGACTCATCTCCTTATGCAGCTTTATAGTGTTGTTTGGGATTGCTTCTAAGTACATTCAACAGACAAATAGTTCCTGCTACATTTGTTTAAAAAAAATTTTTTTTTTTGCCTTAGCATTTACAGAGAACAAGCTGAAATTGGCTTAGTACATTGAGACGGGGCCATGGGAAGAAAGATGGTTGCTGCTCTTCTTGCTGATGTCATTAGGTATGCAGCTAAATTCAATAGCTTATAGCGTTCCTCCAGGCTGCACTTGTAAGACTTTACTCTGATTATACCAGAATTAATTTGCAAACTAGATACCATTAACTTGGGCTTGAATAGAGACTAGGAGTGGCTGGGTCATTGCACAAATTGAATCTATTTCCCCATGTTATGTATGCTCACACCTTCTTGTCAACTGTCTGAAATGGGCCATCTTGATTCTCACTACAAAAGTTTTTTTTCCTCCTGCTGATAATAGCTCATCTTCATCTTAATTAATTAGCCTCTTAGAGTTGGCATGGCAATTTCCACCTCTTCATGTTCTCTGTATGTATATATGTCTTCTTACTATACATTCCATTCTATGCATCCGATGAAGTGGGCTGTAGCTCACGAAAGCTTATGCTCAAATAAATTTGTTAGTCTCTAAGGTGCCACAAGTACTCCTGTTCTTTCTGATTATACTGTCTCTTTCAGGTAGGTTATACAGGTACAGCATTGTGCTGTTTTCCTCTAATGCCTACTTTGCCATGCTTAGATGCCCAGTGTTAGATTACTGCTGTGTGAACAATTTCTGTATATCTTGCTGATGCCTACTAGATGCTTCCTATGGTTTTGCACAGTGTTTCAGGATTATAAAGCAGAAAGCTGAGGCCCTACAAATTTTCATTTCGAGAATGGAGTTCAAATTCTCGTTTACGTCAGTAACTCTTGATGTAACGAAGAAAGCCCCACTCATTCCAGGTCCCTTTTCACAAGCAGCACAAAACCACCACACACTTTCAGTCTCTGCTCAAGAGAGGTTCAGAACTGGAATAGAAAGGGACCATTGCAGGTCAAGAATGAAATCCACTAGCACAGATATGGGATATGCACAACACCCCCTGCACTCTGAATGGTTTGCAACCACTGCTAGTTATCCCTTTCATGAGTTTACAGATCCAGGGCCAAATTGAAGTCTGTGCTAAAACTGCCATTGACTTCAACAAGACAAGGATTTGGCACTTAGAGGAAACAATATTAAGAATAATGATATGCTATAAATACTTGGTTATGAACGTGGAATATAAATAACACTCATATCTATTATTTAAATCCCCAGGCACTGTGCACAATAGATGTCCAAATAATCTAGATAGTTTGGCACACTAAATACTCAGCCTTTACAAATATTGGTTGCATTTCAAAGAATGCATTTTTAAGTGGGTAGTAAAATGCAAACAGGTATGTAATTGCTGCTTTGGGGGTCTTATCCAAATCTTATTGAAGTCAATGGAATTGAATCAGGACCTTGGACATTAAATATAGGTACATCATTTGGGAACAAAACAACCAACCCAACAAATCTGTGCAAAAATCACAACTCTGATTTTTTGCATATATCTATAATGAAAACAAGAATAAATTCTAACTCCTTCTGGTATACACATAAAATGATTGGGGAAAAAGCATCTTAGAGGGTAGAAAAAGCTCTAATTATCTTCACAGAACCTGAAGAAATCTTACAACAAAAAAACTTCAAATCCAGACTCCAGCGAGAAACTGCTGAATTGGAATTCATTTGCAAATTGGATACTATTATTTTAGGCTTAAATAGAGACTGGGAGTGGCTAAGTCATTATGCAAGCTAGCCTATTTCCCCTTGTTTTTTCCTACCCCCCCCCCAGACGTTCTGGTTAAACTTGGATTTATGCTGGAAATGGCCCACCTTGATTATTATACACATTGTAAGGAGAGTGGTCAGTTTGGATGAGCTATTACCAGCAGGAGAGTGAGTTTGTGTGTGTGTGGGGGGGGGGGGGTGAGAAAACCTGGATTTGTGCTGGAAATGGCCCACCTTGATTATCATGCACATTGTAGGGAGAGTGGTCACTTTGAATGAGCTATTACCAGCAGGAGAGTGAGTTTGTGTGTGTATGGGGGTGGGGGGGTGAGAAAACCTGGATTTGTGCTGGAAATGGCCCACCTTGATTATCATGCACATTGTAGGGAGGGTGGTCACTTTGGATAAGCTATTACCAGCAGGAGAGTGAGTTTGTGTGTGTGGTTTTTGGAAAAGGGGGGGGGGGGGGTTGAGAAAACCTGGATTTGTGCTGGAAATGGCCCAACTTGATTATCACACACATTGTAAGGAGAGTGATCACTTTAGATAAGCTATTACCAGCAGGAGAGTGGGGTGGGAGGAGGTATTGTTTCATGGTCTCTGTTTATATAATGTCTTCTGCAGTTTCCACAGTATGCATCCGATGAAGTGAGCTGTAGCTCACAAAAGCTTATGCTCAAATAAATTGGTTAGTCTCTAAGGTGCCACAAGTACTCCTTTTCTTTTTCCACCCACTATTATGCCTGTTCAGGTCATCTATAAAGATTTGACTTATCTAAATATTTAAACATAAAGGCCCAAAGATCTAACTCACACAAATTTGAGTTCAAGATTTAAAAACATTTCTCATTCACTAATCCTCTTGGTTGACTGGCAAATGTGTAATTAATGTGAAGAAATGCAACTCAAAACTATTTTTATTCCATGCCCCTGACTTACCAGATAAGTCTTTAAAACATTAAGTTCATAGGCGTGTCTGAGGGCCAGTTAGTTCATGTCCTTTCCTTCTAAATCTACGTAGTATGATTTGCTTGTCTATTTTTCCTGAAATTTCTCTTACCTCCTATAGAACTGAGACTGTTACAGCTGCCTTTTTCTCTATCAAACCAAATTTGAAATCTAATAAATATACTAGAGGATAGAAACAAATGATCAATCAGTCTGGGTTGCTAGAGTAAGTACACCTGTTCTGATTTCTTTTAAACTGGTTTCTGTTCTCCAGTCCAGCAATGGTGACTAGCACAAGAAAAGGGGCAGGTGCAGAAGGCAATCAGTGTCATTCTTCTCTTATTCAGGATGAGCAGCTCCTACAATCGTTTATTGATGTACATAGGGAGCTAAATTCATCAATCTGTTTGTGAATACAAACTCTAGCTGCAGACTTTAAGGGCAAGACTGACATTTTGGGGGTCAAACACAGCTTAATGTTAAAGACCTGCTTTTTTAAAAAAATTACATTTTGATTAGACATGAATTGTGTTCACTGTATGCTGCATATTGAGGAATCACAAAGCAGCCCACTTTAATTACATGTAAAAGATTTCCAAGGAGTAATAGCAATCAAAACAGTAGTTTCATCAATTTACAAGCCAGCGAACAGCTCTTCAGCGCAGTTCCTGCAGACTAATCAATCATAGGTGCAAATGACAATGCTAATTGCAACGATGTATAACATTTTGACTATTTTCATGCACTTTTAGCTAACAGGAACACAACAGGGATCTTGGACCATACCGATTTATGCCAGGGATGACTCTGCATTCGCTGTAATCTAATCTGAAATAGACTCAAGGATAATTAACCCTTTAGATGCTGGATTGACATACCGCTGTACAAGGTATATATCTAAAATTAAAGGAAAATGAATCATTCCATAGCACAGCATGTGTTTACGCTTTTATCTCAGGATCTCAAAAGCATTTACAAGCATTAATTAATTTAATCTCACAAAAGCCTGGCCTGAGCTGCCGAACAACTGGATATTTGGCTGGTGGACCAGTCCCTACAGTGACCACTTTGTTCCCTCTACTAAGCTTGCACATGAACTGCACTGGCAGCACCTGTCTTCCTCTTCCTTAGGTAAAGGCTAATGTGTGAAGTCGGCCTCATATCATACCTGCCTAACCTCAGGCTTTCGATATAAGATTCAGGCATTTGAGAGATTTCTAGGGGTCGGACAAGTGCCTCCAAAATCTTGGACCATTCAGTTGCACTGCAGACTGGGGGTTACAGGGGATGGAACTGCAGGAGATGCAAGCATAAAAGTGACCTTGCATAGATTAGAGAAGAAATAGAGAGATGAATCCTGTTTCGGCAGGCTGCAGGGAAAAATAGTTCTGGTAGGATTTTGTATGGGTTGGCTTCCTGAGTCTCCCATTCTGACTCACACTGTACAGTGCTCTTCTATTTATACGTATTTTACAGATAGGCAGATGACTTTCAGCCAATCTCAAGAAGGACACCCAAAAACGGAGGCAACCCAAATCAGACACTAGAAAAGTTGGGCTGAGGTTTTGTGCAACAGTTTTTGCTGTAATTTAGGGTTACCATATTTGAACATTCAAAAAAGAGGACACTCCACAGACGGGAGGGGGCGATATTTGCTCCCACGCCCCTGGCCCCGCCCCAACTCCACCCCTTCCCTGCCCCCATTTCAACCCCTTCCCCAAAGTCCCTGCCCCAACTCTGCCCCTTCCCTGCCCTATTGGCCCCCTTCCCCTAATCTCCGCCTCAGCCCCGCCTCCTCCCCTGAGCACACCGCGTTCCCCCTCCTCCCAGCCGTGCGAAACAAGCTGTTTTGCGGCATAAGCACTGGGAGCTAGGGGGGAAAAGCGGGCACTCTCTCAAGCGATCAGCATTCACTCTCTTTCTTGAATGATCAACTCTTCTTTGGGGAAAAATAATAATGTCAACATCCCGGATGTTTTTAGATATTTAAAAATTCCTCCTGGACGGTGATTTAAGAGCCAAAAAGCTGGACATATCCGAGAAAATACGGACGTATGGTAGCCCTATGTAATTAATAAAAAGCACCAGAGCAGCTGCATGATCCCCAGCAATGCTAGATGCCTTGTTTAGAAAATATATTGGCTCACAACACAGGACATTTTCAAGGGGAAATCTATTTTTTTTTCTGAAGCAGAACTGAACAAGGAAAGGTCATAAATAATGTGGGTGACTGCCATCTTTCCTATGAGAAGAAACCAGAATCAAATGTAAATTTCCTGTAAATTGCTTGGGAATTAATGTTTTGAATTATGGTAACTGACCACTGGATGCCACTATTGTTCTACTGAAATAGGCTGCCAGGTGTCGTCTTTTTCTGGTGATCTCCACAAAGGCAGAAGTGTGAATAGAGAAGAATAGAGATCTTCACTATAAAATAAGACCTAAATCTAGAATTGTTAATGTTTTGCTTTACTTGAGTATTTGATGTTTTCCATCACAGAAAGCCCTCTCACCAGGTATCGGATCACAGGGGGAAAAAAGCTCTCCCTTCAAAGGCCCTGTGAGGCTGACCCATGCTTTTGGCTAAAAAGCACTTGTTGTATCTTCCCCTTCATTCAGCCAAAGTCAATGCTGAGTAGGGCTTGTCCACAAAACTGTGAGGGGTTTTCTATAGTACGCTCAGGTCCTGCTGGTCCTGTGTGAAGGACCATAAACTGTATTCCAGTCCAGCTCCTTCCCTATCTTGGACCAAACTCCTCCCACCTCCATTTATCCACAATATCTGCCCCCCCGGCATCTTCTGTTTGTGACTCCACCCCTGCAGCATGTGGCAATCCCATTTCACCTGCCTTTCAAGCTTTACCACCTCTAATGAGGCCTCTCCACAAATGAGAAAGTTAATAGTGTAGGTAGTCAAAGCTCAATTTACTTTCCAATTTGGGAATGAGGGCAGTTGGGGATTTTTTTGGGGGGGAGGGGTAAATTGCTTTGTGTCCCTGTGAGATCTGCTGGGAAAACCATGGAAATATATACTTCTCTGTTATGATTAATATTCTGATAGGGAAATGTGAGGTAATATCTTGCATTCCTGAAAGCAGGCTAGTAAAAACAGCTGGTTCAAGGAAGTCTGTGAGGGGTGAATAAAATAAAAACTAAGTAAGACTAAAAGATTGCACTAATGGCACAGGGAATATAATGCAGCATGTTTAGAAATAGATGGAATGAGTATGAAGCAAACTGGATGGTAGACATGAAAGATACTCCCTCCCCAAAGGTGAATTTCTAAACCATTGCTGGAAAAGGGGAAACATTCACTGACTGTAGCATGTTGGTATTATTCGCTGGCATCTGTGAATAGAAGAGAATGGCTTACTTCTTTCCCCATCAAATTAGATATGATGCTACAGTTGCAGAGAGAGATTGATAATGCAACAAATGGAAGCTATCTATAGAAGATATCTGAATGGAGCATCTAGCAAAGGAAGAAGCATTTCATTTGAAGAGATGAATTAGAATTAGCTTCTGGGCAAAATGGGCTTCCAAGCTGTGAACCACCAGTATCTGTAGTTAACTATTAATCTCCATTCTGTTCCTGTTATAGAGAGATACAGGCTATCCTGATTATGGATTTAAGTAGAGCTGAGAGTCTGTTTGCAGTAGCCATGTAACAGAGAAAGGAACTGTACAGCAGATAATTCAGTGAAGCAATTTTTAACATTTGTCTTTTCATGTTATTTTGGTTTCTAAGCCTTTGACCATGTACTGTGTTTTTCAAGATTAAAAAATAATAATAGTAAGTTTGAAAAATAGGGCCAGTTCATGCCATCTCCATGGACTCATTCCGTTATGGAGCATGGGCTGGCACTCTCCTTACAAGCAACTAGGTAGGGTGTGTGGCTTTCTGAACCCAGGGATGACCCCAAATCTATAGGAAAATACATTGGAGCAAAGCGCAGCATTCATACAGGTGACCAGTGCCTGTACGCTAATTGCAGGACCCTTGTACCCCACCCATGCCATGGCATGGCAGTACTGCTCTTTCAGGAGCAATGACCAGCAACAGCTGCCCCAGCTGCACCCTCATGAAGAACTTGTAGTGGCAGAGAAGTGGGTGTTTGTATTATGTTTCGCTTGAAATAGCTCCACAAGTTTCAAGGAGAATTCAACAGAGCATGGTCTGGGCTTGTCCCTGCCCCCTCCTCACCTCCATGGAGTCCAAACATACTCTTGGAGTGGGAAGAAAAAAAGATTCTTAGGCTCATCTTCCAATTCCTTTGATACAAATGGGCTTTTATTTTCTTTTTTCCAGAAATTCTAAAGTTTCTTCATGAGATTTTTCAGATGCCATGATCTAGCCTGATACTGGGTCTTCCAGCTCATCACTGAATAGAGGTAAGCAAACAAGGCTTACAGTAGTAATGTTATAGAATATTTCTACCTGTTTATGTAAAGAATAGTGGAAGGAGTCATGAACTCCCATAACTCCCATTGACTTCAGTGGGTATTTGTGCGCTGCGTACTCCCCAAGATCAAGTTCAGTGATTGCATTTTTTATTATGATCAAAGAATAGGATTTTCCACTTACACTTATGAGAGTTACAAATTATTTTTTTTTGTTGGTTTTGTTTAATTACAAATTTAGGCCCCAATTCTGCAAGCCATTCCATGCAGCAGGATAATTGCACCACGAAGATCGGGGCCTCAATATCCAGCCTGGTATAATTTTTAACTAAACATTCATAGTTTTCGCTCCAATAATTATATAAATGGCAGTCAGATCATTTGGGAGAGGTAAACAATATTTTTTCCATTTAGGCTTAGTGTGGCACACAGCCAGTATCTTAAACCATTTAAATGTTCCTTAGGTATAGAGATTTGAATCCCTAATTATGTCTTGTCTTATAAAAATAGATAGGGGATAATAATTACCACTACGTCCTTCCTCCAGCAATGGGTAATTGACTGATGCTATGTTTACACTGCAGAGCCTATGCTGGTATAACTATACCGACAGAGCCCCCTAGTATAGATACTGCGTACACAGACAGGAGGATCTTTTCTGCCATAGAATATCAGGGTTGGAAGGGACCCCAGAAGGTCATCTAGTCCAACCCCCTGCTCAAAGCAGGACCAAGTCCCAGTTAAATCATCCCAGCCAGGGCTTTGTCAAGCCTGACCTTAAAAACCTGTAAGGAAGGAGATTCTACCACCTCCCTAGGTAACGCCAGTGTAAGAACACCTCCCCGCTGAATGATATTCACTTATGCTGACAGAAGCTCTCTTCTGTCGGCATAGCTGCATCTCACTGGGGTTTAGCTGGCATAGCTATATCACTAGTGGTGGTTTTTTCATACCCCTGACTGACGTAGCTAGGCTGGTTTAAGTATTAAGGTTACACCAAGCTGCAAAAAGTGAGGCCTAACGCTCAACCCAATGGCATTTTTGTTTGCCTGACTGCAATGCAATAACTTTTGAAAACCACATCCAATCAACTCCAAAATGTCAGGAAACAGGGTGATAAAGTTGCCCACTCTCTCTCTCTCTTTTTTGTTTTTAAAGTCCTGCTAGGGTATCTGTTTCCATGCACTCTTGTGGCAGTGAATTCCACAAATTAGCTATAGACTACATATTGTTTTAAAATCAATTTATCACAAATTCTCATTGTTATTTTTTATTATTTGTATTACCATAGTGCTCCAGTCATGGACTAAGTGCTAGGTGCTGCACGTACTGTGTGAGTATGCAGAGACAGAGGAATAACTTCTGTCTGGGACTACAGACAAACCTCTCTTTCACTGGAAACAGGTCTACTGGAAATACTTATTCCAAACTAAAATTCCTAATAGCACATAGATAGCTTGCAAGTGTAGCTGGGAGAAGCATATGATCCAGATGTTACCATAATCACAAAGTATAGTCTTGATTCTGCAAGCACGGGCGTGCGTAACTATAAGCTTTGAGCAACCTGTTTGCAGAACTGGGGCTCTGATAAGTATTCTCCATAAAAATTGTTTTGCTAAGACATGTTTGTCTCCCAACAATCTTTTGTTTTTTTGGCAACAGTTTCGCTCATTATCAAATTCTGTGAAACCTGTCTTAAACTACTACTCAAGGGACCTGCAAAAATTGATTGCTTATTCACACTTGTCCTTCTAACTCAAGATTGAACACTATTGTACTAGAAATATTGGTGATATTTTAAATGATATGAGTGAGGAAGTTAGGTGATTCTTCATGCAGGTTTCAATATCAGTTGAAAATATTGGAGGTATTCTGACCAGCAAACGAAAATTAGTTATAGTAAATTACTAAAACTGTCTGAATCTTAAAGCATTTTAAACAGATCTTTGTAGTTTCTGCAATGCATGTGAAGAATAAAGAAAACATATAATTTCTCTTTTGGAGAAGGAATTTATCCTGCTGGTCCTGGCAAAAACCCACTTATATATTGTCTTGTCTCAAATATATTTTAATATGGTAAATGACTCATGATACTATTAAAATAGTCATTTGAATCTGGAATTTTCCCAAAAAATCTCTTTTTGGGCTGCAATGTGTTTCTAGTGCCTTTCTTAACTAACAGGAAAATGTAAATTTGAGCTCCATTCAACGTATGTGTATAGTGTTATAGATGTGCATTAGTATTTGCAGGACTGAGGCCTAAGATGGAATCATAGATATAATTTTCTCTCTGAAATGCTTTAGTTGAGGTTAACCTTAAGTGTAAAAGGGATTCTTACTTGATTACGCATTCTTAGCTATATACTCACTCCATTTCAGGCTATACTCAAGTGGTCTGACATGAGGCACCTCTCTTGAGGGAGGCAACATTTCTACTTGCAGCTGAGAACACTTTAAAAACAGACGCAGCTGTGTTCACAGTGGACAGTTGCCGTTTATTTGCTCAGTGAGCTAGTCACAGGATGGCTTGTGTTAAGCTGAAGTAAAGTTGTCATATTG
This sequence comes from Chelonia mydas, assembly GCF_015237465.2. Lineage (NCBI taxonomy): Eukaryota > Metazoa > Chordata > Testudines > Cheloniidae > Chelonia > Chelonia mydas. The sequence continues at coordinate 77,789,184 of NC_057854.1, forward strand.
TTTTATTTTCCTTAGTATTATTCTGTGGGTGTCACATAAAAAGGACTGTACTCTGGTGAACTCCCGTTCTAGAAACTTCATGGGAATATGTGGTGTTTTTCCCAGTTGTTTCCTTATTATGGTTGGTAACTTGATAGTAACCATTGAGTAAAGGCTGACTTCCATCCTGATGCTTGCATAGTTGTTTTTACGTACAGGAAGTGACGGTGCAGTATTCTTCATACAGATGGAACCTATCTATACATACACCCCGCCCGCCCCGAGGGTGGCATTTTAACTGCAAATAATTACTACTCCCATCCTACTGCAGGTTATGTGGAGAATGGTGGGAACCCATGCTGTGGAGTTAGAGGCACATTTCACCTGGAACTGGATGTTTCAGAAGTATATAAGGCCTAATGATCAGGAATGGGAGTCAAGAGATCTGAGTTCAATTCCTGGCTTGGGCAGGACTGCCTGTGGAACCTTTGAAAAATTCTTCAAACATTTGGTCCCTGTTTTCCCATTTGTAAAACTGTGTTAATATTTTACAGGGGGGCTGTGAGATTAATGTTTGTAAAACTCTTTCTGATCCTTGGATGAAAAATTTTACAGACATGTAACAAATTAACACGTTTTCTGTCCACATTTTATATTCTAAATGGGAGGTGAGAAGTACTAATTTAATCTTCCATGTCCCAATTTGTTATGCCCACAAGGATTTAGTATTTTCCTGCATACACTGTAGATCTTTGAAACTATTTAATAGTTACTAGCCTCAGTATGTCTCTGCTGCTCCTAATGAGCCTAATCCTCCAGTTCTAGCACCTATGAGTAGTGCTATTGATTTTTGATTAAGCTGGGACTTCAGTGGGATTTGTTTAAAAACTGCAGAAGTGGGCCTGTAATGGCTGAAGGCATTGCAGTCAGGTAACGTTTTTATATTCCTTCTACACATTTAGGCCCCAATCCTGCAATAAGCTCAGCACAGGCAGCCTGTCTGTGGGGAGCTCATTTTACAGCTGGTGGCTTTAGTGTGCTGACTGAACTAGGGAACAGTAATTAAACAGTGGTCACTTACCATGGAGAGCACACCACTAGGCGATATTTTTAATTGCATAATTCAATCCATAAATCATATGGGTGTGGCTATGTTGAACACGCTTATGTTCAGAGGCTCTAAGAAGGTTGCTGGATTTTAAAAAAATAATCCAGTAGCCTAATGCAGAGGTTCTCAAATTGGACGGTGCGCAGAATGTATTTGGGAGAGGGGGAGGCATGAGAAGCTGTAGGGGAAAAAACTTACTGCACACATTCAGAGCTGGATGGCCAGAGAACAGCTGCCTCTCTCCAGCTGCCCAGCTCTGCAGGCAGCGCCACTACCAGCAGCAGAGGAGAAGTAAGGGTGGCAATGCTATACCATGCCACTCTGACTTCTCCACTGTTGCTGACAGTGGTGCTGCCTTCAGAGCTGGGTGCTTGGCCAGCAGCGGCCACTCTCTGCTCTGCCTTCAGAGCTGGTGGCTGGAGAGCAGTGGTTGCTGGCCATGTGCCGGGGAAGGGGGGAGAGGGAATGGGGCTAAACTACTACAGCCACAAAGAAGGGGGGCACGATCAAATAAGTTTGAGAACCACTGTGGCCTACTGCATGACAGGATCAGACATTTTAATGAGCTTGTTCTGCCAGTCAACATGTCGTTCATCAGCCCTACTGATTTATAAGGGAGAAGGATAAAACTAAAGAAAATGTATTCATCTTGAAAGTGAGCATTTCTTGAATGTAAACGTATAAGAACAAGAAGAGTCTTGACCCCCTTATCTATATAACAATTTAATACTATCTTAAGTTTTTTTAAGATGTACTTCTTCCTCCCCATTTCCCAAAATATCAAGAGCTTTCCTCACTTTTTAATATTTATTGTTCGATTTCTTAACCCCCTTTCTTACACCAGGATGTGAAGGAAAATACAGGGGAAAAAAACCCAAAACAACAACAGAACTTTGAATGACTTTAATCATCCTTTGTATCGACCTTTCTAATAAATCAGAATTAAAATAAATCAAAGTTAACTTTACCAAGGAAGTCACAGGGTAATGGAGAAATCACAAGGAATTAACCCAACAACTTTTTCATGTACTACTGAATTATAAATAAAAGCTAAGTCTCCAAATAGTTCTTGCAATTAGATGAAAGTACAGAGAAAAACTCCATTAAACTGTTGATGATTTTTTTCATCATACATAGATTAAATTCAGAGATAGTATGCATTATGGGAAGTGTATATGTTTACTTGCTAAAGGACAAGAAGTATCAGATGTGTACCTCCAATGTATCCTATGACAACAGAAATTTCCAGTGAGACAATCCCTTCCCCCCACAAATTCCTAACTATATCATCCCATTTCTTAATGCCAAGAGGCTCAGTATATTTTAATTGTTCTCAATGAGGTTTCATGAAGACTGTCAAACTGATTTGATCCTTTATAAATTAATACACTTTATCTATACATAATTTTCCATGAGATAAAATATAATTCTCTCTGTCTATTTCCTGCCCAAGAGCTTTCCCAAAAGATTTCTGCTCCCTTCCTCACAGTCTATTTAAAAGAAAAAAAACCACACGATCCACAGCAAAGCGCTTGGGGAGCTCTCTTCTGAATAACATCCTTTAGGAACAGCTGCTAAGATCAAATAGAATACCAGAATTCAGCACCAGCATGTGTGGTATCTCTTAAAGATACAGGAGCATAATCCTCCCCAATGCACAAAGTCAGTCATCCATCTTGCCACTGTCATTAATATATGTACTCTGTACAATCCTGCTTTGGAGGAAGCTAAAATCAATCACATCTGCAGCAAATAAGAATCTGTAGTATAAAGTCCAAAGTCTTTACAGTGCATCTGATTCATTAAGGCATGTCTTTCTGTATTATGAGGAATGAGGGACAGGTTCCAAACACCTTTTAAAAAGTGTACATATGTTTTTTTAAAGAACATCTATGACTAGTGTCAGTATTTCTGCAAGATCTACACAAAATCAGGGTTATGCTTTCTCCCTGGCAAAAATTAACTCCATTTACTAACCTTGCAAAATTATACTAGTCCACTTGTGTGGAGCAAATAACTGTTCTTTGACAAACAAGAAAAATATCTTGAGCTTTCCATCTTGATGATAATGGGCAAAATTTGTGTCTGGGAGACTTAAGTTTTCATGACAATTTTGTAAAGCTGATCTTGACTTTATCCATGGTTTTGCCATTTTCCAACTGATATTTGGGTATGCTTTATTGAACTAAACAGGGAATCCAAACACTGTACGTATAGTGGATCACAGATGTGATAGAGTGTAGTACAGCAAAATCTGCGGCAGGAAAACTAAGACAACTCATTTTCTTCAGGGATTCCTTCCTTCCTGACTGTGGAGCCTGCCCTCTCTGAATAAATAATCTCCAATGTTGTGCAGATTGTTGCTGAAAATGCTGGTGTATAAACAGCTGGTGTATAAAAGAAGCATGTTGCCTTCTTTTTTATTAGAAACATAGAAAAAGAACCAGTGTTTGCCAGACTGGGAGAATAACCCTAATTTACAGACTTGTAAAAGGACATTGTGAACAAAGAAGTATAAGCTACTCAGTGTTAATCTTTTCAATTCTATTTTATGCTGTCGCTTTCACATCTTTGATACCAAAGTTTTCCTAGTGGTATGATCAATCCTATACACCATATATTAAGCCTATTTTTTCCTCTCAAAATTGACTCCTCCTGTACCCACCTCTTGTACACTAGCTTTTGACTAATTGGTTAGACTCCTCCCCGTCAACCTATCCCTTTATTTAATTTATTTATTTGATTTTTTTTGAGTCCGTGACTATTTGTGCTGGATCCTTTGACAGAAATACATTCTCCAAAAGCTGTAAAGGGAGTCCTGAACACAGTAGGTATTGTTTAAGGATAGAAGATTTAAATTGCCAAAGACAAAGTTTAAGAATAACTCAAAATTAAGATGTTTGCCTGAAAGAGCTTAAGAAAAGGTAAATCAAGTATTTAAAATGATAAAGGGCACACTAAAAACTGATTATTTCCTCTTTACTTTGCTCAGAAATATGAGGACAACGAGACTTCAGATAAAGGTCAGCAAATTTAGTATAAATAAACTAAGATATTACTTAATACACATGACCTGCAGAATTCAGTGTTCTTAGATATAAAAATAATTATCTTAAAAATACTTTTGATAGATTAATTAGGAGGTCCTCAAGTCAGATACTGTGGGCTGGGTTTTATAATTATCAGTAGCATTTTTAGATTTGCAAGCAATGACAACAAAGGCAACTAAACCGTGCATCAGGATACAAGACAATAAATGAAATCTGGAAGGAATGCCTTTCTCTGCTTTGTACTGCACTGCACAACTGGCAAGATAAATTTTAGGTAAGTTACAGCTTCTTCTGACATATTAGGTATGAGTCCCAGTTGGAAGCAGCATACTAGACTAGCTGGACCAATGATCAAATTTGGGAAAGCCTGTTTTTATATCCAACCGCTAAAACAGCTCTTTAAGAGACATGAGGATAGCTATCACTGTTATACTCACAAAACAGAAGTGTAGATAAAAAAAAAATTAAATTTGTTGAGTATTACATCAGATTAGTATAGCGTTAAAGAAGATAAAAATTTGGGTCAATCACTACTTGAGGGTTCCTTTTAGGTCAGGAGTGGACAAAGAACAGTTTGTTAGCCGTATGTGGCCCTCCAAAGTAATGGTAGCATAGGATTTCATGATATTACATAGAAGTAGAAAAAGTTTCTTGGATTTGAACTCTCTCCTATTGTATTGATTCTGGATTTGTCAAGAAAAAAATCAAGCCAAACCAACCTAATTTCCTTCTTTGACAGGTTTACAGGTCTAATGGGGGGGGGGGCAAGGGGAAGATGTAAATGTGATATATTTTGGGGAATAACGGGGTAGGCGGTAGTACTGCTGAAAAACATTGGCAGGTTATAGTGGATCACAAACTGAAGATGAGTCAACAACATGTTGCAGTTGTGAAAAAGGCTAGTATCCTTTTGTGGTGTATTAATAGGTGTGTCATATGTAAGACATGGGATACAAGTGTCTCACTGTACTTGGCACTGGTGAGACCTCAGCTGGAATACCGTGCCCAGTTCTGGGTGTCACACTTTAAGAAAGATGTGAACAAATTGGAGAGTCTAGAGGAGAGCAACAAAAATGATAAAAGGCTTAGAAAGCATGACCTAAGAGAAAGGTTTGGAAAAAAAAAACCAAAACAGGAATGTTTAATCTTGAGAAAAGAAGACTGAAGGGAGAAACTAATAAGTCCCAAATACATTAAGGGGCATTATAAAGAGGATAGTGATCAGTTGTTCTCTCTGTCCACTAAAGGTAGGACAAGATATAATCAGATTAATCTGCAGCAAGGGAAATTCAGGTTAGATCAAGGGTCTGCAACGCGGTGCCCAGGGGCGCCATGGCGCCGGTCAGAGCATTTTTTGTGCATCCACAGGACACCCCACCACCGCAATGCCGTCGAGAAGCGTTGCCATTTCTTGGCAGCATTTTGGCGGTGACGCTTCTTCCTGCTGCTGCTTTTTGGCGGCAGCATTTCAGCGGCGGGGTGTTTGGCGCCCGCCACAGTCTTCTGGGAATAGCAATATGCTATTCCCACAAGAAAGGTTGGGGACCACTGGGTTTGATATTAGGAAAAACTATAAGGATAGTTAAGCAGCAGGGGAACCATTTGGGGGGGCTGGAGACTCCCCTGAGTTTCATAACAGAGTTTACAAACAGAGGCAGGGTGATTAAGAAAGGGCTGGAAATTAAATTAAGGATCTGGAAGTAAAAACTGAATGCAGTGGACTCAGAAGAAATACAGCCAAGCCCTCAGAGTCCAGGTTTAATTCAGAAAAGAGGAAGATGTGAGGGCGGTAGGTGAAAATGGGCCAAAACCCAGGGAAGAGCTAGCAGTGGTATAGAGAAGCTCCCTCGCTATCTGTGGTACTTACGTGGCCCCATCACCGTAGTATCTGAGCACCTCACAATGTCTAACCTATTTCTCCTCACAGCTCCTCTGAAGTAGAGCAGCACTGGTATTCCCAGTGTACAGATGGGGGCACTGAGGCACATGCAGACTAACAGCCAGATTTTCAAAGGTATCTAGACACCTAGTGGGATTTTCAAAAGTGCCTAGAAGGCTAGCTGCATCTTTGGGTGCTAAAAACGTTTGAAACTCTGTCCCTAAGGCACTGGCCTGACATCACACAGGAGGTCCAGGGGGAAGTAGAACCCAGGTCTCCGAGAGTTTGCTCCCTATCCACTGGAACAGCCTCTCTCCCTCTGCTGTATGCTGCAAAAAACAAACAAAAAAACCAACAGGACTCAGATAGGAACAAAACCAAAAGGCCAGTTCTCTAAGACTCCAGCAAATCGTCCCAAGCGATTGGGAAGGCTGTCATGGTTGACGAGATGTAAAACAGCACAGAGGTCAGATCACTTAACCCCCAAGGGGTGGCAGGTTCTGCCCCAGGCTGGGCTGTATAGCAACGGCTGCTGTGAAATTTTATATTTTAACTGAAAACCATTTTGTTTTGTCATTTTTTGTTCTGAGTTTAAGAAAAAAAAGGAATGAGTGTCATATGAGTATCAAATGTGTTTATGCCTCAAATTCTTAGGGTTTCACCTGTATCCAGGCCAATTCCAGAACAAAGAACAAAAATTGCAGCCATAGAGTCCATAAAGTCAACGATTATTGTCATGATTTGTATTATTCATGATATTATAGTATTGTGTCCCTAGCCTCTGTTTGCAGAAGCTGGGAATGGATGACAAAGGATGGATCAGTTGATGATTACCTGTACTGTTCATTCCCTCTAAAGCACTTGGCATGGGCCACTGTTGGAAGACAGGACACTGGGCTAGATGGACCATTGGTCTGACCCAGTATGCACTTTAACATTTTAAGCCTAACCGGTGTCATGACACAAGATGTAAGAACATGTTAGGATTAGAGATTTTTATATATATATATATATATATATATATATATATATACACACACACACACACACATATGTATAGTCAGCTAATTTCTAAGTTATTGTCTGCAAAATAAGTAGAGTTTTTAGTTGCCTTAGTAGCCTCTGGAATCACCGTTAAAGTTGCCCTCCCCTATCAAAATCTAAAATGGCACCTCTGTTAAACAGAGGCATAGGCTTGCAAAGGCTGTAAAATTGCCATCATTGGAGTTTTTAAAGGTTAAAAAAATACGTGTCAGAGCTGGTCTAGGTTTACTTGTTCCTGCCTCAGCACAGGCAAATGGACTAAATGACCTTGCCAAGGTCCCGTCCAGCCCTGCGTTTCTTCTCTATAACTTTACTATACTTTGTCACCCCCGTCTTTGTGCTCACTGATTCTATATTTTATTAGTTTCAGAGTAACAGCTGTGTTAGTCTGTATTCGCAAAAAAAAAGGAGTACTTGTGGTAAATTGGTTAGTCTCTAAGGTGCCAGAAGTACTCCTTTTCTTTTCTTTTATTAGTGTTTGCCTGTATTTTTCAGGTTTCATCCTTGTCTGAGCCGTGACTATACACACCATGTGAGAGTGTTGTACAGTATTTCTTGTCCTTTGCCTAAATGAGATCTGACACATATACTGTAATAAGGATGTTAGTTTTCATGCAAGTCTGCACATATTAACACTAGCATGCTGCTCTCCTTCCCCTCCCCCAAACAGGGCTAGTCTTTCACGCATATAACACAAACCTCCCTTGGGGCTGGAAAAGCAACACTTCTCAGTACACCCTTCAGCCACAAGCAGGGAGACCGGCACCTTTCCACAGCCCCACTGCGCTTTCCTGGAAAAGGTCAGCGCCTCCCCCTCCCCTTTCCAGCACGGAGGCTGGGCTGTTCCCAGCCTCCTTCGCTCCCACACTCACCCCACACGCACACCTAGGACCTACATGTTTTGGCTACGCCGGCTCTACAGTACAGCTGGGTGGGTCCCGGGCTGCTGTACCCACCACACAGGCTGGATGAGCGCTAACCCGGGGGGCAGAGATAGTCTGCGGCCCGGCTTACTTCACACGTGCCTAGAGTGACCAGTCAGCAAATGTGAAAAATTTGGGTGGGGGGTGGGGCGTAGTAGGAGGCTATATAAGAAAAAGACCCAAAAATCAGGACCCTCCCTATAAAATCAAGATATCTGCTCAGCCTACACGTGCCTGACAGCGCCAGGCGCCTCTGTGGCCCAACCGCTGCTACTGCTTACCCTGGGGCCGCGGGCCGCCTGCAGGGAGCAGGCCAAAGCCCGCCCTGGCTGCAGACCGAGCCTTTAGGGCCGGGCTGGGCCCCTCCCCCAGCACAGCGCGGGCTCAGGTAGGGCCCGACGCCCACAGGGGACCTCCCGCCCCCGGGGCTCAGGCAGGCGTGCGGCGCGCAGCCCGGGCCTCACGAGCCAGGCAGGCTGAAGGGCCTCTGCCCAGCGCGCAGCCCCCTCCCTCGCCGGGCGGGTCACAGGCGGGGCCCGGGCAGCCGCGCTGGGCGGTAGGGCCCCGCGGGCGGCTGCGGCGGAGGGAGGTGCTGCGGCTCAGGACTCGGCCCACTAGGCCGGCGCAGGCCCTTGTTGCAGGTCTCCTAGCAATAGCCCGGCCAATGGGAGCAGCGCCGCGTCGGGGAGGGGGTGGGGCGATTAACCCTGCGGGGCCCGGGCTGCGGCGCGTAGCGGCGGCTGGGCTCGCTCGGGAGTCGGCCCCCCCCCGGCAGCAGCAGGTGGTGCCATGCGGGTGAGTGAGCCCGCTCCCGGCCGTGGCTGCTCGGGCTGAGACGCTGGGGCCGCTGCCTGGGGCCGTTCGGCTGCCTGTGCCTCCAGCGGGCCGGCCGGCTCGGGGCCGGCCAGGGGCGGCAGGCGGGGAGCGTTTGCCGACGCGGGGGACGCTCGCGCACACACCGGCGGAGTTGGCCAATGGCGGGGGGCATTCGGGGGGGGATGCTCCTGCGCGCACAGGCTGGGCTGCTGGAACGATTTGTACCGGGGGGGGGGGTGCTGAGAGCGAGTGAGCCAGCCTGTGACTGCTGTATCTGATGGACACCCCTTCCAGCCCGGGGGTGCCTGTGGCAGGACCCCTGGTTCCAGCACTTGTGCCTCGCGGGGGGTTTGCAGGTGGGGGCGCTCTTGCACACACCAGCCGGTTGCCGGGTTTGGTTGGATGTCTCCCTGGAGATTTCGGCACGTGACATAATCTTTAATTAAAGATTAATTCCCGGAGAGTGTAGGACACTCCTGGAGGGGGACTCTCGTGTGCAAATGGCTGAGCTGAGGGGATGCTTGTTCACACACAGGGCGGGGGGGGGAACCTCTCATGCACACATGGAGGGAGTTGGTAGGCAGTGGGGGGAGGTGTTTGTTTGCACACGTTGTGGGGGATGAGGAGTTTGTGGGCGCGGCACCCAAGCATGCACATACTGGGGAGGGGAGTTTGGAGGTAGGGGGAGGTGCCTGTGCCCAAACCATGGGTGGCGTTTGTAGACCATGGGTAGGGGTGGGGGAGCTGGGAGGAAAACGTGTGTTTACTTGGGGGGAGTTAGTAGGTGGTGGGCAGCTGGGGGGACATGCTTGTGTACATGGGGGAGATTGCAGGTGGTGGGGGTTGGGAGGATGCGCCTGTGTACACAGGGGGGAGATGGCAGGTGGTGGCGGCTGAGGGATGCCTGTACATACCCGGGGGGAGATTGCAGGTGGTGGTGGGGACGTGCATTCACACACGGAATTCGCAAGTGATGCGGGGGAGGCACTTGCACTCATGGGGGAATTGCAGGTGGTAGGGGGAGTTAGTATGTGGTGGCAGCTTGTGGGGGATATGTGTGCACAGGGGGAGGGGAGTTTGCATATGGTGGGGATGTGTGCACATTGTGGGGGGGAGTTTGCAGGTGGGGGGATGCGTGTACTCCTGGCCGTGGGGAATGCACATGTAGTGGGCACGCACATGGGGAGAGTTTGCAGGCATTTGGGTGCACATGGTTTGTGTTGGGGAGTAATTGCTTTAGGGAATTAGGCTAGTGTCTGTGTGGACGACTGAACAGCATAACCTCCTAGCAGTAGCACTGAAGGTGCCAGTGTAGCATCTGTTCTTGTCTCTTTTATTTTTTTAAGCTGAGGGGTGGCTAGGAGGGAGGCTGGTAAGTGGTGTGTGAATGTTATTTGTATTGTGGGTTTTCCTTGCTGTTCCAAGCTTTATAACTAAGTACTGTGTTCCAAACCTCTGTATGCCTCTCTGTCAGTCATGTTTGGAAGCAGAGTGGAGTGGTAAAGTTATATTCCATGGTGTCCAATTTCTCTGGGGCAACATTTTGTTGATGCTTTAGGACTCTAACTACAGCAACTGTCAGTGACAATCTTGTAAATCCTGATGTGCACACCCTGTCAGATTCAGGGTAATCTGTAGGGAAGACGCTGTACTGGATTATCCAGTCTATGTACAGTTTTCAGGTTGCTAGCTAGACCCCTGCTATCAGGCCCAACATACTGTTGATCTGTGTGAAGCTGAACGTAGCAGATGCTTCTAGGCTGGTGAAGGTCTTACATCTGTTTTAAGAGTGCTGTGAATTTTCAAAATTATTCTGGGTTTTGCTGCTAAATTGGTTTAACATTTGAAATCAGGAGTTGTAGGAGGTAAGAGGCCATGGTGTTTATATTGCATTATCTTGACCCTTGCTTTGCTTTTAAAAAATAATCGTTGTTGATCAGGATTTTGCTTTTATTTGTAGCAAGATACAAAGGAAATTGTTTAAGATCAAATTACAATGCAAGACCATTTTAATATTATCTATTTTTGTATATCTTTAGTCATACAGAGCACTTCACAGTTACCAGGCTAGCATGCAAATATAAGTAACTTTGTAGCATCTCGTATGTCCTTCCTGTAGGTATGATGGACACCTTGCTCAAGTTTCAGGGGAATGGTTTGGATATGAATAGAATGGGAGGTCCATGAAGTAGGATTTGACTTTCTTAGATGACAGTTTCTTAGTAGTAAACCTGGAGGAAAAGTGGTTTTGAGACTTTGGGACTTGATTCCATTTGAAGCCATCATCAAATGAGAAGGAGTAGCATGGAAGCAGGATTTTTTTCCACGCTGGAGAGATGGAGAAATGGGGGAGCAAGAGACAGACCCCTCGTATTTGAAGTGAGTTGAACTTGGGCTGGAGAATAGAAAGACCTTGGTAGGTGGGAAAATATCTTATCTGCAAACAAAATTAAAAGGAAAAGCAAAAAAAAAAAAGTTTTAAAAAGTTGAATTCAGAAAGAAGGCTCAGGGAGTGTTTGGGGACTAAATGGAAAAGTACCAATGCTAAAACCTTGGGGATTGTTAAAGTGAGGTATAGTGGAAGAAGAATGTTTTGTGCTAGTTACATGTAGTAGGTGTTTTGAATACAGAGAAATAAGAAGAATTGGGTACCCAAGATCTCCACAAAATACTTATAGGCTGGATTTATAGATAGGCTGGATTTTTGTCATGGTCAAATGCAGCATTGAGGATGAGGTAAAAGAAGAGAAGATTGACTAAATATATCATATCAGATTCAATACCATAAAGCCCATTGTAAGCTATTAAAAATGCTAAAATGGTGAGCAAGGGCTGCCTAATAGGGCCAGAAAGAGATGCCTAATAGGTATCTCTCATACCTCATGGGTAATGCTCTCATAGTAGAGGGATGCTAATGTGGAGGTGAATTAGGTATGTTCAAGTCAGGACGGGGATTTGGGAGCTGGATGGACTATTTCTCCAGTGGCTGAATGAAAAGAAAAGATCAGTCATCTATAAAGGCAGAAGGCATGGTTGAATCTTGCAATAGTAGATGATGCTGTATGAAAAGAGTACTGAATGTACTTGGTGAAGGTGGATGTGGGGGTAACTTTGCAGCTCAGCATTTAATGTTGTTTTAACTTCCTGGTGTAAGGAGCCAGGAACGTGAAGGAGCAGTTGTCTAACATTCAGGCATATGAGTAACTTTTACACACACCAGTAAGTGTGTGTGTTTGTAGGTGTATAGCCGATCAACTTCAAATAAACATTTTACTTGTTAAATTGCAAGTCGTTTTAAAATGTAAATGAAATTGAGAAATGCAAAATAAGAATATAAGAATGAACCTACTGGATCAGACCAATGGTCCATCTAGTCCAGTATCCTGTCTTCTGGCCGTGGCCAGTGCTTCAGAGGGAATGAACAGAAGATTGCAATTTATCGAGTGATCCATCCCTTGACTTCTAGTTCCAGCTTCTAGCAGTCAGAGGTTTAGTGATACCCAGAGTATGGGTTCCTGATCTTCTTGGCTAATAGCCACTGATGGCCTTATATGCCATGAATTGGTCAGATTCTTTTTTTGAACCGACTTACAGTTTTGGCCTTCACAACTTCTCCTGGCAATGAGTTCCACAGGTTGACTGTGTGTTGTTTGAAGTACTTCCTTATGCTTATTTTAAAGCTGCTGCCTGTTAATTTCATTGGGTGACCCCTAGTTCTTGTATTATGTGAAGGGGTAAATAACACTTCTCTCTATTCACTTTATCCACATCATTCATGGTTTTATAGACCTCTCTCATATTCCCGCCCCCCCATCGTCTCTCTTTCTGAGCTGAGCAGTCCCAGCCTTGTTAATCTCTTCTCATATGGGAGCTGTTCTATAGCCCCTAATCATTTCTGGTGCCCTTCTCTGTACTTTTTCCAATTCTAGTAGATCTTTTTTTGAGATGGGGTGACCAGAACTGCATGCAGTATTCAAGGTGTGGGCATACCATGGATTTATATAGTGGCATTTTGGTATGGGTACCCAAACTCCAAAATGGGGCTGTCTCACAAGACCATAATATACAGATGCATTGAGTGAATACTACAGTACTGCAGGCTGAAAAATTTGTGATTTGCTTTTTTCAGATTAACTCTGATGAGTATGAATAGCTTAGACGGACACACAAAATGCCTTAATTAAAAACTCTGAATGTAGAAAAATGTTGGCAAAATATGACCCATGCATTTTTCTATGATTAATATAACTGACAGCACTAAACTAGGTTAAATAGTTACAAACTAGTGAACTAGGGTTCATGAATTTCTGGGGTTCATTTTTGACTATCCAATAGTAACTTTTTATTATAACTATAATGAAAATAGACAACTCTATTTGAAAAGTATTTATATCACTAATTGCAAACTAGATTATTAAAATCTGAAGTAAAATAATGAGCAACTGTCAAATTTCAAGGGTGGGGACACTTGGATTTTCAAAAAATAAAGCAAGTTTCTTATGACATTTTTATAGATAGGCATAAAGTTGTAATTTAATGACTTCTGTGTGCCCTAAATTTCCATAGGCTGATATGTTTGTTTCATCTGGATAACAGCCATCTGTGGAGGGGATTACTAGGCAAATGTAAAAGCTTTAAGCAGCTTTACATCTCCTTTTGGAATTTAATTTTAGGGGAAGTAATAGCGTTGTATTTTAAGTAAATGTTACCATATATTTTTTTTGTTTGTTCTGTCTTATGAACAGCTTTCTGTGTATTTTCTGTGAGGCAGCTTACAAGTTGCAACATACCTGCATTCTCCAAAATGTAGTGACTAAAATATTTGGGGAGTATTTGTGATACTCAACTTCAACCAGCCAACAAGTATTTTCTTTTTGTAGAGTAGTTCTGACATCAGGAAAAATTAAAACTTTCTGAGAGGGAAGAGAACTAATTTTGGACAGGAATTTTCTGGACAACTTTATATTTTATTTTACTTTTGTGAAACTGCCCATCTGGTGTTGAGCAGCCAGATGGTGTAATGTGATTACATTGCGGTACTATGAAAAACTATTATGTTCTGACACTAGTTTGCCTGAACTAGTTCTGAAAAGAGTAGCAGTCTACATAAGTTCAAACTTTACATTCAAAATCTGTGTGCTTCAGACAACTAGCATTGTATGTTGTATATGGTGAGCCCTGTAATCTAGCTAGTATATATAATTTTAAATTGTGCCACAAATTGAACTCCTAAAACTAATTTATGACTAGATCTGATTTGCATTTTAAATCATTATTGTATATAAGAACGGCCATATTGGGTCAGACTAATAGTTCAGTTAGCCCAGTATCCAGTCTTCCGATGGTGGCCAGTGCCAGATGCTTCAGAGGGAATGAACAGAACAGGGCAATTTATCGAGTAATCTGTCTGTTGTCCACACCCAGCTTCTGGCATTTAGAGGCTAGAGACACACAGAGTGTGGGATTGTGTCCCTGACCATCTTGGCTAATGGCCATTGATGCTCCATGAACTGATAATTCTTTTTTTGAACCCACTTACCCTTTTGGCCTTCACAACATGCCCCGGCAACGAGTTCCACAGGTTGACTGAGTGTTGTGTGAAGAAATACTTCTTTTTGTTTGTTTTAAACCTTCTGCCTATTAATTTCATTGGGTTACCTCTGGTTCTTGTGTTATGTAAAGGAGTAAATAACACTTCCTTATTCACTTTCTCTACACCGTTCATGATTTTATAGATCTCTCATATCGCCCCTTGGTTGTCTCTTTTCCAAGCTGAAAAGTCCCAGTGTTTGTAATCTCTCCTCATAAAGCTGTTCCATACCCTTAATCATTTTTGTTGCCTTCTCTACCTTTTCCAGTTCTAATAGATCTTTTCTGAGATTGGGCAACCAGAACTGCATGCAGTATTCAAGGTGTGGGAATACCAGGGATTTATATAGTGGCATTATGATATTTACTATCTTTTTATCTATCCCTTTTCTAATGGTTCCTAATATTTTGTTAGGAATGCATTAGCAAACAAACAAGAAATAGTTTTATGAATTGTTTGTCAAAGAAAAAGAAAAAATGGGCACATCTCCAATGTGTCTTTGACATTTTGGGGTTCAACCCAGACCAGTGAGAGGTTGTGTTACTGCCTGCCCTGTAACCCTGGCTGCCTTAAATGCTCTCCTGCTGTGGCTCACAGCCCAGACACCAACCGCCAGCAAACAGGTATGCAATTCCTTAAGCGTCTGTGTGCTGTGCAGCCCTGGTTCAGCACTCCGACCTCAGCAGCCTGCCTACAGCACAACAGCCCCACCAGCTTTGGCTACTAGTTGCAGGATGACCACAACACGCTTCCAAATTTCCCTCAAGCTCTCTGTCCTAAATTGTCCAGCCTGCTCCTGGAACATTCAGAGAAGTTATAAGGTTCATTGCTCCCGTAAAGAGAGAAAAGCCCAGCTTGTTACTTTAACTGATGCTAACAATCACGTCAATTCAAATATAGCACTAGGTTGGTTTAGATTAAAAGTAAAATAAGTTTGTTTAATCAAAAAGAGGTTTTAAGTGAGTTCAAGTACAGGGGTAAAGACGAAAATGGTTATAAGCAGATAAAATTAAAAATAAATTTTCTAATGGCTCAGACCTAACTTAACAAGCTACAGTCTCTGTTCAGGATTTCTTACCCATCTTTCTTCTTTCCAGCTATGGCTAACTTTCTCTCAGTCAGGACCTTCCACAGAAGTATGAGGTGCTGGTTTCCCTTGTTTTCGTAGGCGAAAGATAAATTAGGAGTTCTCTGCTCCTCGCCTTATAATCCAGCAAACCTTTGACAAGTATCTCTCTTAAAGTTCATTGACCTCTTGCTGTTCTTCCCTTCCTGTGGACTTCCCATCCCTCTGTCGATTTGTATGTAAATGGGGCTTCTATTGTTTTGATTCTGTAATGCTTACCTTACACTGGAACCAGGTAGACATCCCTTCTCTCCTGTCTGGGGGAAATCCTGTTTCTCCTTGTGTTTGGTCACAGACTTTAAAGCAGGGGTGGGCAAACTTTCTGGCCCAAGGCACGCACTGGGGTTGCAAAACTGTATGGAGGGCCAGGTAGGGAAGGCTGTGCCTCCCCAAACAGCCTGGCCTCACCCGCATCCGACCCCTCCCACTTCCCACCCCCTGACTGCCCCCCTCAGAACCTCCACCCCATCCAACCACTCCTGCTCCCTGTCCCCTGACTGCCCCGACCCCTATCCACACCCCCGTCCCCTGACAGGCCCCCCGGGACTCCCATGCCTATCCAGTCCTCCCTGTCCCCTGACTGCCCCCCCTGAAACTCTGCCCCATCCAACCTCTCCTGCTCCTTGTCCCCTGACTGCCCCCCCGGGACCCTGTCCCCCTAACCAGCCCCCCCGGGACCCCACCCCCTATTCAAACACCCTGTCCCCTGACTGCCCCGACCCCTATCCACACCCCTGCCAGGCTCCCCGGGACTCCCACGCCTATCCAAGCCCCCCTGTCCCCTGACTGCCCCCCGGAGCCCCCTGGCCCCCCTACCATGCTGCTCAGAGCAGCGTGTCTGGCAGCTGTGCCGCCCGGCCAGAGCCAGACACGCTGCCGCGCTGCGCTGCAGGAGCGTACAGCCCCGCCACCCACAGCGCTGCCTGCGCGACGGCATGGCTGCAGGGGAGGGGCCAGGGGCTTGCCTCCCCGGCCCGAAGCTCAAGGGCTGGGCAGCACGGTCCCGCGGGCCAGATGTGTTAGTTTCCCCACCTCTGCTTTAAAGCAAAATATTAGTGAGTATTCATAATGCCTCATATGGTGATATTCATAACCAGTGTGTCACAGGGTTTCATAAAAGACATGGAATCATAGAATATCAGGGTTGATAGGGACCTCAGGAGGTCATCTAGTCCATCCCCCTGCTCAAAGCAGGACCGATCCCCAACTAAATCATCCCAGCCAGGGCTTTGTCAAGCCTGACCTTGAAAACCTCTAAGGAAGGAGATTCTGCCACCTCCCTAGTAACCCAGTCCAGTGCTTCACCACCCTCCTAGTGAAAAAGTTTTTCCTAACATCCAACCTAAGTCTCCCCCACTCAATACGCTTTTATAATACAGTAATGTTGTACACAACAGTTGATTCAGTTGCTTATCATTTGAGGTTCAGACCCCAGCCAGAGCTCTTTCCCCCACTCACTAAGTTGATGGCTTTGTTTGCTTTTTATGTAAATGTGCCTTTATTTTCTCTGCCTGATGGCCAGGCTGGTCAGACACACACATACACATTCCATTGTCTAGTGGGGGCTGGGTTTATGCCTTGCTTACCAAACACATTTTAAGAACGTAAATCTAGCACACATCCATAACGCTTTGTACACAGCTCATACATATATCACACAAGAATATTAATGATCAGGATCAGTCAATTTTTAGTTTTTCAGTGATATTACATGCCACTTCTTGGGTATATATCATGGCAACAGTGTATTAGGTATAGTGAGCGGGTCAGGTGTGATAAGAGTTGCTGACACAGAACAGTTAACCACCAGTGGACCTCTGCGTCACCATGCCGCTATTAAAGAGGTATTTTTATTTTGGAGAAACGTAATCCGAGTGTAGCAGAATATTCAGAAGGTGCTGAATCTGATTTTTTGAAGGGAAAATAAACTACACAAGCAAATGCTCAGTGGGTAGAGAGGGTGATTGGGGTGGAAGAATAGGAGGGAATGGGGGGGAAGGGGTTGGGGGATCAGAGAGAGGATGGGGACCAGTGGGAGAGGAGGGGACCAGTGGGACGCTGGAAAGGAGGACATGGGGGTGCATGACAGAGGCACTGGGGGAGAATAGGGGTGGGACACCTTTCAGCCACACGTCCCCCACCATGTATGTGCGATGATCTAGGGACTCCCAGCCCACCTAAAGGGGTGTGACAGTCTGTTCCTCCAGGAAGCCAGGTTCTGAGAGGGCTTGTCTTTTGTGGGGGTCTGAACCGCTGTCCCCCTTGTGATATGAGATCTGGGGGGGGTCCCTTGCCCATTTATGGGGATGTGACCTTCCCTGCCTGGCTGTATAAGCCAGGTTATGGGGGCGTGCCTTGCCTTTCTGAGGTTGTCCGAGATCTCTCTCCCTCCTCCCATGTGAACAAGGACCTGAGGAAGAGCCCCTCTGGGGGAGAGTTTAGAACAGGCATGCTCAGAGCATGCACAAAGAACACATTTCTGACATTGGCGTTCTGTAACTACATTAGGAACAAGAGAAAGACAAATAGAAGTATAGGTCCACTATTTAATGGGGAAGGAGAGCTAATGATACAATATCAAGAAGGCTGAGGTGTTTAATATCTATTTTGCTTCAGTCTTCACTAAAAAGATTAATGGTGACCATATTCTCAACACAATTAATATTAACAACAAGGGGGGAAGGAGCATATTCCAAAATAGGGAAAGGTTCTAGAGAATCACAAACTGAATATGAATTGCTATGTTGCAGTTTTGAAAAAAGCTAATACCCTTCTGGGGTATATTAACAGGAGTGTCATGTGTAAGACATGGGAGGTAATTGTCCCACTGTACTTGGCACTGGTGAGGCTTGAGCTGGAGTATTGTGTCCAGTTCTGGGTGCCACACTTTAAGAAAGATGTGGACAAATTGGAGAGCAACAAAAATGATAAAAGGTGACTTCTGAGGAGAGGTTTAAAGAAGGCCGAGGAGGTACCTCGTAATAGTCTTCAGATGTGTTAAGGGCTATTATAAAGAGGACAGTGGTCAATTGTTCTCCATGTCCACTAATGTAAGACCAGAAGTAATCAGCTTAATCTGCATCAAGAGAGAGATTTAGGTTTGTTATAAGGAAAAACATTCTAACTATAAGGAGAGTTAAATATGGGAATAGGCTTCTAAGGGAGGTTGTGGAATCCCCATCTGTAGATGTGTGTAGTTTGGTTATGGGCTAGTGTAATTGTGCCCCCAGTAATATGTACATTCCCAGCAAAACACCTAATACACAGTACACCCAATTGTCCACCCCTTGCATAGGCCATTGATCCTGCTCCTCCATAGTCACAGGAGAGGGGCACATCCAAACATCTTCTGTTGATTTATACTATTTTACACACCCCTCCATTGATTCCCAGTGAGCTCCTCCCCTTCTCATTATTTCCATAGGGCTTGTGGGGACCGCCTTAGTTGCCATTCCATTTCCAGGTACCATGGTAGCTATTACACAGGTGCTGGCCTCCTTGTTGAGCATTTTGCATTCCCATACACATCTCCCCCTCAAGGTCAGCCTTTTGAAACCATCTCCCACCCACATCATGAGATTTTCTGTTCATTAAAACACAACAATGCTAGCAACAAGACAAACACCACAGACAAACACCACAAAACATAGATCCCTGGTATTCTGAAAAAAGAAAAGGAGTACTTGTGGCACCTTAGAGACTAACCAATTTATTTGAGCATGACCTTTCATGAGCTACAGCTCACTTCATCGGATGCATCCGATGAAGTGAGCTGTAGCTCACGAAAGCTCATGCTCAAATAAATTGGTTAGTCTCTAAGGTGCCACAAGTACTCCTTTTCTTTTTGCGAATATAGACTAACACGGCTGTTACTCTGAAACCTGGTATTCTGAGTTATTCTTCCGCTGGCGCCAGCTTGCTTGTAGAGTGTCTGAAAAACAAAAGAAACAATTTCCACCTCCCTGGTGGGGACAGACTATTGCTTAATAATAATACCACTTTTTTTTTTTTTTTTACAAATTTCCTTGCTAATTGCAGGAAAAAAAGAAGAATTACCTTCAGGCTGTCCTTATTTTGTTCTATAGTCAGGCTAGTGAATTACTCCACTCACTAGTCATTTATGAAATTCATGAGGTGGTGTACCTCAGTTTCCCCTCTTGCACAACAGACCATGTTTGCAATAGTTTCTCTGCTGTACCAAGCTTTAAGTTTATTCTCAGGTAATAGCTGAGACACAGCTTCAGATTTTAGCACTATATACACACACAAAATTCTTTTTCCTAACATCACTTGCACTGTGATTACTGTTTTACACAACTGTACCCCGATTACACTTCCATCTTGTACAACTAGACACAACCAGGGGCAGCCAAGTTAAGTTCCATAAGAAACCCCTTACATCCTTTAATGATTTTGATTACATTACCCAATAGTCAAATAATTTTGATCAGATTCTCTCTCTGCCTGCTGCCTGCAGCAGTCCCTTATAGACCATTTCTGTGGGAAAAGGGCCCATTTTCCCTCAGAATAGCTGTAAAGGCTTCTGGGGACAGAAGCATAGTGGTGGTAGTAGCCACTCTACCTGACCCCCTTGGATAATTTAATTACCAAGCTTCCATCCAATGTGACTGCACAGAGTTGAACATCCAGTTACATTTATATAACTGGGTTTTATCATTAAACAAAAACTTCCTTCTTGACATCTCCAAAGTACCCTCCATTAAAACTTCAGAAAAACAAAAGAGTGTGGAAAGGCAGGTTGCACTTTGAAACTTTTTTTTTTTCTTCCCCTTCTTTCTCTCCACTCCCCCAGGACCAAGTCCCAGCTCCAGTCTCTAAAGGTAGTCTGTTAACTCTGCTTTTGACTTTAAACCCTGTTGTGCCAAATCATCTTTCACAACCCCTAACTAATTTACAACCCTTCAGCAGCCCTTGCTGAAGCAGCACCAAACTTCAAAGATTACTGGCAGCCTCCCATAATGCTGCCCTTACTTCAAACCTCTCTCAAGCAGACTGAAGTGCCTCCTTTCCCTGGAAGGCATTCAGTCCCCATGAGCAGGGACCTTCTTCCACTACCCATATACCAAGGAGGGTGGGCTCCTCAGCCACCCCCCATCCCTTTGGGTCCCCTAACACTTCCTTCATTTCCTTTTTAATCTCATCCCAGGTTGACCCCTGCACCTGGTATGGGCCCTGGTTCTTCCTTATCCATTTATCCAGAAAATCCTTTACCCTGGCTTGCCAGAACCCGCAACTACCATCATGAGAGTTCGCGATACCCCCTCCAAGCAGCTGTGCGGACTGTTGGGGAGGGGGACTTACAGGCTGCCACTCACCTGTCCAATGCGATGCATCTGAGTCACGGCACCAAGATATTAGGGGGCTTATTCCTTTACCCACTCACTTCCCTGGTCCTTCTCGCATGAACAGAGAGCAACAATACCCAAAGTCCAAAGGTGCAAACAATTCGATGTTTATTGGGGTGAACTTCCAGCAAGCATGATTCCAGTTTCCTTCCTTAGTGTCCCCCTTCCCAGCTCTGACACCATAGAGCCTTACACCTGTGTCCCTGTTCCCCTTTCCCCCTTTGGCCAAACATGATTCTAATTTCCCCACCCCCATTCCTTTTTCCCATTCCCCCTTTAGCAAAACATGATTCCAATTTCCCCCTCTATTCCCCCCGCACCCACCACCCCTCTCACTTCCTGATTGACTGCAGACTGTATAGTAGAACTTGAGTTCTGCTTAGCTATACCTTAACCAATCATTTTCCTGAAATTTAACTAACCAATCCTAACATATTGTAACATGATTATTTAACCAATTATATCCCACCACCTTAATTAGTTTACACCCAGCAAAATTAATTATACAGCAGACAGGAACAATCACAGAACCAGACAGAGATTATACAGCCAAACAATAGCAAAGTGGGAACTATAATGACAAAACAATAGAGAAGTGAGGATTTCACATCCCAGCTATTGATACCTGAGTTCTTGCCAGACAGGATGCTATCAAACGAAGTTTCCTTTTACATTTTCTAGGCACTTCCCTTTCTCTGGAGGTGATAGGCATTATCAGGACAGGATTGTATTCCTAACAGCCCAATAGCACCTTCTTTCAGTGTGAGTAGTTTGGAATGTGAGGCTGTGACCGTTTGCTTCCCAATTTATGGCTGCCTCTGCTGCTTAGCCAAAGGCCTTAGCCTAAGAACAGGGCCTCAGACTGTCACAGTAAGAGAAAGACCTTACACCGGCAGACAGTGATTTTGATTCTTTCTTTTATACCTCTATAACTAGCCAAATGATAAGAATACACCTAAATTCTTAGAGTACAGGCCTTTACCGACAGGCCTGAATACTATATCCTAACATCATCATTTGAGGTTTTTAAGAACCGGTTAGACAGACTCCTATAATGGATGGTCTAAGTGTACTTGGTCCTTCATCAATGTTTGGGGCTGGACTAGATGACTTTGAGGGTCCCTTCAGGCCGTACATTTCTATGATCCTATGAATATGAGGAGTAGCAGAAGATGTTGGGCTTTTATGGGTGGTGGGTGTCTGTCAGCCCTGAATTCTCCCCTTGTGTGTGTGCGCGCGCGCGTGTGCATATTGGGGTCTAGGGGAGCCCCTCTCTTTGCTCATTATAAGTTCTGGGGTCTGGGGACCCTCCACCTCTTTGTGTGCAATCTTCTTTCCTCTCCATGTGAACTGGGATGGAGGGACTGACAGTAACACAGATTTAAGCCTCTGTAATCTAGAAAATAGTTAAGATACACAGTGTGGTGGGTGGTGGCCAGTGTGTGTGGGGTTTAATCTTTTGTAACCTTTATGTTGAAATGTTTCCAATTAATATTAGGTTGTTAAAATAAGGGTGCAATAAAACCCAACTGAGTGTTTATGTTGGAGCCTCTAGGTTGGTTACAGAAAATGTATTTAGTAGAGGACTACACTTTGAATGATACAACCAAACTTTATCAAAAAGAAAAATTAGTTAAGCAAACAGTCATGCAATTACTACTTACACAACACTACAGTTATACTTACACTGTAACATCTTTGAATGTATCAATGGATGATCAGTCCACAAGAGCAAAGTACAGTTTTATAATCCTGGAACCTAATGGTATCCTTTGGAGGTTAATTGGAGTTCTCCAATTTAGCAAACCTACTCCTTTTATAATCCATTATTATACTAATTAACATTAAATTGCTTTTTACCATAATTATATTTCTGCCACCTCATTATTATTTCTTTACATTACACATTATTTAAATTAACATCTGAACCAATATGCTTCCCATACTATCAATTTAGATTGCATTTTATTAAAACATTCTCAGTTCTTAAAAATGCTTGCTCAGACCAGTTATAACTAAAACATAATGGCAGCATAACCCTGGGTCATGTCCTTGCTAACTTTTACTTTCCTATAACACTCTGTCTTCAACTTATCTCTAACTTTCTCACACTACTGTCAATTTTCCATACTCCTCTCCTAAATTCTACTTATTTCTTTACCTAAACTATTCTATAGGCCAGTGGTTCTCAACCAGGGGTACGTGGACCTCTGGGAGTACGCAGAGGTCTTCCAGGAGGAGGTATATCAACTCAGCTAGATATTTGTCTAGTTTTGCCACAGGCTACATAAAAAGCACTAGCGAAGTTAGTGCAAACTAAAATTTCATACAGGCAATGACTTGTTTATACTGTTCTATATAATGTACACTGAAACATAAGTACAATATTTATATTCCAAATGATTTATGTTATAATTATGCAGTAAAAATGAGAAAGTAAGCAATTTTTCAGTAATAATGTGCTGTGACACTTTTGTATTTTTATGTCTGATTTTGTAAGCAAGTACTTTTTAAACGAGGTGAGACTTGGGGTATGCAAGGCAAATCAGACTCCTGAAAGGGGTACAGTAGTCTGGAAAGGTTGAGAGCCACTGCTACAGGCTACAAGAGGAGGGGCCTGGTTTGGAGGAGGCGTAGACTGGGTGGAACTGGGGCATTGCTGGGGAAGCCCAGCTGAAACAGGGATAGGAGTCTTAGCTGGTGGTGGGTAGTGGGAGTGCGGGGCCCAGCTCTGTGTGCAGATCAGGCTACATAATCAAGGTAGCACGCTCCCCTGCAGTAAGCTGCTGCCTGTGATATGTATATGCAGCAGCATAGGGCAGGAGACAACAAGGAGCAATTTCTTGCATGCTAATGGCTTCTGCATTGCCAGCTAATGGCTCAGCAGGATGGGGAGCTGATAATGTCTGCGGGAGGTGGGATATATGTTGCAGGGAATGGTAGCGTCTTCTCTTATATGCTTAAAGTTTCTGTAACAAACATGTAATAAAACTGCCATGGTTTTGGAAAATAGATTATCCATGAGATTTCTCTTACTGGCCTGTTGGCAACTACACTTGCAAACATTTCAAAGCACAATTATCCCGCATTCTGCTATAACAACGTGTACAGGAGGGGAAAGGAGCGCTGAGGAATTACATAGCAACCATGTGGCCTAATGGAAAGAGCACTGAACTGGAACTATTCCTAACTCTGCCACTGGCTTGCTGGGTGGCCTTGGCCAAGTCACTTCTCTTCTATCCCTCCGTTTTCCATCTGTAAAATAGGGATAATGATGTAAAGTTATTTTAGACCTGCTGATGAAAAGCACTATATAAAAGCTAGGTCTTTCGTTATTACCTAGCCACAGTGGCATATCAAGTGCTAACCTAGCTCATTCCACAGCTAAGCCACCTCTACCAAGAATGTTTATCTGTGGTTCTTGTATTTAATCCTGGGGATATTGTGAGCTGCATTGTCCTAGAAGAACATAACCGCCCTGGAGGGTCATAGATGGAGATATGGTTGCTGGGTCTCAGTCTGTTGATGGCTTTGAAGATCAAGAGCAAGGTCACTGGCATTGGGAGTCAATGAAAGGATGTGAGCACATGAATAGTGTGCTCGTGGCATCTCCTCCTGTACATAGGTGGACTGACACACTCTGCTCTTTTGCTTTCAGCCCCAAATCCAGTAAAAAGAGGAACCTGTACAATGAAGATAATTCTAGTGGCAAAACACTGGCCATTTTCAGAGATGGTTACTTTTTGGAGACTTAGTAAGGTCTCCTGATGGTGCACAACAATTTAGGATGCCTTTTGCTGGTGGTTGAGCAATTTTAGGACCTTGAGGTTAGATTGCCCTTTAGTGGGGTCTTCGGGTTGCTGTTTTTAAGACTGGTTTATTATATGCTTCTGGTGGATTTTCCAAGATACAAGGGTATGACTTCTGTTTCAGGACTTCAGTTTACCACTCTTTTCCATTCCCACGTCTTCCTCCTGGCACCCCCCTCCATTCTGAAATCGAGGAATAGGAACTCTTGAAAGTGGCTTGCTCCTGATCCAACTGGGTTAGATTTCCTGGGTCTTCCTATCAACGTCACTGTAAGCAATAGTAAGAGAACGACTTGAATTCACTGTGTGACAGAAGCTGAGTGCCTTTGACCTCCCCCCAAAAAGCACCATTAGCCTATTAATGCACACTGTGACATCATGTAATAGTGTTAATTATGACTTCTTTACTTCATATTTTATTTTTAAGAAAACATAAAATTGTGTGTGATGGTATGGGATACATCCTTCCACTGCAATGTAATTTTTCTCCTAGAAAGTCAGTTATAGTTACAAACTGCTGCTGAAAGGGAATATTGGCACTTGGCAGGGAGGAGGCATATTAAAACTTTCTTCCCTCTCCCAAGCTGCCTTTGCAGCTGAAGTCTCTGTATTCTTATATATAACTTTAAAAATAGGGGAAAAGGTTTAAAAAAATAGGATTTTTGTTGTTGTTTATTGATGAAATCCTAGCTGTGAATCTTTGGGGGTTGATGCACTGATATTACATCAATAAAGCACAGTTGGCCAATCATCGATCATTGCTACACTCAATATTAATTATCCAAGGTAAATCTCTTGTGCAGTCTGACTTCTGGACTATTCAGGACTTCTGTGAGTGTGTGTATTCCCTTCTCATGAATGAGAGCCCCTGGTATAACTTCTTGATTTTTACCGAGGTAAGGATTGCATAGAATTAAAGGAATTTGATCTTTGTCCATTGCGAATATGCAAATGACGGTAACTTTTATAGCTAGTCTAGTAAAATAGATTTATGCTGGTGTTAAAAGACTGCCTTTAAAGTGGAAGGAATAGGGACTTTTTAGGCCCTGTTTTCATCAGGGCTAATGATAGACCTGTCTGCCTTTTAAGCAAAGAGGGAAAACTGATTTGGTAAATGAAATTGGTTGTGCTGTGATTTGGATAATAGTCTGTTGCAAGTATTAGAGAAGGTAAGGTTGGTGAGATAATATCTTTTATTGGGCCAACTTCTGTTGGTGAAAGAGACAAGTTTTCGAACTACACAGAGCTTTTATTTAGGTCATATTGCAAATATTGTAAGGTTGCCCTTTGATTATAAGTAAGGCTACGTTTTACTCATGGGTATTTTTAGTAAAAGTCACAGACAGGTCACGGGCAGTAAACAAAAATGCACGGCCCATGACTTTTACTAAAAATACGAGTGAATAATTGAGGGGTGCTGCCCAGGGTCCCCGCAGGTGCGGGGGGCATGGTGCGGGCAGTGGCACATGGTCTGGGACCCCTGCTGGTAATGCGGGGGGAAGGGGTGGGCAGGAGAGGGAGTTAGCGGGGCCAGCAGGATCCCTACCTGGCTTCTTGCCTCCCCCCCCAGCAGCAGCAGAGTTTGGATGTGGGAGGGGGCAGGGGGTTGTGGCATGGGATGGGGTGAGGCGGGGTCTGGGTGGCACTTACCTGGGGGGCTCCCCAGAAGCAGCAACATCCCCCTCGGTCAGCTGCTAAGCGGAGGCGTGGCCAGGCAGTTCTGCACGCTGCCTCTGCCTGCAGGCGCCGCCCCTGCAGCTCCCACCGTCCGCAGTTCCTGGAAATCACCCTAACTTACTAAGACAGAGGACTTAAGTGGTTGGAATGGCAGTAATGTGAAAATGTCTGTAGTTTGATTTGTGTTTTCTGTTTTATTAACAGGACTGTGATGGGTAATACTCCTGATCTGAATTGATGGATCCAACAGAAGCTAAATGAACATGTAAGAAATGTTTTGTATGGTCTTTGTATTGTGCATGATTCTGGGTTTATTTGGTAAAGATATAGTTGATTTCGGTGGGAGAGAGGGAAGGGAAGACTCTCTTCTTAAAGACTCTGCTTCGGAAATCATGGGGGCTACATGAGAATCTCAGCTTTCATTGAAAGTTTTTGGTCCTCGTGATTTGAGAGATGCTGTAAACATGAACTCCAACAACTTAATATACAGAAGATAAGAGAAGTCTGCTGCTTGCCAGGGGCTAAGATTTGTGATGTGACGGAGAGACTGCCAAGACTCATCAAGCCCTCGGATCGCTACCCCTTCCTGCTTCTCCACGTGGGCACCAATGATACTGCCAAGAATGACCTTGAGCGGATCACTGCGGACTACATGGCTCTGGGAAGAAGGATAAAGGAGTTTGAGGCGCAAGTGGTGTTCTCGTCCATCCTCCCCGTGGAAGGAAAAGGCCAGGGCAGGGACCGTCGAATCGTGGAAGTCAACGAATGGCTACGCAGGTGGTGTCGGAGAGAAGGCTTTGGATTCTTTGACCATGGGATGGTGTTCCATGAAGGA
Source organism: Chelonia mydas (assembly GCF_015237465.2). NCBI lineage: Eukaryota > Metazoa > Chordata > Testudines > Cheloniidae > Chelonia > Chelonia mydas. The sequence continues at coordinate 77,816,386 of NC_057854.1, forward strand.
GGAGTGCTGGGCAGAGACAGGCTCCATCTTACAAAGAGAGGGAAGAGCATCTTTGCGAGCAGGCTGGCTAACCTAGTGAGGAGGGCTTTAAACTAGGTTCACCGGGGGAAGGAGACCAAAGCCCTGAGGTAAGTGGGAAAGCGGTATACCGGGAGGAAACACAGGCAGGAACATCTGTGAGGGGAGGGCTCCTGCCTCATACTGAGAATGAGGGGCGATCAGCAGGTTATCTCAAGTGCTTATATATGAATGCACAAAGCCTTGGAAACAAGCAAGGAGAACTGGAGGTCCTGGTGATGTCAAGGAATTATGACGTGATTGGAATAACAGAGACTTGGTGGGATAACTCACATGACTGGAATACTGTCATGGATGGTTATAAACTGTTCAGGAAGGACAGGCAGGGCAGAAAAGGTGGGGGAGTAGCACTGTATGTAAGGGAGCAGTATGACTGCTCAGAGCTCCGGTACGAAACTGCAGAAAAACCTGAGTGTCTATGGATTAAGTTTAGAAGTGTGAGCAACAAGAGTGATGTAGTGGTGGGAGTCTGCTATAGACCACCGGACCAGGGGGATGAGGTGGATGAGGCTTTCTTCCGGCAACTCGCAGAAGCTACTAGATCGCACACCCTGGTTCTCATGGGTGACTTTAATTTTCCTGATATTTGCTGGGAGAGCAATACAGTGGTGCATAGACAATCCAGGAAGTTTTTGGAAAGCGTAGGGGACAATTTCCTGGTGCAAGTGCTAGACGAGCCAACTAGGGGGGGGAACTTTTCTTGACCTGCTGCTCACAAACAGGGAAGAATTAGTGGGGGAAGCAAAAGTGGACGGGAATCTGGGAGGCAGTGACCGTGAGTTGGTTGAGTTCAGGATCCTGACACAGGGAAGAAAGGTAAGCAGCAGGATATGGACCCTGGACTTCAGGAAAACAGACTTCGACTCCCTCAGGGAGCGGATGGGTAGGATCCCCTGGGGGACTAACATGAAGGGGAAAGGAGTCCAGGAGAGCTGGCTGTATTTCAAGGAATCCCTGTTGAGGTTACAGGGACAAACCATCCCGATGAGTCGAAAGAATAGTAAATATGGCAGGCGACCAGCTTGGCTTAACGGTGAAATCCTAGCGGATCTTAAACATAAAAAAGAAGCTTACAAGAAGTGGAAGGTTGGACATACGACCAGGGAAGAGTATAAAAATATTGCTCGGGCATGTAGGAATGAAATCAGGAGGGCCAAATCGCACCTGGAGCTGCAGCTAGCAAGAGATGTCAAGAGTAACAAGAAGGGTTTCTTCAGGTATGTTAGCAACAAGAAGAAAGCCAAGGAAAGTGTGGGCCCCTTACTGAATGAGGGAGGCAACCTAGTGACAGAGGATGTGGAAAAAGCTAATGTACTCAATGCTTTTTTTGCCTCTGTCTTCACTAACAAGGACAGCTCCCAGACTGCTGCGCTGGGCATCACAACATGTGGAGTAGATGGCCAGCCCTCTGTGGAGAAAGAGGTGGTTCGGGACTATTTAGAAAAGCTGGACGTGCACAAGTCCATGGGGCCGGACGAGTTGCATCCGAGAGTTCTAAAGGAATTGGCGGATGTGATTGCAGAGCCATTGGCCATTATCTTTGAAAACTCGTGGCGAAGGGGGGAAGTCCCAGATGACTGGAAAAAGGCTAATGTAGTGCCAATCTTTAAAAAAGGGAAGAAGGAGGATCCTGGGAACTACAGGCCAGTCAGCCTCACCTCAGTCCCCGGAAAAATCATGGAGCAGGTCCTCAAGGAATCAATCCTGAAGCACTTACACGAGAGGAAAGTGATCAGGAACAGTCAGCATGGATTCACCAAGGGTAGGTCAAGCCTGACTAATCTAATCGCCTTCTATGACGAGATAACTGGCTCTGTGGATGAAGGGAAAGCAGTGGATGTGTTGTTCCTTGACTTTAGCAAAGCTTTTGACACGGTCTCCCACAGTATTCTTGTCAGCAAGTTAAAGAAGTATGGGCTGGATGAATGCACTATAAGGTGGGTAGAAAGTTGGCTAGATTGTCGGGCTCAACGGGTAGTGATCAATGGCTCCATGTCTAGTTGGCAGCCGGTGTCAAGTGGAGTGCCCCAGGGGTCGGTCCTGGGGCCGGTTTTGTTCAATATCTTCATAAATGATCTAGAGGATGGTGTGGATTGCACTCTCAGCAAATTTGCAGATGATACTAAACTGGGAGGAGTGATAGTTACGCTGGAGGGCAGGGATAGGATACAGAGGGACCTAGACAAATTGGAGGATTGGGCCAAAAGAAACCTGATGAGGATCAATAAGGATAAGTGCAGGGTCCTGCACTTAGGACGGAAGAACCCAATGCACAGCTACAGACTAGGGACCAAATGGCTAGGCAGCAGTTCTGCGGAAAAGGACCTAGGGGTGACAGTGGACGAGAAGCTGGATATGAGTCAGCAGTGTGCCCTTGTTGCCAAGAAGGCCAGTGGCATTTTGGGATGTATAAGTAGGGGCATAGCGAGCAGATCGAGGGACGTGATCGTTCCCCCCTATTCGACATTGGTGAGGCTTCATCTGGAGTACTGTGTCCAGTTTTGGGCCCCACACTACAAGAAGGACGTGGATAAATTGGAGAGAGTCCAGCGAAGGGCAACAAAAATGATTAGGGGTCTGGAACACATGACTTATGAGGAGAGGCTGAGGGAACTGGGATTGTTTAGTCTGCGGAAGAGAAGAATGAGGGGGGATTTGATAGCTGCTTTCAACTACCTGAGAGGTGGTTCCAGAGAGGATGGTTCTAGACTATTCTCAATGGTAGAAAAGGACAGGACAAGGAGTAATGGTCTCAAGTTGCAGTGGGGGAGGTTTAGGTTGGATATTAGGAAAAACTTTTTCACTAGGAGGGTGGTGAGACACTGGAATGCGTTACCTAGGGAGGTGGTAGAATCTCCTTCCTTGGAAGTTTTTAAGGTCAGGCTTGACAAAGCCCTGGCTGGGATGATTTGATTGGGGATTGGTCCTGCCTTGAGCAGGGGGTTGGACTAGATGACCTCCTGAGGTCCCTTCCAACCCTGATATTCTATGATTCTAAGATAAAAAAGACCCAGTTCTTTTAAATCTCTTGACTTTTGGGGGCCTGGCTCCTGACTTTTGGGGTTGGCACTACTGCAGTACCTCATTTTCTCTCTTTCTCTGTAACATGGTCTCTACTGCTGCTCCCTTACACCTACGTTTTCTGATGGATACATTTGCATCAGTTGGAATGTGTTAATTTGCTGCAGCTACTGAGTAGCAACTCTATCCCTTTTACCCTGGTGAACTTATATCTGTGAAGCATTCTCCCAGTGATATGTCCTTTTTCCCAGCGTTGGGCCTGTCCTTATGTGGTTGCACCGCAATGCCCTAGAGCTAGGGCAAAGTTGAAAAGGTGGTGGGAGCTCTGATTGAGGCACTCTGACCCTGTTCTTTGAATGTCTTGAATAATTTTGGGTTTAAATCTCAGCCATGACACTATGCTATGCTTCCTTTCTTTCTTTTTAAAAATAAAACTTCAGTCTGTAATAATAGCTCTTGCCATGCAAGGGTCTCAAAGCACTTTACAAATACTGATGATTTAATTGAGGCTCACAAAACCCCTGTGCAGTGGTGGTATTTATCAGTTTATTTATTATCCCCATTTTATAAATCAGGAAACAGAGAGAGCCCGAATAACTTGTCCAGGGTAACACAGGAAGTCTGTGACATAGCAGAAAAGAGAAGCCAGAGCTCCTGAGGGCCAGTCTGAACCTTAACCAAGTCTTAAGTTTCGGGGGAAAGAGGGCTACAGCATACTCCTCCATGTCTCCCAAGCTGCCATTTTAAGTTCCTAAATAAAACACAAATCAAAATAAAAAATCTCTGTACTTCAGTTCCCTATCTTGAAAATAATTCACAGGGGTGTCGGCAGGATAAACTCACTGCCATAGTATCTAGTGGTGACACATTTGAGTGCCATAGAAAGGCCTATAAATAAATTTTATCTCCAGCCATATTCTAAAGATGGGCTTAAGGGTCACAGACCAGCTAGAGTAAACCTCTATGTTAAGTATGTATCAAGCAACCATTTTTGAAGGGTAGATTCTAATTGCTGTAGACACCTGAAGTCTTAACTGCTCTGCTGTAAGTGGTTTATTGCAACAGTATCTGATCTGTGGTGTAAAAATCCTCAGAGGAAAACATGAAACTCATGTGAGGGTATCATCCAAATTGTTAATCAGAGAGGCAGGTGTGCCTCCCTGTGGAGTGGGTCTGTTCCTCTAAAGCTGCAGATATCCATGGACCTGTGTGGCTCTCAGCACAGCTGTGAGAGGTAAAGGCCATGCTTGTGGGGGCCCTATGCCACTATGCTGGTTTCTAGATCCAGGGCAGCATGGCATCTGTGGGTCTAATGCTGCTTTCTCTGTCTCCTGGAAGACCCAGCCAGCTTTATCTTACGAGTGCAAGTTCTTTTGGTTTCCAGAAGGCCAGTGCTGTGGTCAGTGGCCAGGCCAATAGATTTGTTCCATTCAGATCTCTCCCAGCCTATTTTTTTTTTTGCCAATTGTTGTTTCAAATTTTAAAAATACAAAATTAGGCACAGACTTGAACTGATTGCCACGTGGTGGGACTTTTCGTTAAACTTCAAACCTATACGAATTTTTCTCATCAGGTTCATAATTCTTCCTTTGCTCCTTCTATATCACGTATACTAATTTCAGAGTTTGGAAGACATTTATTTTTCTCTTAGGTAATAAGCCCACAGAGATCAGTCTATGATGAAACTGTACTTAACCAAGTAGTGACTCTTCTATAAATAAAATTATGTTGCTTGGTTATAGAGTCCCTTATGACTTTAGAGAAATGGTCTTACTGTTCCTCTAATAATATACACCACTATAAAAAAACAATTGGATTAGTTTCTCTGCATCGTGATTCTTTATCCTCTTTCTGGGATGCTTGGTGACTTAATTTGTAATTTGTTATCTAAATACCGTGCACGAAAAATTGTCTTGTCTGGTCTATCTGTATTTAAATATTGGTTCTATTTATTGTGCTGTAATCACCGGGTTTCATAGATTTGTTTGTATATAGAAAGTTTATATGGCTTGAGCCCAGCGACATCTGTTGTATACCTGCTTTAATCTTCTAGATGTGTTAGATACTACTGTTAATCTAAAATGTTCTTGCTATTTTAGGAGATGCCTATGTAGGAGATTTTACCAGCAATTGTACTAAATACTTCACTGCTGAACCAGTTGCTCAGGTACTCTGGCTGTCTGTTGCTATGGGAGATTGGAAGACTGTTACAGTGCCACCACTGTCATCAGGTAACTATTGTAGTTAGAAGACAAAATTGGGAACAATTTTAATTTATGGGGTTGGAGAATCACTAGTGGTACAATATTTTACAGGCTGCTAACCAGCTAGATTGGAGTTTGTCACAAAATATCTGACTCTTTAAGTGGAAATGTCAAATAATATAATTGTGTTTATACTACAATTTTTACTGGTTAAGGTAGTTTTACAGAATTGTTACCTTTAAAAATTACTCTACTATATGTGAGAGAATTCTAAACATTCATGCTTTTTAGTCAGTGAATGTCTCACATTGCTGTAACTTTTGTTTTGTTTTCTGCTTCTCTTTTGTCTTGTGTTTTGATTAACAGTGTATTAAAGGCAAGACTTTTTTTTTTAATGTATTTGGGGTGGTGAGAGAGTAAATTAAAATGTACAATGAAACTTAATATGTAAGAATCCTCAGTACATATCTTGGGCATGTATGAGAAATAGTAACCTAAATAAGCAAAATGAACTAGTAATCAGAATGATTTTTATAAGAATCTTTTTTTGGGAGGGGAGAGGAATTTTTTTATGAAATGACTTATTTAAAATCTTATTGATGCTTTACTTTTTGGTAGAAACTCAAATTCCTAGCATTTTGTTTACAGTATTTCCCCCCAAACTTTTAATAGTTCTAAATGTCACTTCTAAAGTTCCTAAACAATGATGAATAACCCTGTTTTAGTCTCTTGAATTGATTTAAATAATTAGTCCTAAACTTGTTTCATAATATTTTGAATTGTAGCTAGCAAAACCACTTCTCAGAATACCTCAGAAAAAAAGATGTCCCCCTCAAGTTTAAACATGCAACAAGTGCTACACTCGCCACTGCCTTTGTCCAAAAGTACGCACAGCTTTTTCAGTGCCTTCTGCACAGAAGAGAATGTTGAACAGAGTATCTCCTATCTTAACAGGGTAAGCCACTTTCTCAAGTGGGGTCATTTAATATAACTGTCAATCAGTCGTGGAAATGAGTGTGAGTATTCTCTGGGGTGAGAGAGTTTATTCCCATGAAGTAGGCTTTTCTTTGGTTACTAATTGGAAGCCAAAGGGGTTTTTTTTTCCTTGCAAAAATGAATGTCTTCTAGTGTGCTGTCTGAGAATTTTGTCAAGCATAGAAAGAAATTGGTCCAATTATTGCTCTCTCTGTCCCTTACTAGGAGCTGACAACATTAGGTTTCCCTTCTCTTTATTCGGAGTGCAAAGATAAAGAATTAAATATAGTATCGGTCTTAAATTGTGTGAATGAACTGCTTGTACTCCAACGCAAGAACCTCCGCGCTCAGGAAGAGGTGGAAATCCAGCATCTGAAATTGGGTAGTGATATGGACCACCTGCAGAACTGCTATGCTAAAGTAAAGGTAGAAAATCTATTCTTTCTTACTCCTATCATAATGCAATGTGGCACTTTCAGCTAACAAATGTTATAAATTCTCAGTAAGGTTATTTTGCTGATTTATTAAGACTTAATTGTCCTACAAGTTTTTTTTCTGAGGTGTGTTTTCTAACTGATGGAAAACTCATTAAATGTAATGAAAAATGAGTGAAGAAATAGTTCTCTAATAAAGACATGGATACTTTGTGAACAGTTTAGTGACCAGCTGTTCCTGAAGAAAATTGATTAGATTAGAGGGTGGTAATTCATTATGGAAATGAAGATCTTGGAAGATTTGGCCGGTTTATCTTTAAATAGGATATTGTGAGTGTTGCTAGATTTTTCAATCCTAGAAAATAAATTACTTCATGTAGCCATAACAAGTATAGCAAGGTTACTCATGTTGCTCATCCTGATTCCAAAGGACCATCTCCAAAGGCTATTGTGTAGTTCGTTCTCCATATCCATTCAGTTCTTGGCTTCCCTGAAAAGCCTGAGGACAACTGTCCTGTCGCAATGACTATTCAAAAGCAGTCAGCAACAGTTTTTTGGTTACTGGTTTGAATTTAGACCGAATTGGTAGATGAGGCTCCATAATCTGTTACAATCCAGCCCCCCCCAAAATTTTAGGCTAAACTGTAAATGACAGTCAGTTATTGCTTGTGACTTAGATGGCATGAACTGAATGGAAAAATTGTATTTGAAAATAGGTATAGTTGCTTTATTAGCAGATTCTGAGTTGTGGCTCAGCTTTAAAATAAGCTTCTTTTTCATGGTAACATTTTAGCAAGGCAGCTGTTGCCCCTCTTAGTTCTACTTGGCAAGAAGATTGGCTACCCCTACCACTTTTGCTGCTATTTGTACTGCAATAGCGCCCAGAAGTCACAGTTTGAATTAGGATGCCATTTTTCTAGACACTGTGCATGAACCCACAGGTAGACAACAGTTCTATCCTGAGGTGTGTGTAATCTGCATGAAAACAACGCTAGCATGTAACATTAAAATGCTATTGTACAACTGCACTCCTGCTTTTAAAAACTTAACTTATGTATTATATTAACCCCTCAGCAAAGTCATCCAAACTACTTACCCCATGTGCAGGTGTGTTCAAAGAGAGAAATTATGCATCTTACTTCCACAGAGCTTTTGTGCTGAAGCTACCCTAATTTGGCCCACAGTATGTAAATTTTGTGTGTACCTTCCTGCCCCCTCCAAAAGCAGTATGATGGAGTGATCCATTGTTACAGAGGTGGTATTGTGCAGGATGTTATCTATTGGTGAGCTATTCCTGCATGTATTTATCACTTCCACATGTTTCTTCATCCATAGCCCTTGACATATGCAAAGAAAAGGGCCCTATGAACTCTGCTGTTCCATGCTATGGAATTTACTGCAGAGCTCACCTCTAGCTGCAGCTTTTGTTTTTTTTAAAGCACAAAAGTAATTTCCGCCACTTATGGTCATGAAGAAAATTTCGAAAATATGAACCTACAGTGATGTCTGCTTGAATGTGCACTGAAACAATATCTGTAGGGAAGGTATGAGCTGCCCCATTCGCCTCTGTGATGGCAATTCAAAAATCAACATGATTTTAATGATCATTTTAATAGAAACATCCAGCTAACGTACTTATCCAAGCCAACAAAAGCTCCAGCTGCCAAAACATCTAGCTTCTCCTCTGACTTCTATGGAGAAGGCAAGCATTGCGGCATATTGAATACTTAATAATTTAATGGCAGAGAAAGAGTAATTGCATTCAGTATCAAACTGAAAGTTGTAGTGCTGTGTTGTTTATATTCATTTCCGTATTTAACTCAGTAAAAATCCCCATGAAGTGAAGCTGCTACAGAACTAGCAATCTGCTGCACTGGGGTAACCATATTATCTAGGCCTCTTGCCGTAGAAATAAAGATTAATTTGTCATAGAGGGGCCTTCCCTGTGTATTGGGCTTCTGATATTTCAGCAAGAACAAACTTGTCTCAAATTGTTTTTTTTTCTTTTGTAATTATTATTTGAGATTGAATTATGGGTACTTTTTTTAGGAGCAACTGGAAGCTTCTAGAAGGGAAATAGTGGGACTTCAAGAAAGAGACAGACAACAACAATGTAAGAACAGAAATCTGCACCAGTTACTTAAAAATGAAAAAGATGAGGTGAGTCAGCCTGTACATCTACACAAATCATTCAGACAGTTTTGACTAATCTTACAGAAAACCTCAGGTTTTAGTAACATTTTATTTTAAAAGAATACATAAAGTCAGGCTTGCATAGAGAAAGTTAGCAAATTTCATATGTGGTCATTGTGAAGTTTGGCATACTAGCTGCTAATGGGATGCAATTCATGTGCAAATCAGGTTGATTGGTTCAGTTGATAAAAATGGTGGTCTCATATAAATACACGTGCAGTCTTGTGATGCCTTTTTAAATGTATCATTCTGAGTTAGGTCAGCTAAAGCCTGGCTGCTAGGCTCTGAGACCCAGCTATTTGCCAAAGCCTTTCTACTAATGTATAACAAAACCAAAGTAACACTTCATATATGTGTAGGAGAGCAAACAAAAAAAACATGCAGCCAAAACCTGGAATAGCTCCTTTAACCTTGAAGAGGGAAAGGCTAGAATCCACTTGGAAGTTTATTGTAAACAATATTTTGCCTAAATTAACTGTATGGTGCTTAGGGAAAACCTGAGCAGGAGTTCTATGTGCACACACATGTAAATACATTTATTGTTGTTTGGATGACAACAGTGCCTAGGAGCACTAGTCATGGACCTGGACATTTACACAATTAGCTTTTCTGTAGTGCCTATCCCAGTGGTGTCTATATGTAAGTAGCATCTTAATGTTCAGCTAAAAATATTGGACAGAGACTGAAAGTTACTAGGCCTTAAAATTTATATTTTATACAAATATTTATACCAAGCTCTTTTATTTTTGTTTTTAAGTTTAAAGGAATGTATGTGCACAACCTTTAGTTGAAAATGTATGGGGTTTTGAGTTTTTTAGGTGCAAAAATTACAAAATATTATTGCAAGTCGTGCTACTCAGTACAATCATGATATGAAGAGGAAAGAAAGAGAATACAACAAACTAAAAGAACGCTTACATCAACTAGTCATGAACAAAAAGGATAAAAAAATAGGTAAGTAAAGTCTTCTACATCGTAGTGATACAGTAAAGCTTCATGTTCAAGATATTTACTTTAGCATCTAGCATTAACAATATGCCAGGCTCCTTACTTAGAATGCACTTTGGTATCCAGAATAGTAGGTCATAAAGAGGGTTTTGCATAAAATATGTAGTATTTAATTAAACTTAACTTTTCATAGACTTAAAGAAAACTTTGAATTTCTATTTTTACTAATGTAAGAATGCCCTGTAAGAGTTTTTGAGTATCTCCCCTTGTTTTGATAGGCACAAACCAAAGAAGGCCAGTTGGCTGCCTGATGAGAATCATGATCAGTTCCTAAATTAAAACATTTCCCCCCTTATAATTTCTACCTTTGCTAGTACCACTTCAGCTCTGATGGTGGTAGGAACAACTCTTAGTGCTAATGTAGACAGGGCTGTAAAGAGCACTTTAAGTACTATATTTGTGTCCCCCAGCTATCGCAGGTTTAATCAAAACTGCTTAAAATTTTGGCAACCACCTGGAGGCCTGGAACCGCACTAATGTTAGCGAAGGTGGGAGATTCTAGACAGGAAATAAAACTAGTGTAGGCACAGCCTATGGAGGGGAAGGGGGAAGCAGTTCTGTGTCACCTCATTGCAACTTTTATTAAAAAAAAACTTAGGGTGCTCTGCCACTTCTAAATAAGACATAAAACAAATAAGGATCATTAGGCTGTTCTGTCACACAGTGAGCGTGTTTCTAAAAGAGACACCATCATTTTAGAAACTCTACAGTCTTTTTCATTTATTAATTTTAGATGTTACTTATAACTTTACCATCAACATTTCCTCTCTTCCTTCCATTATCTACATTTCTCGTTTTGTTTTCAGGAGAGTTTGGTCTTATGTTAATCCAAAGGTTGATTTTTATATTCAGTCCTGTAAGGCCTCTTAATGTAAAGGCAAATGGAGGGTTACCTGAATATTTAGATATACTTTGGGGATTTTTACTTCACTCTGAAATGTCTTTAATTTCCCTTCTCATTTGCAGCTATGGATGTTCTAAATTACGTAGGTAGAGTTGATGGGAAGAGAGGTGCTTGGAGAACTGGTAAAACAGAAGCCAGGTAAGTTGATAGCTATATAAATACATACTTTAATCAAAGTGTATTTTGCAATTATTTATTTATTGTAAGGCTTCTGCTTTCAGGAATGAAGAAGAAATGTACAAAGTTTTGCTAGGTGGCTATGAACAACGCCAAAAACAGCTTCTAGTGGAAAATGCTGAGCTCAAGAAAGTTCTTCAGCAAATGAAGAAAGAGATGATTTCACTTCTCCCACCACAGAAACAGAAACCTAAGGAAAGAGCTGAAGATGGCATTGGGCCTGTAAGTGTTCTTATTTTTGTTTAAAAAACAGCAGCTTTCCACTGCATGCATCCAATGAAGTGAGCTGTAGCTCACGAAAGTGTGTGCTCAAATAAATTTGTTAGTCTCTAAGGTGCCACAAGTCCTCCTTTTCTTTTAACAACTATATACTGAACTAGTACTATGCACAGTCATTGGGACATACAAAAATATTACTCTAGCTTCTTAAAACTTGCCACCTGCACTAGTTACTGTGTCGCATGAGAATTCCACTGTTCAAATGGACCTAAATAGGCTGTCCAAATCCTGCATTTTTCTCAGATCAATATTTGGGTATGGAAAATGGACTTAGGTGCTGATTTTCAATGCCCTAATGTGATTGGACAACCTCTTAAGGTGCTTATGTTGAAAAATTGTACTTCCAGTATGTACTGTATCTAGAAAAAAATGAGGTTATAAGTAGGGTAGGCTCTAAGTCCTACAAGCAAGATGGATCAGTGTTTCTGCTAAAAATCTGCAGCTACTATCAGGAAACGTTTATCACTAAATTGAATGGTTTTCAGTTCTGCTAGTAATTCCCTTCCATTGTTCACGTTGGGGCCGTCACACATTGCTTTATTGCTTGTCGATGTTGTGGCAGAAGTGGGTATGAAAACGTATGTAATCATAAATAGAATCACAACTGTTGTGGATGAGATGTCGAACAGAGCTGCTTGATTAAGTGGTGTTTTGGGGGATTCAGTAGGTTTAGGCATTTTACTGAAATTGAGATATTACATTGTGCTTGGCGTTCTTGCCACAGGGTATGAGTAATTCTCCTTAACTTCACTGAGAATTACTTGTATATCCTGCAGCAGGCAAAACAGACCCACAGTGTGTTTAGTGCTCTAATTAGTATGTCAAGTGTCTGACTCCTTCTTTAGGAAAGAATCTTACGTTAGGTTGAAATTCCACTTTATAATGTAGTACTGCAACTCAGTATTGTGGAACTGTTTCACTGCTAAGGCCCCATTTATACAGAGGATGCATGTTACATACTGTGGCTATAGTCCTGTAAATGGATATGCACAAGTGGACTCCCATGCCGGCTGGGACCCAGTGAAGACAGTGGGGTTCGGCGCAAACTCTGTGGGCCACCCATGCAGATCCAGCTTCAGGACTGAGGGATACATGTGCTTGCGTACCAAGACAAACTGGAGGAATAACAGGACTTTATGCTTTGCAACGAAATGTTCTTAGGTGACTGCATCAAATTTCTACAGTTCTTTGTTGATCTCTTGGGGTATAACTTTTTTTATAGCAGACTTAAAAAACCAAACAAACACACATAAGCCTCATTTAATTTATTGGAGGGGCATTCAACTACTTTGTAAAATGAATAACCAGCGGAGTCTAAGTAGTGACTGCTAAGTACTTATGGGTAGAGCTCTGTGCGGATACAAAATTTGTATCTGCATCTGATTTGCGATCCGCAAAAATGATCCACGGATGAGGATATCTGCAGCTATAGAGCTGATATCTGTGGATTTGCAGGGCTGTACTTATGGGGCATATGCATTAGCTGCTCTCCAAATGCAAATATTTCAGCAATTTTTTTTACTTCTGTATATTCTAAAAATCTAGTTGGACCGATGGATTAACTATTTGCAAATACTCACAGGCAAAAGCAGCCCTGGGTTCATTTATGACATAGGTTATTGGCGCAAAGTATTAACTATTTTTTTACTTGTCTAGTAAACTCATATGAATATAAAAAAGTTGATAAAAATTATTAATTTTATGGGGGGCTGGAATAAATGTGTCTCTCTACTGGGCAAAGCTAACTTGTGCTCCGAAGCAAAGACGTCTTAATGTAAAATATGCTCGTTCTGGGTGAAATTTTGGTAAACCTCTAGAAATTGAATTATAATCGTCTCCTGAGACTTCTAACTAAAGCACTGCTATTTATGATACTTACGTACAGTAATCCAATGATCAGAAACTTGCTTAAATTACATATGTAAAAAAGGAAAACGTAACTATTTGATGTTCTTTGTTTTGTTTTTAAAGCAGTTATTACTGATTCAAAACAAGCTTGCCTAAATGAACTTTGGTTTAAAACAAAAACCCCTGAACATCTTTTGCTGCCTTAATGTTCACACTGGTGGCTTGGCTTCTTGTTACTTAGCAACTTTATACTGAGTCATGTGAGGTTATTAGCCTGGAATGCAGAGCTTTGGACTAGAGTACTATTGATATTAATATTTATTACTACAGTAGCAGTCAGAGGCCCAGTCAGGATTGGGCCCTCATTGTGGTAGGCACTATACACATAGGCATCTCAAGAAAAATTGTCTTTATGGAATTGGATAGAATGTTAAATTTCTCTCTGTTCCCTCCTTTGCTGATATTGCAGTTTCTAAAACCCCCAGAAGCACTAAATTTCATTTAGTGAGTAAATGTTGCAGCATATGTAGATGAACCATTTTTTCCACCCTCGAACATGTCAATTTTATCTGTCTAAATTAATTTAGGATCCAATCTTTTCTATCTGCTCCTGAGTAGAGAGGATTTACATTGGGTGCATCAGGCCTATGGATGCAAAAGAGAAGTGGGAGAAGGGAATTCTGGCTCCACAGCATTGTTCACTACTTCACCACCTCTTCTTACTCATCTTTCCTTCGCCCTCACTGGTGCACTGTGGATAAGAAGGAGGCAGGGCCAGTTACTTGCTGTCCACAGGATAATTCTCTGCCTCTGTTTAGATGAGTAATCCCCACATACAAGATTATACAAACCCCATCCCTATGTTCTTAAAACATGTCATATGCTGCATAGTGAGCTCCTCATTCCCGGAATTGGTGTTTCAAGGGCAGCTGCCAGGCAGATTTAGCAGCATGACTCCTTGTAACCTTAAATCTCTACTTCAGGAAGGGTTAAGTGTGTTTGTGTCATCAGTATCTTGCTGGCTGATATTCATTCTGCATATGGGGGGGGACAACGGCAGCTAGGAAGTAATGTGGAAGGTCTGCCCTCCAGACCCCCTGAAATCCATGCATTTAGAGAGCCAAACTCCCTGTCAGGTCCAAACTAGGCAAATGCACTTAAATGGAAACTCTCCAAATTTCCTGTTCCCTCATACAGTTAATAAGCCTCATAGAGAGGACTGTTTCAGCAGATTCTTGTTTTTGCTTTTACAGGTGCTATCAGACATGGAGGAAGATGCTGTAGAATTAAATAAAGAGAATATGTGGGAACTTTCTTGTGAAACTGTGCGAGAACAGCTTACCAACAGCATTAGAAAGCAGTGGAGAATGCTGAAAAATCATGTTGAAAAACTGGATAACCAAGGTAAGTGTCATCGTAAGCCTGTATTCTGCATCATCATGATGTTTGTGGAAACTCCATTTCCATAGTGTTGTTTGTTATACTCTGACCCATTTGACATAACAATACCCAAGCTAGGAAGAGTTTTTAAAAGAACATTAAAAAATCAGGACACAGTAGGTTGCCTCAAGTGCCATGCAACAGAAATAGAAATATGAAAGATTTAATTACAGGAGAGCTGAGAAACTCTCATGTAGCAACACTGTTATCCCTGACTGAGGGGCACTTCAATTCTAACCCCCATTTTCAGGTACTTATCATTCCCAATATCAACTTATCATTTGTTGAAGGAAGATATCTCTCATTGTTGGTTTCAGCAGAAAGGAGGCCTGTGTTAAATTTGACTTCTGTCGTCTGTCATCCTGGCTAACTGAGTTACCAGTGAAGTGAAAATAAAAGAACTTGAAATAATGACACACAAAAAGTATCTAAATCATTTTCAAAGTTTTGGGGCTTCACATGGGTTTCTAGGCAGAACTGGCTGGTGGCATAGTGCTAGTTTCAATTAATTTCCAGCTGCTAAATAGCATTAGAAACAGCTAAAATACATAAATATTTTTACTTTTTCATTAGCTACCAGAGGGATGTTATGCAATCATGAACAAGCAGGGAGGTCACCCATGAAACTGTGAATGGGAGGCAGATAGTCCATGAAAAAATGCCTTTATTAAAATTTATCCACACTGATAATGTTTGAGAACACTTGCTCTGAAGAGTATTGATTTGGTAGGTTTGGGAGTAGAGGAGACACTGGTTGAGAGACAGCTATATGGAGTAAAAAGATCATTTTGCATGTTTGCAGTGTTTGTGTTGTCACTTTTTGGTTTTGTGTGTGTGCACCAATGTCCAAATTCTTATCCCATTGAAGTCATTAGTTCTGCCACTGACTTCAGTGGGATCAAGATTTGGCTCATAATGCAGCCATCCAGATATATAAATGGCTATGTCTGTACATTGAAATTAAAGTAACATAACATGTAATAATTAAAAAATACTATGTATGTGCAAGGAGGCGGTTGTTGTAGGAAATAAAACATCTTTCTCCAATCCGCCCCCTTCCTGGGGTAAATGTTTGGAAGATTATAACCGTAATATTGTATGTTTTTTGATCCGTGTTTCCTTCATAAAGCTTATAGAATACATGGAGCCCTTACTTTTCCAATGAAAAATAGGTCTATATTACAGTAACTCCCCTCTAGGGTTTTTATAATGAAATTAATAACTCCAAAATTATGGTGGATTCTGAAGAACTGGATAACTTTCAGTTAAAAGATTTCCTCAGTTTATCTGATTCAGTACAAATGTAGAAACTGGCCCCCCCCCCCCCCCCCCCCCCCCCCCCCCCCCCCGTTTTGGTATGATGCTTAGAAATCAGATTTTCTTGAAATGGGATTCATTTTGTGCCATGGAGGAAAAAGGCAAATGTTTTTCAATTGAAATGTTAATCCTGCCTTGAAAAGGTCTAAAACCTTATATCTTTCAGGGTGAGTCACTATAATATTTTTTTCCCCTTGCTTTGAGACTCTGATCTAAGCATGGTATTATAAAAATGCTTAACATTTGGATCACTTTGTATTTAAGTGATATTTTTAACCTTTCCACTCACCTACCTCCTAATAACATTTTTTGGGGATGGGGAACAGGAACTTTCTTTCCCCCTCCCGTATGGGACCTGCACCCTCGTATGCAAAGAACCCGACCGTCCTTGGCCATAATATTGCTATTACAATACTAAATTCATGAGCTTTGTATTTAAGGCTTTGCACAAATCCAGCTTTTGATCTCGTATTGAGATTGGTGTAGGCCACTCATGTGTCATATTAATCATTTTATTGTGGTTAAAATATCTGAACATTCTGATTAATGAGGCACATATGTTGTGAACGACAGTATACTCTCTCTGAAGTTGAAATGGCAGGTGCCATAGAATGTTCTGGTGGTTACGTGCTGTTTCTGTGGAGATGTACGATGCAAGTTTCAGAAGCTGTCTTGGAGAGACTTTATTAGTAGGCAGTGGGGAGTCTGCTTGTGGTCTAGGTAAAGGCTGCCACCAGAGTCTAAGGCTTCTCTTAATAACTAACCTAAAAGGACTCTCTCAGTCCCAGAGAGAGAACGGCAGATCACGGTGCATGTCTGTCTATATGCTACCAAATGGTAGCATACCAGGAGTGGGTAGGATAATCCAAAAGTTAAGATGGGTAATAAGGAAATAGTTCCCTGAATTTATTTTGTTGTTGTCGTCTTATCTGAGTGTTGATTTTCTTAATATTTGTTTTTATTTTGTTCAAAACCTGTTAAACTTGCTTTTCTTTACAGTATCTTCAAACAGCTCAATAACAAGGTTTATACTAAAAGTGTAATCTTTTTGTTTTCCCCTATACCATGGGGAGTTTGTTTTATTTTAAATTGGCTCTTCCCTCACTCTTACTATCTGACTTGTCTGAACTGTTTGAATTCAAAGCACACTGCTTGTTTTACAAGTAGGGGTCCAGAGAAACCATTGTTAAGCCCAGAAATTGTAAAATAGTTAAGGGACAATTCAGGGGCATTGTCTTTCCCTGTAATAAAGTGATCCACTGAATTGTATTTTATGTCTGGCTAATTTTGTAGAGATCCAGTACTGTATCTGCTAGAACTTATTCAGTATTTCCTGTGAGTGTTCAGACATATCCAGGGTCTTTCAAATTCCAAGGTTCGACAGGTGCATATTAAAACGCCTTTTAATTTATTTTGTAAACCTTTCTTTATATTAAATTAGCATCTTTATTGAACAACATTACCAGTGGCTGCCTCTTTTACTTAAAACATCAAAAAACTTTTCTTTTTTTTTCTTGTTTTTAGTGTCACGTGCGCATTCAGGGGCTTTGAATGGCAGCGATGTAATTTCAAGAGAGGACCATGAATTGGAAACTGAAAAGCTAGAATTAGAAATTCAGCAGTGCAAAGAAATGATCAAAACTCAGCAACAACTATTACAGGTCGGAATCTTTTGATTTTTTTTTTTTTTTAAACTGTGCTTTCTTCTCTTCCTCCCTTCTTCGAGTAGGAATTGAAGCATCACTCTAACGATGCCTTTTTATATTTGGGTGTTCCTGTTTTTGATAACTGTGGAGGCTGGAGCAGAGGGAGAGGGGATGTGACTCTCACCTTGGCAAACAGTATTTTGTTGTGAAGTTAGCACATATAGGGCTTGTCTACATTACCCGCTGGATCGACAGGCAGCAATTGATCCAGTGGGGGTAGATTGATTATGTCTAGTCTAGACGTGATAAATTGACCGAGCGCTCTCCCGTCAACTGGGGTACTTCACCAGGGCGAAAGGCGCAGGCGGAGTCGACGGAATAGCGCCAGCTGTTGACTTACTGCAGTGAAGACACTGCAGAAAGTAGATCTAAGTACGTCGACTTCAACTACATTATTCACGTAGCTAAAGTTGTGTAACTTGGATTGACCCCCCCCCCCCCCCCCCCCCCCCCCCCGTGTAGACCAGGCCATAGAAGGAGAAACTGCAGAAGGCAACAAAGTTTAGCAACGTATTCAGAAAGTTTATCTCATCTACTTTCCATAGCTTTCTGAATAGGGTGCTAAACTTCTTTGTTTGCCTTCTGCAGTTTTTCCTTCCACACTTCCTAATTCCCTGTGTCAGTGGCCCATTTATGACCAAGCCTGATTGTCTTTCATGTAATAAACTTTTGCTGGCATCTAAATCTAAACTTGTAGAAACATATTTTAAGTCTAAATAGTAATTTCTGAATAACATTTCTGACTTTTGTTCCTTGTATCTGCAGCAGCAGCTTATGTCTCCATGTGATGATGATACCTCTATGTTACTACAGGACTGTTATTTGTTGGAAGAAAGAGAGCGCCTCCAGGAAGAATGGAAACTATTTAAAGAACAAAAAAAGAACTTTGAGAGAGAGCGAAGAAGTTTTACAGAAGCTGCTATTAGATTAGGACTTGAGGTATTCAAAAGGGATGGTATCTTTATGGGCCTTTGATCTTTAATACTGAAGATTAGCCAGTCTTGTAATCTTAGTAAGCGGAAAAACTTAGCCAATGTTGAAAGTATGCGTTTGTGAGTATTGTTATCCCTTTGCTATTGTCTTTCTATTGGAAGATCTCTCTCTCCTCTGCCGTATCTTGTAAACTATGTGATGCAGGACTACTGACAATATGATGGATCACTCTGTTCGCCCATAGTAGAGTACTACATTTTGTACACAGACATTGGCAAATACAGTTGCTTGACCTGGGATAACTAATTTTCTATTTCTTTTTATAAGCTTAAGCCAAGATTTTCAAATATCTGCATGTGTGCTTTTGAAAATAAGGTCACTTATTTAGGTATCTAAATAGAGACTTAGGAACCTAACTTTAAGCATTCTATTATTATTATTATTATTATTATTATGATTATTATTATTCATTTAGATTTTGGCCTTAGACTTTATAGGTACATACATAGCACTGATTCACATTGCATCAATATTTTTCAGTTCCAGTAAGACTTTATAAAATGCTCCACATTTTCACTTTACTTAGAGAAATATTTTAATAAGATTGTGAGAGTATATAGGATGTACTCTTAAACTGTATCACAGGCATATTGCTAAGTTTAACCAGTTGTGTCTAAACCTATAGTCCAGATTGCAGCATCACTGTAATTACCCATGTATCAGTTTGCTATTGCGTCGTCTCTTATGCTTTAATACTGTATCTTTACTGTGATCTATGTAGATCTTTGAAAAATTTGCAGCAGCCCTTGAGCCTAGAGTCGGGGTTTGTTGTCTCCTTTGAACACAGGAGGAAGAATTTCGAACAATGGGGAAATTTGCTCCCTTGCTCTCACATCCTGTCTCTCCCTTCCTTGGTATCTCCTGTTTGTCTGATCTCTTAAGAGGTACAGGAACTGTCTCCTCTCCATCCTGCTGCCATCTGGATTTTTGAGGACTGCCTGACATTGACATCACTTCTCCCCTCCCTGGCTTGAGAGTCACGTGAAAGGGAAACCCTCATTCTTTCCTCTCAGATTTGGGTGGGAGTAGTCAGGAGTACTTTCGAGCTCTTTTTTCTCTTCCCAGAACACACTTGGAGTTGCGAGATGATCAGTACCGTAGTATTGTAGTGGAGGGTAAACAACGTTTACCCACTTCTTGTTGGGGGAATGAGGAGTTGAGTTTAGGTTAGTTTACCAATTTATTTATTTTACCTTTACGCCACTGAGCCCGTCGTGTCTGGCAGCTGCACAGAAGGTCGGTTTAGCATCTGACTGGTAGTTTCCTGGCCAAAAGCCCTAAGGTAAAGTGAGAGGCACTTGCAAGGACCTTCATAGCACATCCTTCTGAGCCAAACAATGGGGTTCAGTTTGCAAACGTCCTTGCCATTTGATCCTTTCAGGGCTCTTACAGTTGTAGGTCTATGTTAAACTGCCCACTTTTTCAATATATGAATGAACTTCATTTTATGATTTTACATGCAAAGCAAATCAATCCATATAAACCTACCATTTTCTGTACAGAATATAAGTTGACATTTCTCTTTTCAGAGAAGGGCATTTGAAGAAGATCGAGGAGCTTGGCTGAAGCAACAGTTTTTGAGCATGACTTCT
Source organism: Chelonia mydas (assembly GCF_015237465.2). Lineage (NCBI taxonomy): Eukaryota > Metazoa > Chordata > Testudines > Cheloniidae > Chelonia > Chelonia mydas. The sequence goes on from NC_057854.1 coordinate 77,836,555, forward strand.
GATCACAAGAACTCTGAACATGTGAAAACTCAAAGTGCCTACTCAGGAAGCAAGTATTTAACTCGCTAACTTTTGTAAATTTCATAAAACTATTCTTATAATGTTTTATTTTCTCTCTCTCAGCTGGAAGATACATACACAAGGAAATGGAGACTTCCTAAGTATAAAGAGAATTCATGATATCATATAAAAAACATTAAAAATCTATGTGCAGGTCAGGGTTGCTAGGCTCTCTTGGTAGTTCACCTAAGAAGGGAATCCTGATAATCCAGTCATGGCTACATGATAAACTTCTTTTTGAGAGGGGACCTGTTGAATGTCAATTATAGAACAGAACTCTTCGCATTAAATAGCATGTTTAATTACAGGTTTCAGAGTAGTAGCCGTGTTAGTCTGTATTTGCAAAAAAGAATAGGAGTACTTGTGGCACCTTGGAGACTAACAAATTTATTTGAGCATAAGCTTTTGTGAGCTACAGCTCATTTGATCGGATGCAATTAGTGAATCAAATGGGAGGTACTGTGAATACTGATAAGAACAGAAAAATAAGGTGACATATGGACAGCTGAAGAGATTAGAAATAAGGGTAGGAACTGGAAGCATCATCCTGGAAACATTTGTATCTAAGAGATAACCCAAAACATAGCTATTCAGTGGAAAAGAAGCAACTTGGAAAACCATAGCAGTGAAAGCGATGCTAGTGATGGTAATAAAATGGAAGTTGGCTGAATACTGCCATAATTTCAATGCTATATCATCTGCAGTGTGATTTGGGATGGTTATCACTTCCTTTGGAAATCAATTGAAAATATTTGTGGCTATTATGGTACAAAGATTTTTTTCTAACATATTCATAATTCTGGAATACGTAATTTTCATATCACATCAAAATTAACGCTTGAAAACTTTTGCTTAGTTTCCTGTGACTTTTCAGCCTTTTGTCAGTGTTAGATACTTTTTTTTTCACTCCCAAATTTCCACATGCACAGTTTAGTTTGCACCCTTGAACACAGGTTACTTTTTTTTAAAAAAGAGAGAAAAAGCAATCGTTAAATGAATCCTGATCTTGGGAGCCAACATTTAAACATAAACATGAGCTAACAACTAGCACCTAAAGATAGACACTTAAGTAAATATGGTCAGAAGATAAAGCGACTTTCCTCCTCCACTCCAGTGCCAATGTTCAGCACCCCTGGTCTTGCTGTAGACCTCTCTCTACATGGAATTATTTTCGTTGGTATGAAACATTTACGTTTAGAGACAGAATTAAGATTATTTGGGTGCTGTCATTAAAAAAGTTTTATTGGTGTCAGACTTGTGTGCTATAGCATTTGTGATTTTTTTCATACTTATGGATTTTTGTGTGTGTGCATGTTAAGTGCATTTTAAGAGAGAATGTAGCATTTAACAGCCCAGCCTGCAGCTTAGATTTGAGGGTATGTAAGAATATAAAAATTAAAGAATTCCCTTGTCACATAAAGGATCGCCATCTTGATGTAATGCCATTTGGATACCTTTACATAACGGTTATCACTAGAATGGTTTTTAAAAACTATCTATTTTTACTTTAGTTTTAAGGCTTTGTTACGTTACGCTCCAAAGCCTTAACCTTACAGGAAGTGCCATGTAATACTGAATAATTCTGCTTGCCCACCTTTTTGAAGCCTTTTCAAATCTAAAAATGAAAAGGAATTACAGAGCCTGATCCAACTCCCATTGTAGTTAATGCAGATCTTCTCATTCACTTAAATGGGGGACTAAAATAGAAAGTGCTAAGCAATGTTATCTATTCAGTTTAATTTCTTTTGGACTTTGGGCTAGTTTATGAGCTTTCATGTTGACATAAGTGACTTTTGCATGGGTGTTGCCAGGTATCCTGGACTCTAAAGTAATCCTTGAATCAATTGAAATAAGGTTTGCTAAACAAGAAGTAAAAACCTGATCCAGAAAACACTCATATGAGTATCTTTAAACACATGAATAGTCCCATTGACTTCAGTGCGACTATTTGTATTCCGATTTTTTTTGTTTTCAAGTTAAATATTTACAAAAACAAAAGACAGCATCTATACTGATTTCAACATCATTTTTAGTCCAATACATCCAATAATAATGAAGGCTAAGATTATATCACAGAGGTCGCAGGGACCCCGCAGGTTCCCAGCCTCCGCTGGCAGCAGAGGGACCCCAGAGTTGCTCAGTGGCAGTTCCCCACCTGCTGCCACTGGCAGGGGATTCCTCCCCCCCTCCCCCATTTCCTAGCCTTGCAGGGCAGTGGGGGAACCCTCCCAGCCACTGGGCAATGGGGTCCCTGTAGCTCCCAGCCGCGGTGGGGAGAGAGTGGGGGCACAGCAGGGTGCTGGACCCTCCTCCCTCCCCGTTTTGCCCGGGGATGTTTTTAGTAAAAGTCAGGGACAGGTCACAGGCAGTATACAAAAAATCAAGGAAGCCGTGACCTGTCCCTGACTTTTACTAAAAACATCCATGACAGAATCGTAGCCTTAATAATAATGAATGTGCATATTTATTATTTTTTTATTATTGGGAGAAAATAAGAGTCATGGAAGAATTCCTCTCTCTAGATACTTTCATAACTACATTGTTGTGTAATAACATACTTGTATGACTTGCAGATTCTGACCCAGACAATCAGTTATTGAACTTCAGGTCTCGGCAAAAGAAACCTCACTGTTTGCCTACTGTACCTCCTTCAGAGGAACTTTGCCAGACAATTCAGCATATCCCACACAACAGGTATCTGAAATTATATCACCCATCATTACTTTTATAGTGTGTGTGTGAACTGCTCAGCTGGAGTAGTAGTGATTAGAGAAAGGGACCATAGCTTGGGAAAGTTCTGAACTAGACATTGACAAGAGTTACCGTGGAATATATTATTTAGCATAATTATTATACAACTTTCAACCACTATCAAAACAATTGTTCTACTTATATTTGCAAAGGGCAATATTAGTCACACTTTAACTTTCTCTTTGCAGCAATTCGAGTGTTGTATTGAATAAAACTACTGAAGACAGCAAGCCAAAGCAATGGAAGGGACTCAGCAAAGCAGAAACTGAATAATGCATCAAGATCTCGGTCACAGAAGATTTCTAAAGTTCATGTTCTCTGTTATATAGATAAACTGCCTTAGACTTTCTAGGGTTGTCTGCTGTCTTTTGTTAAATAAATGTGTCCATAAACTTTTCTTTCTAAGGTGAAACAGGGTGTTATGAGTTTGATCATCCTTTCAGCGAGTTAAAAGATGAAATGAGTTGCAGTGTGTGGGTGTGACTTTATTTTATTTTTTAAACAATTTCTTGCCCCTTCTTTGTCTGCAACTTTTGAAAGATGAGGTTTTTTTTAATAAAAAGAAAAAGCTTTGGATATTCTAGTAACAGACGGTCAGATTCTGTGAATAAAGGAATGTATGAGTTGGGTTGGGTTTTTTTTTTGGGGGGGGGTTGTAAATGAAACACTGGAACCTTAGTGTTTCTCTTCATCGCAGACAAAGGTAGCACTTTTAGGAATTGTTTAATTATTGTAAATGAACATTTATATCAAGTGTAGCTAGCATTGAAACTTTTGTCTCAACTTGAATGTACAGTATACTGTAGATTTTTAACAAAGCAAGTTATATATTTATTAAGTCATGTGACTTGGAAGTACCTCTTTCATAGCTTTCCAATGATTAAAGTGCAAGATCTTTATATGTTTGTAAATAGACAATATAAATGATTCTGCTAAGATGCCATGAAATGAAACATGCATCTATAATCATAGTATTTTACATGCCAATTTAAGCTGGTTTCGTAGTGATACTCTGTTTACAGATGTGTTAGGACTGTAATTGTTTCAGTCGAGAATCAAATTCTTTGAAGCGTAACTGGACAATAAATGTGCAAAGTATATTCTAAGAAATGTTTTCCAATGTGTTGTGTGCATTCAATTTTTGAAGTTCAACATGATCTTTTTGTATTAACCAGTTGTAAACAGTCATGGTCCTACATCAACACATTTGGATGGTGTGTTTTTCTTTTTAATGGACTCGAGTTACTTTGGCCTTGACTTAAGGAAATCCATTTTGCTCATAAATCCATGAAGAGGCCATATATAAGGGAGAGGTCTTAGCGAAAGGGTAGGTAGAGATAAAAATAAAAATTTTTCAGTGGGGAAGGGAGGGTGGAAAAATATAATATGACAGAATTCTGAAACTATGTAAGAGATAAAAGGGACAGGATTCAACTTGACAGGGATTCAACTTGACCTTTAGCTTGAGGTACCAACAGCAAAACATTTGGTGTCTTCTCTGATTGCTTTTCATTTCGTGACCTCACTTCTCCATTTGGAGCTTCCATAGCTCTTTCATATTAAGGTACTTTACTGAGGCATATGCCATAAATACTGCTCCAGAACCACAACTGTTATGATCACAGGAAAAAAAATTTGAGTTAGCTGATTTATTTTGAAGGGACAAACGGAGATAGTCAAGGTTGCTATTGGGTAAAAATGTTTCCATTCCTTCCCAGTACAGTAGTCCAGAGCAGGATAGCATTGTTAAGATGTTAATGGCATTTAGTCTTCTCTGCATAAATAGTTTACCAGTCGAATGTATTGCTTCTAGCCCTGTGCTATAGGTTCCTATGCCTAAAATCAGCATCTAATGAAACAGATCTATAGCCGTTTTGTGAAGGCACTGCTACTTTGCAGAGTTAAATTGCAGAGTCTTCCTTTTTTGTGCCAAGAAGGCCCTGGGGTCCTTCATTCTCATTTGTCATCTCTCTTCTTTGGACCTGGTCTCTGTAATTTTATTCGTTTTGGTTTTTCAAAGTGTGCCTCCTCTTTGCTCCAAGTGCAATTAATGTATTTCAGCACCAGATTATCATTTATCTAAGTCAAAACCCTTGCACCCCCAAACCAGTATGAATGTAACCCCTCTTTGGTCACTGTCGTGTGTGTGTATGTTCAGGCACATGTGCCTGCCCAACCCCTTCAGAGAGAGCCTGAGAAAATTGTGCCTCTGTCAGACTAAGGGCTTGGAAATGAACTCCAGCATTAAGAGCCCTCAGTGCCACTGTCTCTGTCTCCTTCAAACCTGGGTGCAGTTGGCTCAGGTGACTCAGCTGATCTCAACTGCTGTGGTATCACGTGGGAAGGGAGGGGAAGAAGAGGTCACTAAAGGGGCCGAGATGGACACCGCTGGAACTTTCCTGGTCAATCCAAAACCTCCAGTTCAACCAGAAATGAATTGGAAGCCAGTATAAACTCCAGAGCACAGGTATAATATCTCCTGCATGAAGCGCTCTTAAGGATGCAGGCAGCCACGTGCATTGTGAATTCTGGTCTGCCTAGAGAAGACTCAAGGCCTGTTAGCCATTCAGATTGTCTTAATGCCATAGGTATTTCAAAATAACAGCATCTTTAACAATATAGTTCTTGATTTTCTATTTCCTCCCAATTAATCAATGTGAGTTTGAGCCATTTCCTCTACTGAAATTGAATAATAGGTACCCACTGTTAAACTTTGCTTTAAGCCACTGGGTTAAGATCAACCCTCATAAGTCAATGGGCAGAACTTGGCCTGCTCAATTTATGCTCTCAGGCATTCCATTAGATAAAGAACATATTCAAAGCTGTAAAAATCTCTCAACAGGGAGGAAGGAATGTGCTAGGAGTTCAAAGTCACGTATAGAATTCTTATTCTATATTCATATTCTTATTCTATATTCATATAATAGAGTTTGATTATTCAAGCTCTTTAATAAGACTGGTAATTCCAGTATGCCACTAGGTGCTGCTGTTGTTTCAAATTAATTAAATGGTGTTCTGTATATGATGATACACTGGGAAGCTTAGTCAGTTTCCTGTTAAAGAACTTAATTGGACTCCCATACTTGATATTACAGATTTTTTGGGGGGTAATAAAATGATTTTGGAGGACTAAAGTGTTGCTTATTCATCAAATTTCTTGTGCTTATTGAATAGTAGCAACTGGAGGCTGTCTGTAGTAATTTGCTTACTAGGGAAAACCTCTGAGGAGTCATGCAAACTTGTAATTTTAATGCCTCCATGAAAGCAGGTTGCGTTGCAAGCATGTATGGCAACTGAGGCACACGGTGGTGAACTGGTAGGCCAATTTTTGAGTTCTGCCAACATGGACAGTATCCTGTAACTGTAAAGCTATAATCAGTCTTGTAGAATCTGGGCTAGTGTATGTGTAAGGGTCACAGATCTGCTATGTGTTAATGTACAAATACTGATCTGTAGTAAGTGTATGAATATTGGAGGTGACCTGGTCAGTGAGGTAAAGTTGCTGTATGTTGATGGTGGTTTATTAGAATTTCCTGTATGGAGGTAACATGGGGGCTGTGGGAAGAGCAAAAGGAAAGCAACACAATAGCTCTAGATAAGGATGCCCCAGCTCATGCTTGAAAGATAATGGGGGTAAGCTCTTAGCTTCAAGGATCCTTTCTCTGGTTTCCAACAAGTTGCCAGCCTTGTTTTGCCAAAGCTAGGAGTCTGGAGATGAAGAGAGCACTAAACAGTTAGAAAGTCCTTCTCTGGGCAAGAAGGGTTCACTTGTCAAAAGCCGTCTAGGGAGACGGGCTGACACAAAGAGAGACCCAGAGGAGGGACTCTGAAAAAGCTGGGCCTTCCCAGATCCAGGGATTGGTAAGCCTTAGAGGAAAGATAGCTACAAGTACAGCCTGTTTTGTTGTTCTAAATAGATAACTTTGCTTCAAGGAACTGTCTGGTTGTTGTATTAACCACTGTCATTGTTCTCTGAGACAACAGAAATGGAAGGTTTGAGCCTAGGTTAGGCCTGCTGAGGAAATTGAAGTTACTAGCAGGGGCCTGCAATCTGGATCCTGGCCTTAGAGTAGGAGAAGCATGTGATTCCACTCCCAGAGTGAGGGGATGGATAGACTGAGGCCTGAAAACTGAGCCAGTTCGGGGTGGAATTCACCCATTAAGTGTAATAGTATGTACTTTAGCGTTGCATGTGGTATACGATTACAACTACTACTGGATGAAGTAACATTGCACGCGTACAATATTAAGGTGGGCGCTTCTGAGCTTAATACAAGTAGTGTGGTGAAATAAGATTGCCACACAATTTTAAATCTGCAGAAAGTAACACTACGGATGCTAGGCTACCTTTTCAATCTTCTTGATAAAAATGATGCTGCTTTCTCCAAGTATGGGAGGCTGACCAGGTATAAGAGTATTTGCCTGGATTTAGAGTAGCAGCTGTGTTAGTCTGTATCCGCAAAAAGAAAAGGAGTACTTGTGGCACCTTAGAGACTAACAAATTTATTTGAGCATAAGCTTTTGTGAATGCATCGGATGAAGTGAGCTGTAGCTCACGAAAGCTTATGCTCAAATAAATTTGTTAGTCTCTAAGGTGCCACAAGTACTCCTTTTCTTTTTGCCTGGAGTTAGTTATTCATGGTTCTTGATCTTAGTCTGTTACGAGTTCAGCAGTGAAGGGTCATAAAATGGCTAACTAAAATGTACCTGCTCAAAAAATTAAAAGCTGTACTAGGATTCAGTACCTAGAAGCCCATCTACTTTACAAACAGGGTGGAATACAATGTGGTATATCCATTACACCATGATAGAAATAGGAATTTCATTATTGTATGCTTGACTTTTGTTAAATCCTGGATTATGCTGAGGCCACCCACCCCATTTAAAGTAATGGAGGGCTTCTGGTGATTTCAGTAGCAATTGGGTTTGGCCCAAAGTGAGGAAATAGATACTTTTACCTTTGAAGAAAGGTTTCTCCTTATCCATTATCAATCTGGAAATCAGCCAGAAGAGATTAGCCCAAACTTTTAGCATTACAAGACTCCAGCTCCTTGCCCTTGTTCTTATTTTACTAGGTAACCTCATTTGTTCCTGTACTTCATGATTCACCAGAACTGTGTAAAAGACCAGAATTATTACTGTGGTCTGGGAAGTGAACCAACACCAGCCAGCAGGAAATAGGGTTAAGTTTTCAAAGGTGTTTGGACACCTGATGATGCAGATGAGTGCCTAGTGTGATTTTTCCAAAAGCGTCTACACTAGTAAGGTGCCTGTCTCCCTGGGAGTTACAGAGGTGCTTTTGAAAATCCTACTAAGTGTCTATTGGCATCTTTAGGTGCCTGCCTACTTTTAAAACTCTGGCTTATAGCCTTTCATTAGAAGCAGTTATTTTCTCCAAAGTAAACTACCAGCATCTTAGGGAAACATTCAGACTCATGCTCCAAGCTGACCTACTGCAACTTTAACAAACCCAACATAATTTGTAAACCACCTTCAGCCTAATGCACCATGGAACTGTTCTACCTACAGACCTGAAACTTGCAGTAATGGGAGAAAATCATATACCTGTTTATAAGACAATAAGAGATATTAAAAATCACCGTGTGCCATGGACTGCTTTCGCTGATGACCAGGATCCCCTCAACTATTCTAGCTAAAAATGTCCACAATGTAAATCAAGTATTCATTAAATTCATCTGGGAAGGGGAAACCTTCCCACACATGCTCTTGGCAAATTGGCAGGCACAGTTTCTCAGGTTTTGAGACAAGTCCTGAGTTGCATTAGGACAGTTTTGGTTGGGGGACGAGTACAAAGCTGCCCTAAAGCTAGCATGATCAGCTACAACAGGATCTGTGCATTTCTGTAAGCAGGGGCGTCACTTGTTATGGGGCCAAAGGGGACATTGCTTCCCCAACTTTCTATGGGTCTGTATGCTCCATTATGTCTTCCACTCCCTCCACCTGGGCTTTGCAGGGTATAAAATATAAACTGACACAATTTTATCTGTGAATTTTTCTGAGAAGGTGCCCTGCCTCTAAAGGGATTCTCCATGTACTAAAGTCTTCAAAGTGGCTCTGATGCTACCTTCTATCCCTCATAGCATGGCAATCTGTGGATTCCATAGCAATCCCCTGGGGCCAATAGCTAGCATAATTTAGAGCAGCCCTCAAGCTGCTCCAGTTTGTGCATGGGAAATGGACCAACATAGGAGCCAGCCCCAGGACTGGGGTAGTGCATAGCTTAAATTGTCTCACTCGTGAGCTGTATTAAGTGCTGCTTCACTACAGCACAGGCCCTGGAAACTTTTATTACATGATTTACTGGAGATTGCAGAGAATTCATTTGAAAAAACAAACAAAACACTTTCCTCCTATCTAGCTTGCCATTTGAATGGACAAGGCCTGACAGTGCTATTTTGTACATGGAACTCCCTTCCTTACGCTACAAATCTTCCTTTTCCTTAATTAAGTTTTTGGCTCCTCCAGCCCCAATTTTAAACTCATTCTTGACCATACTAAAAAGAACATTAGCTGTTGGTATATGCCTCTCTATGAAGCAATCCATGCCTTCAAATTGGGAAGAGCTTACAACAGATTTTATGGAGTCTCACTCTGCCTTGGTTAGGATGCATTAAAAATAGCTGTGAACTTTCCCATGGATTATACGGGAAGAAATGTGTACCCTTCAGCCAAGCTATTATCAGAAATATTCCACGTATACTTTAACTGGGCTTGGCTAACTAATCTAATAAACTTGCTGGAAATATCAATTTAAACGTTTTATTATTGAAAGGAAAATAAGTAATTTACAAAATAAGCAGAATGCTCAACATTTCAGTCCTTAGGCAGACGTCTGACAGCCTTAAAAATGCCTATCTAAATTATAATCTGTCGTTGCTGCTTGTACTTACTATTTGGAATTTACAACTAAAGCAGGGATTTTATTATGTTATATGTAGGCGAAAATTACCAACATTTGTGGTATGTGATTTTTTTCTTCTTCTCCCCATCTTCCAGCCCCCCAATGCAGATGTACAGAATTCAAGGCCAGAAGGGCGCATTAAGATCCTCTAGTCTGACCTCCTGCATGAGATGGGAGAACTTTTCACCAGGTGGGTTCCGCATTGAACCCAAAACTTGTGGGTAGGCCAGAGCATTGCTGATAGAAAGACATCCAGCCATGATTTAAAGACTCCAAGTGATGCAGAATTCACCAATGGTGGTTAATTCCTTCACATACGATTTTGTGCCTTATTTCTAGTCTGAATGTAACTTGCTCCAGCTTCCAGCCATTGTTATGCCTTTTTCTGCTAAATTACAGAGCCTTCTACAGAGCATTTTTTCCCTTTGTAGGTACTTACAGATTGTGATCAAATCACCTTTTTAACCTGTCTGGCAAGCTGAATAGATGGAGCTTCTTAAGTCTCTCACTATAAGCCAGGTTTTTCAGACATTGAATCATCCTAGTTGCTGTTTTCTGAACCTTTTCCAGCTTATCAACATCCTTTTTAATGTGCAGAAACCAAAACTGGAGACAGTATTCCAGTGATGGTCTAACTAATGTTGTATACAGTGGTAATAACACCTCCCTACTTTTGTGCAGTATTATTCCTCTACTTATGCATCCAAGGATTGCATTTGATCCCTTAGCACTGCATTGTACTGAAAGCTTATGTTCTGTGGATTATCTGCCATGACCCCTAAATCATCTGCTGAGTTACTGCTTTCCAAAATAGTCCCCCATCTTATAAGTGTGACCCTACATTATTAGTTCCTAAAAATGTGTGACTTTGCATTTGGCTGTATTGAAATGCATGTTGTTCAAGTGAGCCCAACTTGCCATGCTGTCCAGATCCCTCTGTAGAACTGACCTTTCCTTATCATTATTTACTACTCCGCCAATTTTTGTGTTGTCTGCAAACTTTACCAGCAATCATTCATAGATTACAAAGCCAGAAGGGACCATTGCGATCATCTAGTCTGACCCCCTGTATAACATGAGCAATAGAACATACACAAAATAATTCCTATTTAAACTAGAGCATATCTTTAAAAAAAAAATCCAATCTCTAAAAAAGTTTCCAGTGATGGAGAATCCACCAGGAGTCCTTGGTAAATGTTCCAGTGGTTAATTACCCTCACTGTTAAAAGTTTACATCTTATTTTGAGTCTGAATTTGTCTAGTTTCAATTTCCAACCACTGTGTATATTTGTCTACTAAACTGAAGCTTTTCCCCAGATAGGTACTTATAGACTGTGATCAGGTCACACTTGTCTTTATAATTTATTTACCACTCCACCAATTCTTATGTTGTCTGCAAACTGTGCCAGTAATGATCTTACGTTTTCTTTCAGCTCATTGATAAAGATATTGAATAGTATTGGGCCACAAACAGATCCCAGCAGGACCCAATTAGAAATGTCCCCAGTGAATGATTCTTCATTTGCAATTACTTTTAGAGAATATATTTAATCTTTCATGTCACCTTCTATTCCCAGCAAGACACTCTTCCAGCAGCCCTACTCTTCTTCCTCTTCCCAAGATCACAGTATTCCAGGGATAAGGAACCAGAGTGCACCCTATCAGGAGTGCAACACGAGGGCTAGACATTTACTTTATTTAAAATGAAAGCTTTCAGGAGTCTGGCTGTTCTCAAGTCAGATGGCATTTCTTTATTGTGCAAAGAAACAGAGTATCCAGACTCATGTACTGAACTGGCCATTCAGAAAAAGCGCTGACAAAACCCATGGCTCTTAACTATTTTTTGAAATCTCCAAGTTCACGGGTTTTGTCATGGAAATTACAGCTATGACAAAATCACCCTCGTTGTAGGAATAATAGGGTCTTATTTTAAGTAATTAAAAGGATGGGCTCAGGAATGATTGGTCATGATTTTACCTTTTTCTCTCACATTGGTTACTTTGTCTGCTTTGATGTTTTGGGAAATAAACCAGTTCAGTGTATCTTGTAGACAAGTATTTAAAGTATTAAGCTAGCAGTTATAAAACAGATATGAGTTTAAGTGAAATATGTCACTAGCTACATTAATTTATAGCTCTCCTAAATTAATCTATAAAAGTATAGCACAATGATCAAACTGAGATTACAATTAAGATATAACGAGTAGGTCAATGGTTAAGTTTATCTGGCTCGCCAGTTACTATAGTTAGTAATCATTACATCAAATTCTAAATTCCTTTTAGAATTTTGCAGGAAGGGCAAGGGGAGACATTGTTCCCTTTGACTTGAGCAGTTAGCTCAGTGTCTGCTAGAGACAAAGATTGTTCCTTGCCTCGATTTTCAGGAAGTGCAACTCATATAATAACTTTCTGTTAGCTTCTTTCTAGCTGATCTTTTCTCCTGTTAGCCTCACTGTTCATACACATTACATTAAGCTTTGCTTTTATTATATATCTTCCTCCCCACCTTAACACAATGCCTGTATCTGTCTGGCAGCTTGGCACAGACTCAGAATAACTTCTAAAATCCTGCACTTACAGCAGCTTTAGAATGATACTGGTTTAACCTGGAGATCCCTTACTGATTTGGTAACAGTCTTAGGCTTTTAGCATCTACTTGGGGAACAGTTAAGAACACACAGAGAGACTCATTCATGCACATGTGCACACACTCCAGTGGGCGCTTGAGTGATTTGAGCCCCGTTGAATTGCTCTACAGACGATTCTCACAACTGCTTCTCCAAATCTTTAGCTCACCTGGTAGATTTTAGTTCAGACCTAGACTGATATTTACTGATATCTTCTGAGCTGATGTAATGTACTTTTGCGTGCTTTTGCATGCTGGGGTGGGGTGAGGTGGGAAAGGCAGTTGATCTTCTCTTCGTTGTACTTCAGAGTTGGCTCAGCCAGCATTGAGTATTTTACTACTGTGTCTCTGAGGGGCCAATCTAGACAAGGAAGCAGGATACAATTTCAGGTGTTGTGTTGTTGTAAGAAAGTCCACCCCCGCCTTTTTCGCCACATGGCTGGCATCTTTTGCAGGGATCAGTGACTCCTCTACTCTGCCCCAGATGACACTCTTGTCCAGTTAAGGGTTCTAGCATGTAGATCATATGGGACACCTGCCTCTTTGAGTCACATAAAGATTCTAGTCTGCCAGCGGCATGTGCATCATAACCCAATCTGTTATAACCGCAAACAGCGGTGTCTCAATGCAAGAAGGTGCCAGGTGATCAGGAGCTGGCTGGCAAACTTCTGTTTAGGCCCAGGCATAAGTGTCTTGATTGTTTAAATATAATTAATGACTAGTCAAGATTAAACATTTACTCATTTCCACACCTTTTCATGACAGCACATTCGTTATGACACTGGAAATTTAGTGTAAATGAGGGAGGCGGTGTCTACGGCAAATGAGTGCCCTTGTCCTAACAACCTTTTGCCTACAGACCAAAAAAGCAGCTTCAAGCATCTCTTAATCATGCTAACTTAAACATTTGGCCAACCAAAGTTACTAGGTCAAGTCCAAATACGGCCTGTGTACCCTATATTGTTCATGGCGGTATGCTAGCTAGATGGTCTGTCAAACTAAACTAATATATCCCTGAATTTTGACAGGCACAGCAGCATAATCCAACAATAATGCCAGAGCCTATAAACCCTGAGTCTCATGAGCATTCCCCTGAAGTCAAGTGTACTGTTTGCATGAGGAAGGTGTACTTGAGTAAGAAAAGCTTTTAGAATCAGGCCTATGTCCAAGTAATCCTCCTGCTCCAGGACCATTCCTTTCACTGTGAGTTTTGCTGAGAAGCAATACTTGTTTGCCGTATCATAGTTGGTTTGTGGGTAGTCAAATAGTGGCTGAAACACATGCAACTAGATTATTTTAATGCATTATCTGAGGCTTTCTTCAGTGAGGAATAACTGACACCTTGTTATTATGTTAAATGTGGAACAGTCCTTTTGTTCTGTGCGTATCCCAATTTTAAATTGACTCGTCCAAGTGGGTGAGGAATTTCCAAATGCTTCAGAGCTGTACAAGGGTTACAAATAACTACAGCTGATCAAATAGCGGACAAACTTTGAAAAGTTCAATCAATTTTAAAGGAAGTTTCAATTCAATCATAGTCAACTTAGGTTTATTTTCAACTAATGTTCAGACTTTACTAGTGCAACTACAAAAAGTGAATGTTTCACCTGTCTATTCAAATGAACTTGAATACATTTGAATGAGGCATACATTCAAAGGTATACTACAGCCCTCCACTATTGTGCTGAAAAAATTACCAGCCCCAACACAAAATCCACTCACCCATCCTTCACCATGATGATTGACAGTAATGAAAAATGAATGAGATTTTATTTGCCAGGCCAAAAAAAAGTACTCTTCCTAGAGAGTAGAACTTTGTAAAGCACCTTTCATTGTAAAGTAAGTGCCTTGCATTTCATATTAACCAACAGAGTATGAATGGCCAATCTTTGTGTCAAATACACAGTTTGTCATGTGTGCTTTGGCTAGTTCAATCAGGAAACAGAAATGAAACCACCTGATTAATATGACCGATCAGCAAAGGGAAAATTACAAATTGTATATTTAATTGTAGAGAAAAATTCACAATATTTGCAAGCTGAGATCTGCAGACCATTGCGTTCCTTAAAAATTTCTCCTCAAACAACAACCCGCTCCCCCAAGCTCCCTGGAAGTTGTTTGTGTGCCTTTTATTTATTTATTCCCACCTTCCATTTCTTTGTCCCATTTTCTCTCCGTCTATGTCTGACCCATATCTCCACAACATTTTCTAGACTGTGCTCCTTGTAAGACTATATGTTATTGTGGTATGGATGCAAGTAATTATAATGATGAATAGGGCAATCTGAAAGGCTAGTTCCGTTCAAGTATGTGGTTGCATTGGCAATTTGACTTATTAGGGATCTGGAAGGTTCTAGCTGACCTGTAATTGTACTTACCCCCTCTTCTACTAAGAATCTTTGTAGTTTTTAATTATTCCGATTTAAACTGACCTTTACCTTGGAAGGTACAATATTTACACGTTGCTGGTGAAATCTTTGTATGTTTCAAAAAATTCCTGGTCATAGTGACCGGAGCTAAGAGGACACATTACACATGCACTGCAATTTTGCCAAGAGTAAGTTTTTTGTTGTTGTTGTTTTAAATGCAGAAAAACAAAATGTTTTTGTATATATGTAATGCACGCACACGGAGACACAGATGTACACCCTTTGGATAGCATAGATTATCTGTGTATCTATTACAATGTTCCCAACTCTTGTAATTTTGTGGTGAGTCTTCGATAGCTAGTACTTTTCCTAAAACTCCAACTGCCAGAGTGAGGTTATTACCTAGGAATCACAGCTTTCATTTTAAATAAAGTAAATGTCTAACCCTCGTGTTGCTGAGAAAAGCTGGCAAATGTGAACTCTAGATACTCCAACCCAAGAGGGCAAAGGAAAATAACTTTCTTTTAAAATCTCATGATTTAGGGCGGGGGGGGGGGGCTGACTCATGAATTTGGAATACTTGAGCTTGGCAATGCTTATATTTTTGGTCTGATTTTGGCTCCCATATGCTCCAGCTATATGGAATGCCCAGCGCTTCTGAAAATCAAGCCCCAAGGTCTTATTAGTCCACATGTGTGTGTAAATACTAGTGTTTCATTGGTGACACTATTATGTTGCTTTCTTCCTAAGTCTCTAGTTGCAGGTGTTTGTATTTCTGAAAATATTTCTTGGTGTGTCAAGATTTCTCAGCCTGACAGTGAATGTTGTGGAAAATTCTGGTGAAATTCTAGTTGACTTATTTTTTAAAATCCAGACACATTTTTTTTACACTTGGCCAGCTCAAAAATGTTTTTTTTTTAAAAACTTGCCTGAGAATTATTCCTTACTGAGGACAGGTGCCTGTGACATGACTGAATAAAGTTGGCTTAGAAATAATGAAGTTAAAAGAATTAGAAAATCTCTGGATGTGCATAGAAGTTACAGGCTAGGTTGTGGCATTTAGCCACAGCCTGTAGTAAAGGGCAGGGTGGAGGCACACCACTTCAAGGGGAACACAGGAGGAATTCTTCCTCAAAATTCAAGCTCCATGGGGTGGAGTAAGTTTTGTAATTCTTCTTCTAAGGGGTGCAGCATCCTCTCCTCACACCAGAGTGGGCAGCTGGCTCCTTGCCCTCTTTCTGGAGTGCTGCTTTCATATGGGAACAGCTTGATAGCAGGCCCTATTCTCCCCCAAAGGACAGTCATAAAGCGCTGTGATTCTGGCCACACCTTACACAGGCTGAGCAAAGGGAGAGACTTTTTACTCCATCACCTCACTGTGAGGCAATGTAAGGGCTGGCCATAGATGAGCTCTATCTGTTTTCCACTCATTGTTTAACAAAGCAGTGAGTTGCAGAGCTCCAACGTACATGCATGAAAACACGGATAACTGGACACTGAACAGTTCTGAACACTGAAATACTGTGTAAACAGATTACAACAACTCAGTATGATTGGTCTGTACTGTCTGATATTAACTACTTGCGATCTTCCATCCTGGCTGGCCTACCCCATCAGCCAACCCCTTTCATATTTGATCACCAGACTGCATATTGATTTTAAAATTTCTTTCATCTGGGGCTTTGTCCCTGGTTGTAGACCTGGAGGGGAGGCCATGGCATGTTGTGTGAAGGAAGGATGTAAATCTGCTGGGGCAAGAGGCCCTTTTATGGCCAAAACAACGAGGAGTCCTTGTGGCACCTTAGAGACTAACAAATTTATTTGGGCATCCACAGGGTCTCCTTGTTGTTTTAGCTGATACAGACTAACACGGCTACCATTCTGAAACCTATCACCATATTATGGCCAAAGTAGATCCAGTCACCAACCCGTCAATCTGTTCTAGAAAACCATTGGCCAGCTCTGTGTGTTCCATTGTGCCATGATTGGCTGGTTGGCAGAACCTATTTTCTCTTAATGTTGCTCGGCAAAAGCACTTTAGACTTAATGGCTGAAAATAATTTTAAATGCTAAGGCAGCCACCTTAGGTTAACTGAGAGACCACCTTGAGAGACAGGGCAAATTTAATATTGCTAAAGACAACAACAAATTTGTTTATAATCTGATCAGAAAGGAACCAACCAATCTTGTATTCCAGCTGTAGACTTACAGAGGGGGCTTCTTGTGGTTGGTGATATCATGGACACATCAAATGCACTGAGAAAAGAGTCTTAGTAAAATATTATATAATTCTGAATACTGAGTAAAGCTGTATACCTTAGAATAAAAAGTGGAGGCCAATGTCATTCCCTCAAAATGTGCAATTACATATATGTTCATTCGTTCATGTGTTGAAGTAAAATCTTGGGATTAAGGCAATGGACAATTCTCAGCTCTGTCATAGATTTCAGGTATGACCATGGCAAATTACTTCATTTCTCTGAATAAAATGCTGGCCCCTTTGAAGTCGATGGGATTTTTGCCATTGGCTTCAATGGAACCAGGATTTCAGGCTCAGTGTTTAATTTTCCCATCTGTAAAATGGGGATTTGATAATACTACCTACTTTCCAGATATCGTCTGTTTCAACTATTAGATTGTAAATTCTCCTGGGTAGGGACTGAGTCGTCATATGTATTTGTACCGTCTCTAACACAATGAGCATCTAAGTACTAACAAAGCAAATAATATGTTTTTAAGGTTGTACTTCAACTGCCATATTTGCATAGCCATAATTTTAAAATGAACTATGTTAATGTGGGGAAATGCCCATCACTGTAATCTATAAATTGTCTGGTACCCTAATTCTATCCCTTTCATGCATAAATCTAGAACCTGACTTTAACAGAAATAAAAACCTCAAAAATTCATGTGACGTAGCAGCATAGAGAATAATCTAGGAACTGGGCTTTTAACTAAAATCCATAACATTGTTATATTATTTTAACATTTTGGTAAATCAAGAAATAAGAGAAAGACAGTTGTCACACTTACTCCTGCTTGCTCACTGAGTCATTATCAGTTAGATAACATTGTGTATCGTATGCCAGGTCAGAATAACCAGGGCAAAGTCATTCTAATCTGTGGTAGAATCAATTACAGGCAAGCTGCCATGAACAAAATCTAGCAAATAAAGTAACATATTATATGTGTTTTTAATTTGTTTTAAAGAACTTTAGGAAAAGCAAGAGATACTCTTAAGCAGTCTGTCAAAGATTTAAATAATATAATTTCAATGAGCCTGGCATGGTCTGTCCAGGATTCCTCCCATTCAAAAGTCAATATGGTTGCAAAAAGAAAAGTGTTTGCATAAACTGATAACAAATTGAAAAATCAGCAAAATACAGCCTAGCAGTGGCCATGTGCTAGTGATGGTTTTTCTATAAAAGCCTCACGATGCCTGAGGAGGTCTTTATTCACTTTCATCATGAGGGGAATCATACTAGCGCTAGTGTTTACCCTTGTGGGTAAGTTTATACTTAGCCCTTCTCTGTTTGTCTTTGCTGGGTTTTTATAGTTGAGTCAAAAAACTTAAGTTCAAAGTGAATTTGTTTGCCATTATTCATGTGTCCATTTGATTTCTTTTCACAGGGAGTGAAAAGTATGACCCTGGTAAGTCTACTGTTCATTTCTTAAGCTTCATTCAATGCCTTTGTCATAATGACCACGAAGCAGAATGTCTTTTGAACTATTACTAAAAGTGAATATTTGTATCATTTTCCACAGAGCCTGATTTTAGTAGCAGCAAGACCTACTTGTACAACTATGAGGGCCTGACCCTGAATGGACTGCCAGAGCCTGGTTTGGCAAGAGCTGGGCTGAGACTCTCCTGTAAACTAGAGATCAGTGGCTTGTCACAGAGGGCTCACCTCCTCAAGGTAGACTGCACTATTTCCAAAAGAGATCAAGCAAAACCAGTGTTGAATAGCAAGTCAGGTTAAAGCGATACTTGGGCTACTGAATGTTGTAGGCAGCCACAGGAAAAAAGCAATGGAGAAAAGACCTTTGAAGATTTTAGGGAATGGGAAATGACTTGTGAGTTATGGCTCCGGTTTTCAAAAGCGACTAGTGATTTGAGGTGCCTTGATTTTGGAGTGTTCAACTTGAGACACGTTAATGGGATCTGATTTTCAGAGGTCAGGTGACAAAAATGGAGGCACCAAACTTATCACTGGAAAATCGAGGCACCAAAAATCACTAGTCATATCTGAGAACCTTGGCCTGCAACACCAGGAGTCCAATCCTGCTCTCATTTGAGGTTTTGATCTGGCAATCCTGATGCATTCCAAATTCCCATGGAAGTCATTAGGAGCAGAGGCAAGTCCTTAATTTACACGTAATAATAACAATTCTATCCAACTTACTTTTTATGTTATTCAGCACTCTTACTTATTCAATATTCAGGCAAAGCTGAAGCTCCTGTTGATTCAATCGGAGCATTGCCTAAATAAGGGCTGATGAAATAGGGTCCTAAAATTCTTCTTCTGACTTTGTATTGCGCAGTTACTTATTATGTAAAACTAAAAATCTATGTTGGGTTTTCTATTCAACTTTATGCTCAGAGTGGTTGATGTGAATAGATTTTAAAAAAATATTAAGAGGTAACTCAAATGTTTTTAGCTTTTTTCTTTAATATATAATATACTCAGTGGGCCTGATTCAATGGAGGTATATTGGTCTTACACCAATATAAGAGCAAGAGGGGAGAATCAAGTTCTATGTATTTATCGCTATTTATTATTTTTATTTATTGTTTGTTTTACCTTAGTGCCTAAAAGCCCCCAAGCCATCATGGGCAAGGATCCCATTGTATTGGGTGCTGTACAAACAGCACAGAAGAAGGTCTCTGCAGTCTATATTCAGAGTAAACCATGTACAGCAATGTTAATTCTTTCCCTAGTTATTTTCGGTGTACAGTACATACTGTAAAAATATTTTCGCTCACAGAATGGAGACTAATACATTTTCTGAATTTTGTTCTCAGATCCGATCTCCACAGCTGGAGGAATACAATGGGATCTGGCCCAGAGATCCATTCATTCGAGCTTCCAAACTCACCCAGCTGATCACTTCGTGTCTCACCCAACCCTTTAAGTTTGAATACAGCAATGGGCGGGTTGGAAACATTTATGCACCAGAAGATACCCCCGTCACGTGCGTTAACCTCGTGAGAGGAATTCTGAACCTGCTGCAGATAACTATCAAAAAGTCACAGAATGCATATGACTTGCAAGAGGTTTGTTTCTCCCATTTCAAGCTAGTTTGCTGCCTGTGGCCAAGCATCACTTGTTGTTATTAAATGCTTTTCAGTCAGTTAAAACTCTTGCTTAGAGTTTATTTGTATTTATTTTAAAATCTCACTCACAAGCCCAAAAATATTAAAATACTTTCATCGGGACAAAAGAAAATATACATTTATATATGAAGGTGATTGTTTCTGGCAGATTGTCTATTACATTCTCTATATGTGTCTTCTATAAAATAGAAGACTATGGGGAAAATAAAGGTAATTATCAGACATTTTGATCTTTATTGTATATCTTCCTCCTTTAGCCTATTCAGTCTAATCTATAGTCTTACAAAATTTCATTTTCACTTTAAATCTCAGTTCAGAGGAAAGTTCTTCCTCTCATGCAGACCTGATATAACTACAAAGCCCAGTTATTTTCTATCATTCTCTATAGGCTGGAATTGGAGGCGTCTGCCTTACAAGGTACGTTATCCAGGAAGACAGGAGGAGTAACCGAGTCTCCATTACCAAAACCAAAGACCTCAACAACTGCCAGGATAAAGTGGTGAAGGATATTGGAACGACTTTCATCCGCCCTTGTCCTTCTTGCCCATTGGTATGAATAATCTAAACAAATGCACTCTAAAAATGAGTCTACTCTCATGGTCTACTCTCATGCATTACATGAGTTTCTTTGCTTTTTTAGAAAGAAAAGATTGTAAAAGGAACTGCTGCATTCACCTACAAATTGAAATATGCAGATTCTGGCACCCTGATCACAGAAGTGGTGTCCCAGCAGGTCTATCAGATCTCCCCTTTCAATGAACCTGCTGGTGTTGCTGTCATGGAGGCAAGGTAAGACCAGAGGTGAAAATAAGTGTAAAGGTATCAGTCTGATCTTGCTCCCAAGTGAAGTAAAGGGGAGTTGTCTTAAATGGCAGCTGATAAAGTTGCAGGCATTCATACTCCACTCCACCTCCCCCCCCCCTCCCCCCAAAAAAAGCTGTGGGAATTTTGCACTAACAATAATTTTTTGCTGCATCTAAATTGAACTTTGTATTGTAATTAAATGAGAAAAAAAATGGAAAAATAATTCTGCTTCCTAAATCCATGCTTCTATTCAACAACGATTCCACTGAGAAAGTGCCGCTTTATAGCACCAGCATCCCCTGAGTTAAAGTGAACTTGAGGCAAACACAGAATAATATCACTATATATGATATGTTATCAGAAAACCAGTATCTCTTGCTCTGGAAAATAACAATTCATTTCCACTTAACAATTCAGCTCCAGTTCAGCAGTTATTTCATTGCAAATACCCATTATCCCCTCATAGTGTTCTGTTCCATTGGAAAGACCATAACCACAAGAAATTGTAAAGTCTTATTGTAATAGAAAAAACAAATAAAGAACTATCCATATCCCCACCGTACAGCCAAAGCAGTGAAGTCAGATGGATGCAGCTAGACAGCTTACTCCTCCAAAAGACACATGTTGATTTCTCTTTATTTCCTTCCAGACAAGAACTTACCTTGGTTGAAGTGAAAAGTGAACATGTGAGCCCTCCAGAAATGCAGCTGCAGAATCGTGGAGGTCTGCCTTATCGTTTCCCACCACTACTGCTCCAGATGCCAATTCAGCTAGTCAAGACGAAAAACCCTGAGCAAAGGGTATAGAATGCTTAGTTTATTAAGCTGCTTTGCCATTTATCTGACTAATAAAAGATCAATATATTATTACAAGCTAACGGAGAAGCAACTAATTATTATATTCCCTCTGCCTTCTATCCTCAGATAGTGGAAACACTGCAACAAGTAATCCAGGACAACCAGCAAGAGCTCCATGGGGATGCTCCATACAAATACTTAGAGCTTATCCAACTCTGTCGGGTAGCAAGCCCTGATACCTTGGAGTCTGTCTTTAAGCAATTTTCAGATAAACCTCATCACAGGTAATGACTGACTGTGTCACTCACAACTGACATGTCTTGTACAAGGAGCATAGAGAGCTAAATGTATGGATTTTGTACCTCGGCTGCAGGGTTTGGCTGCTGAGTGGAATTGCTATGGCAGGCACCATTGATTCACTGAAGTTCCTTAAGCTGAGAATTCGCAAGGATGACTTTAAGTACATTGAAGCACTTCTGGCTGTTTCTTTTGCCCTCCATTTAACAAAAGCGGATGGCCATACTATTGCAGTAGCAGCAGTGAGTACAATATACAGGATCCTTTTCTGGTCACATCATCATGATAACAATTGATAATAACTAGTGATTATATAGCACTTCAGGGGCCAGATTCTTCTCTCACCTACACTCATTTTGTATCAGAAAAACTCTGTTACTTCAATTGACAGCTGCCTGTATGGAAAAGGAATTGGGTCCTATATCTTCAATTTGTTATGCTGGCATTAAAAATTAACTCCCACACCTACCCTGAATTGCTATCCCCATTTTAGTTTTCTTGGACCATACATTCTCTCTTCTTCCATCAAACCTCAGTTCATCTTTTTCTGTTAATTCTAAAGTATTAATGGTGATGGACGTGCCAGATAATTTCAATAGCTCTTTTAAGCATTACATTTTCCAGTCCAGAGTAATTACATAACATTCCTAGACACTGGAATAAAGTAAAAGTATTGTAGGTGAAATATTAGCAAAATAAAAACATCGAACTCTTTTACAATACAGTTAGTGCAACCATCTATTATATAGTAGACTTTCTTCTCTTTCTAGTTAATATTCCTATTTTTTAATATAAGAAAACACAGAATATGAAATGAGCATGATTCTTTAATATAATAAAGAGTTACAGACTCTTCCAGAGAAATTCCATTTGTAGATTGGCCCCTGCCCATATCCTTTGTACTTTGTATCCTGTCTTTCTTAGACCACGTCTTCAGCTGATGTAAATCAGCATAGCTCTATTTAAGTTATTGGAGATATGTTGATGTATATTAGCTGTGGATCTGGCTCAAGCTTGTGTAAAATATTTTAGTGGCTTGATTTAATGTTATTGAAAGTGAAAGATATTCAATTTTAAATAACCTTTCTAGACGAATCCTAAATAATTGTCCTTATCTGAACATAACCCTGATTTAAAGAGGTGCCTCTTTTCCTTCTGCAGGATCTAGTGACCAGCTCCCAACTTGAGAGAATTCCCATGCTTCGCCAGATTGCTTATTTGGGATATGGATCCATGGTAAACAGACACTGTTCTCTGGCTTCATCTTGCCCTAGTGAAGCTCTTCAGGTAGGTGTTTTTCATTTCAGATTGTTTTTAACAGCTTAAAAAGATAAGAAAAATGAAACTGCAATGAGACCTGATCATTTTTATTCTAGAAAACATGATCCAGGATATACACAGTGATTTAATTTACAAATGTTCATTCCAGAAGCTTCCTTAGTAGCCAAGCGATACCAGCCAGGAAGCTTTCATCACCCCTGAATACATAGCTAATTTAGAATAAATCCTGAGGAGGTCACTGAATATTTGTAATCGCATCAGTTGCATTACAGTCATAGGGTGAGGATAACAATATGCGTATGACTGAATTTTGTATGAAAGAATCTGCTTTGTTTGCAGCCCCTCCATGACTTTGCAGCTGAGGCAGCCAGCAAGGGCAATGAAGATGACATTGCATTAGCTCTGAAAGCCATTGGCAATGCAGGAGAACCAGCCAGTGTCAAGCGCATCCTGAAGTTCTTGCCAATATTTTCATCTGGTGCTTCTAATTTCCCAGTCCGTATTCAGGTCGAAGCTGTAATGGCCTTGAGGCATATAGGCTTGAAAGACTCCAGAAAGGTAAGCAGAATCAATTATAGTTTACCTGAATAATGAGATATGCAGAATATATGCCAGGGGGACAGTGAGTTCAGTGGTGCAGTGTTTGTGAATTCAGAACAATTCTTTATTGTTATTAGTATCACAATATTAGAGCCCCAAGTGACATCAGGGTCTGATCGTGTTAGGCACTGTAATTGTTGGGAGGTAAATGTAATGGTGTTTCTTTAGTCACTTGTCATATTATGTGACATCTTATATTAATCACATATTGTCATTGGTCTGCTACTGGAACACCCCTTGCTAAAGTGGTCTAAATGACAGTGAACACAGGGGATCAAATACACAAAACCAATGGAGTTACATCACAGATAAATTTGTCTCACTAGTCATGGCATTTTCTCAAGAGCTATTCATTATGTTCCCACACTTTTCTTTAATTCATCAGTTCATGCAATGGAAAAAAGGTTACGCCTGAGGTTCTATTCTCCCTTTATTATGGATGTGTGATTTGTTGATACAAATTATACATTGAATCTGAAAGGGAGAATACCCACCTTAGAAGTTATTAGACACTTATGAAATTATATTTTCCCTCTCCAGGTGCAGGACATTCTTCTCCAGATCTTTGTGGATCATTCACTTCCTCCTGAAGTCCGAATGATGGCTTGTGTTGTCATATTTGAAACTGGGCCTGCACTTCCTCTGGTAACAACTATGGCTAATGTGATACTGAAAGAGACCAATATGCAAGTTGCCAGTTTTGTATATTCCCACATGAAAGCTTTGTCAAGAATTGGATTCCCACGCTTTTATAATGTGTAAGTAGAGAGAGAAGTAAAACTGTACATTATCTGTGAAGTACCATTTCTATTACATTCTTGTAAGTAAAATTATATATATGTACACACACGTGCACACACACTGACTCTGGTAAAATTTAGCTTACTTTTGTATTTTTTTATCCATTTTTTTTAAAGATCTGCTGCTTGCAACATTGCCATTAAACTACTGAGCCCCAAACTTGACCGACTGAGCTTTCGTTACAGTAAAGTTATTCCTCTTGGTGGTTACTACAGTGAGTAAAAAAAATTAATTTACGGAGAGTGTTCATCATTAAAACACTATTTTCCAGTCATCTGGAGAACTAATGTAAATCATTCTGATTCTATCTGTAAGAGTTCTTTCCTTTTGGAATGACTGGAAGGTTTTAAAGAGTTTTGAAAGGAGTATTTAATTAGTTGTATAAGATATTTTCTGTGTCTGAATTCTGAAAAGTTTAGTGTGTTTCTTCTTTATGAAGAATTATTAGAGTATATTTGTGTTTACAAATTATTTTACCAGCTCTCTAACTTTCTTGTAAAATGCCTTTTACTGCAATAAAATGTACTTAGAATATTTAAGTTTGATCAAATAGTTTCACTGCATTTGTTAGTACAAAATTTTACCCCAATCCTGCAAACATTTATTCATTTGAATATCTCATTGATTTCAGTGGTATATTCATGTATATAGATACTTGCTTGTAAACATTTGCTAGGTCAGGACCTAAATGTTGAAAATCTTCATGAGAATATATTTTACGAAAAAAGGATTATAAACTTCAGATTGACATCCCCAGAGGTCAATAGAACAACAACATTGCACTGTTTTGTTTTTAATTTCTACTACAGGTAGATATCAGGCTGGTGCACTTGGAAATATCTTCCTTATGAACAGTCCAAGAACAATGTTCCCATCAGCTTTAATTTCCAGCTTGATTGTAAACTATGCAGGTGCAGCTACTAGTTTGCTAGAGGTAAATATTATATTTAAGTCAATAACAGATCGTATTAAAGTTTATTTTTGACAAATGTATTTCTTCACTAACAGTATGTTTTAACTGTATTGTAGTGCACCCTCTCATGCACAGTGTTGTTTTTTTATTAGGTTGGTGTCCGTGCAGAAGGTCTTACGGATATTATAAGGAAACAAAGCATCCCATTTGCAGAATATTCCACATACAGAAAGATAAAGGAGATTGGGAAAACAGTATGTGTTGTTCTCATTCTGTTTCATGTGATGTATTGTGGGTGGAATTCATCAAGGGCAGAGGGGTTTAGTAAGACTCTCAGCACCAGTTCAGCCTTGCACTGAGAGGCAAATTAACGCCCCTGTACCCAGTCTGAGTGTCTCAGCTATACACTGTGGAGATTCACATTGGGATAGCAGGGGAAGGATTCTTCTGTGGAGATGGTCAAGAATTTTCAAACAAAATGGATTTTCATTGGAAAATGCCAATTCACTGATACCTAGATGTTTCACAGAAATGTGTTAGATGAGGTAATATCTTTTATTGGACCAACTTCTGTTGGTAAGAGAGAAAAGCTTTTGAGCCACACAGAGCTCTTCTTCAGGTCTGGCAAACAGAAGAGCTCTGTGTGGCTCAAAAGCTTGTCTCTCTCATCAACAAAAATTGGTCGAATAAAAGATATTACCTCACCCACCTTGTCTCTTGAATATCCGGGGACTGACCCAGATACAACACTGTATATCACCGAATTTTTTCATTTTCAATGAACGTCTGCCAAAACGCAAAGAGGGTTCTGATGGAAACCTGCCTGGCTCCTTGCCCGTTCCCCCGATGTGCTGCTGGGGAGCGTGGGCTTCCAGGGTCCATGGTTCTGCGGTAGCCCCGCCATGCTGAGTGCCTTGGAGTTGGGATCCCAGAACTTTGAGGCTCCCCGCTGCATAGCTGGGAACCCTGAGTGCAGGACTTCACCTTGAGACAGGACTCTCAGGACTTCTAGACTCCCCATTCCATGGCATTGGACTCTCCAGGCTCTGGGGGACTTCCCGAGCTACCCCCAACTCCAGGCAATGCCCAGTCTGCTCCCAAATCTCTGGGAGCAGCCCAGGTATCCCTCAGAGGCAAAAGCAGCTGGGGGAGTCCCCAGTGTGTGGACAGCTGGCTGTTCCATTTTGTTTTTGAAAAATTGAATGGAAACATTTCAAATTTTCGAGACCAAAAAAATGTTGGCATTTGCTTTCCATGAGTAATATCAAAATTTATAGTTTTTGTTTCTATTTGGAACATTAGTTTTTAAATGTTGGAATTTCCTGTGGCTTGGAAATTCCAAGTTTCAATCACCTGCATTCTCCTGGGATGTCTGGAGCAGCCTCCCACTCTGGTCTTGTTTCCAAAACACCCTGTACCTCGCTGCATAGTGAGCCCTAATGAACCTGGGCTCCATAGCACATAGTAGAGGTCCAGCCCAGGCTTGGCCTCCCCAGATCATGCCTCTTTTCCTCCCCTTGCAACCGGTCTGTTTTCAGGACTTCTGTGTCCTCAAGTGAAGGATTGATTTGATTCTGTGGTCTTATCTTAAATTGGGTTTAAGTGGTGTGGCGGGCCGTGACCTGACCCTCTGCATTGGATGTAATGTTATCTTGTCAGAATACATACATTATATATGAAGTCACTTGTGTATGTTTGAATTGCATGGAATTCTGAAAAGCCACATTATGATATTAGCAAAGAAACACAAATGGCAAAGAAAAAATATAGCTTAGTCAGTGGCCTTTTCTGTTGCCTATTAAATGTTTATTTGCATATATACTGTATTAAGTGCCTTTTTGTTTGTTTGTTTCTTTGTTTGTTTCCTAGCTTCTGGGATGGAGGGAGTTGCCTTCAGAAAACCCTGTGTTATCATCTTACCTAAAACTATTTGGCCAAGAGCTGGCCTTTGCTGACATCAACAAGGATATCATTCAGCAGGCTATTAAAGTATGGACTCCCCCTAATTTTGTTCGAAGTGTTTGGCAGCTTTATATCCTCATCTAACCTGCTGTATCTCTGTTACATTGTAGCTTGTGACTGGACCAGCAGACAGACACGCATGGCTGAAGAGAGTGATCCATCAAATCCAAAGTGGCATTGCAGAACGATGGATTCTGCCATTATATTCAGGAGAATTTCGGCACATCGTCCCTACCACTGTTGGTCTGCCATTGGAATACAGTTTATATACTACTGCTCTGGCACATGCAACAGCCCGTGGTGAGCTTGAGAACATAAGATTTGCTATATTGGATCAAACCATGGGATGGGAGACAAATTAGGAGGAGGTGGAGTGAAAAGTTATGAGAACAGAAAGGTAGGAGGGACTAATTTACGTAGGGCCTTGAAAAGCCAGGACAGAAAGGGAGGAAGGAGAGCTAGTGAAAATATTTGAAGCTGGTTGGGACGTAGTTGCAGCAGCAAACAAGGTAGATGATTTTTGCTGCAGTATTTTGGATGGACAGAAAAGGGAGGGGGTGAGGTAAGAATCTGAAAAACCAAAGAGAAGGTGGTGACAGTACTCAAGGTCAGAAATAACCAAAACCTGGACAAGAGATTTTGCTATAGGAATGGGTGGATTCTGAAGGTGATGCATAGAAACACCCAGCAGACTTAGTACCAATGTGGAGAGAGAGGAACTGAAGATGGCTCAGTAGTCACTGGGAGGAATTGCCAGGAATGATAGAGACGGGAGGAGGAGTAGAGGGCTTGCAAGGGGACATGAGGAGTTCCAGTTTAGACATGTTATGTTTGAATGGGTGGTAGAATATTTAGTGATCATAAGATTATGCAGAAGAGTTTTAAATTAGATAATATTATTTGACTCTCTCTTTCGCTGCAGCAGTGAATCTCACAAACTGACTACACAGTGTGTGAAGAGACATTTTCCTTTGTTTTAAACTTGCCTGTCATTAATTGAATTGAGTGGTCCTTTTTGTCCTGTAGTATGGTAATGTGTCAAAGGGAGGGACCATGCCTTTGAGTAACGGTAAATTTAAGGTTTCAGAGTAGCAGCCGCATTAGTCTGTATCCACAAAAAGAAAAGGAGTACTTGTGGCACCTTAGAGACTAACAAATTTATTTGAGCATAAGCTTTTGTGAGCTACAGCTCACTTCATCGGATGCATTCAGTGGAAAATACAGTGGGGAGATTTATATACACAGAGAACATGAAACAATGGGTGTTACCATTACACACTGTAACGAGAATGATCAGGTAAGGTGAGCTATTACCAACAGGAGAGTGGGGGTGGGGGGGGACCTTTTGTTGTGATTTAATTCTTCTCTTTTCAAGGCCTAATTTTTGTAGCTGTTCACTATATGTAGGTCTTATGATATCATTTGCTATCTTTGTTGCCCATTTTTAGTCTCTCTTAAAATGAGCAAGCTAAAACTGAACACCTACCTCCAAAGGAGAGCACATACCATTGTTCAATATCATATCATTAACTTTTGCAATAACTTCTATCCCCAAATATCCCATTCGCTGCCCACTGGCCCAATTTCTTCACTGAGGTATCCAACTGGGCTCCTTTATTTCTTTCCTTTAATGAATCTTGCAAGTTAAGGGCTGATCAGCATATGTAAGCCTGTTAGATGATGTTTGATTCTTATCCCACTTAACTGGTTACTCCATGACTTGGGTGGAGTTGTTTCTGATTTACACTGGTATAATTGAGAGCAGAATCAGGACCTATATTTACCAGTGTTCATCACCTTCCATTTATCCAATCTGAATATCATCTGCCATCCTGCCGTCAAATTCACCAACACATATAAGTCTTCCTGGATTTTCTTGGAATCTTTTATGATTTCTACACATAGAAACAACTTAGTGACATAAGTACAAGTCACCAGCTTGCTCACCACTTCCCCTGCAAATCATTAATTAATATAATAGATTAACTAGCCTTAGTTCTAGTATGTACCCTTCATGTTCCTGACTGCCAATGTCTCTCTACTCTAAGGAGTAGCTGTTCACTACATCTCTGAGTTTCTTATTGATTATCCAGTTTTTAATCCAGGACAAGACTTTGCTCTTATCACCATGGCTCTGATTTTCATTAATAATCTGTTACGAGAGCCTTTTCTCTTTACTCGTTTATTTTTATTTTCACCATCTTTTACTTTTGTTCTCGGTCTCTTGTAGTTGAAGTAAAGCTGTCCCCTCCTTTATCTGGTGATTTTAGACCTTCACAGTGGTATGAATCCAGCGTGCAACTTCATGCTGACATCAGCCCAAGGTAAGGAAAGTGTTATCATTTTTATGGTTCTGAGATTTACAGAGACTTCTGTGGAAAGGGAGTTCTACCTCTTAAAGAGCAGTGGCTAAATACAGTGTCTGTTTGCTTATCTGTGGCAATTTCACTCTCTTTCAGCATCTACTCTGACACAGTGGCAATGATGGGAATCAACACAGAATACTTTCAGTCTTCTATTGAAATTCACGCCAAACTCCGTGTACAAGCTCCATTGAAATTTGATGCCAAGATAGACATGAAGGAAAAAAGTTTTAAGTTTGTAACAACCCCATGCCAACAGGAGACTGAGATAGCGATGGGAAGGTAGAGTTGTTAAATTTCTGTCATTTAAAACAATTTTCCCCCCTAATCTATTGTTTTGTGAAACCTTCCAACACAATAAGCAGTATAATCATTTCACATGATCAGAGATACATGTGACTCCTAGTTACATTGCACCTCTTTTGTGGAGTGTAATTCATGATTTCTTTTTTGGTTTGGTTTTGTGTGTGTGTGTGTGTGTGTGTGTGTGTGTGTGTGTGTGTGTGTGTGTGTGTGTGTGTGTGTGTGTGTGTAATATGGGATACAATTTTCAAAAAGCACCTAAATCACTTTGGAACTTAATTCCCTCTTTCAAAATTGACTTAGGGCTTGGCTGTATGGATATTTAGTTCAAAGCAAGCTAGGGTGTAAATCTACCTTACAATAGTCCGCTGCACCTGTCTATGTGGTCTCTGTTGCTGCTGCCATTTCAAAGGGGGGTACATCAAAGTGCACTAAGGAACTTTCAGTGCCCAGCAGCAGGGTCCACACAGACACTTAGCACACAGCAGGCTAGTGAGAGGCAGTGTACACCCCTGCTTGTTCATATAGCCAAACCCTTAGGCACTCAGGAACCTAAGTCAAATTGGTTTTGAAAATGTTACCCATTGTCTTTATACCAACCTGCAGTTCATCTAGGACTGAATGATTCCTAAATCATGTTATTAGACTGCAAAAATGCATTTATAAATATTTATTTGGCTCTTACAGTTTAGTGTTCAAAACTGTGTGACTCTTAAAATAGAGACATTAATAGAGACATGATTAAATCCATCCAACAGCCCTTTGGAGCTACTTATAAATAATATGTCATGCATAATCCCACAGGCATAAGGCTTTTGCTGTATCAAGAAATATAGGAGAACCAGGCACAGTGAAGAAGATTCCAGTACTCCCAGAAGGTTCTGGATCAAGTATTCTGAAGGAGCACTTCAAATCGTCTGAAAAAACTTCAAGAGAAGGTGCCGTGACGGTAACTAACTCTTCCATGTTTGTACATTAATACTTATTTTCTCTACTATAAGCATAGCGATATTTGTACTTCTTGTCTGTGAAAATGCTACCAGTGTACTAATGTGCTCATGTTTAATGCAGCAAAGAGAGACTTCTGACATCATACCTAAGAAATATTCCTACGGTTCTGAACAGGAACTTCACCACAGTGCAAGAGGAAAAACACATACGCAAGCCATTTGTGTCAAAGTGACTCGTTTTGGTTGTCAGGCCTGCTTTTACAGGAGAGCACGAGATGCTTCTGTTTTAAAAAATACATATTTTCACCGATTAATTGGAGAACATGAAGCTAAAATCGTTTTGAAACCAGGTATAGTACTGAAAACAAGATTTTCTGTTTATCCGTGTCAGTGCAGCTGAAGTAGTAGATCTCCTAATGGATGTATCTGGTGTGTAGCCCGTACAGATGCAGCGATAGACAAAATACAGCTGGAGATTCAGGCAGGATCTAGAGCAGCTTCCAAAATAATCCAGGTGGTAACCCTAGAGTCCGAGGAGGAAGAAGAAGATTCATCTCCAGATGATGGGGTTCAAATGAAACTGAAGAAGATCCTAGGAATTGAAAATGTGTTTAAGGTAATTGACGTTGAGGTGTTGAGGGTGTATGGGGACATATTTAAACAAACAAAAAGCAGTGGCTTTAAAATACAGTATGGAATATCTGCATGGAAAATGGAGAATAAGGGTAGTAAGAAGGGTAAAATTTCAAATGAGAGGCCCGTGTGTGAGTTAACATCAAAGGCTTGAGTGGAACTGGGGTGGTACGTCGGCATGGTGTTGGCCCTCTGCACATGGACGAGTTTCAGCCTAAGTAAGTGGGGACGGTTATTTTCCCACCACATCTGATTTAATAATTACAGCGATGAATCCGTGCTTCTCTCAAGGGAAAGAACAAGTAAATAGTGTGAAATCCAGTGAGATAAAATAGTAAAAATTTATTTCTATTGATGCGTCTAATCACCGGCGTGGTTCTTCGAAATGCTGTTGCAGGTTGGCAATAGAACCCAGCGGCGCAAGGCGCAAACTGTCAAGAAAGGAAAGACCCAGGTGACGGAGCTGAGGGCAGAGCCCAGTGCTAAATATCCATCTAGCTCACCTTCTTCCTCCTCCGACACTTCCTCCTCCTCCTCCTCCTCCTCCTCCTCCTCGTCTTCCTCCCCGTCTGGTCAGAAGGTCAAAGGCCAAGATCCGAAAGACAAAACATTGCAACCGAGAAGCAGAGACGAGAGCAGCAGCAGCAGCAGCAGCAAAACCAGCAGCAGCAGCAGCAAAACCAGCAGCAGCAGCAGCAGCGGCGACAGCAGCGACAGCAGCAGCAGCAGCGACAGCAGCGGCAGCAGCGACAGCGGCAGCAGCAGCAGTGACAGCGGCAGCAGCGACAGCACCAGCAGCAGCAGCAGCAGCAGCAGCAGCAGCGGTGAAGCACGTCGGCCTGGGAGCAGGCATCAACTCGTCATCGAGAGGAACAGCAGCAGCAGCGGCGGTGGCGGCGGCGACAGCGAGTATTTCCAAGCGCAGGTACCTCACGCGTGTCCCTGGGATGCGTGGGGGTGCGGGGGTGGGGGCGATAAAGTCAGCGTGAGGTATATTTCGGATAGCCGCCGGCTTTGCGTCGCATATCAGGAAATTATTAATTGATGCCACAGAACACACTGGTCCAGTACTGTGAAATCTGCTCTAAGAACCCCACTCCCAGCAGGCAACCACCTGTCTCAGGGGACCCCTTGAAAGGATCGCCAGGGCTTCTCCTGCTTTGGCTGAAGTATTGTTACAGGCCACCAGAACCAGGCGACCGATCTTTGTTGCTTTATTGGTCTCTCTCAACGGGCTCTGCTGTTGCGTGTTTTAGTCTCAATTCTCTGGTGGCGTTCCCAGGGGCTGCTAATTTAGGAGCATTCATTTTTTTATTTAAACATTTCAAGATTATACTGTTGTTTTTCAGTCTGAAATCCTTACTTACTTGCAGTGCTGCACATTTCAATGCAATTACAGAAAGCAGGTTCTTCTGTGTAAGGCTCTTCAACTTCCTACTTTTATCATTTTCAAAGGGAACTCCAGAGATCTATCAGTATCGTTTCAAGTCAGCACATACACAGGAGGTAAGTTTTCTTCACTCATTGCGTCTGACTTGACATGGGTAGAATAAAATACTGCAAGAACTCACGTGGGAATTCCTACCTTTGTGACGGAAAATAAGTGGTAGTACAGTCTTTATAATAGCAAAAACAAGGAGGAGTCCTTGTGACACCTTAGAGACTAACAAATTTATTTGGGCATAAGCTTCCGTGGGCTAAAGCCCACTTCATCAGGTGGGCTAAAAACCACTTCATTCATTTTAGCCCACGAAAGCTTATGCCCATATAAATGTGTTAGTCTCTAAGGTGCCACAAGGACTCCTCCTTGTTTTTGCTGGTACAGACTAACACGGCTACCCCTCTGAAACCAGTCTTTATAATGTTTACAGTTTCTAAATATGTTCCAGTGTTTTGCAGAAATATAAGAAGACAAAGGGCCAGATTTTCCACTGCATTGTAGCTTGTGAACTCATTTGTGCCTGTGCAAAGTGGGTATAAAACTCTAGCTAAGCAGAATGTCTATACAAGGTGCAAGTCCACAGAGATTCAGACCCAAGCGCTAGATCAACAAAGGGACTCTAAAGTAGGGTGACCAGATGTCCCAATTTTATAGGGACAGTCCCGATTTTTGGGTCTTTTTCTTATATAGGCTCTTATTACCCCCCACCCCCTGTCCTGATTTTTCGCATTTGCTATCTGGTCACCCTAGTCTAAAAGTAGATCACACAGCAATTAAGCACCTATGGCTGGCCTAGGTCAGCTGACTGGGGCTTGTGGGGATTGGGTTACAGGGCCGTTTAATTGCAGTGTAGATGTTTGGGCTTGGGCTGGAGCCCAGGCTCTGGGACTCGGTGAGGGGAAGGGTCCCAGAGCCCTAGCTCTAGCTGGAGCCCGAACATCTACACCACAGTTAAACAGCTCTGTAGCTCCAGCTCCGCGGGCCTGAGTCAGCTGACCTGGGCCAGCC
Source organism: Chelonia mydas (assembly GCF_015237465.2). Taxonomy (NCBI): domain Eukaryota; kingdom Metazoa; phylum Chordata; order Testudines; family Cheloniidae; genus Chelonia; species Chelonia mydas. The sequence goes on from NC_057854.1 coordinate 77,870,770, forward strand.
GTGGGTGCTTAATTGCAGTGTAGACCTACCTTAACTGTCATTTTAGGTGCCTAAGTGCAACGTTTAGTGCCACTGAAATCCTCAAATCCCCCACTCAGCTGCTGCCTTGCCCTTTAGGTGTCTGAATTTCCACCAGTGGGCATGCACAAATCTGCCTAAATCTGACATTGCTGAGTGTTCAGTGTCCTAGCTCACACCTTTAAGACCCAGCGAGATTCTCAAATTAGGCAGCCCCTCATCTATCTCCCCAGCAGGGCCTGATAAGTGTGCTCTGCATACCTCCCCCATCAAAGACAGCCGGGGTGACCACATGTGGGAAGAGGAGCAAGAGTGTGTCCATCCCCCAGAACACCCAATAGCCCAGTAGTTTAGGGCACTGCTAGGATGTGGGAGGCCTATTTCAAATCCCCACTCTGCCTGATTTGGAGCAGAAACTTAAACCTAAGTCTCCCAACTCTCAGGAGCATGTCCTGACTGCCAGGATGTTCGGTATTCAGGGTGGATGGTGGTTAGGGCACTCTCGGGTATGTGGGAGATCTACACTGAAGTCACTGCTTCCATGTGTTCATTTAATTATTTATACAAAGTGGACCACCTCCGACAGGAGAGATTGCGAGAGTCCAGCTCTGGAATACCCTGTAGCCTGCAGGTAGGATACTCAGCTGGGATGTAGGAGACACAAGTTCAAATCTCTGCCTCAAATCGGGCAGAGCAAGAATTTGAAAACAGGCTTCCCAGCCCCCAGCAAGTGCCCTGAGCTCCTGGACTATTGGCTATAATGCAGGCTTTCTCTCTCTTGTTTTTTGTAAGGAGCAGAGCTGGCTTAGGTGCCTAACTCCAGGTGAGGGTTCATGGCTATGAATCCAAGGTGAAGTTAGGCACCTACCTATCTTTGAGGGGTGGGGCTTCAAACATGCCCCGCTCCCTGGCATTTCCTATTGGCTACTTTAGGTGGCTCCCCACTCAGTTGGCTGGTGTTTGTGAATCTCTTTCTGAGGCACTTAATTTTCCCCATGCCTTGTAGAGGAGCATGCATGCCTAACTCGGGCCTAAGAATTCCGCTAGGTGACAGGGTGCATGAAAGTTAGGCATTGCAACACTCACTGGCACCACGCCTAAGTCCCTTCATGAGCTTAGCCCAAAAGCCCTGCCATGAGGAACTTAAATAATTTGACAGGCTCTGACCACATGACATCTTGGGCTACCTTCTCTTAGCTAACTTCATATGCTACTATGAACTAGCATAGCCGCATTGACAAACGCGGCAGAATACACCGGCCTGTGTTACTTTAAATCAGTGATGGGTGCCTGTTAAGGGCCTGATCCAAAGAGAAGTCAATACCAACCATTTCCATTGCAATCAGTGTTTCATGGCAAGTAAAGCGATCGGTAGGAAAGTAAGATGAAAAGTGGTGGTTCAGCCGTTCATGGGATCAGGCCCTAAACTGCTGAGCAATGGACTGAGTCAGTGCTACTCTTCTATATCAGACCAAAGCTTTGCTGTGTGGCAGTGATTTGGGTATTATTTATACGCAGCCATAGGAAGAGCTTGTAAAGCAGAAGTGCTATTTGAATGCACTGTTCCTGTGTAAGTAGTCTCAAAGAGAGAGCAAAAGTTAACCTGATTTATGGCTTGATCCTGACAAGTCTTATCCATACAAGTAATTCTTACTTATGCAAATAACCCAGTGGGTCTGCTCAGATACGTAAGAACTACCTGGGCAAGAAGATCCATGGGTGAGCAACAATTTGTAGGGTTAGACCCAAAGATATTAAAAAGGAATAATATTTGGAAATCATTCAGCTACTCCATTAAAGGTTATTGACAATAATCTGGTAATTAGAATATGCTTGTAAAAGAATATTCTGCATTGTCATTTCGAACAACTTCCTATGAACTACCTTAAATTGCTCTACTAAGGATGATTTTTTTTTTATTGTTGCAGTATCCCAAAAAGAAAGTCCCAGGCAGCAGCAGCGTCACCAGCAGCAGCAGCTCCTCCTCCTCTTCCTCTTCCTCCTCCTCAAGCTCTAGTTCTAGTTCCAGTAGCAGCGAAGACACCGACAGAGCAGGTTCCCGGGTCAGTCTCTTAGTCTTCAAGAAATGCAGTGTGTTAGCGTGGCAGCACTGGCATGGACTTGCAATTATTGCCCAGCTAATGGGCAAAGAAAAGTAGCTCCCAGTCTGTGCTGCCTCTTGTTTGCAAGCACAGGAGAAAGATGTCTGTGCAAGAAACCTTCCCTCTCTCTCCCATGTTACAACTGTGCAAAAGCCAATAGCAGGAGCAGGCCACATGCTTCCAACACTGTGAAACACAGGACTGCTTGCTCCTGTTTCACTTGGGGAGCAGGACCCTATTGTGCTAGGCGCTGTACAAACTCAGAACAAAAAGGTGGTCTCTGCCCCAAGGAGCATACAGTAGAAGACAAGAGATGACAGGTGATATAGACAGACAGGCAGGGGGGCACAAAGAAACAGCTTGTCTCCAAAGCGTAGTGCTGAGTATTAACAACAAACAGTATACCTAAAACATGCTGATTTAATTAGACACTTTTTTTTATTTCCAGAAAAATGCACTTGTTCTAATTATTTGGGCTAAATCCCACAGCTTTTACTCAATGTTCACTTTGTGAAAACTCCCATTGACATCAACTGGAGTTGTGGCTGAATAAGCATTGCAAGTTTTGGCCCATTACATTTTTATTTATTGTATATTATATTATTGTATATCTGTAATGTGTAAAATTACATGCATTTGTCAACTTCTTACTTTCCATTTATATTATTTGTACCATAAATAAAAGCTAACATAATATAGTCATTTCTTTGTAATATTGTTCTGAGGCATTTTTTTTCGTCCCTTGCCTTTAGCCTAAATTTTTAGGAGACAGTAAAGCACCAGAACTGGCTGTTATTCTTCGTGCTCTTCGAAATGATAAAAAGCTGGCAGGCTTCCAGCTCGTGCTATACACAGATTTATACTCCACCAGACCCAGGATACAAGTGTTTGTGTCAAACATCACAGGATCAAGCACATGGAAAGTCTGCGCTGATGCTTCAATCATTAATGCTCACAAGGCAGCGGTAAGACTCAAAAATAACACCGCACAGCTCTAAACACAATACAGCGATCTCAAGTATGTTTTACTTTTAAAAAATTGAATGTTTTTGTCTCCATTATAGAGTTATCTGAAATGGGGCCGGGATTGCCGGGACTACAGGATTTCTTCAGAGTTTGTTACTGGCTGGTTTGCTGATCACCCAGCCATGCAGGTGAAACTGGAGTGGCCTAAAGTTCCTTCAAGAGTCAAATCAGTTGCCAAATGGTGAGGTTTTGCTCTTTCATTTCAGCAATTTATTTTACAATGTACCAGTAAAGCTGGGAAAATCCATATTCAGGCTTGAGCTTCCAGTGATTGACTGCCAATTCTTGGTCTCTATATTTTCTCGTTTCTGATTTGTTTGAGTTTGGAAACTCATCAAACGACCCCTAAGGAGTATAAGATAACCATATACTGTACAAACCTACCATACTGTACAAGTGGAAAGTAATCCCCTTATACCAGACAGAAGTTACTGAAAAGTTAGGGCCAGATTCTCTACGTCACGAAGCTCCTGTTCAGTAAAGCGGGGAGTGGGGATGGGGCCTGCCATGGAGTCCATTATGGCTCACTATTTCTCAAAGTGGACCTGTGTTGCCCTGGGGACTGCTCTGATTTATGCCAGTTGCTGTGTATGCTGGCTTTGTGCCACATAAGAGCTCCTTCACACCAGAGGCCTTTTCAGCTGTCCACATCATCTGCTCTCAGCCACAACAAAGGGGCTAGTCCTTAATATCTCCTCTAGCTTATGGTCAGATGGAAATGCCTCAGATAAACAATACCTGAGTGTCTGAGGGACCTGAGTAAACTTTTTACCGTTAAATAATGTTTTTCTTTTTCAAGGCTTTATACTTTCATCCCGGGAGCTGCCTATATACTAGGCTACTCTGAAATACAGCACAAAAATCCTTCTCATCAGGCCAAGTTGATTGTGGCTCTAACTTCTTCAAGGACTTTTGATGTTGTCGCCAAACTGCCTGAGGTGAATATACAGCATAATCATGCCATCACATATTTCACCTGATAGAATACTTTGATGCTTTTTTTTATTAGAGCTGGGTCAACATTCCAAAAAAGTATTTGAAAACATTCGTTCAGATTAAAACTATGATATTGATTCACGGTTGTCTCTGACGCTTTTACTTTCTTTCCAAGGACATTTGTGTGGTGATATTTGTTCAGAGAAAGTGCCATGATTACTTATGTTAATATGTGTTTGTCCATCCATCTCGGAAACTCTTTTTGAGTTTGGAAGTTATCCACTCAGAAAGCAGAAACAATACCATATGATTTAGTTGACCGATCACATAGCAGGAGTGAATACTGGCAATAGCCATGGTGAAGAGTTCATGAGAAGTGAATATGCTGAATTATGTTCACATCAACTATTTGTCAAATAATTTTAAATACCAATATTTTTGTAAAAATCTACGTCCTCCCGCAGATAATTCACAAACAGGAAAAGAGGCTGAAATCAACAGATAAATTATTTGCTGTGAATAGCTTGCTGAACTCTATTTTAAATCTGTTTTCTAATTCCTTTTCAGCTGACCATTTATAACACAGCCCTTAGGATTCCGCTGTCATTGCCTGTAGGGCCATCTCTACCAGCCTCTGCCTCATCACTGCAGCCCCCGATCTGGAATTTCTTTTCTGAAGCACCATCCGCAGTCCTGGAGCATCTGAAAGGTCAGCAGTTCTCCCTCTTTAGAGGCACAAGCTCTACAGGCTCTATCACTATTTTAGCATTGTCTGATAATACATGGAAAGGTTTTTCTCTTTTTAAGAAATAAATAGCACTCTAGTGATTTTTCTTCATTATGATAATGTTACATCATTTTCAACTGTAGAGAACATAATGTATGGTGCACAGAAGCCCTGAAGTATTTATTTCCAGATTGGAAATCAGAGATATTAAACTTTCCAAAAAACTCTTCACATTGGTGCACTTACTGCTGTTGTTTCACATCCAGTCTGTCTGCAAGAGTCAAGATAAATTTACACAGGAATCCATGACTTCACTTTAATCATTTGTTCTGGAAAATATGGACTGATACATTTTGAATTGTCAGAAAACTAATTTGTTGCTAAAATGTGAGGAATATATTTTTCATGCCTTGCTTAGAGATTATGGGCACTGAGTAGCCTAAATCCCATGTAATCTTAGAGAAAAATATTATCTGTTCTCTCACTGAAATGTAGAGCCAAAATAAAATATTATGTTTAAATAAATATCTCTTATGAAAAGGAAAATATTCACTTGTTTCTATGGCATGTTTTTTTTTTTACCAGCTCGTTGCTCAGTTTCCCAAGACAAGATCACAACCTTCAATGAGGTACAGTTTAACTACTCACTGCCCACAAACTGCTACCACATCTTGGCCCAGGATTGTAGCCCAGAACTGAAGTTCCTGGTAATGATGAAGAATGCAGAAGAATATGCTGACCTTAAAGCAATCAATATCAAGCTTGGCAGTCAGTAAGTCATTCTAAAACTCATTAAAATCATCCAGTCCTGAAGTGACAAAGGCAACCTCGAATAAAACACTCTTGGCTTCTGCTGCAAACCTGGGAATCCAGAAACAGCCACAGATGTACCAGTTTGCAAACTTCACTAAAAAAAGAGGGGCACTCTCCCTACATTTTCCTCAGAGGGAGCAGATGTTACCTCTGCCACATACTCTGCAACTCGTCAGCCCCACATCCATTTTATCTGGACTGTGATTTGGCCAGTTTGTTTTCATCCAGCTCCTCTTCTGGCCTGACACTGGAAATGCAAAGGTATCACACCATCCAGATGTAACGCAGAAGAGACTTCCGTCTAAGCGTTACATTGGTGGTGTTGCACCCAGAGTTGTGTCAGTGTTTCCCTTTATAACTATGATGTTGAAACAAAATAATGCTAAAATCAGGGATATTTAGTGAAAGAGGTTGTAGTCTGGACATGGTGTGTTCATGAACACAATCAGAGCAGAATATAAATGCATTTTTTTCTCTTTTCAAAGTGAAATTGACATGTATCCTGCAAATGGACTTCTTAACCTCATGGTCAATGGTGTTGAAACCCCAGTGGAGAATGTCACATATACATCTGACTTTGGTAGGTGTCCATTTAGCCCTTTCTCATAGGTTGGATCAGGAGAGAGAGAAATATACTCCAGTAGAGGTATTTCTACCATTTTGGCAGTGATATTGCTTTGTACTTAGGGCTAAAGAATAATATTTACTCTTTACAAATTGTGCATTTATTTACATATTTGCGGATCAGCATTTATAAAGACAGAGTAGAATTGGGAACTTTTGAATAGTTAAGGAAGAGACAGTTGAGGTTCATTGACCCACCGCTCCCTTTCTAGAATGCGTAGGCATGTAGGATTTTGACTCTCAGAAGTTCTGAACTGGAGGAAAGGTATTATTTTAGCCCAAATGTCTTAATCACTTATATGATTAAACTTTTCCAAATATAGTTTTTCTTATAGTTGCCATATCTATATGGTGGGACTTTTTTTGCCAACTTGACTTATATGTGACATTTAGGGATTTTATATCAATAGAAATATTTATAAAAACAGAATACTAGCAAAAAATATGGAGAACTGTAGGGATAAAGTCAGCCACCAGGCAGAGCCTGTTCTGTTCTCCCAATGCATACACATTTTGTTCTATGAATAGACACATTAAAACTTTGTTTACAAGCAAGAGAGCTGGATACAATACAGTTGTCCCCCGACTTGGTTATAATAACACAATTAAATGTAGGACATCGATGTGGCCAAACCTCTCCAAAACTGGATTAACATTTTGGGAGTCCAGGGTTTTATCCCATTATCATTGACTTGGTTACAGGTAACTGCTATAAATGGATCAGGTGACTACCAAGTTGCAGTCAAGTCTTCTGACTCCATTGGAGTGTAGACAGGGCCTTAATTATCTACAAAAATGTAATACTAAGCATTGGAGGACTCCATTGTTGTTCCCAGGAACCTGTTAATATTTACAAAGGAAAATTAATACAAATGTGATTGTTAGGGCTATAGAGTTAAAATCATGTTTCCCTATTCCTGCCAACAACTACATTCCATATTTGCAAATTTTAAGGAAAGTAATTTGTTAATATACAGTGTGTTTTGCTTCTTCAACAACAACAAAATACCTGAAGAAAAACAAGGCTTTGATTATATTTTTACAGAATTATTATAAAGATTATAAAAGATCATTTGTATTTTTATTACAGATGCTTCTCTGATGATCAGCAGTGAGAAGAAAGGTCTGTCACTTGTGGCTCCTGACTATGGCATTGATAAACTATATTTTGATGGACGTACATTCAAGGTATTTTTCTCTCCTCTGCTAGTGTTTTCATTTGCATAAACTTCCCAGAAAATCCACAAAATTCCATATTTACACAAGGGAATCTCTGCTAATCAGATTACAAGATTATTTTACCCCATTTAGTGATATTCCAATTCCACATTCAGACTCCAATATCCATACAGATTCCTGTTCACTGAAGTAGATGAAACTTTGCATGAGTGCAAGGGTCTGCATTAGCAAAGCCAACTTTAAGATCAGGGTAAAAGCGTTTACAGAATAACAGCCTCCAGCCAGTCATCATAATATTCGGCTCTTACATAGCACCTCTCATCCGAGGATCTCAAAGTGCTTCACAGACACTGAGGAATTAAGCCTCAGAACCTGCCTGTGTGTTAGATAAACTAAAACATGGGGTGGTGAAGTGCCTTGCCCAGGACACACATTGAGTCAGTGACATAGTTGCAAAGAGAACTCAGGAATTCTGAATCCCTGTCCCCTGTACTTCTCATTATATAACTCTTCAGCTAGTCAAAACTCTGATTTTTTTTAAAAACTTGAATAGAAGAATCGTCTGCTAGGAACGTAGAAGATCAATAAATGGCATGTATAGCAAGTGCTAATTGATCTATTAAAAACATCCATCAAACAAAATGTTTACATCTTCAGCATCAATCATTTAATAGATTAGACATGGACACAGGGATTTTCAAAAGGACCTCATGGAGCTAAGCATTCAAATAACTCTCACTCAGGCCCCTTTGAAAATCTCAGCCAGAGTGATTGTTATGGAAAGCACAGAATCAAATCTTGTTCTTTAAAAACAAATAATCTGGCTTTACCTTAACTTTTATTTTCCTCTGCAATTATGTTACCTCAGGAGACCATTCTGTAACAAAATTTTGTTTCATTGACATTATCCTGAAATATAAACTTGAATTAACTTTTACTTTGTTTTCACAAAGGTTCAAGTTGCTTTCTGGATGGCAGGGAAAACGTGTGGCATTTGTGGAAAATACGATGCTGAAAATAAACAGGAATTTCAGATGCCCAGTGGATATGTAGCTAAAGATGCAGTGAGCTTTGCACAGTCTTGGATTCTGTCAGAAAAGCCTTGTGCTGGCGGTATGAAAACTTTACTATACATAATGTATGATTACTACATCTAGTCAGAAAACTGAATTTCCATCCTGTGGGAAATTGACATTTTGAAAAAAAAAATCCCACATAAGTATGAAAAGTTGAAATCTTGAAATATTTCTCAGAACAGAAATTCCAACATAATTTGATTCAAAACATCAAAAATACTTTATTGAACTGATTCATTTTGATAACGTTGAAACATTATAAAATATTAACTCTGGTATATGAATATTAAATATAACATACATAATATTAAAATTTAAGTTTAAAAAAATTAAAAGTTGAAATGAAACAATAAAGCCACAATGAAACAAAAGAAGAAAGTCAAGAGGAAATGAAAGAAGAGAGTTGAAACAAAATACTCCATTTCAATTTCAAATTGTTTCAAAAATTTTCCATGGAGAATTGCATCAAAATCAACACATTCCTGCAAAAAAATTGTATTTCAATGAAACAGCATTGTTTGACAGAAAACTTTTCCATCAGATTTTTTTGACCAGCTCTCATTATTACTCTGAGTGACAATTTAAATTGTTGGCTCAGTGCTACTATTTTTGGCCTGATCCAACAAAGCACTTAAGCATATTCTTAACTTTAAACATGTGAGTATTCCCATGGATTTCACTAGGACTACTCATGTGCTTAAAGTAAAGTGCATGCTTAAACTGTTTGGTGAATCGGGGCCCTTCTAGTTTATTCTGTTACATTAGTTTAGATTACAATGCGGTTCAGTGTATATAGTGCCTACATTCAATGTGTGCATAGAGAGAGTAAAATTATCAGTAGTAAGTTGAGGTTCTTCTCATCCACCTGTAACTGGCTGTAGTGATCACCGAAGATCAGACCTATCTGTTACTGACCAATGGGGATTGTTTCTTCATAGCAATAACACCCAGATCTACCATATATCTACAAATATATTTAATCAGAACGGTCATGATATTCATGCCATTCTCTATTGATTATTTTTATTTGTGCACAGCACCAGGTCCTTCTCCTGAAGATTGAGATCTATTCTCTGTTAAACTCAGGTCTTGCACTTACTCAGTGAGCCAATTTACCCGCATAATATTCATTAGGATATTAAGTTAAATATCTCCATATTCATCTAGAGATAACTCAGAACTCCATCTGAAATAAGCATCTTATATCCCCATATATATCGAATTAAATAAAGCAAAGGAAAATTATTAGTCAGGGATATTGCTTTACATGTGATCCATATAGAACTTTGGATGGAGCCAATTCATTTGATATACACAAACTATCACTAGCAGATGGAGAACTTCGGAGAAAATCTAAAGCCATTTACAGATGGTTTTGAAATATCAATGATTGTTGTATTGGCAGCCTGTAAACTGCAGCGCTCACTTGTGAAACTTGAGAAAACAATGCGACTTGAGGGCGAAGTCTCAAAATGCTATCCTGTTGAGCCTGTGCTGCGCTGCGTGAAAGGATGTTCAGCAACTGAGACCACCCCAGTTTCGGTTGGCTTCCATTGTCTGCCAGCGGGTAAGTCAACAAAAAATCATAGTATAGGAGCTATCCAAACATTTACTACTTTAGGCCCTGATGAGCCAGGTGCTTAACTTTAAGCAGGTGAGTAAACTCTGTGATTTCAATGAAAGTGCTCACATGCATAAGCTTTGGCATGTGCTTAAGGACCTCACTGAATTGGAGTCTTAATCGCTAACATTTGGTGTGTGACACTAACTTCAGTGGATGTAAAAATAAATATGTTGCCTGTCAGCATTTTACGATGTTTTTCCTGGTAATGACTTTTTAAATCTGTAGCTAAATGGAGGTCCCATATTATCTATTGTTTATTCATCACTGTCTATGGGCCTGATCCTGCTTCCATTGAAATCAGTGGAGTTTTGTCAATGGTTTGGGTTAGGGCCAGACTCTAAGACAGCAACTGAGATTTCACAAATATTGGTATCTACAATGCAATTTTGTTTTCAAAGTTTGACATTTAAAAAACAATAGATTCAAAATGAACAAGTATAAATGAGCATTATAATTGCTGTCTTTTAAATTAATGGTTAGTTTGCTGTGATGGCTGCTTTCCAATCCAGTTTGTCAAATGAAATGTGCATGATAATTAGGAGAATCTAAGTCCAGTCAGTGTACTAATGGAGTCTGTATGACAAATCCCACGTGTTGCAAACTGACTGGTTTTTTTCTTCTTCATTCTTATCTGTCATTTTTCTTCACGTCCAGATTCAGCTGCCAGCTTAGTTGAGGGACAGATGAAGCTTGACCAGAAGTCAGAGGATATACAGGACACAATTGAGGCCCATACAGCATGTTCATGTGAGGAACTACAGTGCAGTGCATGAGGCTACAGTTCAGCAGATTAGAAACTTGGAGCATTGTTTTTATACTGTGATGCCAGAAAATTCCTCTCGGGCAATCACAGATATGTTAATTTAAGTGTTTAAAGTCCTACTGAATCTTCTTGGAGAAAACTGATCTTTTAAGGAAATGTTACACTTTATCGCTGTAGAAACAATACTGACTCTTCATACATATGTGATTTCCTAATAAATCTGTGCATCTAAAAAGAAATGGCGAAGAGTTCCTTATTTCACCGTATTTAGAAAGGAAGAGGTCTGTTTTGCTTCATGTCACACACACCTACTTCCCATCTGAATGGGAAGGTTCAATGTAGTAAAGAATTGTTGTTGTTATTTATTATTACCCAGCACCAAGGAGTCCTAGTCAGGGACTAGCGCTCATTGTACTAAGTGCTGTACAAACACAGAACAAAACGACCATCCCCACCCCAAGCAGCGTACAGTTAAGTACACGACAAAAGACAACAGATGGATACATACAGACAGGGGAGGGCAAGAAGTCAGCGTGAGAGGTGTGGGCTCAACACACATGGCCTAAACATTGCCACGTTTTTTGTAGGTATGCTGGCAAAGGAGAGCGTCGAGGAGAGATTTTACAGGTGGCTACTGAGGTCGTTTTGTGGACATTTATGGGCTGCGCCTCCCAAACGTGTGGGGCAGCATGGGAGAAGGCACGAAGGGGCATGTTTGAGAATTTAACTGTTTAGTACTTAAAACCACTTATTGCAATGTATAAAGAGCCTAATTCTGCTCTCACACCAGTGTGAATCAAGAGTTTTTTAATTGCAGGCAGTGGAATTACATCCGTGTAAAACTGGTGTTAGTGAGGTCAAAATCAGGCCCAAAAACTCTTGTCCCTTTTGTGTGAAATTTTGGTGTCAATGGGAGTTTCGCCACTGACTTGAATGGGGACTGACCTTTACCTTTTGCGTTTATCCCCACTGGCTATTAAGCATCCTGCTGAGAAATATTGCCACCTGGCCATTTCATTACTGACACCTTTTTATTTTTTACATGACACTCTGTTGATGCAAAGCAGAAGACAGTCTTACTGGCATTGTGAGGCTTAGTTAACGTTTGCAACACACTTTGAGCTGGAAAAAGTTTTATATAAGTGCTAAACATTATAATTACTTGAAATTATCACTTATATAGCATCTTCTATCTAAGAACTTCAAACCTTAATTGATTAAACACACAGCACCCCTGTGAGATAGGCATGATTGGTATAATTATGCTCAACATACAGCCAGGGAAACTGAGGCATCAGGTAGTAGAATGACTTACTATGGTTATGATGTGAGCTAGTATCAGCTCTGGTACTGAAACCCAGATCTGCTGATTTCGAGTCCTGTCATCCCTGTCCCACTAGATCATGGTGTATTATTTTTCATAATAACTATTATTATTTTAATAATATTCATATATACAGAAAACATGTGGGAGATTTGTACAGGTTAGAGTTATAATTGTGAGCTAGCTCCTGCTCTCTCAGGCTGATACTTTCAACATCTGTGACTGTGTGTAAGGATTTATTGTTTGAAAAAATGGCACCAAAGTTAGTGCTTTGGGAGGATTAAGTGTTAATGTAAGTTAAATTTTCAATGATTTCATGGTTACCCTGTCTTACAAATAGTGTGATGTACACAGCTGCTTTTTACTACTTGGAACTATCTCAGTATCACCCACCTTAACAACATTGCACTCAGTAGAATTGCTCTTTTTGTAGACTGTAGATCATTTGGAAATCAACTCATTTCTACTATGTACTTTGCTTTCTGAACAAAGCAGTATTAGGACAGTTGCATTATAGAGGATATGGCCTGGCATGAATCTTTCAGCACTGAGACTAGCTTAATACCAAAGATACAAACACACTGCACTCTGGAGCTGGGATGGAAAATACAGATTTCCATCAAATACCCCATAGTGCATTATTGTAATAGAACTCACCAGACCACAAAGCCTGGAATAAATATGAGACATGAACCCACCAGAACTCCAAGGGATGTGCTGGCATAAGAGTCATGCCCGACTCTCATTCTGACCAATGATGGTCAGTCTTTGGTTGCAGCTGCATGCCCCTTTCTGCAGCAAAGCTCATTCCCTTATACACCCTCTCACCATCATGAGCAGTCTCAGCATGGGCTGGATGCCAAGCCCTGCTTGTCCTCCAAAAACAAAGACAGAGAGAGAGAGAGAAAACAGGCTACTCCCTGAGGCAGTGAGGCACAATTCACCTCACCTTGTTTTAAATTGACTTTTTCCAGACAGGCTGCCTGTTGACCGACTCAGACAACCCAGCCTACAGGGCTTCACTCAAAGCCCCCTAGTCTGTAAGCAGAACCAGGAAATCTCTCATGCTTAAAGTGATCGCTGGTCATTTAAACCAGTTTCCAGTATACCACACTTCCAAGGCATCATGCCAATCTTTGGAAGACTCTCCCTTTTCAGGCCTCCCCGTTCAAACTCAAGGAAGAAGAAAAAAGAACTTAATGGGTAAGTTATTGAGGCAAAAAGATCATAGAATCATAGACATAGAATCATAGACTTTAAGGTCAGAAGGGACCATTATGATCATCTAGTCTGACCTCCTGCACAACACAGGCCATGGAATCTCACCCACCAACTCCTGTAACAAACCCCTAAGTTACGTCTGAGTTATTGAAGTCCTCAAATCGTGGTTTAAAGACTTCAAGGTGCAGAGAATTCTCCAGCAAGTGACCCATGCCCCACGCTGCAGAGGAAGGTGAAAAACCCCCAGGACCTCTGCCAATCTGCCCTGGGGGAAAATTCCTTCCCGACCCCAAATATGGCGGTCAGCTAAACCCAGAGCATGTGGGCAAGACTCACCAGCCAGACAACCAGGAAAGAATTCTCTGTAGTAACTCAGATCCCATCCCATCACGGGCCATTGGGCATATCTACCGCTAGTAGCTGAAGATCAATTAATTGCCAAATTAGGCTATCCCATGATATCATCACCTCCATAAACTTATCAAGCTTTGTCTTGAAGCCAGATATGTAGTTTGCCCCCACTGCTTCCCTTGCAAGGCTGTTCTAACTTCACTCCTCTGATCCTAAAAGAAAATGGACAGTCACCCCTACAGAGCAGGAGACCTGTCCTGAGCAAATTCATCCATAGGCGCCGAGAGCCAATCAACAACTTTCCCAACCCCAATGGCAGAAGCAGCTGCTGAGCTGAGAGGGGAGCACTGAAGCACTCAGTTATTACCTCCTGCTTCACAACAGTTCTGGTAACGGTTTTTTCCCCCATTTCCACTGCAGGCCTCCCCGTTTATCCCATTTAGTAGGGCTCTAAGCCAACAATCAAATGTCCTTTCTGGGCTCATGTGTCCTGGATGAAGACTTGTCAAAGTGGATGATTTTCTTGTAATGTTTTTATTTATTTATTTAGATTTTAAGTAAATAAAAAGCCTCTACAAGGCTCTAGGCAGCCCTAATGCCTCATTAAACATACAATAAAATCCCAGTAGCATTAATGCATTCCTTTCAACAGGAACTCGGCCAGCCACTTACAGAGACTCCTTTCTGCCCCATTATCATCATGCAACATCAGTACATCCTCAGCCCATCCAAAAACCCTCTCAGACAGAGGTCTCTTGCAGTGCACCAGGAAAATCAGCAAATTTGGACAATTTTGGACTGAGGAGAAAATTCCACAGTCCTAGAGCCCTCACAGAAAACACTCTGCCAGCCTCTTTTACTTGAACCACATTGCAATGTGATTGCAAGATGCTGAACTGGATCCAAACTTCTCCAAAATGTGGCATGTTCAGAAATGGGATCTTTGGTCAGCCCTTGGTAGCAAGAAACCAGCATGGAAATTCAGACCTAGCTTTAGATCCAACTTTATTCAAAAATTGGGGCTATTCAGAGTCAGGGATCTGGTCTGGGCTTATTTCTAACGAATAACACTCATAAACACCCCTAAAAGCACAATTTAATGTTAACCCTGAGTAGTTATAAATGCTGCCAAGCAGCTTAGCCATTGAACTTCCTAAAGTGCCAGGCTAAATGGCATAGGACTGAAATAGGGATACTGTAAGTGGAAGGCCAGAGATGCGCTCAGATGTGTTTCTCAACCCCAAAAGAGCTAAGAAGGGATCTCTACCTGATGCAGCTGTTTTGTGAAACACTGATTTTATTATCTGAATGGTTCTCTCAGCCATTCCAGTGGATTGTGGGCAACGCCAGCCCATGGCTAGAGGGTGTTGTGGCACCCACCAAAGTACACAAACGTGTGTGTGTGTGTGTGTGAGAGAGAGAGAGAGAGAGACTAAATACAATTTGCCAACACAGCAAATCTGTAACAGCCTTCTACTGATTTGCTGTGTTCATGAGGGCTCTTTATTTTCAGGGCATTCATCTTCTCCAGCATATGCACAGATTGAGCAATCAAGGTCTGACAGGAAGAGAAGCAGTGGCACTTTTCAGGGGTGTTTGGGGTGGTGGATCCACTGTCACAGGCTGCGGTGACTGGCAAATGCTGTAACATTGTACTCCAGCTGGCCTGCATAGACCCTGCTGATGCTCTCGAAAAGGTACCTAGTTTGTGCAGATGTAATGCCATTTCAAACAAGACTCGGCGCTTAATTTGTACCAGGGCTGAGCCATGGCACCTCTAGGTTTGGCAGTTCATAGCTCTGGCACCTCTGGGCTTGCTGCATCAGTTATGAATGTAAAAAAATTGCTTGAGCCCCGGCACCCTTTTCATTACAAATGAAGAACCGACAGGCTGCCATTAACATGCTCTAGGTAACTTTTAGAGTGCACCAGCAGGGGCCAGTTAGAAAGCAACATTTTACAATGCTCTGCAGCAGGGGTTCTCAAACTACATTGCATCGCGACCCCCTTCTGACAACAAAAATTACTACATGACCCCAGAAGGGGGACCGAAGCCTGAGCCCCACCACCCCAGGCGGGGGACAAAACCAAAGCCCAAGGGCTTCAGCCTCAGGCAGGGAGCCTGTAACCTACCCTGCCGCCCAGGGTTGAAGCCCTTGGGCTTTGGCCCCGGGTGGTGGGGCTCGGGCTTCAGCTATGGCTCCAGGCCCCAGCAACTCTAAACCAGCCCTGGCAACCCCATTAAAATGGGGTCGTGACCCACTTTGGTGTCCCACCCCACAATTTGAGAACAGCTGCTTTACAGTTTACATCCCTCCAGTCCAAGCACAGACTAGTGGTGGGTTGTTAAAGGTGAGCAGTGTGTGGGCGTTGCTAGGGTGATTCCTAGCTGGGTATGGGCCTGGTGAGGGGAATCCCTAGCTGGAGACAATGGTGGGTAGGTACTCTGGGGGAGGTCCTTAGTGGCGTGTCAAGGAAGCATCAGGTGCTAGGACTGACTTGGATGGAGGGCTGTCTCTGTGTCAGGCTCTGCTGGCTGGGGCAAGGCCTGCAGCTCAGTGCTGCAGTGAAGGCAGCAGAGCTGCTGGCGGAGGCCTCACCAGGCAGGGCAGAAGAAGTCGGCGGCAGAGAGAGGGAACACAACAGAGGGACAAGAGGAGGATCCTGGAAAGGAGGTCCGATCCTGGAAAGGAGGTCCAAGCCTGGGACTGGCTAAGGTATGTAAGGACTCTAGGTGGCAAGGTAGGGCAACTTTCCTTGGGCTGATCCTTCCATTCTCTGTGTTTGGGGATGGGGGTAGGGGTAGGAGTGCCATGGGGACAAGCAGGCATGGGGTTTTTTTTTGCTATGCTGCACTAGCCCCAAAGTTCACCAGCTGCCACTGAGAGTGGCTATCCAGGACTGGAGTGAGCGCGTTTCATTCCCTAAGATCTCTGAGTTACCCGTTTCTCTGCTTGCAAATGGAACATGGTTACTCACTAACTTTTTAGGGATGCCGTGTCTTACAAATACAGCTCTCAGTTTAGCATTGACAGAGTGTGCTGACTTGTCTTGCAGATGCAGAACTTCTAGAAATTTGGAAAAGTAGTAGATAGGTGTGTTTGCCAAAGTCAAAAATACCTGCAGCTGTCTTGTGCCATGGACCATCACTAATCTCATGAGACCACAATGTGTCTTTTTGGTTTCTTGGCCTATATTTCTGATATGCTCTGCGTTATTCTGTGTTGGGTCAGACCTGGCTTAGCTCTTGCTTTTGTTCTCTGAATGCCTTGATGTGATTCATGTAAGTAGTTAAGCATGTCCTGCCACGTTGTTAATTAATGAACCTTGTTGTAATGAAACACTATAGTGTCTTTCACAGCCCAATATGGCTGCCGTGTGGAATTCATACGTCTTTTGCTGCCTGGCCAGCCCTCATGTACAATACGGTGTAAGGTGTGCATTACAGGATTTATGTTCATCCTCCTTCAGTTTGTTTAACAAGTCTGTGCTGAGTGTGGAAGTGATCTCAACTGCATAGACAACCTTTTCTCCAGTGATTTCACCATCTGGGTCTGTAGTATGTTTCACTGCAATGCTTGATGATGTGTTACTCCTGGGCGATTCTGCGCCAAAAAAATTAAAATTCTGAACACATTATTTTAAAATTCTGCATATTTTATTTGTCAAAATAACACTATGTAATCACACCAGTTTCAAATATTATGGTAATTTATTTCAAAATACCTGTCAGCAAGTATGCCTGTGACAATACAGGCACAAAAATTTTTCCCCCAGGAGTAAAGAAAGAAACCGCTACAGCAACCCAGTTCCTGTTTCTCTGCCACCTCCACCCCCAGAGCCCAGCTGCGGGGCACCCGCCCAGCCCAGACACCTGCACCTCCTATGCCCCCAGAGCCCAGCCTGGACCAGGGAAGGAGGTGGATGTCTCTGCTAGAGAGTTGAGCCCTTTTCATGATCCTAGACCAGCGGCTGAGCAGACCAGCACCCTACTGACCCAGGCAGTCCTGAGGAGTGACCTGAGGGGACACCACCCAACTACAAAGCAGTGAGATGGAGCCTGATGCTGACAAAGCAATGCTGGCAGAGTGGGGTAGGAAGTAGGCCAGGGGAACCAGAAATTGGTCAGGTTGTGCAGTAGGAACATACTACCAATCACCTGAGCAGGATGGAGACAGTGACTGTGAAATGCTCAGCGAGATTAGTGAGGCTACAAATACAGAAAACCCAATAATAAAGGGGGATTTCAACTATCCCCACATTGACCTGGAACATGTCACCTCAGGATGGGATGCAGAGATGAAATTGCTAGACACCATAAATGACAGCTTCTTGGAGCTTCTTGATTTAGTCTTAAGTGCTGTACGAGATATGGTCCCAGAGGTGAATATAGCTGAAGCACTTAGTAATAGTGACCACAGTGTAATTAAATTTAACATCTTAGTAGGGGGGAAATACCAAAGGAACCCACCACAGTAGATTAAACTTCAAAAAGGAGAACTACAGAAAAATGAGGAGGGTATTTAAATGGAAATTTAAAGGAACAGTCACAAAAGTTAAATGCCTGCAAACTGCCTGGAGACTATTTAAAAACACCATAATAGAAGCTCAAACAATATGTATACCCCAAATAAAAAAAGAACAGCAAGAGGACAAAAAAAAAAGCCACCATACCTAACAACAGAGTAAAAAGAAGCAGTTAGCGGCTAAAAGGCATCCTTTAAAAATTGGAAGTCAAATCCTAGTGAGGAAAATAGAAAGGAGCATAAACTTTGGCAAGTGTAAAATAATTAGGCAGGACAAGCAAAATTTGAAGAGCAACTAGCAAAAGCCATGATTCCTAAATCTGAGCCATTATTCTTAGGTGACAAATCTGAGATATAGTCCCTGACTGCGGTGTCATTAGAGGAGATTTTGGAACAAATTGATAAACAGTAATAAGTCACCAGGATGAGATGGTATTCACCCAAGAGTTCTGAAGGAACTCAGATGTGAAATTACAGAACTACTAACTGTGGTATGTATCCCATTGCTTAAATCAGCTTCTGTACCATATGACTGGCAGAGAGCTAATGTAATGCCTTTTTTAAAAAAAGGCTCCAGAGGTGATCCTGGCAATTACAGGCCTGTAAGCCTAACTTTAGTAGCAGGCAAATTGATTGAAACTATAGTAAAGAATAATCAGGCACATGGATGAGCCTGATTTGTTGAGGAAGAGTCAACATGGCTTTCAGAAAGGTAAATCTTGACTCACCAATATTATTAGAATTCTTTGAGGGGGTCAACAAACATGTGGACAAGGGTGATCCAAGGTCCCTCAGCAAAGTAAGCTGTCATGGGATAAGAAGGAAGGTCCTCTCCTGAATCAGTGACTGGTTAAAAGAAAGGGTAGGAATAAATGGTCAGTTTTCAGAATGGAGAAAGGTAAATAACAGGGTCTCTGTGGGATCTGTACTGGACAAGTGGTGTTCAATATATTCATAAGTGGTCTGAAAAAAGGGGTAAACAGTGGCAATGTTTGCAGATGATACAAAATTATTCCAGAGAGTTAAGTCCAAAGCAGACTGTGAAGAGTTACAAAGGGATCTCACAAAACTCGGCGACTGGGCAACAAAGTGGCAGATGAATTTCAATGTTGATAAATGCAAAGTAATTCACACTGGAAAACCTAATCCCAACTGTACATATAAAATGATGGAGTCTAGATGAGCTGTTACCACTCAAGAAAGAGATCTTGGAGTCACTGTGGAGAGTTCTCTGAAAATATTCCGTCAATGTACAGCGGCCGTCAAAAAATGTTAGGAACCATTAGGAAAGAGATTGATAATAAGACAGACAACGTCATACCACCACTTATAAATCCATAGTACACCCACACCTTGAATACTGTGTGCAGCTCTGGTTGCCCCATCTCAAAAAATATGTATTAGAATTGGAAAAAGTACAGAGAGAGGCAACAATGTTTAGGATTCTGGAACAGCTTCCATATGAGGAGAGATTGAAAAGACTGGGACTGTTCAGTTTAGAAAAGAGATGACTAAGGGAGTATATGATAGAGGTACTTAAAAGTCATGACTGGGTGTAGAGAAACTGAATAAGGAAATGTTATTTACCCCGTCACATAACACAAGAACCAGGGGTCAGCCAATTAAATGAATAGGCAGCAAGTTTAAAACAAACAAAAGGAAGTACTTCTTAACACAATACACAGGCAACCTGTGGCACTTGTTACCATGGGATGTCATGAAGGCCAAAAGTATGAGTGGATTCAAAAAATAATTCAGTAAGTTAGTGAAGAATAGGTCCATAAATGGCTATTAGCCAAGATTGTCAGGGACGTAACACCGTGCTCTGGGTGTCCCTGAACCTTTGATGGTCAGAAGCTGGGACTGGATGATACGGGATAGATCACTCAGTAAATTACTGTTTTGTTCATTCCTTTTGCAGGATCTGGCACCAGCCACTGCTGGAAGACAGGATACTGGGCTAGATGGACCATTGGTCTGGCCCAGTATGGCCGCTGTTAAAGTCTTATTTACATCTACCTTTGAACTGGGCGGTGGGATTCCCAGCTTGCATAGACGTCACTGCGCTGTTGCTTGAGTTAGCTCACTAAAAAGAGCAACTCTGACTAGCTGTCTGAGTATGTCTACCCCTCCCAGACTCCTTGGGTTTGTACCCAGGCAGCTAGCCCGAGTAAATGGCACTGCCCATGTTAGCCCAGCTACACCACTATTTTTAGCACACTAGCTCAAGCAGCGCTGGCACAGGTACCTCTACACATGCTGGGAATCACACCTCCCAGCTGAAGGTAGACATGGCCAGTGTGTCTCAGTACTCTGTAGCTTCTGTTTGGTTCCTGCTGGTCTGCTAACCGCAGTTTCTTGTCTGTGTGTAGTAATTTGATCCACAGTGCTCCTGACAAAAACAACCGCTTCATGCAAACTGTGGTCACGTCTGTCGTCACGTCACGTCTGGAAAAAGGCTAATGTAGTGCCCATCTTTAAAAAAGGGAAGAAGGAGGATCCTGGGAACTACAGGCCAGTCAGCCTCACCTCAGTCCCCGGAAAAATCATGGAGCAGGTCCTCAAGGAATCAATTCTGAAGCACTTAGAGGAGAGGAAAGTGATCAGGAACAGTCAGCATGGATTCATCAAGGGCAAGTCATGCCTGACTAATCTAATTCCCTTCTATGACGAGATAAGTGGTTCTGTGGATGAAGGGAAAGCAGTGGACGTGTTGTTCCTTGACTTTAGCAAAGCTTTTGACGCTGTCTCCCACAGTATTCTTGCCAGCAAGTTAAAGAAGTATGGGCTGGATGAATGCATTATAAGGTGGGTAGAAAGCTGGCTAGATTGTCGGGCTCAACGGGTAGTGATCAATGGCTCCATGTCTAGTTGGCAGCCGGTATCAAGCGGAGTGCCCCAAGGGTCGGTCCTGGGGCCGGTTTTGTTCAATATCTTCATAAATGATCTGGAGGATGGCATGGGTTGCACCCTCAGCAAGTTTGCAGACGACACTAAACTGTGAGGAGTGGTAGATACGCTGGAGGGTAGGGATAGGATTCAGAGGGATCTAGACAAATTGGAGGATTGGGCCAAAAGAAATCTGATGAGGTTCAACAAGGACAAGTGCAGAGTCCTGCACTTAGGATGGAAGAATCCAATGTACCGCTACAGACTAGGGACCGAATGGCTAGGCAGCAGTTCTGCAGAAAAGGACCTACAGGTTACAGTGGACGAGAAGCTAGATATGAGTCAACAGTGTGCCGTTGTTGCCAAGAAGGCCAATGGCATTTTGGGATGTATAAGTAGGGGCACTGCCAGCAGATCGAGGGACGTGATCGTTCCTCTCTATTCGACATTGGTGAGGCCTCATCTGGAGTACTGTGTCCAGTTTTGGGCTCCACACTACAAGAAGGATGTGGAAAAATTGGAGAGAGTCCAGCGAAGGGCAACAAAAATGATTAGGGGACTGGAACACATGACTTATGAGGAGAGGCTGAGGGAACTGGGATTGTTTAGTCTGCGGAAGAGAAGAATGAGGAGGGATTTGATAGCTGCTCTCAACTACCTGAAAGGGGGTTCCAAAGAGGATGGATCTAGACTATTCTCAGTGGTATCGGATGACAGGACAAGGAGTAATGGTCTCAAGTTGCAGTGGGGGAGATTTAGGTTGGATATCAGGAAAAACTTTTTCACTAGGAGGGTGGTGAAACATTGGTATGCGTTACCTAGGGAGGTGGTGGAATCTCCTTCCTTAGAAGTTTTTAAGGTCATGCTTGACAAAGCCCTGGCTGGGATGATTTAATTGGGGATCGGTCCTGCTTTGAGCAGGGTGTTGGACTAGATGACCTCCTGAGGTCCCTTCCAACCCTGGTATTCTATGATTCTATGATTCTATGCTTTCTAGCACAGACAGGGAGCTGAGAGTGACTTCCTTGGGAGTATACTACAGCCTCTGTATTTTGGGAAGTGAGACCAGGGATGTACAGTTTAACCCACAATTGTCTTTATTAGATACATAACAAGATGGCTCCTACAGACTCTGAGCATGCAGACCCTGAGTGTGCCTGCATCATGTGAGAGACCTCTTTCACTGGGAGGCCCTCCAGTGATTACATATAACTAATTTTAAAGAGAGAGGGCTACAATATGTTACAGTGGGAAGAGCCTCTGCACCTTTTGCCTGACACAGAATAGAGCTGGACATCAGCTCCAAACAGGCTGATGAGGAAAAGGCAGCTAAGGCTGGCATAGGGGTCCATGGGATCCATCAGCATGGTACATTAGCCAAGAACCCCCCATGTAGGGAACATGGAGAGTGCAGCATGGAGATGCAGCATGGAGAGTTGGAAGAATGGAACTCTCATGGAAGAATTCTCTTACGTAGTGTCTCATACAAAGCCAGTTATTTTGTGCGGGGGATGGAAGGATCGCCATATTTGGGGTCAGGAAGGAGTTTTCCACCGGGTCAGATAGGCAGAGACCTTGTGGGCTTTTCGTCTTTTTGCCATGTGTCGCTTGGGGCACAGGTCACTTGCAGGTTTAAACTAATGTAAATGGTGGATTCTCTGTAACTTGAAGTCTTTAAATCATGATTTGAGGACTTCATTATCTCAGCCTGAGGTTATGGATCTATTACAGGAGTGGGTAGGTGAGGTTCTGTGGCCTGCGGTGTGCAGGAGGTCAGATTAGATGATCGTGATGGTCCCTTCTGGCCTTAAAGTCTATGAATCTAGGATGAATTACACCTTTCAAATCTATTCAGTTCAGATATAAACACTCTTAGGTCTGAAAGATAAGGCTGGCTTCTCTCTCTCTCTCTCTTTGTATGGAGTGAAATATTACTTTTTCTTATCAAATATTTATAGGAAGGGAAAAACAGATTTGGGATTAATGCTATCATTACAAATGACTATTGGTGAAATAGTTACTACGTATTTTTTAGAAAAACCTTTCAGAAGAAACTGCTGATCAAGGAGCAACATCTACATTTTCTCAGACCTTATAAAAAAGAGAAAATTTTAGGAGCTAAAAATAATCCCCGCCATTCAGTGATATCGGAAATTACACCAGTGACCAAAAAAACTTAATTTAGTAAAACTAAATCACCTGACTTGGATAAGCTTGACAGCTCAATTTATATAAAATTCAGTGAATTGTCACTCCATATTGAAATAAACTGTATTTTGGATTTGCTAAGAATAATAAATTAAATCTAGGCATTTTGCCTGAAAACAAAAAGAAGAGATACTTGAAATTACAGCCCTCTTGCTCATGGCTCAACTCCTGCTCCCCATACTTACAGAAGTAATCCCATTGACATAATAATTCTGGCAGGGTGTTTAGAATCAGACATTCAAATATGAATAAGTCATGCATCAGAATAGATCAGATTCTGTATGATCCAGTAATATTCTTGCTGGGATAAAGCTGCTCCCCCTCCCCACCATACTTCACTTACTGTGCAACCCAGTTCAACCTGCCCACATGAGTGGAGAGAAACAGTTTGACCTATAGGTATGTCTACACTGCATTATAAACCCTGGTCTCTGGGCTCTTCACTTGTGGACTTGAGATTTCCAAGCCTGGGACTGAGTATCCACACTGCATTGTAAACCTGGATTTACAGTTGCTGGCCCCGGGTCTCACAACTGTGGTAATGCATCCATACTGTACTACACGGCTCTTGTGACTTAGGTCTGCGGCTTGGGCTGCATCCACACTGCAACATGTCAAGGCTTGGACCTGATTCACAGTGGGACTCGGGCTTGGACCCGTCCCTGGGGGCAGGGGAGGGGTCTGTGGGGCAGGGCTGATGACAGGGAGGGAAAGAGAGGGCAATTGTACTGGGGCCCCAAGCTCAGGTGCCCTCCCCACAAAAAAGTCTGTAACTTCTGTATTAATAAAGTTAAATGGGAGGGGGTGAGGCCTCCAGTGAACCTGATGGTCCAAGGCCCCGTATTTCTCTTGGGTGGTCTGGACCTGGGTCCTGAAGGTTTACTAACCCAAGCCAGAAAGATTTTGTGTTAGGCCAATGGAGGGTTTGGGCTGAAACCTACATCCCAGGTTTACAATACAGTATAAACATACCTTAAGTTATTAACACCTCTTTCTTATAGCAAACAGAGACGGAAAAGTTCATGACCTTTTTTTCCGGCCATAGCCGTTGTAACAATTAGGCAAGTTTAATATTGCTATGTTACTTTAGTATATGCACAAATAGTACTTAAAATGAAACTTTTTAATATGGTTACTAAGGTAACGACAACCTTGTGACTCTCCGCTTCTCTGGTGTTTTTGCACAATTCTTCTGAGCCATTATCAGTTAGATAAGCTCTTGTGCCTTATGTCAGGTCAGAATAACCAGGACAAAGTTATCACAAACATTACAGCACCAGAAACTTCCAGAAAATAAGGCTCATCAACAATTTTCTTTATGAATTAAATATTTTGTTTTAAAACGATCCTTCAAAAAAAGTCTAAAAAGCAGCTCTGTTTTGAAAGTTATTTTCAAAAGGTATAAATGGCTCGGGTGGAACGATCAGAGTGGGACTATGCCAACGATACCTTCAGTTCAGAATAAAAAGTCAACAGCATCGGAAAAAAATTGTTTGAGTAACTTGATAAAAAGTTGATAACTCAACAAAATTCACCCCAGCAGTGCCCACCAGTTAATGATTCTTCTTCTATAAAAGCTGCATGTTCCCCTGAGGGCTTCTTTCACCTTCATCATGAGGAGAATCATACTGGCACTGATGTTCGCTTTTGTGGGTAAGCTCCTTTTTTCTAATAATACTTGGCAGGGATGTTCAGAGGGGGCCTGAAGACATTAGGCACCCAAATCTCATTGACTTTCACGTGAGATGGAGCTGAACTCCCTTAGGCACTTTTTAAAGCCCTAGTCACAAGCTTTATCAGAGTTTTATGGATAAGTCAGTATATTAAATGTGAAGTGAAAATAGTTGTTTTCAGTGTCTCACATATCCATTTGATTTTTTTCCCCACAGGGAGTCAGAAATATGACATTGGTAAGTCTACTGCTCATTTTAAATTAATGGACCTAACTCTGCCATCATATATACTGGTACCTCTCCCACTAACGTCTCCTGTTTTTCTGGGGGTAGAATTGGGCATGTGACTTTTTGTTGTGATGATGATGATGAACTATAATGTCACAAAAATGTTGGCATAAGTAGATATTTCAACTACTTTTTTTTATTAGCACCTGGTTTTAGCAACAGCAAGACCTACTTGTACAGCTATGAAGGCCTCATTCTGCATGGTCTGCAAGAGAGAGGTTTGGCAAGAGCTGGGCTAAGGCTGACATGCAAAGTAGAGATCAGTGGATTGTCACACAACTATCACATGCTGAAGGTAAATGACAATGTATATGAAGGAAAGCAAGCAAGCAAAGGAAGATGCATTAAATAGTAATGGAAGTTATAGTAATACATCCAGGCCTGTGTAATGGACTGGCAGCCAGAGAACAACCACATTAGAATCCTAGGACCCTGTAACTCCATAAGCAGTCAGTTAAGGATTTCCCCCGGCATGGGGGAATCCCCAGGTAGTGCAGAGTCAGTGTGTTTAGCTCTATACCCCCCTCCCAGTTCCAAGTGTAGGTGCTCAGCTAAGGAGGTGGCTGGGGAAAGAGGGCATGACCAGTAGTGCTGCTGCTGTCTTTGACTGACACAATGCAGAGCTATTGCAGACTGTTTCAAATTGGAGCAGCACTAAGGCTGCTCTTAGTTGTGTTAGGAGCTGACTGGTCTCTGGGTGGCCCCAGGATGTGGTGGTGAAGGTGGTATAAAGCCTTCTTTGCCCCCCCACCAAGGTTTTGTACTGAGCCAGACCTAAGAATTGGCCTCATAGCTGATCGTGTATGTTGCTGAATGCCCTGTCTCCTGATGGTTTTGCTGGAAGCTGAGGAGTTCAGAGCACTCAGCGCTCCACAGCAGTAGGCACCCAAAAAGTTTTGGAGAACTCAGATTGTGTATGGAAAATTACAGATCAGGGGAAGATCCTACTACCACAGAGGTCAATGGCAAAATTCCCGCTGATTTCAAAGGAAGCAGGAGCAGGCAACAGATCTATAGATGCTTTTCAAAACAAAGTTACATAAGTTGTTTCAAGGCTGTATTCACATAATTACCCTGAATGCTTGAAAAATACCAGAGGCATTTGTGAAAACAACTGTCTGTACAAATACTTTATCAGACAAACAGGACGTTTTAAAAAGAAAGTTAATAAAAATTCAAGAATAAAATAACCCCATTTTGTCATATCTTTTCCATAGCTTGAGAAAAGCTGAATGCTGTAGATAAAATGTCATGCCTGGTGTTATTTCCTGTTTCCTCGATCTGTTTTTTCAATATTGTTTAGCTTTAATTTTTATTCAGAACTGGAGAATTACAACAATAATATAATATAGGAGTGTTCCTATTCATTAGAAAAAAATACATTCAACAATTTAAAACATGGCAAGAGAAAAGGGGTCTAAGCATCTAAACAAATGGAAATAAGAGACAAATGTGGGGGAATATTTTATATATATATATATATATATATATATATATATATATATATATATAAACACTGCCAGAATTTGGCCCAGAAGCTATTTTTCTTTGTTACATTTACTGTAACAAATGGATCTGTGCCACACCAACGTAATTTATTATGTACCTCACCCTACGATAGGATAATGGTAACATAATGAAAGATCTGAATGGAAATAATATAATATCTGTTAGAAATATTTATTCACTTTGCTAAATTCTGATCACAGTTATACTGGGGAAACCCAGCTGAACTCTAAGAGGTTTCAGAGTAGCGGCCGTGTTAGTCTGTATCCGCAAAAAAGAAAAGGAGGACTTGTGGCACCTTAGAGACTAAATAAATTTGTTAGTCTCTAAGGTGCCACAAGTACTCCTTTTTTTTTGAACTCTAAGAGTCTCACTGGTGTAAAAGAAACCAATAATTGACCCTAAATGTCTATTGATTCTGTAGCTCTGTCTTTACATTACTGAGGGCAACATGCAGGGATTCTGAATTACAGAATACTGACATAGATTAAAATGACAAAGGGGCAATCCACACTTAGCAGCAGTCACTAAACTAGGCTTAGAATAGAATTAGAATTATATATAGGAGATATCTTGTTTTTACATTCCCCCTTACCCTCACGTCTCTAGATTACAAGCAAGTACTTGTAAAATTAAACATCTTTTATAGGCTGCTAGCACTATAATTCACAAAAAGAAAAGGAGTACTTGTGGCACCTTAGAGACTAACCAATTTATTTGAGCATGAGCTTTCGTGAGCTACAGCTCACTTCATCGGATGCATACTGTGGAAACTGCAGAAGACATTATATACACAGACACCATGAAACAATACCTCCGCCCACCCTACTCTCCTGCTGGTAATAGCTTATCTAAGTGATCATCAAGTTGGGCCATTTCCAGCACAAAT
Organism: Chelonia mydas; assembly: GCF_015237465.2. NCBI lineage: Eukaryota > Metazoa > Chordata > Testudines > Cheloniidae > Chelonia > Chelonia mydas. Next base: position 77,898,533 of record NC_057854.1, read on the forward strand.
CCAGGTTTTCTCACCCTCCCCCCCCCCCCCCCCCCCAAACTCACTCTCCTGCTGGTAATAGCCCATTCAAAGTGACCACTCTCTTCACAATGTGTATGATAATCAAGGTGGGCCATTTCCTGCACAAATCCAGGTTCTCTCACCCCCTCACCCCCCTCCAAAAACCACACACACAAACTCACTCTCCTGCTGGTAATAGCCTATCCAAAGTGACCACTCTCCTTACAACGTGCATGAAAATCAAGGTGGGCCATTTCCAGCACAAATACAGGTTTTCCCACCCCCCCCCCCCCCACCTTTTTTTTCCAAAAAAACACACACACACAAACTCACTCTCCTGCTGGTAATAGCTTATCCAAAGTGACCACTCTCCCTACAATGTGCATGATAATCAAGGTGGGCCATTTCCAGCACAAATCCAGGTTTTCTCACCCCCCCACCCCCATACACACACAAACTCACTCTCCTGCTGGTAATAGCTCATCCAAAGTGACCACTCTCCCTACAATGACAGGTTTCAGAGTAACAGCCGTGTTAGTCTGTATTCGCAAAAAGAAAAGGAGGACTTGTGGCACCTTAGAGACTAACCAATTTATTTGAGCATGAGCTTTCATGAGCTACAGTTGCATCCGATGAAGTGAGCTGTAGCTCACGAAAGCTCATGCTCAAATAAATTGGTTAGTCTCTAAGGTGCCACAAGTCCTCCTTTTCTTTCTCCCTACAATGTGCATGATAATCAAGGTGGGCCATTTCCAGCACAAATCCAGGTTTTCTCACCTCCCCCCCCTCAAAACACACACACAAACTCACTCTCCTGCTGGCAATAGCTCATCCAAACTGACCACTCTCCCCACAATGTGCATGACAATCAAGGTGGGCCATTTCCGGGGGGGGGCGGGGGGTGAGAAAACCTGTATTTGTGCTGGAAATGGCCCACCTTGATTTTCATGCACGTTGTAAGGAGAGTGGTCACTTTGGATAGGCTATTACCAGCAGGAGAGTGAGTTTGTGTGTGTGGTTTTTGGAGGGGGGTGAGGGGGTGAGAGAACCTGGATTTGTGCAGGAAATGGCCCACCTTGATTATCATACACATTGTGAAGAGAGTGGTCACTTTGAATGGGCTATTACCAGCAGGAGAGTGAGTTTGTGTGTGTGTGTGGGGGGGGGGGGGGGGGGGCGGAGGGTGAGAAAACCTGGATTTGTGCTGGAAATGGCCCAACTTGATGATCACTTTAGATAAGCTATTACCAGCAGGAGAGTAGGGTGGGAGGAGGTATTGTTTCATGGTATCTGTATATATAATGTCTTCTGCAGTTTCCACAGTATGCATCCGATGAAGTGAGCTGTAGCTCACGAAAGCTCATGCTCAAATAAATTGGTTAGTCTCTAAGGTGCCACAAGTACTCCTTTTCTTTTTGCGAATACAGACTAACACGGCTGTTACTCTGAAACCTAGCACTATAATTGGTTGACACCTCCAGAGGGAAGGGCATAATATCTGTGTTGGTAGGAACCAGAGATCCTTCCTCCTCCCCTATTAAAAACAATGGTCCCCTTATTCTCCTAATCAATGATGTTTTTGTGCAGCACAGTGGCTAGCAGCCGTAATTCTAAACATTTGTATATGGAGGCACACATAAGCAGTGTTTCGGCTGCGCTTCCCAGAACACTTTGTGTGAAAGCTGACTGAAGCTTTGGGGATAGGGAAGGTATTTCCCTCCCCAGCAGATAGTCTGTGTAATCAAGGTTTTTGCTCTCCAGTTGAACATTCAGATGGTACTACCAGGTTTGTGGGACTAATGAAGGTTGCATGATTTGTTTTATTCTCTGTCAGAACTTTGGGTGGGCAGAAATCCTTTGTGGAAATTGTGCCTTGACAGCCTCATCCCAGACCCAAGTATAGGAAAGGAAAGGAGATAATTTTATGAAATGTTTAGACAAGTGGCTTCATGATGGAGCTTAGATTCTTCTCTTGGGGAAATATTTTTAACTGACAAAAATTTTGACAGGTGTGTTTTCTGAATTTTGTTCTCAGATCCTATCTCCACAGTTGGACGAATACAATGGAATCTGGCCCAGAGATCCATTCACTCGATCTTCCAAACTCATCCTGACAATTGCATCATGTCTCACCCAACTCTTTAAGTTTGAATACAACAGAGGGCAGTTTGGGAACATTTATGCCCCCAAAGATACTCCTGTCACATGTGTTAACCTAGTGAGAGGGATTCTGAACATGTTGCAGATAACTGTCAAAAAGTCACAGAACGCATATGACTTGCAAGAGGTTTGTTTTTCCTTTCTAATTCTACTCTGTCATAAGAACAAACATTCATTTTTTATTATAAAATTATTTTGATTCAGATACAGTTTCCAGGAAGGTTACTGTTCACCTGCTCCTTGTCCTGGAATGAAAGTCTGTTTCAAATGAGAAATGCAATTAAGCTCTATCAATCTCTATAGGCCGGGATTGGAGGTGTCTGCCATACAAGGTACATTATCCAGGAAGACAGGAAGAGTAACCGAGTCACAGTATTCAAAACCAAAGACCTCAACAACTGCCAGGATAAAGTGGAGAAGAACATTGGAATGGCTTACATCCGCTCTTGTGCTACCTGCCCACTGGTATGGAACATATAGACATATAATGCCAAATTAACTGCAGGTGTATACACATATCGCAGAGATGGAGTATACTCATTTCAATGGTGAATTTGGCTCATTCATGATAAATCTGGAGTTAAACAATGGTCTGTTCTCATTTACTATGGGAGTTCTTTGCCCTTTTAGAAAGAAAAGATCATAAAAGGAACAGCTGCATTCACCTACAAAATGAAATACACAGATGCTGGCACCCTGATCACACAAGCTGTGTCGCAGCAGGTCTATCAGATTTCCCCTTTCAGTGAACCTGCTGGTGTTGCTGTCATGGAGGCAAGGTAGGCCTCAGCCATTACACTGTAAATGAGTATAATGATCAGACCGGGGAGAATAGCTTTAAAATACATTCACCAAGACTTTGGGAATAAAATAAAAATTGCTGCAACTGGATGGTTCTTTTGTTAGTTTTTGGCATTCAGAGGAGTAATCCGGTCCTATGTGTCTCTGCCTGTATCTAAGTTTCTTCTCTGTAATTAATGCAGCCCAAATTGCTGTACGTGGCATTTCACTTTTGCATAGGGTACATGTCACATACATGTAAACTGAAATATCTGAGAAATGTAAATATCAATAAGATGCTGTTAATACTAGCTTCTCCTCAGTTTGCCTTGTTAAAATGATAGAGAAGCTGTGAGATTTAAATATAAACTTTGTACTGTAAAAATGTTCATGTTGTTGCAAGTTTCATACGTGCTCATATTTTACACTTGATATTTTTAGCCAGAGATCTCCATGTGTTTACAAACTCCAGTTAAGTCTCCCAACACCCTGATGGCTTATATAAATAACCAACATGGAGTGACTTGTTAATATTCTTACTGAACAGTTTGTGAACAATCTGCAAATGTAAAATGATAACCTCAAGAAATTTTTCAGGATTTTGAATAATGAATAAATTTGAGAATTTTCTGACCCATTTGCAGACAATGTGAAGTTATTGTTGGGAGTCTTTCATTCAGTTATAATATCCACTGGATTTAGCTTAGACAAATGGAGCACCCAAAGTAAAATGTTATGGCTACATTTCACTCTTTTCCTTGCAGACAAGAACTTACTTTGAATGATATTAGAAACAGTCAAGCAAGCACATCAGAAATTCAGTTGCAAAACTATGGAAGTCTTCGTTACCATTTTGCAAGAGAACTACTCCAGATGCCAATTCATCTAATAAAGATGAAAAATCCTGAATCACAGGTATAAGATGCTTAATATTTTAGGCTCTTTCATTATTTATAAAGCTAATGGAAGATCAGGAAGTTATTTCAGACACTTACGATATCTTGTAATCCCTTCTGCCTTCTGTTTTTTTATCAGATAGTAGAAATACTACAGCAATTAATTCAGCATGATCAACAAGGGTACAATAGAGAAGCTCCAGCCAAATTCTTAGAACTTATCCAGCTTTGTCGTGTGGCAACCCCTGAAAACCTTGAGTCTCTTTGGAAACAATTTGCTGATAAACCTCAATATCGGTAATTGACTGTATCACTCTCAATCAACATTTCTGAATAGAGAAATTCTGACAATGAAAATAATAGATGCCTCCTCTTGTTTACAGGCGCTGGTTATTGAGCGCAATCTGTGCAGCAGGAACTACTGAGACATTCATGTTCCTTAAGCAAAAAATTCATAATGAGGACATGAGCTATTTGGAATCAGCTCTGACTATCGCTCTCGCCTTCCATTTATCCAAAGCTGATGACCACACTTTACAAGCTGTAGCAGTGAGTACAGTACATAGGATCATTCCTCATTCTGTTGTCTTGTAATTCTTCTACTAGAGAGACAGCGTGTGTGGGGGGGTGGGGTGAGGGGTGTAATATCTTTTACTGAGCTATCTTCTGTTGGTGAAAGAGACAAGCTTTCGAACTTCACAGAGCTGCTCTTCAGGTGTAGGACAGGTACTCAGGGCGAGCCTACACTTAAAATGCTGCACGGGCGCAGCCACATGAGTGCAGCTGCACTGCTGTAGTGCTTTAATGAAGACGCTCTTCGCTGATGGGCGAGAGCTCTCCCGTTGGCGTAGTTAATCCCCCACGAGAGGTGGTAGCTGTGTCGGCAGGAAAAGCCCCCCCGCCGACATAGCACTGTCGGCGCTGGCATTTAGGTTGGTATAACTACATCTCTCAGGAATGGGGATTTTTCACATCCCTGGGAGGTGTAGTTACACCGAAGTAATGCTGCAGGGTAGATCTGCCCTTATTGTCATGCGAAACACAGGGTGGAACAGATTGTTTACCAGAAGTAGTTACATTCTAAGAGACTATTCAAAGTGAAGTGTCCAGTTAACGTCACTGCAGCCATAGGATAGAAAAGCGGGAGGGTAGTGGGTTACAGATTGGTGCAATAAGCCATAAATCCAGTGTCTTTATGACAACATGATTTTTAGTGTCTAGCAATGTTATGAATTTAAGCTCCCAGACTCATCTTTTGAAGGTGTTGTGCAGGTTTCCTTTGAGGACGAGAACCGCGGGGTCAGATATGGAGTGATCATTTTGTGAAAAGTGTTCACTCATGTCTGATATGGTGTTTTTACCTTTTAACATTTTTCTGTTTGAGTTCATTTGAGAATGTAGTGATTGTCTAGTTTCACCCCCCATAGTTGTACTGGGGCATTTAGTGCATTGGATGAGATACACCACATGTTGTGACAGGCATGTATAAGACCCATTGATCTTGAAAGGTGAGTTGTGGGTTTTTTTTTTATCATTATAGCAGTGGAGATACGTCTGCAGGTTTTGCATCTGTTATGGCAGGGTCTGGTGCTGCTTTGAGTTGGTAGGACCTGGTATGTGTGGAGCTTGCTTCTGATGATGAGCCTGGAGAGACTGGGCAGCTGTTTGAAGGCCAGAAGAGGGGGCTTAGGAAAGATTTCTTTCCAGATGTGGTCCCCATCGAGTCTGGATTGTAATTGTGGAATGATACCCTGTATGGACTCCAGTACGGGGTGGCAGGAAACAACTAGGTGTGCGCAGTCAAAGCGGGTGTTTTTTTCTGTATTGAAGCAGATTCTCTTGGTGTATTTGGGTGGCCTGTTCCATGATTTGATCTACTTCTCTGGGGGAGTGTCCTTGTTTGGTGAAGGCGGTTTTAAGTGGGTTAAGGTGTACATCTTGGACTTTCCCCTTAGAGCATAATCTGTGGTATCTGTGTCCCTGGCTGTGGATAACAGATTTCTTGGTGTGTTTGGGGTGGTTACTGGATCTGTGAATATAGGTGTGGTGATCCATGGGTTTCTTGTATATAGTTGTCTATAGGGTTCCATTGTTGAAGCTGATCGCAGAGTCCAGGATATTGGCATGTGGTGTAATGTCCATGTGTTGGGTCCTCCTTCTACTAGCAGACCCCAATCCACTTTTATTAGTGAATTTACACAATGATATGTGGTGGATGTGACATATTTCCTTTTTAAAGCAGTTCACTGTAAAGTTCAGGGTCATTAGAAAAATGTTGATATTTTGATGAATTTTTTCAATCATTGAAAATTTTTAAGCACCTTGGATATTTGATGATAGCTGGTCAACCACCCTTTCCCCCTCCCCCCCATCTATGAAAATTTTCATCATTTTTTTCTGCCAGAAATAGAAATTTGGACAATTTAGACCCACTCTGATCATTAATATGTGAGGGAAATTAGTTACCGTCAGTAATATCACAACAACTTCACATCCTGGTCGTATGTCTGAATTTGTTACAAGTCTGGTTTCATTTTACTGAAAATACCTAGGAAAATCCAAGATAGTTTCTGATTTGTTCTAATAGGTAAGGTGAACATTCAACTAAATATGATTTTTACTGGATACCAATATTAAGATGTGCTGCTTCTTACTTCTGCAGGATCTAGTGACCAGCTTCCGAATTCAGAGAGCTCCTATGCTTCGCAAGCTTGCTTACCTGGCATATGGTTCCATGATAAACAGATATTGTTCTGTATCATCATCTTGTCCTAATAGAATTCTTCAGGTGAGTGGGTTTTATTTCAGATTTTTTAATACCTGAAGAAATTTCAGAAACTGCTTCTAGTTTAGTTCCCACCTAATTGTGTGTAAATCAGGTCAATAGAGGTTTAAATTCCATCATTTGCAGCTGTGGTCAACTGCAAAATTGCAAACAAAATTAGAAGGTGAGTGGAAGCTCTTTGAAAAACCTTAACTGTTCAGAATTTTGAATGCAAGCAGTGATAGTCCATAAGAAAAATGGATTCTGTAAACAAGTTGAAATTGAATTTACGAGTGGCAACTTGTCAGATTATAATAAGAGTACTATGGTATCTGTTCCTAGATATAGTACATGCTACTTTACATTGGTAACATTACTCCTCAATACCACTATAAATGAAGCTCCAGACATATCCCAAGTCACGGCTCCTAAAATGAGCATCTTAAGAAGAAACTTCATGATTGTACACTGTACACTGTCCCAGGTCTTCTCTGATCATTGTCTTCAGTCTATGGAGGTCTATTCCTATGTTCAGAAGTACCAGAGTACTGAGATGGTCTGTTTACATCAGAATGTGTTTGAACCTTGAAAACCAGCACAAAAGGGTTAAACAAAGGAAAGCCTGTATAAAAGTAATCTGTCCTTGTCATATGGGTAAATCCTACCCAATGAATCTGGGAAGCAGAAAACATTCAGATGAAGTTATGAGAATATAGGGGAACACATTTAGCAGCACCTAATGGACTCTAATAGAGATTGCTAGGGGTGTTGTCAATACTGAATTTGGTGCCTGTTTTATGGGGCTCGGGAAGCTGCAATAGAATCATTGAGAGAGTCACCCTGTGAATTCCCCCAGGGCTCAGGGGCCAGGCTGGACTGGGGAGGTGCAGTTTGCAACTCCCTGGGCGGGTGAACAGGGATGAACCTGGCCCAGGTATAATGCAGGGAAAGTTACACTAGTCTAAGTCAGTGAGTACTACTTCCTCTTCTCTGTATTTGGCACTATGGTAATGGGAGCCTGGGAATGAAATGTGCAAGGTTCAGCTCAAAGAAGAGCGCAAGGTCTTGGAGCAAAAGGCTTTTTATTCCCTGTGGGCAAGGATGGCAGTGTGTACATGTGAGATTATTATCTGAATTAACAAAGCTACACATTCTTGCTTTGTTTGCAGCCCCTCCATGACCTTGCAGCTGAGGCAGTCAGCAAGAACCATGAAGATGACATGGCCTTGGCTCTGAAAGCCATTGGCAATGCAGGAGAACCAGCCAGTATCAAGCGCATCCTGAAGTTCTTGCCAATATTTTCACCTGCCGCGATGGCTTTTCCAGTTAGAATTTATATTGATGCTGTTTTGGCCTTGAGAAAAATAGCCAGGAAAGACCCTTCAAAAGTAAGTGAAACTATTGTTTAAACAAACTCATTGGACATAAAGAATGTAATGCTGGTCATGTCCGTGACACACTTTTTGTGCAGTCAGTATGTAATATCAGATACCCAAGGCCAGATTCTCAGCTAGAGTAAGTCAGCATAGCTCCATTGACTTCAGTGAAACTAAACTGATTTACCCCAACTGAGGATCTGGTTCGCATTGTTTAATGTCTTATCTCTTAGACCTGTCATGCTTTTTATGTACACAATTAAAGACTGCTCCCTCTGACCTTGGTCTCACTGAAATCAAGAAGAGTTTGGCCATTGATTGCAGTGGAAGTAAGTTTGAGCCCAAAATAATTTGCAATGGAGGTTCATAGTAGTAGAATCAGTGGTACAATATACCATATTGTGGCTATATGAGACTTTAAAATTAAGACAAGAAATAGTCTTATTTTAATTCAGAAGAGTAAAATACTGTTACATCATTTTAGCATGGCTCATGACATGGGTTTTCAAAAATGGTTCCATTCACCAGGTTTGTTGATTGTTTTGTCTCTAGCACTACTACGGAATGCACTAGGGGCAGATTCCCAGCTGGTGTAAAGTAGCATAGGCCCACTGACACCAATGGGCATATCTATAGCAATTTATACAGCTGAGGATCTGCCCTTAGCTCTTCACATATATATGGCTGGACATAGATAATAGATTAATGCATAAGCTGAAAGTTGATCACTGTGAGGATATATAAAAAATCAAATAAAATTGGATAATCATTATTATAGGCATTCCTGATTGTGTCGTTGCTGTCCACGCAAAGCTCACACTGACATCAGTAGGAATTTTAAGTAAAAAAGGACCGCGGGATCTCATTCTAAAAAGTAAAACTATAAAAATGTAATAAGTATAGGCACTTCCTTGTTTTTTAGGATTCTTTATCAGAATTGTAAACTGCAGATGAAAAAGAATTCTGTTTCCTATACTGTATGTTGAGATCTTTTATTAACTTAAATAATACAGGGGAGAAAGAGAGTGTGTGTTAATCCATTGTCTATTTGTCTGTCTATGCGTTTATACCATGCTTATTACTGTTGTATCTGACTGACTACAATCTATGTATGGAAGTTGCACTGATAGCAAGTAATGTAAGCAATGGTGAATACAAATTACTTTGATTCTTCCCTATTGCACACAATATACTCTCCCTGATATCAGTGGGAATTAGGTCATTGTAAGCTGCAAGACTGGGCATATTATTAATGGCAGTTCCCCCCCACTTCTGTTCATTGTGCCCCAATAATACCTATCTTTGTGCATCAGCGCCTACGTTGCACAGACGGACATACTTTCAGTTTTATTCTCCCCTCAATATATGTGGGTGACTCACCAGTGCAAACTGCATTCTTTTAAAGGGAGAATACACCCTAAGAAGTTATTAGGACCTGGAAATGTATTTTTTTGTTGTTTTTTGTTTTGTTTTGTTTTTCCCCTTCAGGTACAGGAAATTCTTCTCCAGATCTTTGTGGACCATTCACTCACTCCTACTGTCCGAATGATGGCTTGTGTTGTCATCTTTGAAACTAAGCCTGCTCTTCCTCTCGTAACAGCTATGGCCAATGCTCTGCTAAAGGAGAGCAGTTTGCAGGTTGCCAGTTTCACATATTCCCATATGAAGGTTTTGGCAATAAGCAGGATCCCACAGCTCTTTAATGTGTGAGTAAAAAGAGAAGTAAAACTTTCCATTGTAAGTAGTGATTTCCATTACAATTTTCTAAGTATAAATGCAAAGTGAATTCAGTTACTATGGAGCATTATCTCCATTTTATTTAGATCTGCTGCTTGCAACATTGCCCTTAAACTACTGAGCCCAAGACTTGACAGGCTGAGCTATCGTTACAGCAAGGTTATTCACGTTGGCGGCTATTACTGTGAGTACCAGATATGCTGGGGAACTGCTTTGGCTAATATTATATTCTTAGAAAATTCCCATAGAAAAGCCATGACATGCCATGAATTTCAACTGAAATCCTGCCATTGGCAGTGGGATTTGTCCATTCCTGGAGTAGGAAAAGCACATAGACCTCTTAAACTGCAGATGTCTCAGGATCTATGGAGAATACTATGGATCGCTAGACTTCAGCTATGGACTGAGGTATTTGTGTAGACACCCAATATTCCTCAGACCTGCCGCCTCACCTCCCAGAATGGACATGATCCCAAATTCTCCCCTCAGAGAGACTTTGCATGTGAAGATTGGGCAACACATAGAAATCAGTGCTGACAGACTCATTTACATGATTACACACAGAAGGTGACTATACCTTATGTGCACAAGATATCATTGGACACCATAATGAAAACCAAACCTCTGCTGTATTTTGATTTCTACTATAGCGAAATATAGAGCTGGTGCAATTGGAAGAATCTATCTCATGAACAGTCCAAGCAGTATGTTGCCATCTGCAATAATCATGAAACTGAGAGGATACTATGCAAATACCGCAACTGATTTTGTCGAGGTAAATATTACATTTAGAGCAACAATCAAACCTATACAAATATTTCTCATGGAAGCCTTCTGGATGGACTGCAGCATTTAACCACAGCCCTGAATAGGGGTTGGTGCAGATGGAAGGCTTGGAGAGGGAGTCTGATTGCAGTTGTTCTTGGCCCTCTTGGCCTACAGACTTTGATGAGAGAGGCTGTGAAAGCATTCAGTGTGGAAATAAAATGTAACAAAAGTAAAGGAAATCTCAGAAGGCTCATTGAATATCTGTCTGTAAACCTGAACCATAACTGCCTAACATATATGTGTGTAAAGGTTATACTAGGGATTTCCTGCTACTCTTTGAGCCAGATCCACTACTGGATACACAGCAGCAATTTTATTGACTTTAATGGAGTCATGACGGCTCATGACAATAGTTAAATCTGACCCTCCATATTTTCTCTCTCCATCATTACTAGTTTTCTCATGGCTTTCACCTAGTAAAGACCAATGTTTGATACTTCTCCACTCTCTGTATTTTAACTGTGTCATATTCTGGTCTGCCTAATTTTATTTGTTTTGCATAGGTGGCTCTCCAGTCACAAGGCCTAACAGAGCTCGTCAGGAAACAGAACATCCCCTTTGCTGAATATGACACATACAAAAAATTGAAGGTGCTTGGGAAAACGGTATGTGTATTCATTCTTCACGTCTGTTTGAAAAATATTACTGGAATTCTTGGTTAATAATTGTTATGCGCTCATGCTGTTAGCATCTAGAACTAGTACCCAGCCAAAACTCCCACAGCAGTGTCAGTGAGTGAAGAGTACAGGAGAAAGCCCCAAATGACATATCTAGCCATACGCCGCAAGCTTTTAGGGATAGGCACCATCTTTTCACTGTATATGTGTCAGTGCCTAGCACAAGGGTGCCCTGATCCCTGATTGGGGCCAGTACAGATGATGATGATAGTAATAATTAATACAAACATTAAAGTGCATGTTAAAATACAGTATATCAATTTTCTTTAAAAATATGATTGCTGTATAGGATTTTTTTCTTTATTAGCGCTTTCTTGGGTGTAGCCCACTGTTTACAATGGTCTTTACCCAGGTACTAAATGGGCAAGTTCACACTGAGGTCAATGGTAGTTTTGCCTGAATAAGCCTAGATAACATCCTCAGGATTTGACCCAGTATTTGTTAATACAGTCCTATATATAAAGCAACATTTTTTCTCTAGGTTCTGGGATGGAAGGAACTGCCTCCTGAAAACCCACTCATATCAGCCTATGTAAAAGTATTTGGCCATGAGCTTGCCTTTGCTGAGGTCAACAAGGAGCTCATTCAACAGACAGTGAAGGTATTGATTGCCCCTATTTTTCTGTTTTGTCTGAGGGGCTTCACAGTTTCCTTCCGCTCCTCTGATCCCTCTACTTAACCTTCTGGATCTTTGTCCCTTTGCAGGCTCTGACTGAATCATCAGATAGGCACATGTTAGTGAAGAAAGTGATCAATCAAATCCAAAGAGGCATTGCAGGACAATGGACACAGGCAATATTGGCAGGAGAAGTTCGGCACATTGTCCCTACCTGTGTTGGTCTGCCACTGGAACTTAGTTTATATAGTACTGGTCTGATACACGCTACAGCCAGTGGTGAGTTTTGAAAAGCATCATTTAATGGTTTCACCTCAACACATAGGGATTTCAGAGTTCTAATCCCTGCTCTAACATTAAATCCCTCTGTAGTCTTGGCAAGTCGCCTACCTTCTGTCTCGAGTTCCCGATTTCTAATATGGAGGTAGTAATACATAACTATATCATACGTGGTGTAAGAATTAATTAGCTGGGTATAAATACTGCCCTTGGATACAGATGTGTAACTCCTGATTCATTTCAGTAGGCACTACAAGGGTAAAACTGGGCCCTTAATTCTGTAAGTGTTTTGAAGATGCAAAAGTGCTCCCTAAGTGCTAATTATTATTATTTTAACAAAACTGTCAATTTGGAACCCTTAATATATTGTTTTGCCATTGCTATAATTCTTTTCTATCTCTTTACAGTTGGTGTAAATATGTCCCCCTCTTTATCTGGCACTTTTAAACCTTTGCAGTTCTTTGATGCCAATGTGCAACTTCATGCTGATATCAACCCAAGGTGAGGAAAACTAGGATATATATGTATATAAATATGATGGTATGGTATAATTTTATTGGCAGAGATTTAGGATAGCTGAATTATTTACAAGGGTGAAGCCACGTGTAAGTTATATAGGTCAATCCAAACAGGTGCTGTTAAACCTTTTATTCCACACTACATCATCATGTTCTGTATTTGCCACATACATTACAGAGCATTTAAAAAAATATCCTGGAATTATGGTTTTTTTGTGCCTACACTGCTGGGTGACTTAGTCATCATTAATCCAGGCCTCAGAGCAAACCATATAAATACAGTATCTCTAAACAAGACATAAAATAGCTTTTCTATACCTAAAAAATGCCAAGATTGTAAAGTATGTTATCCCAGACCTTGCAGTGCTATCAGTGTGTGCTGGATCCAAACTGGGAAGCTGGGATTCTACCATGTCTCATAAAGCTTCTATTTCTACCCCTTCAAGGATGAGTGATATCAGATGTAAAGTCATGACATTTTACATATAAAAAAGCTGCTACTGATGCAGCACTAAATATGGTCATTCTGGGCCTCAGGCTAGTGTAATTTTGCCGGGGCGGGCAAGAAAAGAAGAGAAGAAGAAATATTTTTGAGATAGTTGGTTTTTTAAAAATAGCAGCTGTTTGAAAGAGCTCAGAGTTTTCTAATATTAGAATAAGAACTGGGGTGATGGATTAGAACTGAAGAGGGCAGGTGAGGAGGTCTAATGGTCCATGTTAAATTCATTTATCACATGACTCTGCAATTCGTCATCTGGATCTCACCTCCACATATATGATATATCTCTTTATCTGTCAATAGATTGACCTTTTTCCTTTTATAGCAACAAACTCTCATTTCCAAAAAAAGATATTTATATAAAGGGAATTCTACATTTCAAAGTGTGCTTGCTAAGTATATATTTATCGATTTATATGGTTAGGCATGTTTATATTTTCCCTCTCTTTCAGCATATACACTCATACAGTGGCAATGATGGGAATCAATACACAGTACTTTCAGAGTGGTCTTGAATTTCATGCCAAGTTCCGTGCCAACATCCCAATGAAATTTTATGCCAGAATAAACATCAAAGATAAAAGTTTGAAGTTTGAAACAACCCCGTGTCACCAGGAAACTGAACTAGTGACTGCAAGGTACAGCAGTTATATTTAGTTTGTTTAGTTTTAACTCTTCTGTACAATTGATGGTGAATTACTTATTATAAAATGATAAAGACACAGCTTTTTGCTAAGACTTTGCTGTAGTAGGATAGTTATAGAATGCTAAATATTTTCTTTTGCTCACTATGTTCAGGATGTATTTTTTTGTATTCAACTTTACCGGCAATTTCAGTCCTCTGTCATTTAATGGTCCTCATCCTGAAGTCCTGACTCAGGCAATGAAGTCATTGAGGGCTTTGCCTGAGTACTCAGAGTAAGAACTACAGAATCAGGCCCAGTGCACTTCTGGTGGTTAAATACAAGTTAACTTGTAGAGTAATTGCCATTATTGCACTTCTAAATGCCCCTGCCTTTATAATCCTTTGTTTGGCTCATACAGAGCTCAACTACTCTAACGTTTTATTTAGTTAATAATTGTTATGAGCTCATGCTGTTAGCATCTAGAACTATGAAACCGATTAAATCGAACTGTCCCCGTTAAGCAACATACTGTATCAACTCTAATTAACCATAAATAGTCCACTGCAGAGCCATTGTTCAGAACATGATGTGTCTTGAACTATACTCAGCAGGGCAGTAAATTTAAGTTCTGGAGGACTAGTTGAGAGAAGGAGTTCCATAGGTGGGACCTTAGACTGCCAGTGCCCTATCTCCAATCCTTAAGTCATCACAGCTACAGAATGTCTTCAAAACACATCAGTTCATCTCAGCAGTTTTGGTGGGACTTAGGGAGAGAGAGAGTCTCTAAAAGAGCCAGATCCAAAATCATGAAGGGCTTTGCAGTATAGAACCAACACCTTAGATTTCAACCAGAAGCAGATGGGGAGCCAGTGCAGTATATGGACAACAGCTGTAGTGTGCATTTCACTAAGTAGATGAAGGGCAGCGTCAAGGGCAGCTTCAAGTAGAGTGCATTGCAGTTGTCCAATCTGGACATGACAAAGGCAGTATCTGTGGCAAAGTCATCAAGGAGAAGTCATAGATTACCCTTATTATCCACAGATAAAACAAAGTACTCTGAGCCACTATGGTTACATGGGAATCCAACAGCAACAGAGAGCCCCCAACAACCCTGAGATTGTGAACATCTTTTGAAAGGGATGAGTAGACTCCACCAACAAACAGAGCAGTCAAAACCCTTGTTATTTCTTCAGATTGCTTTCTTCTGCCAAGCATCAACTCTATCTCTTCTGGATTAAAAATAGCAGGCCTGTGAAAAATCAGAATAGAATAAAATATATTATTGATAGAGCCATTTACAAGTAGTGTATCATGCCTATCCCCACAGGACTAAACTTTATGCTATTTCAAGAAATGTGGAAGAGATAACTTCAGCAAAGAGATTGTTAGTTCTACCAGAAGAAGCTGTATTGGATATCTCCGAGCAACGTTTTAAATCGGCAGAAAGGACTTCAAGAAATGGTGCCACAACGGTAATTAACACTCCTGTATTTGTATATTATAGATAGATAGATAATGGATGGATGGATAGATAATAGATGGTCTAGGTGGATGGATAGATGGATAGATAGATAGATAGATAATGGATCTGATTTTCAGAAGTGCTGAGCTCCCATAACTCCCGTTGAAGTCAATGGGACTTAGGTGTTCAGACCATTTGAAATCAGTCTTCATATACATCGCTGCAGTAGAATTTAATGGGCCAAGTGATGGAATTCTTACTCTTCGTCTGCTCATTCCTCTGTTCTGTGCAGAGCAGACCCTAAGTGTACAGATCTGGCTGTTTCTTCACAGTAGGAGGGATCATCCATAACCATGGGGCTCTCTTCCTCTTCCCAGTACCTCATAGAGAGGCTTCCCTGGGCCATCAGATCCACATGGAAGGTGTAGGCCTCAGGCAGGATGGAGAGGGCAGGGAACAGGATGTGCATTTTGCTTCCCAAGCCCTGTGGGAATCAGTGCAAATGGTAACACAGCCCCAGGCTCTGCTTTGCTAAGTGCCCTTCGTGCTTGGGAATCCCCTTTAGGCGGGGGGCCAGCTGCTGCTTGGGAGTCCTGCACCAGTTTTTGAGTCACTTTTGCTCCCTCTCCAATTCCCCTTAAACCTGCCATGTTTCTGTTTAATGCAGCAAAGAACAGCTTCTGACGGGATGTCCGAGACATATTCCTATGGCTCAGAAGAGGAATTTTACCACAGAGCTGGAGGAAGATCTTATGCACTAGTCTTTTGTAGCAAATTACATAGTTTGGGTTGCCAAACCTGTCTTAACCTTCAGTTACGAGATGCTGCTTTCTTAAAAGATACATTTCTACACAGATTGGTTGGAGAGGGTGAAATCAAATTAGTTTTAAAACCAGGTATCGTATTATGCACAAAATTTTCCGTTTCTCCACATCAGTACAACTAAAGCAGTATGCATTAAAACTTAATGCATGTGTCTGCTGTTTAGTCCGTACAGCTGCTGCTATTGACAAAATACAGCTGGAGATTCAGGCAGGATCTAGAGCAGCTTTCAGAATAATCCAGCTGGTAACCCTAGTGTCAGAGGAAGATGATGATTCAACTCCAGATGACGTGGTTCAAACGAAACTGAAGAAGATCCTAGGAATTGAAAGTATATTTAAGGTAATTGACTTGGTTTGAAATGAAAGATAATTGAACAACAACAAAAAATCCCATTCAACGAAACAAAATAAATGGTCCTACAAAATTAGAGGGAAATCTGCAGGAAAAAAACAGAGTTTGATTTAGTTAGAACTGTAAATATTTTCTGAGGAGTAAAAAAGTATATGCTGAAGGGACAGTGCGAGGTAGTTTAGACTTGTTAAACTAAAAAGGAAGGAAAGAAGAGTTAAAAGCTTAATCAAATCAGACCTATTCAGTATCTTATTATTACATTTCAAATAAAGAAGTTGTTTGTTGGTTGTTTTTTGGCTTTCACCAAGAAGGTTGGTGGTGATTTGACGTCTAACGTAGTGAATGCCAGTGAAAATGAGGTAGGATCAGAAGAGATTAAAATAGGGAAAGAACAAGTTAAAAATTACTTGGACAAATTAGATGTCTTCAAGTCACCAGGGCCTGATGAAATGCATCCTAGAATACTCAAGGAGTTGACTGAGGAGATATCTGAGCCATTAGCGATTATCTGTGAGAAGTCATGGAAGACGGGAGAGATTCCAGAAGACTGGAAAAGGGCAAATATAGTGCCCATCTATAAAAAGGGAAATAAGGACAACCCGGGGAATTACAGACCAGTCATCTTAACTTCTGTACCCGAAAAGATAATGGAACAAATAATTAAGCAATTAATTTGCCAAAATCTAGAGGATAATAAGGTGATAGGTAACAGTCAGCATGGATTTGTAAAAAACAAATCTTGTCAAACCAACCTGATAGCTTTCTTTGACAGGGTAACAAGACTTGTGGATGGGGGGAAATGGTAGATGCTGTATAACTTGACTTTAGTAAAGCTTTTGATACTGTCTCACATGACCATCTCATAAACAAACTAAGGAAATGCAACCTAGATTGAGCTACTATAAGGTGAGTGCAAAACTGGTTGGAAAACTGTTCCCAGAGAGTAGTTATCAGTGGTTCACAGTCAGGCTGGAAGGGCATAATGAGTGGGATCCCGCAGGGATCAGTTCTGGGTCCAGTTCTGTTCAATATCTTCATCAGTGATTTAGATAATGGCATACAGAGTACACTTATAAAGTTTGCAGATGATAACAAGCTGGGCGGGATTGCAAGTGCTTTGGAAAATAGGATTGAAATTCAAAATGATCTGGACAAACTGGAGAAATGGTCTGAAGTAAATAGGATGAAATTCAGTAATGACAAATGCAAAGTACTCCTTTTAGGAAAGAACAATCAGTTGCAAACACATAAAATGGGAAATGACTGCCTAGGCAGGAGTACTGCGGAAAGGGATCTGGAGGTCATAGTGGACCACAAGCTAAATATGAGTCAACAGTGTAGTGCTGTTGCAAAAAAAGTTAACATCATTCTGGGATGTATTAGCAGGAGTGTTGTAAGCAAGACAAAAGAAGTAATGCTTCCGCTCTACTCCACTCTGATTAGGCCTCAGTTCTGGGTGCCACATCTCAGGAAGGATGTGGACAAATTGGAGAGAGTCCAGAGAGAAGCAACAAAAATGATTAAAGGTCTATAAAACATGACCTATGAGGGAAGACTGAAAAAAATGGGTTTGTTTAGTCTGGAAAAAAGAAGATTGAGAGGGGACATGATAACAGTTTTCAAGTATGTAAAAGGTTGTTACAAGGAGGAGGAAGAAATTTTTTTTTCCTCTTAACCTCTGGTGATAGGACAAGAAGCAATGGGCTTAAATTGCAGCAAGGGAGGTTTAGGTTGGACTTTAGGAAAAAATTCCTGTCAGGGTGGTTAAGCACTGGAACAAATTGCTGAGGGAAGTTGTGGAATCTCTATCACTGGAGATTTTTAAGAGCAGGTTAGACAAACACCTGTCAGGGATGGTCTAGATAATACTTAGTCCCGCCTTGAGTGCAGGGGACTGGACTAGATGACCTCTCAAGGTCCCTTCCAGTTCTATGATTCTATACTTTGAAACATTCCCTCTCAGTATTTACAACGCAAACATTGCAGCATTGTGCTAGTATATGACGAGATACAGAATGTGAACTTGACTGTGCTACATAGGAGGATGAGAGCCAAGGAAGCAGTGTGGAGATCTTGGGCTTCCAAAAAGCTTCTCCTATGTCCTGTGGATATCCTGCATCTGAAAGGCTAGGTTTATGGGGCAAAGTGCCCCGTTCGTCAAGAGGCAGGGCTAACCCTGCCAAATGATTTGGAGGAAGAATCACAAAATCTCCTGTCCCTTCGATGGATATTTCCAACATAGGGGAATAGGAGGCCTGAACGTTATATAATTCCCAAAGCAATGAAGCTATTATTCCTGGAAAGTCAAGAACATGCAGGTGGCTTTAAATTCAATAACATTGCACTGAATATGATGGGAAAATGAATTTTTAAAAATCTGCCTCACTAACTGATACAATTCTTCAAAGTAACATTTGATTGGACTTGCAGGCTGCAAACAGAAGTGCGCATCAGCACCTTAAGAAGCAGGCTGCCAAGAAAGATAAAGTCAAAATTGCAGAAATTCGCACAGATCCAGCTGCTAAATATCAATCCAGCTCATCCTCATCGTTGTCCTCATCATCATCTTCCTCCTCCTCCTCCTCTTCTGTTGGTGACAAATACAGGAATACAGACATGAAAGACAAAACATGGCAACCTAGACAAAGAGAAGGAAGCAGCAGCAGCGACAGCAGCAGGAGCAGGAGCAGTGACAGTAGTAACAGCAGAAGCTGCAGTAGCGATGAAGAGGATCATGCTGCAAACAAGGAACAGCAAGGGAAAAGTGACAAACCAGTGAGGAGCTGTAGCAGCAGCAGTGACAGCGAGTATTCCAAACAGCAGGTAACTCATTCGGACTCTTAAGTCTGTATGAATTATACTTCTGGTAATTGTTACGTTACTTTATGCACTTTGTTATAATAAATCAGGAAATTATGCATTATGAATTAATTATATAAGGACCAATTCGGCCCCGTCACAGGAGTAACTTCACTGAATTGAATGAGAGTTACACTCACATAACTGAGGGCAGAATTAGACCTAGAGAGTTCAGTGGCATTAGTAGAATTTACTCTTACTTCCCTCTTTATACAAGAGAGTTTATACAGAGAGTGAGGCTGGAAATTAGAAGCATATGGAGCACTGGGCAAAGTAATAAAAATATATTGTACAGTATTGCTCTCTGCCATCATGGGGATAGATTAGGTGACCTAATATAGATCTCTTCCATCTCTAACTTCTGAGATTCTTTGAGTAACTCAGATTTGAGTGTTGCGTATATTTTATTACTGAAATTATTACCTAATATTTTGCCATATTTTGTGCTGCACCTTTTGGAGCAGTAACCCAAAGTAGCTTTTATGGGAGTCAACACTGCCACGGATTTCCATCTATTGTAAAATTCTGATACTAGTAAAGGAAAGATATAATTAGTGAGTTATTATATTAAATAATATAATTAAATAATATATAAATTATTATAACTCTCTTTCTTGCTAGTGTAGAAGTACTGTGCCTTGGGTTGTCACTGAATAGCTCTTACTACTATGTCCAATAAAGGTGGGTTAACGGAACCTAACAGATATGCTTGCACATGATGCATAGTGCATTACTAAGTGAGTAGTCCCATTAAAATAAATGGGACCACTTGTGAAGTGCTACTCAACATGTATAAAAGTATCTGAATCAGGCCTATAGCAATTTCTGGTTTGTGTTGTCAGCAGATTGCATCCTGTACTGCTTAGGTCCTGATTCTGCTGTCCTGATGCATGTGTAGTAGAGCCTTTCTCTGCAGGTAGTTCCATTCATCTCAACAAGGCCGTGGGTAAAATTTTCAACAGCACCTAAGTGATTTAGGAACCAAAGTCCTATCTTCAAAAGTGACATAGACATTTAGGAACCTATGTTCCACTGAAAGTTAATGGGACTTGGGGACGTTTGAAAATTTTATCCTATGTGCATAGTCAGGTATTACACAATGTAAGAATGACAGACAGCATCTGGACCTTAATGAACATAATGTTTTCTCTGTGCAGTGTAAATATGCTGAACAGATCTGTTTGTTGACATAAATTATTATGGTTTTAAAAGTTAAAATGTATTTGTTTAAGAAGGCAGTTATTTTATTAACTAAATTTCAGTTTGGTACAATGAAAGAATCTGATCCTGTGCTGTTTGATTTCATTATGAGTTTTGAATGAATAAAGAATGCAGGCTCAATCCCAAATCTTGTTAATCTAAAAGATCTGTTCTTTGTCAGGTCACATTTCTATTCCATGTTTCCTTCTGTTAGACTGAAATTGCTCTTGTAAAAGATTTTTTCCATTATTGTTTTACTTGTTTAGGGTTTGATCCTGCTCCCCTGGAAGTCAATGGCAAAACTCCCAATGACTTCAATGGGCTGGATCACATGCTTAAAGGATTTCCCAGTATTTCTGGATAGGATTCTGCCGAATACTGCACACAGCATGTTTTTTTTAATAAAGACCATTCCTTTAACAAATATTAATTTATGTGACATGCAGTGTAGTACTTTACTTTACTTTTAAAAATGATCCAACTGACTTTTTCTCCTGTGACTTTAGCCTAAATTCTTGGGAGACAGTAAACCTCCAATACTGGCTGTTATTCTTCGTGCTGTTCGAAATGACAGAAAGCTGGCAGGCTTCCAGCTTGTGTTGTACACAGACTTGCACTCCACAACACCCAGGATACAAGTGTTTGTGTCAAACATCTCAGAATCAAGTATATGGAAACTCTGCGCTGATGCTTCAATAGTAAATTCTTACAAAGCAGTGGTAAGGTTCAAACATAATCTGACCAACAGTAAATGTTTTATATTGATATTACTATGTTTTTATATTTTAAATTGAAAATAAAAGTAATTATTCCTCTCTCTTAGGGTTATCTAAAATGGGGTCAGGATTGCCAGGACTACAGGATTGCTGGAAAAGTTGTAACTGGCCAATTTGCTGATTACCCAGCCACACAGATCAAGCTAGAGTGGCCTAAAGTTCCTTCAAGAATCAAAATAGCTGCAAGATGGTGAGATTTGACTCATCATTTTTTGAAATCTAAATTCTTTACTTATTTTACAACATAATCAAACTTGGAGAATGCATATTCAGCAATGAGCGTTCAACCATTACAGGCGCAATCCTGCAGTTCCCACACAGGCAAAACTCCTGAATGTGGAAATTTTCGAAGGATCAGACCACACATTGGTCTCTCCTATTTTATTTAGTCTCCAATTCACTTTTTTTTTAGTGTAATCCTTAGCATGAGTCTCTCTTAGAGCAGCACAATAGGTCCATTTGAAACACAAAGTTCATTAAATACTGATTAGAGTACATTAATGTGGCAGGTTTCAGAGTCGTAGCTGTGTTAGTCTGTATCAGCAAAAAAACCGAGGAGTACTTGTGGCACCTTAGAGACTAACAAATTTATTTGGGCATAAGCTTTCGTGGGCTGAAACCCACTACATGAAAAAATGGGTGTTGCCATAGCAACCGTAACGAGACCAATTAATTAAGGTGGGCTATTATCAGTTTTTCAATTCTGCAGTTTCTCAAGAAACTGCAGAATTGGAATTAATTTGCAAACTGGACACCATAAAATTAGGCTTGAATAAAGACTGGGAGTGGATGGGTCATTACACAAAGTAAAACTATTTCCCCATGCTAATTTTTCCCCGTACTGTTACTCACACCTTCTTGTCAACTGTTTGAAATGGGCCATCCTGATTATCACTACAAAAGGTTTTTTTCTCCTGCTGATAATAGCCCACCTTAATTAATTGGTCTTGTTACAGTTGGTATGGCAACACCCATTTTTTCATGTAGTGGGTTTCATTTTTTCATGTGTATATATATATCTTCCTACTGTATTTTCCACTGCATGCATACGATGAAGTGCGTTTTAGCCCACGAAAGCTTATGCCCTAATAAATTTGTTAGTCTCTAAGGTGCCACAAGTACTCCTCGTTTTTTAATTAATGTGGCAATGATTATAAGAAAATGGTGCATTGCTAGATTCAGAATAGGTTTCTTTTATGGGTTCACAGCCACACTACAGTGGGGTTTTTTCAATGTTGTCCAACATGGAGACACACAGATGGCAACTTCTCTTGACACCTGAATACATACATGTACATGTTAGTTAGAGACACTGGGATAGTAGCTGCCTGGTTAACAAATTACCACCAGATGCTTGAGGAGAACATAGTTTAAACTAGGTTGGATTACTTGGTTAGGCTGATATCTGCTCTTGCTACCCTAGATAGAAACTATCCAATGGGATACCTGGAAAATTCTGTTCTGAATGCATTTTTTCATGTACAATACATGCACTTATTGTGGAGGATGAACAGGGGACTGAGTGTAACAGAGTTCATTCTTATTCTTTTGGAGGCAACACTTGTTTTGAGGCAATTTTTTGTATTGCTTATTTAGGACCCAAACCTATAATAGGGACTGATGATGAGGTCCTCATCTTTTCACAGTGAGAATCCAAGTGAGTGTAAGGGCCCATGCTAATGCATCCTGTTAACACATAGTGGGGCTTTAATAAAAAGCTGTCTGTTTTTTAGGTATTTAATGGATTGGGGGTACCCAATTCTCAACATTGAATGTCTTTAACGCCGCTTGGCTATCCCACCCCGCTTACTGCATGCTGCCATGCGGCCTCCTGAATTCAGTAGCAATTTTCAGTGTTTTTGATACTGCTGCCTCTCCTGCCCTGCACAGTACCACATACTAACATGCACTGCTTGGTGACAGGCTTGCTCTGTAACCGATGCCAAATACAGCATTTACTTCATTATGAGTGTTTTGGTATGAATGGAATTTAAATAAAACTCTCCACAGAAAATCAATTACATCACTTATTCCCTCTTCCAGGTTTTACACATTTGTTCCAGGAGTTGCATACATGTTTGGATTTTCCCAAAGGGAACAGAACAATCCCTCTCAACAGGCTACTCTGGTTGTGGCTCTAACTTCTCCAAGAACCTGTGATGTTGCTCTCAAGCTACCTGATGTAAATATTTTACTTTTTTTATTTTTTTTAAAAAGAGGTTTGCCAGAGAATTTAGCGCTCGCAAAATTGAAGGTTAAGAGTTTTGGCTTGAGCCACAAATATTTTTTTCAGTTTATATAAACAGGAATAAACTCCTATTCTACGCTCTTGCTGCTTTTACATAATTTTGTTTCATAATAAAAATATCTTGTAATTGACTTTTCCCTACTCAAATGGATAAAAAAACAAATCAGCAAATAAAATAGCGCCAGCCTAACAAATACACAAAGAAACAAACAACTAACTAACTAACAAAAAACAGTTCAGCCTTCAGAGTACCACCTCCCCAAATATCCGGGAAGAGAATAGCATGCTTGGAAGGTTGACAAATCCAGGCTCTGTTGGGCCAAGAACAGGGAGAACACATTACTGTTGAGGACCCCTGACAGATAATGTCCTATCAGCAGCCCTTTCAAAATGATATAGCTCCAGTCTGAGGCTTCACTGATCTTGACTCTGGTAGTTCAGACCTGGGAAGTTCCTCTCTCATGTAAACAGGTCCCAGGCCATTTGGGCAGTGGAGGTTTGTGGTATATGTTTCCTCAAAGAGCTCCATTAATGAACCTCAGAGCTAATCTACATCACCTTTTGTTATTCCAGAGACTTCATATGTACCACCTGTGCAGTCATTGTGTAGTGTAGACAAATAGGGACTTCCATTCCTTTTCACTTGTGACCCATGTAGATTTCGATCAGTGAAAAGATAATGCATAACACGGCCCCCTTTGAATAGTACCATAAAAATATTGGTTTTGCAGAAATTTGGCATAGTCTATATTCTAATCTGTTTTCTGTTTCCTTTTCAGCTCACAATTTATGACAGAGACATTAGCCTTCCACTGCCACTCCCTTTAGATCCACATATATCAACTTCAGTGCTGCAGTATCCTGCTTGGAATTTCTTCACTAAAATACCATCCTCAGTCATTGACAGTCTTAAAGGTCAGTAATTAATCATCTTCAAAGGCATGCACTAATATCCTCATTTTTTTTTCATTACTTGGAATTATTTTACATTTATTAAAAAATAAATTGAACTGCAAATAAAAACTTTACATCTATAATCAAGGTGAGCTAGGTTGCACAGGTGTAAATGAGAGCAGAATTTGGCTCAGTGTACCATATGTTGTACTAATGACTACAAATATTCAAATCTAGGTCAGGAATTAAGGTTTGATTCTGCCCATTGACAGCAGTGAAAAACACACATTCTCCCAAATTTGCACATTATTTTGTGTCAGATTCATTATCTCTTAAGAATCCTGGGATAAAATTAGATTGGAATGTATGGCCAAGATTTACAAGTGATCAATCATTTTGAGTACTTCAGTGTTTGGGCAAGCAGCTTTAGACTCCTTAAAGAGCACCCAAAATCACTTCTGCAAATCTTGGCCATAATCTCACCTCCTTTATTTGTGTTTTTAAGGGTTTACTTTTTCAATAATGAAATATTAAGGACCCAGTTGTGCGATCCTTTCTCAGGTAAAATCTTCAATGAAAGGGCCAAATTATGCACTGGTGCAAATGGACACAATTCATCTGAAGTCAATAGATTTGTATCACAGCTGAATTTGGCCCAATGTGGAGGACTGCAGAACTGGTCTCTACATTTGTTTCAGAAACTTAATAAGAAAACATATAGGAGCCAATTCTGCTCTCAGTTACACGACCATAAACCCACTGGGACAAATTCCCATGATTTTACTTTATTGACGTCAAAGCTGATTAGAGCTGGTAGGAAAATTTCTGAGAATGCCATTTCAGTGAAAAGTGGGTTGGGGAGAATGCTGATATTCTGAGGATTTGGTTTTAACCAGCACTAATCCAGATAAAACTCAGTATAATCAATAAAGCCATATAAGATGTCAAATACTCTGTCATGGAACTCCATCTTCTGGTGCTACTTCTCTGAAGTCAATGATGTGGTAATTATTATTAACATGGTGAGATAAATTCTGCTCTCATTTACATCACATCAAGGTTACTGTGGTCAATAGGCCAAATTTATAGGATTGCACCAGAGCAAGTAAGAGCAGAATTTATCTCAGTGTTCGTAATGGTCATATTTCTGCTTGCCTGTGTGCAGTGCTGGGCCAAATGCTGCTCTCACACTGGAGCCAATATGAAATTATTCAATAGAATGGGGTTACTTTGAATTTATGCTAGCGTCGGCAAGAACAGAAACTGGCCGAACAAATTAAAAAAAAAATTACTACATTTGAACACCTAAAATGAAAAAAGCTCACTAATGGTGGGCTTTTTTTTCAGGTCATTGTTCAGTCTCCCAGAACATGATCACAACCTTCAATGAAGTTGAATTCAACTACTCAATGCCTGCAAATTGCTACCATGTCTTGGCCCAAGATTGTAGCCCAGAACTGAAATTCCTGGTGATGATGAAGAAAGCTGAAGAGTCTGCTGACCTTAAAGCAATCAATATCAAACTTGCCAGTCAGTAAGTAATTCCAGAGAATGTGGCAATTAGATGCTAAAATGATCACAAGGGAATTTGAGGATTAAAGGGGATTGATAATGGCAGAGGGCCCATCCAATGGCTATTGAAGTCAATTGAAAGACACCCAGAGCTTTACACCTGTAGGTCACTTTTTTAAATGCAACTGAGGTTTGTACTAATCAAAAATCTTTAGCACCTGACAGCTGTTCATTAAACTATGAGAAATTAGTTGGTTGTCTCAGTCCAGTTCTTAGGGAGCAAGTACAAGGATTGCAATTATACTAGTTAGCATCCTGCTTGACAATCTCGGCAGAGCGGACACGTTTGAATGTAGGTGGAAACTGAACTACTCTCTCATTTTAGAGGTGATCCGTTATTTGATGCCTAATGTTCCACATCTATAATCAAGTCAATTTAGGACACACATTGTCTTATATTGCAGCAGCAACTGTGCAGAATTGCACACTGTAATAGAAAAGTTTGATATTATAAAGTGTATATGATTATGTACCACAAAAAACAATAAGGGAGATTTGTCCTTTATTTCCTTGAAATGTAGGTGGTCTCCTCTAGTATAAGGTATAAGTTGGGGCAGCATAGGGAAGCTTACAGTGTGCTGTACCTGTTTTGTGGCAAAATAAAAGGTTGCAGGCTCCAAGTCTGTCGGTTTAGCACAGTGGTTCTCAAACTTTTGTACTGGTGACCCCTTTCACACAGCAAGCCTCTGAGTGTGAACCCCTTTATAAATTAAAAACACTTTTTTTATATTGAACATTATTATAAATGCTGGAGGTGAATTGTGGTTTTGGGGTGGAGGCTGACAGCTCACGACCCCCCATGTAATAACCTCGTGACCCCCTGATGAGTCACGACCCCCCAGTTTGAGAATCCCTGGTCTAGCACCTTTTGCACTAGGGGCGTTCTCTGTGACAGTGGAGAATTTTTCCATTCCCTTGTCATTTCATGCATCCTGGAGGTGTTCCTCTAGGAAACATCCACCGACTCCTCACAGAGCAGTGGGTGCTGTCTGGGGTTCCCTGCTCGCTGTCCCCATACAGTGCCCTTGTTTTACACTTTGGACCTGCATTCCCATTCCTGTTTGTATTATGTTTTGTCCCAAGTAATCATTTGTATCCTGGATCTTATGGTCCCTTTCTCACCTGATGGGGATGAGCCTTTAGTTTGGTGGGCTCTGCCTACTGCTCCCTAGAATTCAAATAGGCTATCACCTTTCAGGAGTGGTGAGCTCATTTGGGAACATTTGAAAAAAGTGACTGAATCTCCATTCTTATGGATCATTTTTATTTTAAAGTGGTAATTTAATAAGGAAACAGTCTTTTATTTTCTGACTCTGTTAAAATTCTTATTTAAACATTATGAACAGTGTATCATGATTGCTAAAATATTTTGGGGGAACTAAACTGTTTATGGTAAATGTAATGTCTAAATAAAATTTTAAAACATATTTTTCCTGGGGAAAAATGCTACAATATGTAGTATTTTCAGATAATTAGATCATAATTTTGCCACAGAGAACCCAATTTTCTTGTGGAATGTGGAGCACCATCAACTCACTTTAATTATTATAGAAGTATCTGTTTAGCTCCTATAGTGTGTTGGGGTACTTCACTTCAGGGTAGTAAAGGAACTCAGGACCCTGCAGGGTCAGAGCTACAGTGTTTATGAATTGTGAGTTAACTAGCACAAAAGGGAAACATTCCTTTAAACCAGGGGTGGGCAAACTTTTTGGCCCTAGGGCCACATCTGGGTATGGAAATTGTATGGTGGGCCATGAATGCTCACTAAATTGGGGGTTGGGGTGAGGGAGGGGGTGAGGGCTGTGGCTGCAGGCTCTGGGGTGGGGCAAGAAATGATTTCAGAGTGTGGGAGGGGGCTCCGGGCTGGGACAGCAGGTTAGGGTGTGGGGGGGTGGTGAGGGCTCCGGCTGGGCGTGCGGGCTCTGGGGTTGGGCTGGGGATGAGGGGTTTGGGATGCGGGAGGCTGGGACTGAGGGATTCGGAGGGCAGGAGGGGGTTGGGGTATGGGAGGAGGTCAGGGGTGCAGGCTCCAGGCAGCACTTACCTCAAGCAGCTCCTGGAAGCAGCGGTATGTCCCCACTCCAGCTCCTAGGCAGAGGCACGGCCAGGCAGCTCTGCGCGCTGCCCCGTCTGCAGTCACCGCCCCAGGAGCTCTCATTGGCTGCAGTTCCCAGCCAATGGGAGCTGCAGGGGCAGCACGCGGAGCTACCTGGCCGCCCCATGCATAGGAGCCGGAGGAAGGACATGCTGCTGCTTCCAGGAGCTGCGCAGAGCCACAGCACATGTGGAGCGGGGCAAGCCCCCGACCCCACTCCCCAGTGGGAGCTCGAGGGCTGAATTAAAAGATCTGATGGGTTGGACCGTAGTTTGCAGGCCTTAGTTTGCCCACCCCTACTTTAAACTAATTTTGTTCTGTTTTTAAAGTGAGATTGACATGTATCCTTCAAATGGACTCATCCAGCTGATGATTAATGGTGTTCAAACCCCAGCACAGATTCTCCCATACACATCTAATTCTGGTACGTGACACAGAATATTTTATATTGCATTTAATCTTTCCTGCTATATATTTGAAGAAGAAAGAGGGAGAACCACACCAGGCACGTCAGCCCCATAAATGTAGCAGCAGTATTTTAATTAAAACCTAACAATATTATCAGACTTGTGGCTGGGGAATAATATTTAAGAGCGTGGTTCTGCAGAACTCTCTCAGGATAAAATTCACCCTGATCTAGAGAGCCTGACTAAGGCCCTCGGCACTACTTAAGAATTCCATTGGCGGTAGGCAAGGAACAGACAGACCATGACAGAGGAATGTGTACAGGGTGGCCTGTGCACCCTCTGCATGCCACACTGTGATTCTTTGCACTGGCTCCACCAAGACTGTTTTGGAGGGCAGCAAAAAAGATGGGCAAAAAACAGGGACACTGGATCTGCATAATCTTGTACCCGAGTTTATCCAAAAACATAAATATATTGTTTGGGTAAAATGAAACTTTTCATTCCACCCAAAATGAAAAGGTTTCAAGCATTTGTAAACATTATTGATTTTTTTTAACAATAAAAATTGAAGATTTTGATTCAAAAAGTCATTTTAAATAAAACATTTCATTTTGAAAATGTTGAAATCAAACGTTTTGATTTTTTTTTTTAGTTTTTTTCCTGACCAAAACAGTTTGGCAAAACTGACATGGATTTGTTAAATGTTTTGAAGCCAAATCTGCATTTTTTTGCCCCAAAAGTTTTTTGTACAAAAAATTAGCCCAGCTCTATTTGTCGAAATGGAGCAATAGAGTTACAGCAGCTACAGTATTGCAGCATCTTGGCTAACATATTGGCCACCGTGTGGGGTGGGGGGGTGTTGCCAAGTGTCTCTGGGATTCTGCCAGAGCAGTGGTCATTTTTAATTGTGTCCCATTCCTGTTCTGCATGCCTGGACTCTAGGCAATTGGCACAATCTGATCCCATATTTTTTATTATAGTTTCCAATATTTATGTTTTCTGATTTGGGGGTGTTTGTTTGTTTGAAACAAATAATGGCTCACTTAAACAGTTAAAATGGATCGTATTGGTGTTTTAAAAATTATTTCCCACAAATTATATTAAAAAATTTGCTTCTTTCTGTGGCATGCAGCCAGAACAATGTTAGAGCATGCCATTCCTCTCCATAGACAACTGTCATCACTATAGGAATTGTACAGGTTGACTGTATTCAGTGTATATTTTATAACAGCTATTCCCAAATTGATTTAATATGTAACAATTACTGTGTTATTCCCTGATCCTGCAATCAGATCTCTTGACAAAGACCCTCATTGGACCTGCTTGCAGGATCAGAGCCTAACAAAGTAATATTAATTTGGCACCTTTACTTATTTGGGGTTTTGTACAGGAGCTGAGGTACTCATTTGCCAATCTGATTTCAGGATTGAGGTTTTAGAGACTTGTCAATTTAAGAGCCTGATCCAAATGCCATTGAAGTTAACAGGAGACTTTTCCTTAAATGGGAGTTGGATCAGGCTCTAAAAGAGTGACTTTTGCCTTCAAAGAAAGATCAATTTGCTATTATGTTGCAGATGCACACATACTGATCAGCAGTGAGAAGGACGGCTTGTCAGTAAAAGCCCCAGAGTATGGCATAGATAAACTTTATTATGATGGACATACACTTAAGGTACAGTACTTTTTTCTTCACTGTTAGTGTTTTTGTTTTTATAAAATAAACATTTAAATTGACCTTTCCTTTGTTTTCATACAGATTCAAGTTGGTTTCTGGATGGCTGGAAAAACATGTGGTATTTGTGGAAAATATGACGGCGAGAGTAAACAGAAATATCAAATGCCTAGTGGCTATGTAGCTAAAGATGCAGTGAGCTTTGCTCAATCTTGGATTCTCTCAGAAGAGCCCTGTGCTGGAGGTATGAAGATTCTAAAATATATTTGTGCTATTACCATGAGTCACAAGTGAATAGCTTCAAGAATAGCTACAATATTTAGATATATGTGCTATACTGGATCCAAGTTCTAAAGCAGAGGTGGACAATAGAGTACCTGACAATCTGCTACGAGTGCATGCTTTTCACTATCAATGTGATTGGTGCTCACAGATAAAAGAAAGTACATTTTCCTGAGACTGGTAGTTTATTGCAAGGTCTTGTGTCGTTGCATTGTTATACCAGGTTAGTGTTTTATCATGCATCTACATGAGGGATGTGTGTGTGCTAAATCATATAAACACAAAAATGACTTTTTGCAATGTAAGTCAGGTAAGGACCAGTAAATGCCTATGAAAAACAGATATTCTTTAAAGGCATTTTATTGGGCATATCTTCATTGCTGATTTGTATTCTGCTACTTTCATGTTTTTATTGTCTATCAAAAATATAAAGTTTCTCTCTCCTAATTACACTAAACTGATTAGGAGCTATAGAGAGACAACATTTTAATGGATAGAGGGTGGGGGCACATGACATCTTGCCATGATGTACAAAAACATATTAGCAGCTACACCCTGTAAGAAGTCAGAATGCCCTCTATGGCCAAAGGCGGTGTGATGTGACATGGAAGAAAAGGAATGTAATTGTGCCCCAAGGTGAGCAGCATGTAGTCCGCCCATGTTGCCAGGAGCAGGTCAGGCATGTGCATCACACTTGCACAAAGGAGCAACCCTACTCTGCAAAGCATAACACCTGCCCTGCGCTGTCTTGGCCTGTTACTGCAGGATGCCTCCTGTTACAGACATGTAGTTGTTATCCCGTTGGCATTCTTCAGGGCAGAATTTAGTGCCTGATCCTCCTCCTCCTGAAATCAATGGTAAAACTCCCATCAACTTCAATGGGAGCAAATTTAAAATATTATTTATCACTGATCTAGTTTGTTTAGATCTCTTTGATTTCACTGATTCTTCTATGTAATGCTCAGTTGTAGTTGGGGAAATGTATATGCTTTCTCGAGCTTATGTTTTAAAATCCAATTATTTGACTTCTTGTAGCTTGTAAACTGCAGCACACACTCATCAAAATTGAGAAGCCAGTTGGTTTTGAAAACGTGGCCTCAAAATGCTATTCAGTCGAGCCAGTTTTGCGCTGTGTGAAAGGATGTTCAGCAACTAGAACTGCCCCTGTCTTTGTTGGTTTCCATTGTGTGCCAGCTGGTAAGTCTCAAAACTCCATACCTTTTCAGGAGGTGTATCATGGATGTCCGATTGTTAGACTCTATGAAGACTTAGCATCCCCTGTCCCATCAGCTATGGGAGGAAGTGCATCAGTCCAGGCTACAGCCTCCTTTGACACTGTTATTCATGTTGTTCAAAGAGTTTACCAAAAATCTTCAGCACAAAGAAGAGAGGATGTGTTATTTCTAATGTGAAAAAGCCCCAAATACCCCCAAACCCTAAATTTTGGGAGGAATAAAAAAGCAGTAAAGTCTACTTGCAGAGCAAAGTTATTTCAACATGGGTAAGGGTAGGAGAAGCTAGCCTAAATGATTTTTAAAAGTGTATTGTCTTAAAAAAATAAGATTCCAAATAATGATGCTCATTAAAATGACAAGCTTGACCCTGGAGTCTTTCTGCATTCAAAACTCTCATTGAGTTCAGTGGGAGTTGGACCTGCATAAAGACTGGTTCCTACAACTTTTTTTTAGTTTTTTATTGCTTTGGCCTAGGGTTTTGAGATGTTTGCTTTACTCTTCAAGTAATCAAAATGCAGATTTTGAAACTGTATAATCATAGATAATCCATTTGAATTAGCACATTTGAGTCCAGGGAAAGTATACAAATAACTTTCGCATCACTTCCCCTCCCCTCATTTTCTTATTTTCAGACTCCACAACCAGCTTTGATGAAGAGCAGATTAGGTTAGACCAGAAGTCTGAGGATTTGGAGAACACAGTTGATGCTCATACAATGTGTTCCTGTGAACAACTACAGTGTGCAGCATGACACTACATTTCACAGGGTTAGATACCCCTAATGGCGGGGGTTTTTTTGATGTATGTATACTCGTTCTCTGCAATTATGGACACACTACTTTGTTTCAAACAGTGAAGGTAACACTGAATTATTTTATAAAATGATTTCTCAATGTAATATTTTAAAATTTTGAAAACAATTTTGGTTACCCTTAATAAATATTTGTACTTTAAATTAAACAGTTGTTCAGGTTTATTTTTTGACTACACATAATTATTTTGTCACAGAGAAATAAAACGCTTCATTATATTATTGCGCTATGCAGCAACCTTCAGCCGTCATTTAAAGCTACACTTTTAAAAGTTGCCTCCAGGGCCCAATCCTGCAACTGGCACTGTGCAGGCGCCTACTCATGCAGTGTCAATCGCAGGACTGGAGCCTATTTTGTGTGTCCCAGTTTTAGGATAATCAATTTTACACACTCCAAGGCTTCATTTTCATCAGTGCTAAGCACATGCAGTTCCTATGGGCTTACATTTGTGTTACATATTTTCAGTGCCTGTAAAAAGCAGGCCTGGATCTCTTGGGTACCAATAACTGAGGTAGCCAAAGTCCGAGGCTAGGTTAGAGTAAATGCTCCGTGGGGCCTGATTCCCCCCGCATACCTCCAGCTCCAGTACTGCCGG
This sequence comes from Chelonia mydas, assembly GCF_015237465.2. Classification (NCBI taxonomy): domain Eukaryota; kingdom Metazoa; phylum Chordata; order Testudines; family Cheloniidae; genus Chelonia; species Chelonia mydas. Next base: position 77,931,574 of record NC_057854.1, read on the forward strand.
GCACCAAGGAGGGGGGCAGCAGGGAGCGGGCGACAGTTGAGAGCCCGTCCAGGGGTGGCCCTCGCGCCTACTTCCTCTGGAGCCTTTTGCCAAACTACTTGCTCCCTTTGCCTCAGTTTCTCCAGCTGTTAAAAGGGGGCGGGGGAAGTAACGGGCCACACTCTGGCAGAGGCACAAGGGCCTCCAGGCTCCCACCTCCAGCGCCGCTCACTGGGCCGACGGGGGCCTGGCGGGCGGCACGTGGTCCGCAGGAGGGCGGGGCTCGCTGTCGGTCAGTGACGGGCTGGCCCTGAGTCTCCAGGCCCCGGGCGGTATTTACACGCCCCGCCGCCTAGCTCCGGGCCGGGGAGCCTGGCTTCCCCCACAACCCGCCCCCGCCCCCAGCGCGCTTCCAGCCGAAGCCCGGACTCGTGCTGCCTCCCCTCCCAAGCAGCCCTGGAGCTGCCGGTGTCGCCCCGTCTCGTCAGCCGGAGTCCCTGGCGGGCGGCGCGGGGCTGCCTGGGACCCCTGGCGCTGCTAGGGGCGTGGCCAGCAGCGAGAGCTGGAGGATTGGCCCGCTCCCGTTCCCGTAGCTGGAGTCGAGGCGGAAGCGCGGCTCCCAGCTGAGATCCGGCAGCGGCTGCCGCGTGCCCGGATCAGGGAAGGGTGACGTAGCGAGAGTGCTCAGCATGAGGCGGCTGTTGCGGGCCGGCGCGTGCGCGTCCCGCGGCTGCCCTGTTCTCCTTCTCGCCCTCCTGCGGCTGGGCTGGAGCAGCGGCGCGTGCCCCTGCCGCGAGCCCGCGCTCTGTCTCCCCATCGCCGGCGCCCGGGAGTTCGAGGTATCCCATCTCCGAGCGCCGCAAGGGGCTCTGGGATTGGGAACGGGGCTGCCCGTCTCAGGGCCCTGCGGCGATTCCTGCACCGCCTCCCCCAGAGGGCCTCGCGTCCGGTCCGCGCTGCGCGCCTCAGCCTCCTCAGCTCACCGGTGCGGCCCTTCTGGCCTCCCACCCTGGCGCCTGCTGATCCCAGTCCACAGTGCAGTGGCGTGGCCCTGGCTGGGGCCTACCGCCGCTCTACGGGCTGCCCCGTGCCACCCCCGATGCATGGGCCTGGCGGGCGGCGTCGTGCCGTCCTTGCCTCCCCATTCCCTGGCGGAGAGTCTCGGATTCGCTCCGGGTCTCCCCCAGCCCCGCCGCCAGACCCCTCCCACTCGGGCTGCCTGCCAGCCCTCAGCACCGCGGCGTGTCGCATGGCTACGGAGGGGCTGGGAGGGGCTCCTGAGCACCGCCCGCCTGCCCCAGCCAGCTCCCGCGATGGCTCGTCAGGGCTTGGAGACATGGGCGGGCTGGCGCCTTCGAAGCAAAGTCCCGCTGGCCGCAGCTCTTCCAGGGCATTTGACGGCCCTTTTAAGGGGTCGGTTATGGCCGGGGACTCTGTGTACCACCCTGGCAGTGCCAGCGAGCTGAAAGGTTGAGGCTAAAGTACATATGAATTGTGACTCCTCTTAGGGCAGAAGCTGGAGTTGGGGAGTGAGCTGTTTTGTTGTCTTTATTACTCAGGTGTTCGTGGCTAATCGGTTGCTTCTCTTTTTTTGGGCTCTAATGTATCTTTCTGGTCATTACACCTTTACATATGAAACTTTGAAAATTGATTAGAGTAGACCCTCAAATGTTGGTCTGCTGTTAAATTATGTGGATGATTTATTCAACCTCTTACAAAATCCAGCCCATTAAATCAAAACAGTCTTATTTTTAATAGAATAAAATGAGTTGTAATCCATGACGACCTTCCTGAAGTTTTAAATGAGTCCAAATTAGTTCATTAGCAAACTGTTTCAATTAATCTAATCAGTTAGGGTAGGTTTATTTGATCTGGCAGCTTCTGTTTGACAAAAAATTTATAAACTGGGTCAGCATGAATTACTGGGAAATGATGTTGGATCCTGTCAAAGCTCCTGCCAGTTTGTTTGCATTTTGAGACCAGTCAGCTATTGAATTTGGCAGGCACTAGATCTGTAAAGGACAAGCTGGCTTTCAAGAAGCATGAATAATTTAACTTTTTACTCTACCTAGAATGTATTTGGGATGCAAGGGAAAGGAATGACGCAGCTTTAATTTAAATTAAACTGTCATGAGAGTCTGACATTTGGTGTGCTTCCAGTCACTTACTTTTTGTTCTGCTTTTGCAGGTCTTTGTGTTTGATGTTGGAAGAAAATCTTGGAAGTTCTATGATTGGTCACAGATTACAACTGTGGCAGCTTTTGGAAAGTATGACCCTGAGCTATTGTGTTATGCTCATTCTAAAGGAGCCAGGGTAGTACTAAAAGGTTGGTTACAGTTAGGGAAATGTGGGCATTTATGTATTAAATTTATAAGAGAATAATATGCCCCCTTTTGCATAGGGTCATAATACACTACCACCCAGAATTTTTTAAAAAAGTATAAAACAGGCAAAACTCCAATTCTTTCTGCCCCAATAGTAACAAAACTACTTCAGTGTCAGCAAAATAAAGGATCTACTGGGAAAGAGACCAGTAGAAGTCACATGGGAATGGAGAGGAAGAAATGGGAAGAGAAAAGCATATGCAGGACTTGTGCCAGGTCTCTGCTCCATGTATTTGTATAATACTTAAAAATCAAATGTTGAATTAAGGAGCTACAACTCAATCTTAAAGGTTCTTGGACAAGAATAGCCCCAAATATATACTAGGAGGAAGGAGTGTGTAAAGTATTAAATGTTAAAAAAAAAAATAATAATAATAAAAAAAAAATAGTGTAATACCTATGAGGCTGAAAATGCTGTTCATATTTGGGGTTTATTTTATATATGAAATCCTTCATTTGTGGCCACACTTACAAGTTGTACACAGAGTTTTGGACTTCTCATTACAAAAAAGACAGAAAAAGGCAACAAAGATGTGGGAATAAGGAGGATCGCTTAAAAGGAAAGGTTAAAAGAAACAAGAAGAGTGCGTCACTATGTCTGGAAGTATTAGAAAGGTGTCAGCTTCGAGGAAGGGAGAGCAATTGTTCACAGTGGCTAAAGAAGGAATAACCAGAAGTAGTGGGATGAAACTACAAAGAAAAATTCAGGAATAATCTCACGGCATAGTATGATCTCCCAAGGAAACTGTACCAAAAAAATACCAAGCTACCCCACACTTGAATTGGTCTCCACTATACAGTCCACGTAGAGCATGGAAATGAAGTATATGGCAGAATAGGATTCCCTCCCACCCCAATATCTACCATTATTCAAATAAGTGGTAATTTATTAAGATTTCTTGTTTAGGAGATGTACCTGTGAAGGAAATTATTGACTCTGCTAACAGAACAGCCTGGATAGCACAACAGGTGGACCTGGCCAAAAAGCAGTATATGGATGGAATTAATATAGACATAGAGCAAGAAGTTCGTGAGATGTCACCTGAATACTATGCATTAACGGCTCTCGTTAAAGAAACTACTGATGCTTTTCATAGAGAAATTCCAGGATCACAGGTGAAAACAAAATTTATTTTATAAAATGATAGATTTTAAATCTGTGATGTCCTGGCAATTTATTCCATTATGTAAAGAGCACTTGTCTGTAAAATTCTGTGCAAGCCACTGGCACTGTTTCCCAAGTGTACATTGTATTATATATTATTATTATGGTCATATATAAGCTCCTTATTGAGCTAGGTGCTGTACAAACAGAACAAAAATGGCTGTATTCTTTTTCTCTGAAGGATAATTGAAAATGCATCCTTTATGGAACTCAAATATTAAAATAGAAGCAATTTTGCTGGGATTGACAGTATTTTCATTACAGACCTTTTTGGTGTATTGGCTGCCAGAGGTAAATCACTTTTATGTTGTTGTTGGTATGACTTAATGAAACTTTGAAAATACTGATAATTTCAGCATGATGTGAGGAAAAACTTGATAAATCTTTAGCAGGATTTAACAGGCAAAGGAATGAAAGATGTTAAAGATTTCCTTTGAAAAGATTTATCTTTATTCTTTGCCTGTTCTCTGTCATGTTCTTAAATAGATTATCATTGGTCATAGTTCATAATTCTATTTTTGTGTGTGTGTATTAAATTACACACACATAGAAGACTTTGCAGACATATTTTTAAAAAAGGTGAATCAGATTTTGGGCCCACTAGTCTTGACTGTGCCCCTTTTATGCATATTAATTTTATAGTTGTAAAGGCAGATTTGCTCTGAAAACTCAGAAATATTACAGTTCCTCTTACAATCCATGGGTATCGAACAGCGCAGCATTTTGAAAACATCCCACTAAAGTTTACATAGCTCTGCTTTACAAAACAGCAAAGGAATAGAACATATGAATTCCACACTAGATTTAAAGTTGTGGTTTTCTCTATCAGGTCACCTTTGATGTGGCTTGGTCTCCAGCATGCATAGACAAAAGATGCTACAACTACAGTGGGATTGCAGATGCCTGTGATTTCTTGTTCGTGATGTCTTATGATGAGCAGAGTCAGGTCTGGACAGGATGTATTGCAAGAGCGAATGCTCCCTACAGTCAGACCTTAGATGGTAAGAATCAGTCAATAATGTCAGCAACTGGCACATTTCTCTTTTAAAATGCATTATTGGAAGGGGACACCTTTTTCCTAAAATATATTAAATGCCTTTTGATTGCATTATTTGTTTTCTTGAAGCCTTTGATATTACTAAAATCTACTAAGAGAACTGTTTTCACATTGGGGGAATAGGTACCTCAGATTTTTGTGGCACCATGGATGGACGTAGAGCAGTCATGTGCTATTTGACACCTGAATTATATGTCACCCTCAGTGGGATTCAGGTACACCCATGGGCAAGAGTTGGATTAGGGCATAGGCACAAATGGTACCTACCTAAGGCTCCACCTGCACCCATTTAACTTCTTTCTTGACTGAAAATTATTTAAATATGCAGGGTTCCACATCAGGTTAATGGCTCATGCAGTTTGTCACCCTACAACTGCTCAGGTTATCAGCTACTGAAACATCTTGAACTGCTTTATTCTGCTGTTAATCTTTCTTTCCTTTCTGTGCATCATGTAGAACTTTCTTGTATTTAGAATTCATATTTCAATAATGTTGGCAGCTTTCTGCATATACTGAAACGCCCTTTGTTTTTCCTCGCTGGCCAGGGTATCATATGAAAGCATGGCTGTGAAAGCTAATTGGTGCACTTCCCTGGAGCTTCCTAATGTCTTGCAGATAGTTGATACTTGAGTCTTTTTAGTACTTAATTTTATATGATTTTAGACATTTCTTTATTAATAAATTAATCATATGGTAGATCAAACAGTAAAAGAATGTTATACCAAAGGAATTACATTGGAAAGAGGGTCGTAGATGTATTTGTATTTTGAATATCTGCCTTGATAACCTTTGCTTCATTAGTGTTGAGAAATCTGCTCTAGGCATAGATTCTAAGGCCGGAAGGGATCATTATGACCTCCTGTATCACACAGGCCATATAACTTCCCCAGAGTAATGACTGGAACGTATCTTTAAGAAAAACATCCAATCTTAATTTTAAAATTATCAGCAATGGAGACCCTTGGTAAATTGTTCCAGTGGTTAATTATTCTTGCTGTTAAAAAAAATTATGCCTTATTTCTAGTCTGAATTTGTCTTGCTTCAACTTTCAGCCATTGGATCGTGTTGTACCTTTCTCTGCTAGTTTGAAGAATCTGTTATCTCAAATATTTGTTCCCCATGTAGATACTTATGGACTGTTGTCAAGTCACCACTTAACCTTCTCTTCGGAGCTCAGTCTATCACTATAAGTTTATCGCTATATTTTTTCTAATCTTTTAATCATTCTCATGGCTCTTCTCTGAACCCTCTGCAATTTATCAATATCTTTCTTCAGTTGTGGGCACCAGAATTGGACATAGTATTCCAGCAGCAGTCACAGCATTGCCAAATATAGAGGTAAAATAGCCTTTCTATTCCTACTTGAGAGTCTCCTTTTTATGCATATCAGAATCACATTAGCTCTTTTGGTCACAGCGTCACATTAGGAGCTCATATTGAGCTGATTATCCACCATGACCCCCAAATCTTTTTCAGAGTCACTGCCTTCCAGAATAGAATCCCCTGTCCTGTAAGTGTGGCCTGCATTGTTAGTTCCTAGATGTATACATTTACATTTATCTGTATTAACACATACCGTTTGCTTGTGCATAGTTTACCAAACGTTTCAGATTGCTCTGAATCAGTGATCTGTCCTCTTCATTACTGTTTCCCTTAATTTTTGTGTCATCTGTAAACTTTATCATTTATGATGGTATGTTTTCTTCCAGGTCATTGGTAAAAATGGTAAACAGTTATGTTCTTAGTGTAGGGCTAAGAAACAATCCCTGCAGAACCCCACTGGAGACAGACCAACTCCAAAGCGATTTCCCATGTGTAGTTACACATTTTAATACCTATCAGTTAGCAAGTTTTTAATCCATTTAATGTGTGCCATGTTAATTTTATATCATTCTAGGTGTTTTATCAAAATGTGGTATATATCAAGTGACACACCTTACCGAAGTCTTATGACAACACTGTTGTCTTTTATCAACCAAACTAGTAATCTCATCAAAAAAGATATCGTTTGTTTAACAGGGTCTGTTTTCCATAAACCCTTATGGATTTGCATTAACTACATTACCTTATATTACATTGGCAAGTTAGTAAATATATACAGCAGAAAAAAGAAGTATGCATGTAAATTCATATTTTCTTTTAAATTAGGATATGATGACTACATTAACATGAGCATTGAGCCAAAGAAGCTTGTGATGGGTGTTCCCTGGTATGGCTATGATTATAGATGTCTGGATTTGTCTAAGGTAAGATTAAGGCAGTTCTATCATAGCTGTGTTTTTGATATTTTTTTCTATGATATGCTATATAATTTTTGGTAGGTTTTTTTTTTTTTTTTTTTTTTACAGTTAGGAAATGCAAAGACTGTGTGGTCTCTAAGATAAGAGCACAGGACAGGGACTTAAGATATCAGTGTTCTAGTTGGTTCTGCCAGTAACTTACTGTGTGATTCCAGGCAAGTCATTTTACCTCTGTGCCTCCCTTTCCTCCTCTGTAAAATTAAGATGATACTTGGATACCCAAAAGTGCTTTGAAATCTTTGGATGAAAAGAGCTATATAAGTATGTAACTCCCTCTTGTGGGGCAGCCTGATCCCTTCTGAAGGTAGTGGAGCCTCTTATCCCTCTACAGGGATTTGGTGACCCCCTTTAGGACCAGTGGTCTTTGAGTTCTTGGTGCCTCCATCCTGTGTTCAGGTGCGCAAATCCGTAATCAACCCTGTGACCTCTAGGATATTATAATTTATGGGTACAATAAATCAAGGAATTACATAAATAGCATTTAATTCCTGAAAAGGATAGGGGTAAATTAAAAGGAAGGGGAAGAGAACAGGAAAAGGAATCAAAGATGTTAAATAAGCTCCTTACCCCCCAAATCCTGCAAATAAAAGCCCACACACTAAATTGATATGACAGTTCCCTCTTCCCCCTGCCACCACCAGTGCTCCCTAGAGGCCTTATCTTGGGGGTGGAGGGATTGGGAGTTTGATGTGGATGGCTGGTATCCATTCCTGGGAAACTGATAGTCCTTCCTTTCAGTTGAATGGAGTCCCTGGTGGCCTTGAGCCCTGACTGTCGGGTTCTGCTGGCTTTCAGCGCTCACTGGTGCAGCAGAATCTTGGGATTGGTCTCTCTGTTGTGGAGCTAGGGGCTCCAGGTCAGTCTCAGGCCCTCTGATAGGGAGAGTCAAAATAGCCATCTCCCCTTCTACTGCAGAGAGATGCTGTCTTGAGGCTGCTTCTCTTCCAACATGACTTCCTGAAATCAGCTCTCCCTCCTCACATGGTCCCTGCCATGCTCAGTCATGTGGCCCAGGCATATGAAGGCTTTCTGGGACCTGCAGTTGATTGTCCAGGCATGTCAGTCAGGTTCCTGGGCCAGCCCCTACAGACACTGGGGCTCAAGCATAGGTGAATCAAGCAGTCTCAGTTGAAGATCCAGTCTGTGCCTCTGCTCCTCTTTCTCTGAAGCCGCCAAATTAGCAAGGGGGCTACAAGTACAAAATATTATTGAGGAGTTTTGTTATTTATTTAATTATTTTATTTTATTATACAAATAATATAAAGTGAATATTAGTGTTGTTTCCTACAGTAGACCAGTATGAGGAGCTGGAAGTTACTCATTTCAATTAAATGAAATTGAACTTCAATTGAACTTCTTTCTCTACATTTTATTGAAACAGATAGTAATCCATATCTGGTGTGAATATTTAGTTATTTTTGGCAGGTGCCTCTTTCTGACTTTCTTCCAGGCTTATCCCTTCTGAAGGGTTTAATAAATCCAAGAAACATGAACCAGAACTCCCTGTTTTTTCAGGATCATGTTTGTTCCCTCCCAAATATTCCTTTCCGAGGGGCTCCATGCAGCGATGCTGCAGGGCGTCAGGTCACCTATGGAACAATAATGAAGCAGGTGAATAGTTCTATTTCTGGGAGCCTGTGGGATGAGGAGCAGAAGGCTCCATATTATGAATATAAGGTAAGCAGTTTCCTAGACAAACGTTTGAGCTGTGAACTAAATGTACATGAACCTTAGTTCTGTTCTCATAAAGCTAGATTCTCAGGTGTGATCTGTCCACTTTGGATGCTTATGTGTTGCAGAGTGGATGGATTCCAGCTTAACTTGTGCAGGGGAACTCTCCTTTGACATAATGCTGGCAGAAGTGGCAGAGCTGGCTCCTGCACTAGCCTCCCACCTCTTCACTGAGAGGGAGGATGCATATGATGCCAGGAAGGGGGTTTGGTAGGACAGAGTTCCACTATGCCTATCCTCCCTTGTCATAAGGCCCCTAAGGAACCTTATGCCAGTGATATAAGTTAAAACAGGATCCCAGCCGCTCTTAATTGCGGCTGGTGCTGGGTGGCACAAGATCAGGGAGCTGTAACTGTCTCCCTTTGGCGTCCCCTCTTCACTGTGTCCAAACTCCATCTGGATGCAGTGGAAGACTGAGCCCATATATTATTGGTGTGCATTTATAAAGCTGTAAATATTTCTTATGGTTCCGTTGGTGATGGATTGTCAGTTACCTGGTATTAAATTTTGTATAACTTTAGTGCAGTGATGACTGACTAAAAGCTCTAAAAGTCATCACCAGCTGAAAGCAATATAATTTTTATTTAGCAAAATTCCATAACTTTCTCTAAACCTATGTTTATTGCTAGGAACACAAACACATACTCTGTGACTGAATTTCATTTACTAGATTAGACTGCACGATTGAAATCCTAGCCCAAGCCTTTGATATTATCAGATTTTTAAATTAAATTTATCAATAAAATACACACAGATCTAGTCATCTCATTTAATGAAAATTAATACAAACATCTTTGTAACTCATTTGTGGTTGCTTGTCTGGAGATCAGAGAAAAATACGAGTAAGAAAGCAGAGATGTTTACTGGTCTGTGCATTGTCGAAGAAAGATAGCTGGAGTTGTGGGGTTTTTTGTTGTTTTGTTTTGTTTTAAACCACACACACACACACACACACACACACACACACACACACACACCCCCCCCCCCCCCCCCCTTTTAAGAAGCTTCTTTGCACTTTTGGAAAGGGAATTTTAGATTGTCTTGTTTGGAGAGCTTTTAAATGTAAGTCTGGAAAAGCACTGTACACATTTTATTCATCTGAGTTTTTACTTCATTTATAATTATAGTTTTGATTCATTGCATTTAACCTCTTTGTATACAGTGTTAATATATGCTAACACAAATGTCCGATGAACTTTTTATAGGACTCTCTTGGTCATTTTCATCAAGTATGGTACGATAATCCGCAGAGCATTTCCCTGAAGGCAGCGTTTGCAAAGAAACGTGGTTTAAGGGGTATTGGCATGTGGAATGGAAATTGTCTTGACTACTCCAGAAGTTCTGTAGCAGAGCAGCAGACTGAAGCAATGTGGCGAGCCTTGAGACCATAGCAACTATGTAAGATAGTGAACACTACCTCTGGATTTAGACTGTAGAAAATTAATTGGTAGTTGTTATGGCTAATATACTGTCTTATGCCTTCTTGCAAGCATGCACTGGTTACAAGCAAAACTTCATCTTGTCAGTCTGTGCTTTATACCTTAGAAAGTATTTAACATTGCATTAACACTGTTTTAACAGGTTCTGGTTTTTCTCATTTTCAAAACTTTCATAACTGCATCAGACCTTGAACTTGACACTCATAATATATATTAACAACATATGTACGTTGAACCATTTAAAAGAGAGCATATGAGAATGAAGTGCTCTGCTCAACACAAATGCTTTAACATAACCAATTACTGTTCTTTATTCTGTAAAGGTTGAGAAGGTTTTAATTATTCTGTAAAGGTTGTGAAGGTTTTAATTATTTGTAGCATTTAGCTTTGTTGCCAGTGAAACTGAAGAATTAAATATTCTTTTTATGTTTACATAACATTGTGAGGTTCTTTTACAACTTCAAAAGCCAGAAAACCTTGGGCTTCAAAGAAAGCCCATTTTTCTCAAAGCAGCATTCTAAAGTGTATATGATGATAAGCATTTCTTATGACTTGTCTGAACACATTGATTTCATAATTAGCATTTTTAAGTGTCTACATTTTTGAACTAGATAATTGTAGTCACCATACTGCTGTAATTTCTGATGCTAGTATAAAGTCTACATGGTGCTTTTAATTCATAATCAGAGGAATGGATGGTGTTCTCTAAGTATTTAGAGGTTTATTCGCCTCATCCTTCATGTCAGTAACTGGTACTACTAGCTATGGGAAACATATGCACACATATTGGCTAGTTTAACACTTTTTTTGTAGAAAAGGTGCCCATCTACACATTGGAATTTGTTTTGGGGCACAGTATTTATTAGTGCTAGTGCTTCATTTGTGCTATATTGTGGTTTGATCTTGTGTGTGTGGATAAATCATGTTTCTGTTCAAGTTAAAGGGGTTGTATGGATAAAAGTGAGGTTAGAATTTGGCTATAACATGGTACCCTGAAAAAATCTGTCTTTAGGTCAATTTTATGTAGATCTTGCGGAGAGAACAATCCTGTATCAGTAGAGAGATGGATTGGATAATCTAATAGATGTTTTTCGTCTTTAAATGCTGTGATTCCTGACAACTAAAGAGGATAGATTCCTTGATCTAGCATGGTGTTTTTCACATTTCTTTACACAAAACTCAGGCTGAATAAAAGGACCCTATATTCATTTCTAGTTGCTTATAAAATGTGAAAATATTCAGAATGAGAAAATCTCAGGTTAGTCCTAATATATTCTGATGATGATTCATTGTGCCAGGGGAATTTTGAATGAAATATTAAGATGTTTGCAAACATTTATAGAGAGCGAGTGTGCGTGTGTGCTCATGCGCGTATTTCAGTGAAGTTTTGTTAAAATGGAAAGGAAATATTAAGGCTGAGGCAAAAGAACAATTCATGGCACTTTCATTTTCCTAGAAGCAAAATACAATATTTGTTTTTTAATGTTTCAAGGATTATTTCATAAATAAATGATCTACTAAACTGTTTGAGAGATTTTCTGTATATAACATTTTAAAAGTGAGGTGTAATCCAAATTTTCTGAGTCTGTGGTTTGTCTTTGAACATACTGCAATGAAAGAAGAAAGAAAACTGTTTTCTAGTCCTGCTGTGTATTTGTTACAAAGATAGGCCCATATCCTGTGGACATTTACGCATCTGTTTAATTTTATATGCTATGAGTATTCCCATTGAAGTCAGTGGGACTACTCAGGTATGCACTTAAGTTGATATACTAAGTGTTGTTTTTTAAATGTTGATATTTGTCTTATTGAATCTGTGGACACAGTGAAATAATTAATAGGAGTCTGACATTCCCCCCTCCTTAATCAGGATTTTGGTTTAAATACCTAACATTGTCAAGTTAGGCCCTGACTATGCTATAACTTGCAACTGATGTTACAGTAGAACCTCAGCGGTATGAACACTTTGGGAATGGAGGTTGTTTGTAACTCTGAAATGTTCATAACTGAACAAAACATTATGGATTTTCTTTCAAAATTTTACAACTTAACATTGACTTAATATAGCTTTGAAACTTTATTATGCAGAAGAAAAATGCCGCTTTTAACCATCTTAATTCAAATGATCCCTTATCAAATCTTTTTTTTAAACTTCCCCTTTGTTTTTTTTAGTAGTTTATGTTTAACACAGTACTGTACTGTGTTTTTGCTTTTTTTTTTTTTTTTTGTCTTTGCTGCTGCCTGATTGCATACTTCTGGTTCCAAATGAGGTGTGTGGTTGACTGGTCAATTATTTAACTCTGAGGTTCTACTGTACTTTCTCTACTAGTTGAAAAGTGCTTAACATAGTGTCAGTCATAAAATCTTTAAAAGCTGTTTTATAACTGTTAGAGAAGTGCAAATGGACACTGCTGGGGGTGTATAAAACTTTACTGTTGAACACAGTATAGCTTAAACAGGTTTGTGTGGACTGCTTGCTGCAGAATTGTATTAGGAAAATGCACAACACCAACAAAGTAAGCATTGGTAGAGTGCTGAAAACTAAGAAGTAAATTGGATGTTTGGTATGAATGTTTATCTAACTGCTTTTAGACTTCATCTGAGGGACTGAGGAATATTAAGCCAGCATCCAGCAAATAAATAACTTCTATAAATGCTAGATTGAGGATTTTTTCTGTAAAAGAAGAAATCATTACAGAACTGGATTGAATCTACTATTTAATACACAACCATTTCCCTCTTTGTCCTCTTAATATGTTGTCATTTATTCTTGTAGATTATTATAGTGTGTGATCACATTGAGAGAGACTTTTTGGACTACAGGGGCTAGGAAACTCTGGGTGGAGGTGACCTGGTTTACTTCAGTGTGTACCATCAGGGAGGAGACACCTTGCATTTATGTAAAACTTTCCTCCCTGAAGAAGGTGCATGCAAGGAGCATGAGTTAGCTGTTAATTTGGGCGTGGATATTCATTTAGGTGTCCTCTCTGCTGTGGAGATGATCACATATTGTAGCCACTTACCCTTTGGCCCTGCCTCAAAACCCTGTGAAACCTGACTCCTATGAAGGGATTTCAGCAGTATCTGAGAATGGGGAATCTCTATGGGGCTGAGAAAAGACAATGCTTCGGGGAACTGTCTCAGTCCACTCCCCTCCCAACATTTTGAGCCACATTCCCATGAAGTGCTTCTGGGGAAAAGGGATGCTGCTGCAGAGCCATGACTCTAAACCTCCAGCCCTCAGGGGGTCACAGATTGGATCTGGATTCCTTACACTTGTAAAACAAAAGGGACTAGATCACCTTTTATCTGTGGTATCTCTTTTCATCTGCTGCTGTGTATTTCATATGCTAACTTTTGTTAAAACTTTAAAAATTAAACACTTGAATCTGTTTCATCAACTAGAATTTTAATTGAACTATTTATAATTTCAAGTTTTCTGTATCACTGCAGAGAATGGAACCCAAAGTCCAGTCCTCTGCTCTTATTTATTAAATACCGTTAGTGTTTTCCATGCTGTATAAACAGAAAAAAGACAGTCCCTTCCTTCTAGAGTTTGAAATCTAAATTGGTCCTAGCCAATACAGTTCAGATTCATAGGATTTAGGTTCCAATCTTGAAGTGGAACAGGGGTTGGTTCATTTGTTGGGAAGGCTTTAGGGAAGGCTTTAAAGAAGGATTACATTGGAGACAGAGAGGTTGTATAGCTCACAAGATTTAGAGTTCCTCCTTTTGAAAGTGTTTCAAAAACTTTCACATCCTATTACTGACATCCTGTCTGTTTCTGTCACTTGCAATAATTTAGTATAGCCTTGTCAGTTTTGTGGCTGCTTCACATTAACCTCTTGCAGCGTCCTGCTTTGCTAGATATAATACCCTTTGGAACTGAGGGAGCAAGCAGGAGAGAATGGAAAAAGTTAACATGGAGGGGGTACTATTTCCCTTCCAGAGATCTGATGCTCCATACAGGAACATGCCTGTTGCCTCCACTCTGAACTTGGTTAATAAATACTGTATGCGCTACATTTTCTTTCATATAAGTCTGACCATGATCATATTCACAACCTCATGGCTAGGACAAGGGCACTTGATTGTCAGTGCAGCTACATTTAAAAGAGAGAAAAGAAACTACAAGACTGCTATGATTACAATGCTTGAATTTCAAAGCACAATGAGTAGATATCTGAAATCAGATTTCTGCTGCCCCAGTCCTGTAAAAATTGCCAACTATTTTGTGGGTTAAACTGATTGAGCTATATGTACTTCAAAAGACCAAAAATACATTTTTATCCACAACTATGGGTATACTAGTTCAAATTACAATTCCATATTGATCTTCATTATATAAAAAAACATAATTCACTATTTGAAAAAAAATTAATGCCATTTCTTTACATTTGATTAGCTTATAGTCAAAAATAAACACGCTAATAGGTTAAACTGCATATTTTATAAGTATAAGTGAATTACAACTAAGTTACAATTATTAGCTTGAGATATTTTAGGGCATTTTAAATAAATGATATACCTCTATTTTAACATATACAATTATCCTATCTTCCATATTGAGAAGTCTGTACAATAAAAGCATAGGAACATAAAACCAACTACTGATATGTTGAGCTTCGATACAAATATATTACACAATCCCAAGTAATGTGATCCTTCTAAAATGTTGGTGTTTCAGACTGGAGTATTAAAGATGACTGAATTTTCTTCTGTGCCAGCTCTGCTCTCAATGCTCGTAAATCAGAGGCTGCCTGCTTTCTCATCTGCAAAAGAACTAGAGATTATTTAAGGAAGATTTTGAAGTTGAAGATTTAATTTTTATGTGGGTTAGATGGATATAGAATGTGCCTTTCATCTCCAGGACGCTTTGATTCTATCCAGTTCTAGCCCTGCTTTTCTGCATGTTTCCTTTGTGGTGTCATCTTTAAAAGTCAAATCCTGAAATCCTTACTCAGCAAATTCCGATCGCCATCAGTAAGGGTTTGCCTGACTAAGACTCTCAGGACTGCTTTGTACAACTGACAATATTTCTCTTCTAGAAATACATTTTCTAGTCGTTTGACTTTTGCTAGCAATGGACAGAATTGTCTCCCACACTGCAGATGATAAGGCAAAGGGACAAATTCTTATTTTAGTTGCAACAGTACAATCCACATTGATTTCAGTGTCATACTCTGAACTCACTTTTTTCCATAACTAAAATTAAAATCTGGCTACAAGCTCGTGTGAAAAGATGTGTATTGTACTGCAGCTGTCTAGACCAGACCTGGTCTGTGAATAAAATGACCTTGTCAGACAATTAAACGCTCATGGGTTTTCATTCTGTCCTTTATCTTCAGGTTAGACCATCTGATTTCCCTGATATTAATTTTTTCCATTTCTTTATAAATGTTTGCTAGCCTCCTTATCTCATCTCTGTTGTTGCCTGCTCCATTAGTACCCTTTGAGGATGTCAATACCTTGTTACCCTGTGGATGTTTAAAATTGTGAATTTACTCCTGTCAGTCTCTCATAGATGTGACTCTACATCAAGGATATATCTCCAACAGCTATAATTAGATGTTTTTCTTCCACTTTCTGAAGTTGGTGTCTTACAAACAAGGCTGGATAATGAATTACTGTCCTAGAGCTGTGTTTGAGCTTGTTTTCCCAAATACTCAACTTTTGTTCCACTTCATTTGCTGTCTGGATACAATGTGAGGCAGTAATAACTTTCTCAGGTCCCTTTTTTACTTTGCCCTTCCAAAATGCCCTCAGTGTCATTGATTTAGATTTGAAAATACTTCATGGGATGCTTATTCCACCTCTGCATCCTCTTTCTTTCATTAGTGAGCAATGGACATCAGTGTTTTTTTTTTATTTATAGATTTTTCTATTGTGCTCATCTAAGTCTGCTGGTTCTTTACAACTCTTAGGCTGGTGTAGCCTTCCATATCACGCTACTCATCTTTTCATCAGACATTTCTGAAAGGCTCTACGAGGATGTGTCAATCTCAGAGTCTCCAAACTATGGCCTATATTGTCTACTATGTCAGCTTTCTCCTCCAGGGAGATGGGTAGTGAGCGATGGGGCAGGGATGGAGCATTAGGGAGGGGTGGGGCACGGGTGCTTGGTTTTTGGGGATTAGAAAGTTGATAACCCTAGTGCTGGAGAGAGCAGGATTCCATGGCAATGATTTGCTCTTTACTGCCGGAGCAGAGCAGCATGCTCCGCTGTCAGAACTTCCCAGAGCTTTGAAAGGGGAGCGGTTGCATGCCAAGGCAGCCGAGTTCAAAACAGTGAGCAGAGCGGTCACGGTGGACATTGTGGGATACTGGGGGAGGTCAGTTATGGTGACATAGCAGACAGCAGTGTCTACACTGATGCTTTGTCGTTTTAACTTTGCCGCAAAAAGCTCTATGCCTCTTGTCGAGGGGGTTTTATTTTGTTGGCACAGCAGTAGAGTTTTGCTGAAAAAACTGTGCAGTGTAGACAAGGCTTTAGTTTATGCAGTTCATGGAAAATGGAAACACTATGAATGCTGCTTATTACTACATGATGTGGAGTAAGGCAGGTTGGTCATATAACATAATATCTCCTCAAATACTGCCTAACTTTTAAAAATTTCAAATATATTATGGCTCTAGATTTTATAGCGAAGAAAATCTCTATTTGTTTAATTTCCAAGTTGGCTAGAATAAATGCAGATTACCTTAATTTCTATTATGAGTTTCATTTTTGTATTATCCAGCTTTCTCTTTAGTTGATCAATTTCGTGCTGCACTGTTGTAATCTGGATGATTGTGGTGTTCTATGGGGAATAAACAAAAAGCTTTTATGCAGCTCCGCTATATTACATATTTTTTTCTACCGCTGCAGTTATTGACACCCCCCCCCCCCCGGATAGTAATCCTCTAAACTCTTCTTCCAAGCCTCCTTCAGTTTTTGACTTCCCGCCCTCAAATGTCCTGTATTGTAGCAGTCTTCTCTCAAAAGGAGGGAAGCTCCCTCCAAGAGCCAGGCCCTGCTGGCCTTCAGATGAGCAGGGGGCACCCACAATTTTCCCAATCCCTGTTACTTTGGGCAATGTATAGTAGCACATTATTCTGCTACTGGTCTTCACGACTGGACTCTGTCTATGATATAAAAAAATATGAAGTCTCAATCTCACCCATAGAATGCCATTACTTTGTCTCAGTCAGGACATTGATGGCAATCTGCTATATTCTTGAATAGTGGTGGATTAAACAGAACACCACCTCTGCAATGGCAGTGTCATTTTTCAAAAATTAAATGGCTTAGTTTTCAAAAGTATGGGCCAGATCCTTAGCTGCTGTAAATCAGCATTACTTCCTTGAAGTGAATGAAGCTGAAGGGGATGTGTGTGTTAGTCTTTTTTGATGCTCTAGGCCTTTGAAAACCTCTTTATATCCTAGCAGCTATATCTGCATTACATGCCACTGGCGGTGGTGTGCGGTGTACATGGCACAGTGAAAAACAGGTTGGTCCACACTGCAGTATGTAGCTACATGTGTTAATGAAAGGCTCCAGCAGAGAGTAGGCAGCGGAGAAAACCTTCAGCAGCTCTCCACCGCTGGAGCCTTTTACTGTGGCAAAGAAAGAGTCTGGCAGCGTGTTGCTGGAGTCTTTCCCTGTGGTGGGGGAAGGGCTCCAGCAGCAGGGAGCTGGTAGAGCCTTTGCCTGAGCCCTGGTGGCTGCCCCCTGCCAGAGCCTTTCAACACTGCTGGAGTCTTTCAACCTGCCTGAGCCTTTCCCTGCTGCCAGAGTCTCTTCCTGGGGTGAAGAAAAGCTCCTGCGGTGGGCAAGCAAGAGGACACTACACTACTGAAACTAGCAGTGTAGATGTGGAGGCAGAGCTAGGGTGAGCCCAGAGCCATCAGGGTATGTATGCAGGTACATGCGCACATTGTTCAAGCATGCTTTTACTTGTCTGAGCTGTGCCTCACCATCTACACTGCTACTGGTAGCTGTGCTATGGGCTTACACATACAGGTACACTACACACCAATGAAAGAAATCCCCTTAAAGTGAGGTTGAAGTAATAGAAGTAACTGACAGAGCACATGCTTCTGTAATACTGGCAGGGCAGACAGAGAGCCACGCGCTGGTACATGAACATTAGTATGCTTAATAATTACACTTACAGCTTTCAGATGTGAACAAAAAAACATCCACGAATACTTTGCCACGGTAGGTTTTCTGTTATTTTGCCTAGTCTAGTTTCAGATTAACTATCAAAAGGGCTTCCACTACTTCTCTTGACAAATTATTCCACTGTTTAGGAGATTTCACTGTCAGGAAGCTTTTCCTCAGTCTGTCTGACCAGTTTAGTTTACTCTTCCCTTAACTCTCACCAATTCCTTCTGCTAATGTGGGTTTCAGAGCTACACACAATTTTCAAAGTGCAAGTGCACCAAAGGCATTTAGACCAAGATTACTATTTCCCTACTTCTTCAACAGAGTAAGTTCATGCAGAAAGATTACGTACTTCCTAAAGGATATTTGTGCCCAGTGTGCACACAGAGCTATGGCTGTGCTGTTGTACAAAAGCATTTGGAACATCTTTACACCAGCATACAAAGTGTGATACATAGAATTCATTCATGAAAAATCTGTTATTAAAAAAAATACTAGTTTATACAAAACCAAACAAGTTGTTACCATATGGAAAAGAAGTAAACTGTGTTCTTCCATGCACACTCATGCATTCATCCAGCGTTCATGGAATGGGGTGTATACTACTTCCATGAAACACTCTGGGCAAACAAAGAGTAATTTATAAGATCAGCAGGGATGGTCCACACGTGGCCTATGCAAACAGAATGGCTTATACTATGCAAATGGACTAATGCTCCTATTCTTGGTAAACTAATTAAGCTTTTTTTAGATATAAAATCCCTAAAACAAACCTGGTCAATGGTGTACACTGATTAAATTAGATGGGCTATGCTCACCTCTGAAGGACATATGACTGTTTTACAGATAATGTCATTCAGAAGCAATTAGTAAAATTTGGAATCTCTGGATTATGGTGGTAGATTTGTTGTTACAATTTATACTCTATAACAGAAGCCAAATTTCATGGAAAGAGAGAAGGGAATTGACAAATATGAACAAATGATATTACCTTGGCGTTTGCAATGTGTGTTAAATTGTTTGGTCGTTTCCTGATATCTCTGGCTTCCAGCTGCAACAGTAACTTTTGGTAGTAAAGCTCTAAATCTTGTCGCAGTTTATTTAAAATGTCTTCCAATGAAGTGGTAGCTTTCTTAGTTTCAAAGTATTTCTTTTTCCATGCATCACGGGCTATACAGGACAACAACAGCTCTGTTTGTTCTTGATCAGGTTAACATACAGTACATTAATAATAATAATTAATAATGACCAGCACACAGTACTGCTGTAGTGTGCTTCAACTTCAGTGGTTTATACATATATGAAAAATGTAAGATTGTTTTTTTAAAAATCAATGAATGTTTAGCTAAACTAAACATTACACTAACTATTCAGTCAAACCAGGATTAGCTGGACCCCAGCCAACTAAAATTAAAGGCTAGATCTGTTCTCTGAAGCTGCAGCAGGAACGCTGTAGGACCAGAGTTTCAGTCCTGTGGAGCTCTGCAGTGCTGCACGACTAAGATGTACAAAAGAGCGCCAAGTTTGCTAGTTCTGCAGGTCCAGTGCTAAAGAGAAGCCCAACTAGGAGCATGTGTTATGCAGAGCTGGGGAACTCCACAGGTCCAGAGTTCCTGAGCAGAATTCGGAGGTGGATGTAGCCTCCTGCCTCAGTGGGTGCAATATACTGATGCAAAGGGGGGGCACTGACCATCCGCAGCAGCACTCTTTGCCCCAGTAGTGCAACCCTAATCCCAGCCAGGTGCAAAGGGGAGGCAGGGGGGAGGATGGAATTGGCTGGAGAACAAGTCTGCCCCTACACTATCCCTGCTGCAGCAGCAGCTCCTGTCCCAGCAGATCACGTGAGCAGACATTCTTCTTTTAACGATGAATGGTCCGTAAAGGATTCAGTCAATCACATATCTTTCACAAATGAGATCACCCAGCCATAGACTTGTTTGTGATGGAGTCAAACAAGAAATGCCATACCTTTCATTCCAGAAGGGAGTCTGAGTCCAGGATCTCTTTTGGATACTTTTCCTCAGCTCATCTCCTGGGCTAACTTATATCTATCCACTGATCCCTCCAATTCTGAGGACAGTGTGGAAGCTCAGACAAGATGGTGCCATATAGATATGGCTAGCAGCCTCTTGGTGCAGGTAGTTATAGTTCTCAGACCTGTTAACACTCTCAGTATAATCTCCAATAACATTACCCCTGGATCTGGATATAATCTCCCAAGACATTCCAGCCAGATCCACTCTCTCTGTACCTTACAGCCTAGATGCTGGCTGCCTGACTAATACAGAGAACTCATGTTCCAAAGCTGTCCAGAACATCTTGATTCACAGCAGGAAGGCCTTGACAAAGCTCACTTACACCAAATGGAAAAGATTCGCTCTTTGAGCAGAACAACATCAACTCTCCCATTCAGTCCCATGATTTAAAATTATCTATGTGGATTAAAGTGATCTGAATACACTATTAAAAGAATACACTATCTCCACTTACCACAGTATATTTTCACATCCTACAGTGTCAAAGAATTAATACATATATTCTCTCCTATATAGGAGCCACCTCCCTCCTGAGATTGCACTGTGGCTTTAGCTGGATTGATGGGGGCTGCCATATGAACCATTAGCATCATGTTCTTTATACTACCTTTCTGTGAAAAGAGCTTTCTTAGTGGCAATTACCCTGGCATGTAGAGTAGGAGACCCACAAGCAGTCATGGCAGGGCCATTATACACTAGTTTTGATAAGGATAAGGTCTCCCTTAAACCCCAGCCAAAATTTGTTCCTAATGTAGTTTCAGATTTTCGTGTAAACCGGACTACTGTATTCACATACCTATTTTCTCCCTAAAACCCTTTGTAATGATAACAGAAGAGCCTTTACTCCCTGGACATATCACAGCTTTTCTTTTTAGTTAAAGAGAACTCAGTCCTTCAGACGCACAGCTAGAGTATTTGTAGCATTTGCTGAAAGAATGAGCAGCTAGGCCATTTCTTTCCAGCAATTAGCTAAATGAAGCTCAAACTGTTTTATATTATGCTATCAGTTAGCTAAGTTAGGACCTCATGCTCAAATTAAGGCTCATTCCTCAAGGACTCACGTAGCAGTGCCGGGGGGGGGGGGGGGGAAAGGGGCAGTGAGGGCTCTGGCTGGGGGGGTGCAGGCTCTGGGGTGGAGCAGAGCGTGAGGAGTTTGGGGAGCAGGCAGGCTGCCCTGGGGCTGGGGCCAGAGAGGAGGACCCCCCCCCCCAGCCCTCTCCCCGCCAGCAGCAGTGAGCTCTGGGGGATGCCCCCCGCCCCAGCAGCACACTCACCCTGCACCACTACCCGTGCTCCTAGAGCCCCTCTCAGGTCCAGGAAACCCCCTCGCCTCCCCTGTGGTGCTGCCATCACATGTGCGCCTCCTCCCCTCCTGCTGCGCCTCACTGTGGGTGAGGGATGGAGCTGCCCCCTGCCCACCGTGGGGCAGGAGCGGTGACTGCGGGTGGGGGGAGCCCCCTGTGCTGATGGAGGGTCCTGCTGGAAAAGGGAAGGGTCCGAGGCGGAAGGGCAGCCTGCCCTGCCACTAATGAATGGGGGGGCACTAGGACCCTGCGGTGGAAGTTGATGCCCAGAGCCAGCAGCTCGGAGTGGAGCTGCAGGGGAGAGGCAGGGATGCTTCGGGGGCTGGGGGGAGGTGCATGGGGGGAGCAAGTGGGGGGCCAAGGGACACTCAGGGGAGGTGCATTGGGGCTGGGGAAGAGAGGGGAGGTGCATTGGGGCTGGGGAAGAGGCCCGGCCCCAAACATTGGTGGAGCCGGGCTCCCAGGCACCACAGGCCCATACAACTTGCCACTCCTGTGTGCTACATATAGACAATCCCTCAAAAAAGTAACACTGGTTCTATGAGAGATGTTGTCTATGTGTTCCATGACACCCCCCCAGCCCTTACTTCCCCAGTACTCTGGGAGCCTGTAACACCTGGATTCTACATTGCCAACAGATCTGAGAGGTAGTTCTTCCCTGTCCACCCTTTTATGCCCCGTGAAGGTGTGTGTCCGGGCACTTAGGGGGCAGGCACAAGCCAACAAACACTGTTGGGCAAGAGAGTCCAATCCCGCACACACACAGCACATGCAACTCATGAACTGCTAGATTCACGAAGGCGTGTAAGTGTGGCAATGGTCACCATCAACCCCCATGCGCGCGCGCACGCACACACACACACACCCCCCTTTTAGGTGCCTAGAAAATCACTGGGATTCACAAAGCCTGAGTGAGGCACCTACGCTCCCTATACAATGAGTGAGGCTAGATAGGGACCTTAGAATGGGATTAACAAAAGCCAACATGCTAGGTGGCTCCCTGAGCTAACCAATGAGAGCTGCCAAGATGTGGGGTACGGCCGAAGCCCCACTTCTCTCAGAGAGTTTCACATCTAAGGGTGTGTCTACACTACGAAATCAGGTCGAATTTATAGAAGTCGGTTTTTTAGAAATCGGTTTTATATATTCGAGTGTGTGTGTCCCCACAGAAAATGCTCTAAGTGCATTAACTTGGCGGAGTGCTTCCACAGTACCGAGGCTAGCGTCGACTTCCGGAGTGTTGCACTGTGGGTAGCTATCCCACAGTTCCCGCAGTCTCCGCTGCCCATTGGAATTCTGGGTTGAGATCCCAATGCTTGATGGGGCTAAAACATTGTCGTGGGTGGTTCTGGGTACATATCGTCAGGCCCCCGTTCCCTCCCTCGCTCCGTGAAAGCAAGGGCAGACAATCGTTTCACGCCTTTTTTCCTGAGTTACCTGTGCAGACGCCATACCACGGCAAGCATGGAGCCCGCTCAGGTAACCGTCACCCTATGGGTGCTGGCAGACGTGGTACTGCATTGCTACACAGCAATGCATCAACCCCTTGCCTTGTGGCAGCAGATGGTACAGTACGACTGGTAGCCGTCATCGTCATGTCTGAGGTGCTCCTGGTCACATCGGCCAGGAGCGCCTGGGCAGACATGGGCGCAGGGACTAAATTTGGAGTGACTCGACCAGGTCATTCTCTTTAATCCTGCAGTCAGTCCTATTGAACCGTCTTATGGTGAGCAGGCAGGAGATACAGATTGCTAGCAGTCCTATTGCATCATCTTCTGCCGGGCAGCCATGAGATGTGGATGGCATGCAGTCCTTCTGCACCGTCTGCTGCCAGCCAAAGATGTAAAAGATAGATGGAGTGGATCAAAACAAGAAATAGACCAGATTTGTTTTGTACTCATTTGCTCTCCCTCCCCCACCCCGCATTCCTCTAGGTCACACTGCAGTCACTCACAGAGAAGGTGCAGCAAGGTAAATCTAGCCATGTATCAATCAGAGGCCAGACTAACCTCATTGTTCCAATGAGAACAATAACTTAGGTGCACCATTTCTTATTGGAACCCTCCGTGAAGTCCTGCCTGAAATACTCCTTGATGTAAAGCCACCCCCTTTGTTGATTTTAGCTCCCTGAAGCCAACCCTGTAAGCCATGTCGTCAGTCGCCCCTCCCTCCGTCAGAGCAACGGCAGACAATCGTTCCGCGCCTTTTTTCTGTGCGGACGCCATACCAAGGCAAGCATGGAGGCCGCTCAGCTCACTTTAGGAGCACATTAAACACCACACGCATTATCCAGCAGTATATGCAGCACCAGAACCAAAGCGATACCGGGCGAGGAGGTGACGTCAGCGCGGTCACGTGAGTGATCAGGACATGGACACAGATTTCTCTGAAAGCATGGGCCCTGCCAATGCATGCATCATGGTGCTAATGGGGCAGGTTCATGCTGTGGAACGCCGATTCTGGGCTCGGGAAACAAGCACAGACTGGTGGGACTGCATAATGTTGCAGGTCTGGGACGGTTCCCAGTGGCTGTGAAACTTTCGCATGCGTAAGGGCACTTTCATGGAAATTTGTGACTTGCTTTCCCCTGCCCTGAAGCGCATGCATACCAAGATGAGAGCAGCCGTCACAGTTGAGAAGCGAGTGGCGATCGCCCTGTGGAAGCTTGCAATGCCAGACAGCTACCGGTCAGGTGGGAATCAATTTGGAGTGGGCAAATCTACTGTGGGGGCTGCTGTGATGCAAGTAGCCCACGCAATCAAAGATCTGCTGATATCAAGGGTAGTGACCCTGGGAAATGTGCAGGTCATAGTGGATGGCTTTGCTGCAGTGGGATTCCCTAACTGTGGTGGGGCCATAGACGGAACCCATATCCCTATCTTGGCACCGGAGCACCAAGCCAGCGAGTACATAAACCGCAAGGGGTAATTTTCAATAGTGCTCCAAGCTCTGGTGGATCACAAGGGACGTTTCAACAACATCAACGTGGGATGGCCGGGAAAGGTACATGACGCGCGCATCTTCAGGAACTCTGGTCTGTTTCAAAAGCTGCAGGAAGGGACTTTATTCCCAGACCAGAAAATAACTGTTGGGGACGTTGAAATGCCTATATGTATCCTTGGGGACCCAGCCTACCCCTTAATGCCATGGCTCATGAAGCCGTACGCAGGCAGCCTGGACAGTAGTCAGGAGCTGTTCAACTACAGGCTGAGCAAGTGCAGAATGGTGGTAGAATGTGCATTTGGATGTTTAAAGGCGCGCTGGCGCAGCTTACTGACTCGCTTAGACCTCAGCGAAACCAATATTCCCACTGTTATTACTGCTTGCTGTGTGCTCCACAATATCTGTGAGAGTAAGGGGGAGACGTTATGGCAGGGTGGGAGGTTGAGGCAAATCGCCTGGCTGCTGGTTACGCGCAGCCAGACACCAGGGCAGTTAGAAGAGCATAGGAGGGCGCGGTACACATCAGAGAAGCTTTGAAAACCAGTTTCATGACTGGCCAGGCTACAGTGTGAAAGTTCTCTTTGTTTCTCCTTGATGAAACCCCCCGCCCCTTGGTTCACTCTACTTCCCTGCAAGCTAACCACCCTCCCCTCCTCCCTTTAATCATTGCTTGCAGAGGCAATAAAGTCATTGTTGCTTCACATTCATGCATTCTTTATTCATTCATCACACAAATAAATAGGGGGATGACTACCAAGGTAGCCCAGGAGGGGTGGTGGAGGAGGGAAGGAAAATGCCACACAGCACTTTAAAAGTTTACAACTTTAAAATTTATTGAATGCCAGCCTTCTTTTTTTTGGGCAATCCTCTGTGGCGGAGTGGCTGGTTGGCTGGTGGCCCCCCCACCGCGTTCTTGGGCGTCTGGGTGTGGAGGCTATGGAACTTGGGGAGGAGGGCGGTTGGTTACACAGGGGCTGTAGTGGCAGTCTGTGCTCCAGCTGCCTTTGCTGCAGCTCAACCATACACTGGAGCATACTGGTTTGGTCCTCCAGCAGCCTCAGCATTGAATCCTGCCTCCTCTCATCACACTGCCGCCACATTTGAGCTTCAGCCCTGTCTTCAGCCCGCCACTTACTCTCTTCAGCCCGCCACCTCTCCTCCCGGTCATTTTGTGCTTTCCTGCACTCTGACATTATTTGCCTCCACGCATTCGTCTGTGCTCTGTCAGTGTGGGAGGACAGCATGAGCTCGGAGAACATTTCATCTCGAGTGCTTTTTTTTTTCTTTCTAATCTTCACTAGCCTCTGGGAAGGAGAAGATCCTGTGATCATTGAAACACATGCAGCTGGTGGAGAAAAAAAAAGGGACAGCGGTATTTAAAAAGACACATTTTATAAAACAGTGGCTACACTCTTTCAGGGTAAACCTTGCTGTTAACATTACATACATAGCACATGTGCTTTCATTACAAGGTCGCATTCTGCCTCCCCCTACCTCGTGGCTACCCCCTCAACCCTCCCCCCTCCCCCTGGCTAACAGCGGGGAACATTTCTGTTTAGCCACAGGTAAACAGCCCAGCAGGAACGGGCTCCTCTGAGTGTCCCCTGAAGAAAAGCATCCTATTTCAACCAGGTGACCATGAATGATATCTCACTCTCCTTAGGATAACACAGAGAGATAAAGAACGGATGTTGTTTGAACGCCAGCAAACATACACTGCAATGCTTTGTTGTACAATGATTCCCGAGTACGTGTTACTGGCCTGGAGTGGTAAAGTGTCCTACCATGAAGGACGCAATAAGGCTGCCCTCCCCAGAAACCTTTTGCAAAGGCTTTGGGAGTACATCCAGGAGAGCCGCGAATGCCAGGGCAAAGTAATCCTTTCACATGCTTGCTTTTAAACCATGTATAGTATTTTAAAAGGTACACTCACCGGAGGTCCCTTCTCCACCTGCCGGGTCCAGGAAGCAGCCTTGGGTGGGTTCGGGGGGTACTGGCTCCAGGTCCAGGGTGAGAAACAGTTCCTGGCTGTCGGGAAAACCGGTTTCTCCACTTGCTTGCTGTGAGCTATCTACAACCTCATCATCATCATCTTCTTCGTCCCCAAAACCTGCTTCCGTGTTGCCTCCATCCCATTGAAGGAGTCAAACAACACGGCTGGGGTAGTGGTGGCTGAACCCCCTAAAATGGCATGCAGCTCATCATAGAAGCGGCATGTTTGGGGCTCTGACCCGGAGCGGCCGTTCGCCTCTCTGGTTTTCTGGTAGGCTTGCCTCAGCTCCTTAAGTTTCACGCGGCACTGCTTCGGGTCCCTGTTATGGCCTCTGTCCTTCATGCCCTGCGAGATTTTGACAAAGGTTTTGGCATTTCGAAAACTGGAACGGAGTTCTGATAGCACGGATTCCTCTCCCCATACAGCGATCAGATCCCGTACCTCCCGTTCAGTCCATGCTGGAGCTCTTTTGCGATTCTGGGACTCCATCATGGTCACCTCTGCTGATGAGCTCTGCATGGTCACCTGCAGCTTGCCACGCTGGCCAAACAGGAAATTAGATTCAAAAGTTCGCGGTTCTTTTCCTGTCTACCTGGCCAGTGCATCTGAGTTGAGAGTGCTGTCCAGAGCGGTCACAATGGAGCACTCTGGGATAGCTCCCGGAGGCCAATACCGTCGAATTGTGTCCACAGTACCCCAAATTCGAGCCGGCAAGGCCGATTTAAGCGCTAATCCACTTGTCAGGGGTGGAGTAAGGAAATCGATTTTAAGAGCCCTTTAAGTCGAAATAAAGGGCTTCATCGTGTGGACGGGTGCAGGTTTACATCGATTTAACGCTGCTAAATTCGATCTAAAGTCCTAGTGTAGACCAGGGCTAAGTCCAGACTTCAGCGAAGCACTTCCATCTGCTTGGCATTCTTGAGTGCAACCCCCCTCCTTGGCATTAGATTACCTGGCTTATGGGAGACACCCTCTTGAAGTCCCCCTTCACCTGCACTGAAAGAAGGGATTTTAATAGGGAATCTACTACTTGTTGGAGAAGGTGGCCTAAACATTGGGCTAGAGACTATATTGATGTGAGCTTCTCCTGTTGAAACATTCCACTGTGGAAAAATAATGAAAGCGGCATTGGACCAGTGAGAAAGAAAGTATGACACTGACGCTTGTGGCCGGTGCATTTATCAAGGAGATGGGAAACCCAAAAATCCAGTTCCCCTGCTCCAATGAAACGGAGGGAGCCCTCCCCCACCCCGCCCCCAACACACACCCCAAAATGTCCTATGCCCCACCTGAGAAGTAGCAGACGTGTTCAAATCCCTTCTTTTCCTCAGGTAGAAGGGGTACTTGGGGTGGGGGTCCCCCTCAACCCCGGTGAATACCCTAACTATAGGGCAAAAAGCTATGTGGGAGGGAGTTCCTCCTTCCCCAGCCGGTTTGTGTGAACTGGCCAGTGGGAGCTGCGATCGGCCGAACCTGCGGATGTGGCAGGTAAACAAACCGGCCCGGCCCGCGAGGGGCTTTCCCTGAACAAGTGGCGTCCCAAGTTTGGGAAACACCGTGCTAGGATATTAATCCTGGAAGGTGAATGGCTGTCAGGGTAATCTGATGTCGGCTGCACCAGTTCCGTTCGCTAACAGCTTCCTGGCATAATGGAAATGATCTGCTTCCTCCTTGTCTGTTTACGTAAAACATCGCCAAGCTGTTTGTCTTGCCTGTATTGTTTTACCATGGATTAGAGACTGGAATGTCATATACAGTAAACAAATTTCTCTGGGTTCTAAGATATTTATGTGAAGATGAGACTTGTCTCTTGACCAGGAGCGGGCAAACTTTTTGGCCTGAGGGCCACATTGGGTTTCCAAAATTGTATGGAGGGCCGGTTAGGGAAGGCTGTGCCTCCCCAAACAGCCAGGCTTGGCCCTGTCCCCGACCCCTATCCGACCCCACCCTGCTTCTCGCCCCCTGACGGCCTCCCCAGCACTCCTACTCCATCCATCCCCCTGTTCCCTGATGGCCCCCCTTGGGACTCCTGCCCAATCCACGTCCCCTGACTGCCCCAGACCCCCTGCCCCTGACTTCCCCCCATCGCCCCATCCATCCCCTCCTCTCCTTCCTGACCGCCGTCCTGGGACCCCTGCCCCCATTCAACCCCCGTTTCCCACCCTCTGACCGCCCCGACCCCTATCCACACCCCTGACCCCTGACCAGCCCCTCGAGCGCCCCGGCCCTCTATCCAACCCCCCCGCTCCCTTACCGCGCTGCCTGGAGCACCAGTGGCTGGCGGCGCTACAGCCACGCTGCCACGCAGCTCCAAGCACCGGGTCAGGCCGGGGCTCTGCAGCTGCGCTGCCCCAGGAGCTCGCAGCTCCTGCCCCCCCCACCCCCGCCCAGAGCATTGTGCCGGCGGTGCCGTGAGCTGAGGGGAGGGGCCACTGAGCTCAGGGGCCGGGTCGGAGGGTCCCACGGACTGGATGTGGCCCACGGGCCATAGTTTGCCCACCTCTGCTCTTGACCATAGTCCCTGTGTCTTATGTTGATTCAAGTACACTCCCAATCTGAGGTTGGAAGCATCCATTACTAGCATTACTGTGTACAGAGGAGAAGAAAACTGAGCACTTCTGCATACTTGAAGAGGATCCTTCCACCGATCTCATGATAATAGGACCTCCTGAGGTATCTGCACTGCCATATCTATGTGGTGTTTGCTTGATAGGTAGCTGGACTTCAACCAGTCTTGAATACAACAACGCATGAGGAGTGACAAACATGCACAATGCATGTAATATAGCATTCTTAGACATTCCTGTACTGTTGTCTGAGGATTGCTGTGTAACTGACTCATAAGCTCTGCCACAACTTCACAGCTGATGGGCAGTAAGTATGCTGTTGCACGCCTACAAATTCTGTCTTTTGGAAAGGTACTACAGGTGACTTCTTGCTTACCCTGAGCCTTGACGTGGCAAAGAATGCAAGGATGTAATGGATGTTTGTCTGAGACCTGCTAAGGAGAAGTTCCTTAAATGAGCCAGTCTTTGAGGTAAGGTAAACATGAATACTCTGTAATCTTAAAAATGCCTACCACAAGGCACTTGGTGAAAACTCTTGGGGCTGTTGATAAATGGAATGGCAGGACTCTACTGGAAACGTGAAGTCCCGAGTATAAAAAACCAACCAGGCCTGCAGAGGCCTGTTGTCTCTATGATAGGGGGAAACCAGCCCAACAGGAGTTGAAGTTTTCAGTTGTCCACTGAGACTTTTGTATAATGTAGGTTGCACTATATCAATAATTACTGTATATTGATATTTCTCCATAGATCAGTTAGGTATCTGTGATATTTAACCATTCTGGGCAGTGACACTCATCATATGGCTGTAGAGATGCATGTGACTCTGTAAGGTACCCTGTGTGGTTCTCACAGAATCCATAGATTTGTCCAGAGCTCTTTTCATTCTGCCTGACACCTATGAAATGGAGCATTACTACATTGCTTGTTTTCCCCTAAGGTACTTACCATATTTTTGTTTTGAGAATTAATTTATCATTTAAACAATTGAAAGGGAAAAGAATTAAGATGTTTTATATGTACAAGCACAAAAGAAGGCATGGGCCGTGCCAAAGAGACAGATCTGGTTTTCAGAGAAGTTCGTGTTCTGTATGCATTTTGTTTCTATAGGCTTTATCTGTTATTATAGAAAAATAAGGTTTGTCACCAGTTATTTCATGGAGTAAAATAGAGGGGTACCTGGGTGCCGCTAATAATTGTATGGGTCGTAGCAGACAAGTTTTCTGTCATGCCCTCATGTACCACTCCTAAAAACAGCACTTTGGAATGCTTAACTCATGAGCTTGGCACTATGATGTGGTTTATGGATGCCTTCTGAATACTGTACTTCTACAGATAACATAACGGTGCTATGGTTCATAATATCTAGGGACATAGATATTTATAGGAGTACCACTGAGCATCAATGGGAGCAGACATTTTAGTCCTCGACCTCTCTACCATACTTAGTCATACAAATGAGCCTTTTGAGCGGTATTTTTTTCCAGCTGCTATCTCTGTAATTAAGCATATACTATAACACTACATAGACACAGGCAGATAAGAAGTTTCACATTTACTTTCACACAGTTATGATACAATTGAAAAACATACCATGATATCTCCTCAGCTTATTTTGTTCAATCAAACCTTTGACTTTTTTAACCAGTTCCTCTCTAGTTCTTTCCATGTGCCTTCTTTCTGCCTTCATTTGTTTCAGTTGTTCAACCATCTTGCTTTCTAAAGAAATTACAGCCTACACTTAGTAAAGTTCTGGATGCTAAAAGTGGGAAAGGCCAGCCATAGTTATGTCTCAGTGAAGTGCATGTATCATAAAGCATGCCCAACTTTTTCAGTTTGTCTCCTTGCAGGAACATAGAGTAGGGATTCCCACAGTCCAATAAACTATCTCTAACACTGACCTCTACTTGATGCTTCACACAAGGGTTATATATATATTTATAAATGCATAAATGAATTAGAACTAATGTCCATATTAAATACATATACATCACTAAAACTATATTTAAAAGGGAAGGCATGAGAAACACGTTACATGTGCTGAAAACTGTTGCCAGATACCCAAAAACTCAAGAGGGCTATTTCCTGCTGAAAGCATTTTGCTAAATATACTGCAACAAAATGGTTAGTTAGTGACTAGAGGCTAGATTCAGAAAGGAGATTTAGGCACCAAACTTCCTTTTTAGGCACCTAAGTCCAACACTTAGATGCCAGGGGCATTTGCAGAACCCTGGCTCAGCTGCCACCTAATCCTATAGATGCCTAAGTTTCCACTGTTAGAATCCCCTAAGTGTCTTGGGGCATGTGCTAAGCCATCTACATTCTGATGGTGCTGAGAAGTTCAGCTCCTAGCTCACACCTGAGCTCCAGGGAGATTCATGGACTAGGCATTCGCCCATCTATCTCAGCTGGCAGATGTGATCTGGTACATAGCGCCGACTCCAGGGGTGCTCCAGGGCTAACTAATACTTTGCACTTATAAATTCACCTTTTAAAATAAACATTCACATCTTGAATAAAGGTTCAATTTCTTGTAATTTCTTGGAAGCGTATACTTACTCTCTGTCTGAAATATGGGAACTTGAGCTCTGTTGATAGAAAGAGCCGGTGGAGGAGGAGGAGAAATGTATCGACTTGAATACTCAAGATGAGTTACGTTATTCTTATCTGTCTAGAGGCAAATGAAAAGTATAAAAATGCATAATATTGACCCTTGAATTCTTGTACTGTATTTGGAGAAACGTTTCTAATCAAGTTAATATGCATGAGGGGCCAAACTCAGCCATCCCCTTAATCTGTGCTGCCCAAAAAGAATGCATGGGTGAATGGGAGGTCTGAATTTGACTAAGCTTTCTTTTTGTGTGTCATCAAAAGACATGTTTACTAAGCTCCAGTCAGTCAGACTTCTGCAAACCAAAAGAAAGAAGTAGGGTTGCAGAGGTAAATCTGATGGCAGAATTTAGCCTAAAGAACTTTAATTTCTGGTGATAATGCACAAGAAGAAAAGAACCTAGCTTCTTTCTTAGATCCAGGTTGAATTTTAGGGCTGAAAGAACAACATCTTTTTACTTGTAAACAGAGAACATTTTATATAGAAATCATTGAGACAAAACATGAAGCTCCACAATGCCAATTTTATTGAATCACATTTCAGAGTAAGCTGAACATTAACATTTCAGATAACTTTTATGAGCTTTCCATTTCTCTTACACATTTCTAAGAGATATCCTTTGATACTGTAATGAATCTTTCACTATCCCTGAGAAATATACTGAAATCAAAGATTTGTGGTAATCTTTTTTATTATGTAGCTTTCTTCTTATTGAGTGATAAATATATTTATGTGTGGTTATATTTTATCATTAATAAAATAAAAAAAGAATGTAAATACGTGTATTCACACACTCTGTATAATTTATGATAGTATAAAAATAACTTGTACTAAAAGTCACTCTTCACAGACAATCCAGCTGGTGTGAGGTTCCTTCTGACAACTAACAACCATTTCCTTTAAAAAACCAGAACTTTCAACTGCTGTAAAGCAGAGCTGTGTGAAAATTAAAAAGTGGGAAAATTGTTAAAAAGTGTGTCAAATATTGAAATTTTCAATTTTTTTCAGCCAGCTCTACTCTAAGTATAGCAGAAGTCATAAGAGCAGCCTTTGTGTTGTCCAATTCCTTTAGTAAGATTCTACAAAAGTAATTCAACTAACGATCAAAAGTCACTCTACAGAAGGCCCACATGTGCGAGTTAAACCCACTTGAACTCTAATTTCTGAGTTTAAGTGGTACTCAGGACCTCAGATGTGTCTTCTGCACTGTTTCAAAGATGCTCTAATTTTAGCTTTATAGATATACTATACCTGTTGTTTTCAGAAGTCTCAACATAAGTGGTTTTTTATATTATACTTCAATGGCATTTGTACTTGAATGAGGTCTTCAAGATATTGCCAGTAGGAAATGGATACTAATTACTAAAAAGCAGCCAATGTCAATAAATCTATATTTATGTTTGGTAATGAGCAGGACCAAAATCAGTTAAGATTTAAAAAATATTATAATACCTAGTAAATGTAGTCTCTATTCAATGAAACAAGCTGCTAGTCACTGTAATGCCTACTTTTGAGGGGTTCATTGATTGCTTAAGCAGTTGTTGATATTTTTCATTTGCAAATTTGTTTCAGAGCAGACTCAACGTTTTTCAATTATACTGAAACCTACATTTGAATAGTGCATCTTTGTAACCTGAGCCAGCTGTACTAAAATTAGGAATTTTCCTGCTGGGAGGAATGGATCTATTTCTTTATACTAGCACTAATACTTTATCTTTGAAACATACCTTATCATCCTGTTTGATACCAGTATCAGCCACAGATTCTCTAATTCCAGACTGCTGAGGACTGAAGATAAAAGAAAAAAGTACCAAGTAAAAATTAACTTAAAAAACATAAATTTGTCTTAAATTTAATTAAAGTGTATATTTTTCTCCTTGGTTTCATTTAATATAAGTATTTAAAGAAGTTTCCATTAATGAAATATTTTGTCAGTATAACTACTCACTATAATTACCTTTTCTTATTGTGCAAATATTCCTTGTCTCCAACTTCCAATGATTCTGGAATTTCAGAATCCCCTGTAGTGTTTCTTCCCATCCTGATAGCTTTTAGATTGCATCTATTTTCCACATTTGCACCCACCACTATAGGGATTTCTTCTACAACAAAGTACAGAATATTTAGGCAACATATACAATATTCAAGGGTCCCTTTGGACTTTACTAATGGCCCATCAAAAGGACCAAGTTAAAAATAGGTCTTGTTAGCATCATTAAGAAAAACTGGAAAGCTCACTGTTGCTTTAGGGAAAATAAAATGAAACTGTCAACTACACTGCATACAAATATGATTTTGAACATTTCCTGATTTTTTATCTTTAAAAAGATAATCCAGTAATTTACACTTCCAGTGTCTGACTTCAAAAGCAGATTCTGATTTTGTCTAAATCAAATCTATATATTCGCAATGTTATTAAAAATGAGTGACAATTACATTAAGATCCAATGTTCAAAATGAAAATATTGATTCAGAGGATGCACTCCTTTCAAACAAAATACAATCTTATATCTTTATATAATTAAAGAATCTTAGAGTTTTTGAAAACACGTGAAAATGTGCAACATTAAAAGACGGATTGGATTCTCTGAACCATCATTTTTTTTCCAGTGTAAAACAGAAATTTGGCTAAAACTTTGATAAGTATCCAAACCACTGGGTGCTAATCCAAATTGCTGGACATCCAGGGGTTTGCCTAAATTAACATTTAATAGTGCCGGTGCACTTGAAAACTTGGAATATTATTGCATCTAGTAGTTTCTCAGTACAAGTTTTATCAGCTAACGCTAAGGTAGGACAATGTAAGGTTTTTATATTTGACTGTAAACCTCTTTGTATTCAGATTTTGAATGCTGTATTAGCAATGTGATTTAAAACTGTAATTTAATCAGAATGGATGCTAAACAAAGAATTAATTAGAACTTTTTAAACTGTCTTCTTCAGAAATGAAAGACAAGAAGATGGTCATAGGCAAGCTACTAACGTTACATCAGTTGTCACTTACAATCCAACTATACCCATTGAATCAATAATTTCCTTTTAAATTGGGTAGTAGAGTAATGTAGTAGACCATTCTGAAGAGACTACTATAAATATTGGCTTCCAGTACGCAGCAACCATCCAGTGTTAGATGAAAATGTGTAGCTGACAGATCTCTTTCAAAAAAACATTTTCAATTCTGGCATATAACTGTTAGCTTTATTTTTGCTTTAATCCCACCCACACTTTTGTACTATTTCCATTCTAGTCTATTCAGAGAAAATGTTCAATTCTCAATTTTAGGAGTCAAACTTTAATATTGTAAAAGCAAATTAAAATTCTACCTTGTGGGAGGACAGTAGAAATATTTTCCTTTTCTGAGTGCTAAGAGCATGGCTAAATGTAAATTGCAGTAGATATCGTTAAAAATGAAAACTGAAGTGAATGAAATTACTTTCCCCGTTATCGTATTCTAATTCAGACTCTTGATAAAGGATTTTAATAATTTATTGCTCCTAATTATCATATGGAAATAAAGTCTTTTCATGCAAAAATCCACTGAGCATGTTTAAAGAAAAAAGAAAAGGAGTACTTGTGGCACCTTAGAGACTAACCAATTTATTTGAGCATAAGCATTCGTGAGCTACAGCTCACTTCATCGGATGCATACTGTGGAAAGTGTAGAAGATCTTTTTATACACACAAAGCATGAAAAAATACCTCCCCCCACCCCACTCTCCTGCTGGTAATAGCTTATCTAAAGTGATCACTCTCCTTACAATGTGTATGATAATCAAGTTGGGCCATTTCCAGCACAAATCCAGGTTTTCTCTCCCCCCTCCCCCCACAAACCCACTCTCCTGTTGGTAACAGCTTATCTAAAGTGACCACTCTCATTACAATAAGAAAAGGAGTACTTGTGGCACCTTAGAGACTAACCAATTTATTTGAGCATTTGGTTAGTCTCTAAGCTGCCACGAGTACTCCTTTTCTTTTTGCGAATACAGACTAACACGGCTGTTACTCTGAAACCTCTCCTTACAATGTGTATGATAATCAAGGTGGGCCATTTCCAGCACAAATCCAGGGTTTAACAAGAACGTCTGGGGGGGGGGGTAGGAAAAAACAAGGGGAAATAGGTTACCTTGTTTTTTCCTACCCCCCCCCCCCCCAGACGTTCTTGTTAACCCCTGGATTTGTGCTGGAAATGGCCCACCTTGATTATCATACACATTGTAAGGAGAGTGGTCACTTTAGATAAGCTATTACCAACAGGAGAGTGGGTTTGTGTGGTGGGGGGGGGAGAGAAAACCTGGATTTGTGCTGGAAATGGCCCACCTTGATTATCATACACATTGTAAAGAGAGTGATCACTTTAGATAAACTATTTCCAGCAGGAGAGTGGGGTGGGGGGAGGTATTTTTTCATGCTTTGTGTGTATAAAAAGATCTTCTACACTTTCCACAGTATGCATCCGATGAAGTGAGCTGTAGCTCACAAAAGCTTATGCTCAAATAAATTGGTTAGTCTCTAAGGTGCCACAAGTACTCCTTTTCTTTTTGTGAATACATACTAACACGGCTGTTACTCTGAAACCTGAGCATGTTTAAGTATTCCCGTATCAGTAGTCAGGGATGGAGGGCTCAGCCAGGATAAATCACAGCTGCAGATCTCTGAAAGTGTTTTCTGGGAGAATCATAAAAGGCTTTCATTTTAAAGTGTAAAATAGCTCAATAAAGCAGCTGTCTACAGATTAATTGTTCAATCACTTTATTTATGTATTATATAATGAGCCTTGATATCACAGGTTAAAAATTTTGGGTCCCATCTTTCAGTTCTTAGACAAAACTTCTATTGAGGTCAATGGGAGTTTTGAGTGTGTAATTTGGGCCTGATCCAGAACCCATTAGCACCCATAGCTTTTAGATCTTTAGATCTTTTCTGTAAATGACATTCCCAGAAAATAACAAAAATCTCACTGTGTATTTGACAAGGTATATGAGGAAACATCTATGCACTGTGGAAATTAAGGTATTAGTGTACCCACAAAACTATATTTGTAAGTCAAATTTTTGAAAGTCAGGTGTCTAAATTTAGGCTCCTAAATCTATAAGTCATCTGAATAAAATATTTTTATTTTCATGGATGCTGAACATCTACACTGAACTCTTTGGGTATTGCAGATACAATGGATTTAAGAGCCTAATTTTAGGAACTTGTGTTTGAAAATGTTGAGGAAATCGTATCAGTAAAATGGGGAACAAGAAATACATATATGTGAAGGATAAATGGGACAATTGGACCTTGACATAAACTCATATTTCATGCCATATATTAATAAGGATTGACCATTACAGTAGGAGGCATATGGTGTAAAAATTATGGATGAAATTCTGGCCTCACTTAAGACAATAGGAGATTTGCTGTTGACTTCAACGGAATCAGGATTTTAGTTACGGATTGTAATAAACGTTTACATTTACCATCTGAAGGTTCTAGTACATCTGGTTAAATGATAAATTCCAGATGAGAAAGAAAACTTTCTTAAACTTAAATTAATACTGTAAACATCTATTAATTACTTAAGGGAACACTTTGGTTCAGTCAAAAAAACCTAATCTTGAAATTAACCTAGAAATTCTGAAAAACACGGAAGTTTGCCTCCCAATCTCTTCATCTCAAACGCTAACAGATTAAATCAAATTCAGAGTTTCTAAACCAAACCATTCTGGAATTATGATGAGCTAAACATATTCAAGAAAATGTTCAAGAAACAAGCTCACCTCATTTTTTTAACCTTATTTCCCAAAGGCCTTTTCCATTTTGCTTCAAACTTTCCAGAAAAATTCTACCCCAACATAAATTAATGGCTGCAAAATTTCAGGTAGATTTTGAGGAAATTAAGAAAGCGGAAGTCAAAGTGTTTTTTATAACAGAAACTGGCTTCAAACTTTTTAACTACTATTTCTCCACAATAAAATTTAGAGTTTATGCAGAAATTCCATTAATTTATATAACTGGGCATACATATTGCAAGGGTCTCAAAACAGTGGATGCAGTTAAAGAGCATTTTACTGTGCCTTTGGCACAACAGGGTGAGGTGAAGGAAAGAATTGGATTCCTTTGTTTTTGTGATTCCAAATCATTCTTATAACATTGTCTGAACAGTTTTCATAGTGAAATTAGAGATTTTTTTATTCTTGTTTAGCTTTATATGCCCCCTTTCTAAAAAGCACCCTTAAAGAGTAGACAAGTTAATTAATCGTACCTTTTCTTCCAGGGGGAATGTGATTTTCCTGAGTCTCATTGTTCTTGGCTTGTTCAATGCTCTGTTTTACATGATGACCTGAAAGAGTCCCTTTGTCTTTCTGGCTCCACCTAAGTGTATTAGATTCTTTCTGATCCTGGCTGAGATGATTTTTCTGAGCACTTTCCAAAGATGTAGGATTTTTTCCAGATTCCCACTTCGTGGGATTTAAACTACTTGGTATGTGGAGAGATCCATTGGATCCAATTTGGTCTGCATTACAATGGAGCAATTTTACATGGGAAAAGAAATACACAATTTTAAATGTGCCCCTTAAAATGTTAATAATCATACATTTTATTTTCTTCAGAGTCCAATAGCCGAAGACCTTTGAAAGCCTTAGTAAATGAAAACAAACTAAAAGTGATAACCACAAAAGAACAACACATCCCAAGTATGTCTCAGAGCAAAGCAGTAAGGAATAAGTATAATCAGACCACATACACAAAATTAAAAGGAAACAAACAGATTTTGAGCTTTCTCCAAATGATATCAATGACAGAAAGAGAGAATTTCAGGGTTATACAGGCCCCTCAAAAGAAATGTCCCTGCTTCCTAAACTCAGTGCTCTCAGTGGAATTCATGGTCACAGTACAGACTCTCAGACCATACAGATCTTGGTGATAAACAACAGGTCAGGAAACAAGTCTATAAAACATCATAGGACTTATCGGTTGTACAACTTGCCAAGTCTGCATCAGTTTCAGATCTTGTGCCATCTGTTTTACCAACCATGCTGCCTATGCAAGAGAGGCTCTCGAGAACCCGGGAATGGAAAATAGCTGGCACAAATTACACTATTTGCTGCTGGATTTCTTAGGCTGCCAATTTAACCCCTGTACATCCCAGTGAAAATATCCTTCTCCTACTTCCAACCAATTGTCATTTCCCTAATTTGAGCCTTCTCAGGGAAGAAAATGGGATTGTGCTTGTGACGCTGACAGACCAGCTCAAATCAAAGCCATAGACTAATTCACTTGTGTGTGAATATCAAAGGAGGAATAGGACAGTTAACTTGTGTGTGGATATAAAAAAAGTGTTAATGTTTTTCACTAGGAGGGTGGTGAAACACTGGAATGCGTTACCTAGGGAGGTGGCAGAATCTCCTTCCTTGGAAGTTTTTAAGGTCAGGCTTGACAAAGCCCTGGCTGGGATGATTTGATTGGGGATTGGTCCTGCTTTGGGCAGGGGGGTTGGACTAGATGACCTCCTGAGGTCCCTTCCAACCCTGATATTCTATGATTCTATGATTCTATGATTATTGTCTTCACTTATTTGTAACCTGTTGAATGCAATCACATTACATTATGTATATCCCTGTACTTAATTAACCCTAGATCAAAACTGTGTGTTAGTATTAAGATGGGAATTTACTTGATGAAAACTAATGAAGGATTGTTTCTGGCTGTCACAATGTGTTTACATTACATTTATCCGTCACACAAGATTGGCGCATTGGAAATGTAAAAGATTGCTAACTTCAAAGCATGGGTCATTTTGTTTGACAATGGATATTCACAGACTCTGTTTGCATTTAATCAACAAAGGAAGAGCCCATGCTGTAAATGAATATGGCTGCCAGATTGCCTTTCCTGAAAAGATGCTAAAAGAATGGATCCAGGGATCGATCCTGTATCTAGGGTTGTCAAGCGTCTGTTTTTTGATAGGAACGCCCGGTTGCAAAGGGACCCTGGTGGATCCGGACAGCATTGCTGACCAGGCCGTTAAAAGTAGGGTTGGCGGCGCAGTGGGGCTAAGGTAGGCTCCTTGCCTGCCTTGGCTCCATGCAGCTCCTGGAAGTGACCGGCATGTCACTGTAGACCCTAGGCACAGGTGCGATCAGGAAAGCTCTGTGCGCCACCCCCACCCCGAGGGCCACCTCTGCAGCTCCCATTGGCTGGGAACTGGCTGGCCATGGCGGCCGCCTCCAGAAGCAGCGCAGAGCCAGGGCAGGCAGGGACTCCGCCTTAAGCCCTGCTGCACCATCGACCGGGAGCTGCCTGAGGTAAGCGTCACTGGGCTGGAGCCTGCACCCTGAACCCCCTGCCCCCAGTTGGAATCCCCTCCTGCATCCTAACTCCCTCCCAGACCCTGCACCCCAACCCCCTGCCCCAGGTCAGAACCCCCTCTCACACCCAAACCACCTCACAGAGCTCACTCCCTGCACTTCCTCCTGCACCCCAACCCCAGCCCTGAGCCCCCTCCTGGAATCTGCACACGGCATCCCCTCCCGCATCCCAAACCCCAGCCCTAGCCCAGTGAAAGTGAGTGAGGGTGGAGGACAGTGAGCAACAGAAGAAGGGCAGAGGGTTGGAGCGAGTGGGGGGGCAGGGAAGGGGTGGGGCAAAGGTGTTCAGTTTTGTGCAATTAGAAAGTTGGCAACCTTACCTGTATCTTTGAAGTGTTTTGGATTCTAACAGGGTGAAATACTGAACAAGTGGACTGAGATCCCCAGAATTACTGTGGGTAACCCTGAGAAATTTATAGAACACTTGCAGATTACCACATTTCTGCTATCACTTTGGACTTACAAATTTGGACTCACCTATTAATGTATTTAACCTGTTTTAACCTCTCAATAACTCTAATTTCTTTTTATTGGTGAATAAACCTTTAGGCCATGTCTACAATAGTGCTTATGTCGGCAAAACTTTTGTCACTCGGGGGTGTGAAAAAACCACCCCCCCCCCCGAGTGACATAAGTTTTTTCCCGCATAAGTGCTCATGTGTACAGCACTATGTTGGCAGGAGATGTTCGTCCGCTGAAATAGCAACCGTCGCTCATTGAGTTAGTTTTATTAAGTTGACAGGAGAGCTCTCTCTCATTGGCATAATGTGGCTACACCAGTGATCTTACAGCAGCGCAGCTGTATCGGTACACCTGTGCCGCTGTGAGCTTGTAAGTGTTGATATGGCCTTAATTAGTTTACTAGAGAAATTGGCTTCAGCATTGTCTTTGGTGAGATCTGGAGTACCAACTTGACCTGGGTAAGTGACTGGCCCTTTGGAGTTGGGAGTAACCCCTCACATGATGTGATATTTGGTATCGTGACCAATATCATAAAGTCCAGTTTGTCTGGGTAGCAAGGTAGGGGGACTGTTTGTGACTCCATGGTAAGACTAATATAGTGATCCAGGCATGCACATATGTTACTGGCTTGGTGAAATCTAATTATAGATATACCACCAGTTTGGAGACTCTGCACTTTTTTTCTGACAGTCTGACCTGAGATCAGACTCACGGTTGTGAGCCACTTCAGATAGCATCACGCTTCTTTATTTTCAGCTTCCTTATAAAATACAAAGGCTTGAAACAGCAAAAGAAACATCAAGTCTGATCTTCTCTAGCTTTGATGGAGAACATATTGGAGGTCTCTCATGTATATTGTGAGGTTTCTCAGCCCTTAGGCTGTGTGTTAAATATTTGAAAGAGATCTTTTCTTCCCTCCTTTTGTAGAGTATTTTGGTTTAAGTGTGTGTTATCACCAAAACAAACAACAAAGTTTTAAATCTCAATTAATCAAGTTTTAATGGCATGACCTCCCTGATGTCATAACCATACCAATTCTCCAGCTATCCACAGTCTCTCCCAGAGAAGAAAAGATCTGTATTGTAATTTAAAAATTAGTCTGAAAAAAAATGAAAGAAATACAACCCCAAACAAAAATCACCCTTTCAGGACTACTTTGTGCATTCTAATCAGGCAAAAAAGAGCAGAAATCCATTTCCCTTCTTTTATAAGTCAATCTGAACAACAACAACAACAATCACCAAATGCGAAGTACAAAGAAGTAAATTATTTGACGGTTAGTATGATATAGTGAGGTGAAGGAAATGGCTTCATCTTCAGATCTGAATTTGATCATTTAAGTCAGTCTTCTTACAACGTTATTTCAACAGGTTTGGATTTGTTTGGATTTATAGTGTAATTGGCCATTTTCTTTTTAGTTCCTGTTTAGGTCTGTACCTAAGCATCTCATTCGCCCTTCCCCATACTAGTTAAATCTTACCTTTCCTTCTATGTGGAATCTTTTTTTCCTGAGTCCTGTTGTTCAGGCTTTGTTCAGGTTTTATGTGCAAAACTGGAATCATTTCTTTTTCTGTCTCACTCCATCCTAAAGAACTAGAATCTTCCTGATTCTGCCTGAGAGTATGTTTCTGTGGACCTTCTAGAAATGTTGGACTTTTTTCAGGCTTTTTCTTTGGAAGATTTAAAGTACTTGGTCCATGGGGAGACCTATGGGATTCTACATTAAAGTGCTGTGTATCTGGAGTTGATGATGATGAATAAGCAATTTCTAAGTGGTCCACTCCAGGAAGCAAATATAATTCGGGATGAAGTGCCTAAAACATACAATGTGTTAATTAGACAAGGAAGAAATAAGCGACATGAAGTGCACACTTGAAATGATAACTTGAAAACTGTATGATACATACATGTGGGGGAGCAAATAACTTGAGTTTCAGTTCTGTTTCTTGTTTTGCCTTCACCTTGGAACACAAAAAAGCAAGTAAAATCAACAAAATAACTTCTATAAAAGGAATGCAGCATACCAATCGATTTGTATGTTATTTTCTTGGTAAGTTACATATGACAAATTACATTTATTACACTAGCACTTTGGGTGGGAATAACATAGATGACAATTCTCTGTTTTCTGACATGGCATCTATTCATTTGTACTTTTGTCAGACTTCAAAATGTGTGCTAGAATCAGCCCAACAGGAGCATGTGTGTATTTTTATAAATATCTTCACCCGTTACGCTTTCACTTAGGGCTCAAAGGCCCTTAGCCAACTCCCAGCTGAAGTCAGTGGAAAGACTCCCTGTTGACTTCATTAGGAGTTGGATTAGGCCCAGTCTGAATAGGAAGTGTGTGTTAAGTAATATGGTTCTCTCAATTCAATTGTTAAAACAAATATTTTAATATAGAAAAAGAATCCACTGACTCTCCTGCAGACTTCTATTGTGCTTAAGGAATTTTTTATTAGTTGTCTTGATATCTTTGGCTACATCCTTTTCAGATTTTCACTTAGTCCTCTTAATAAACAAAATCTCAGGTGATCAATGCATATTTAAGAGCATATTTGAAATCAGTGTGTCTTATGGAGAATAAGAAATCTGAACTTCTATTTAACCCTATCTTGAACCAATTAAATAAATTCAATTAAACTAAATATAGGACAAAATTCTGCTCTCAGTTACTCAAAGGCAATAACATCGATTTCACTTACAAATTATTAAAAAAAAAAGTTAACATGTTTTCCTAATTCAAATGTTTTCCTAATTCAAATGCC
Organism: Chelonia mydas; assembly: GCF_015237465.2. Taxonomy (NCBI): domain Eukaryota; kingdom Metazoa; phylum Chordata; order Testudines; family Cheloniidae; genus Chelonia; species Chelonia mydas. The sequence continues at coordinate 77,974,811 of NC_057854.1, forward strand.
CCTTACTTTGTAAGAAAGGTGCAGCTCTTGGAATAGCTTACATTGTTACTGTTGTGAAAGAGCAGAACTGAAAAACTCAGCAAATATTTGATCACAGAGATATAAATACAAGAGGTTACCATGACCCCAAACAAACAGGAAGATAATACCAACTGCATAGGACTACTTTAAAATTCACAAGATTAAATCAATATTTACAGCTTGGTGCTAAAAATGTCCAGTTATCTATGCTAGGATATTTTAATTTTCTAACTATTAAAGAAAAAATACTTTATTAAATATCTGACAATCTCAGTAGAGCAGGGGAAAAACTTCCCTGTTTTGCTTCAGAAAAGTTTAATGGGGGAAAAGGTATAAAATGTTGCCAAATATCCAGTTTCAAAAAAAATGCAAAAGAAAAAATCTAGGGAAAATGCAGAAATAACTTACCACTGCTAGCTTTTTCCCTATATGTTTCAGAAATATAAACTTATCTGCAACAGCATCTTCACCCAGGAAGTCTCCAAGCTGCTCCCGCAGTACTCTCAATGTGACATGACGAGGCACCCTAGAACACCATTATTCATTATTACATTTGTAAGAAATGATGATGGCTATTTAGTTTGCAATGTGAGAATGTGCCTGAAATGTTGTATTTCCAGATCAGACAGGCTTAGTGTTTCAAAGTCATGATGGTGCATCACAATATGATAATACTGCGAATCAAATGTGATCACAAAACTACCTGAGAAGTGTTCACATCTCACTTATCCATACAAAAAGCAAAGGGGCAGGACCTGCAATTTGAAAAAGGTGTGGGAAACACTTTTGCTTGTCTGACACTAGAAGACAAAATTACTGTGAACTACAATGAGGGTATCTGTGCAAAAGACAGAACTTTCTTGGTGGCTGGCCCAAAACTGCGGAGTCAATTCCCCTAGGAACAAAGGAGTATCACAGATGTACTCTAAATGCAAAGTGCATCTTGCCTTCTCTAATAGAAACATATAGGAATGTATGTGCATGTGTGTTATTAAACAAAATACTCCACAGCACACACTTCTTCCCCAGAGAAGGATGAGAGAACAAAAATATGTGACAGATATTAATCATGTTATTGGACAAATTGGAGAAAGACCAGAGGAGAGCAACAAAAATGATTAATGGTCTAGAAAACATGGCCTACAGGGAAAGATTGAAAAAATTGGGTTTGTTTAATCTGGAGAAGAGCAGTCTCAGAGGGGACATGGTAACAGTCTTCAAGTATGTGGAAGGTGATAAAATGTTCTTCACTGAGGACAGGACAAGAAGTAATGGGCTTAAACTGCAGCAAAGGAGATTTAAGTTGGACATTAGGAAACCTTCCGAACTGTAAGGAACAAATTACCTAGGGAAGTTGTGAACCTCCATCACTGGAGGTTTTTAAGAACTGGTTAGACAAACACCTGCCAGATATGGTCTGGATCAGGTGTCTCAAACTCAATGACCATGAGGGCCACATGAGGACTAGTACATTGGCCCGAGGGCCGCACCACTGACCACCTCCCGCCCTGGTCCCGCCCCCACTCCACCCCTTCCGTGAGGCCCCTCCCCTGCCCCGCCTCTTCCCACCCCTTCCGTGCCCCCATTCCAACCCCTTCCCTGAAATCCCACCCCAACTCCGCCCCCTCCCTGCCCCCAGGGGGTGCAGGGTGTGGCAGGGGGCTCAGGGCAGGGGGTTGGGGTGCAGAAGGGATGCGGGGTGCAGCAGGAGGCTCAGGGCAGGGGATTTGGCTGCAGGAGGGGTTCAGGGGTCAGGTCTGGCTCCTTGCCTGCCTGCCCTGCCGCCGCGCCACTCCGGGAAGAGGCCGGGACCTGGGTGGCGGGGGCACAGGGGTCTGTGTGTTGCCCTGTCCGCTCCTCCAGGTACCTCCCCTGAAGCTCCCATTGGCCGTGGTTCCCTGTTCCCGGGAACCCCTGTGCTGCCGCCGCCGCCCCCCCTCAGATCCCAGCCGTTTCCCGGAGCAGTGTGAGGGCAAGGCAGGCAGGCAGGCAAGGAGCCTGCCCTGTCCACGGTGCATGCCGGGCTGGAGCTGCTCTAGGTAAATGCTGCGGGAGTGGGGGTGCCGCGGGGAGCTGGTGGGCTGCAGAAAATAACCCCACGGGCCGCGTGTATGAGACCCCTGGTCTAGATAATACTTAGCCCTGTCTCAGTGCAGGGAACTAAACTAGATGACCTATCAAGGTCTCTTCCAGTCCTACATTTCTATGATTCTATGGTGCTTAATGCGCTACTGGAAGGTACTTAGGCCTGGTCTACACTAGAAAATTAGGTTGTTTAACTACCTCGGTCACAGGTGTGAAAAATCAACACCCCTAAACAGCATTGTTAAGCCGACCTAAGTTTCCCTATGGACAGTTGTAGATTGACTGAAGAATTCTTCTGTAGACTTAGCTACTGCCTCCTGGGGAGGTGGATTACCTAGACTGACAGGGGAATCCCTCCCATCAGCAATAGGTAGGGACTACACAGAAGTGCCACAGCAGTGAAGTTGCAGAGGCAGAGCTGTGCTGCTGTAAAGTTTTAAGTGTAGAAAAGCCCACTGATACCAAGGTAGAGTAGAATAGAAATGGGACAGAGCCAACCACATGAGAATGCAAGGTTCTACTTGGGAATTTAGCCTCTCTTTGGTTGACTGCCTCCTCATATACTTTAAAAGAAAAGGAGTACTTGTGGCACCTTAGAGACTAACCAATTTATTTGAGCATAAGCTTTCGTGAGCTACAGCTCACTTCATCGGATGCATACTGTGGAAAGTGTAGAAGATCTTTTTATACACACAAACCATGAAAAAATACCTCCCCCCACCCCACTCTCCTGCTGGTAATAGCTTATCTAAAGTGATCACTCTCCTTACAATGTGTATGATAATCAAGTTGGGCCATTTTCAGCACAAATCCAGGTTTTCTCTCTCCCCCCCCCCCCCCCCACACAAACCCACTCTCTTGTTGGTAACAGCTTATCTAAAGTAACCACTCTCCTTACAATGTGTATGATAATCAAGGTGGGCCATTTCCAGCACAAATCCAGGGTTTAACAAGAACGTCTGGGGGGTGGGCGGGGTTTGCAGGAAAAAACAAGGGGAAATAGGTTACCTTGCATAATGACTTAGCCACTCCCAGTCTCTATTCAAGCCTAAGTTAATTGTATCCAATTTGCAAATTAATTCCAATTCAGCAGTCTCTCGCTGGAGTCTGGATTTGAAGTTTTTTTGTTGTAATATCGCAACTTTCATGTCTGTAATCGCGTGACCAGAGAGATTGAAGTGTTCTCCGACTGGTTTATGAATGTTATAATTCTTGACATCTGATTTGTGTCCATTTATTCTTTTACGTAGAGACTGTCCAGTTTGACCAATGTACATGGCAGAGGGGCATTGCTGGCACATGATGGCATATATCACATTGGTGGATGTGCAGGTGAACGAGCCTCTGATAGTGTGGCTGATGTTATTAGGCCCTGTGATGGTGTCCCCTGAATAGATATGTGGGCACAGTTGGCAACGGGCTTTGTTGCAAGGATAGGTTCCTGGGTTAGTGGTTCTCTTGTGTGGTATGTGATTGCTGGTGAGTATTTGCTTCAGGTTGGGGGGCTGTCTGTAGGCAAGGACTGGCCTGTCTCCCAAGATTTGTGAGAGTGTTGGGTCATCCTTCAGGATAGGTTGTAGATCCTTAATAATGCGTTGGAGGGGCTTTAGTTGGGGGCTGAAGGTGACGGCTAGTGGCGTTCTGTTATTTTCTTTGTTAGGCCTGTCCTGTAGTAGGTGACTTCTGGGAACTCTTCAGGCTCTATCAGTCTGTTTCTTCACTTCCGCAGGCGGGTATTGTAGTTGTAAGAATGCTTGATAGAGATCTTGTAGGTGTTTGTCTCTGTCTGAGGGGTTGGAGCAAATGCGGTTGTATCGCAGAGCTTGGCTGTAGACAATGAATCGTGTGGTGTGGTCAGGGTGAAAGCTGGAGGCATGTAGGTAGGAATAGCGGTCAGTAGGTTTCCGGTATAGGGTGGTGTTTATGTGACCATCGTTTATTAGCACTGTAGTATCCAGGAAGTGGATCTCTTGTGTGGACTGGACCAGGCTGAGGTTGATGGTGGGATGGAAATTGTTGAAATCATGGTAGAATTCCTCAGGGGCTTCTTTTCCATGGGTCCAGATGATGAAGATGTCATCAATATAGCGCAAGTAGAGTAGGGGCGTTAAGGGACGAGAGCTGAGGAAGCGTTGTTCTAAGTCAGCCATAAAAATGTTGGCATACTGTGGGGCCATGCGGGTACCCATAGCAGTGCCGCTGATTTGAAGGTATACATTGTCCCCAAATGTAAAATAGTTATGGGTAAGGACAAAGTCACAAAGTTCAGCCACCAGGTTAGCCGTGACATTATTGTGGGGCGGGGGGAGAGAAAATCTGGATTTGTGCTGGAAATGGCCCAACTTGATTATCGTACACATTGTAAGGAGAGTGATCACTTTAGATAAGCTATTACCAGCAGGAGAGTGGGGTGGGGGGAGGTATTTTTTCATGCTTTGTGTGTATAAAAAGATCTTCTGCAGTTTCCACAGTATGCATCCGATGAAGTGAGCTGTAGCTCACGAAAGCTTATGCTCAAATAAATTGGTTAGTCTCTAAGGTGCCACAAGTACTCCTTTTCTTTTTGCGAATACAGACTAATACGGCTGTTACTCTGAAACCTCTCATATACTTTGCCTTCACTTGCTGTCCATCCTTCAGGGATGGTTTCCCACAGCATGGGACCTTTTGGGATGGTATTGTGACATGAAGATATTATGAAATATTTCAGAAATCATCTCATGAGCCAGAGCTGACTTTTTATCTTATTTCCTTGTATATTTTAAGGCTAGACAGGTAGGCTAGAAAATTTCAATTTCAAAAACAATGTTGTTATTTAATTAGAGCACAGGAGTTTATCTGAAAACAGACAAATTTACTATTTTTTTCTTTCCATCATGTAGAAAAAAAATCTAATGTTTTACCTCAAAAAGAAAATATTCATTCTTTCTCTAAACCTTTGGGTGTCAAGATTTAGCTAACAGCAAATTTTTGCAGCCCACATAGCAACTCTTGAAAATAAACCTGGAGCATATAATGCAAACACAGATACAATGTTCACTGCAACATCAAAACATTACCATAATAAACATTTGATACGTTTACCATAAGCTAAACAGGTACATAATTTAATACCCCAATTTGTGTGCAATACAAACCCACACTCTGGGTTGCTTTGCTATTTTAAACTTGATTTCTACATTGCAAGATCTCCATCAGTGATTAGTTTTCTTCTCAAAGCTCCACAAAGAAAGTGAGAGAATATTTACTTTGGCATCCCTCCGTGCTTTGTAAGGAGTTCTTTTGGGGCTCACGTGACAAGGACAACTAGCTATCCTTTTGGTATGCAGAGAGCTTACAATGCAAGTGAACATTTCAATGTGTTAGACTGCTTGATGGTACCTATTACCTTTAGATCATTTTGATCTTCTGTAACTTCTTTGCACCCTCAGGGTTCCTAATGGCTGTTCTTGTGAATAAAGATGATAGTACCCTTCCTTACCTGTGATCACAGACTAGGGCTCAATCCTGCTTTAAGTGGGAGTGGATTGGGCTTCAGCTGGTCATTCACACCAACATGACCTGCCTTCAGTAGGAAGTCAGGGGTAACATTCTTTTAAAGCAGGGGTCTAAAACACACGGCCCACGGGGTTATTTTCTGCGGCCCGCCAGCTCTCCGCGGCACCCCCGCCCCCCCCCAGCATTTACCTAAAGTGGCTCCGGCCCAGCACGCACCGGGGACAGGGCAGGCTCCTTGCCTGCTTGCCTTGCCCCCGTGCCGCTCCGGGAAGGGGCCAGGACCTGAGGGAGGCGGAGGGGGGGGCACAGGGGTCTGAGTGTTGCACTGGCAGCTCCTCCAGGCACCGCCCCCCCCCCGCAGCTCCTATTGGCCGGGAATGGGGAACCGCGACCAATGGGAGCTTCGGGGGAGGTACCTGGAGGAGCGGCCAGGGCAACACACAGACCCCTGTGGCCCCTCCCTCTCAGGTCCCGGCCGCTTCCTGGAGCAGCGGAGGGGCAGGGCAGGCAGGCAAGGAGCCTGCCCTCCCCTGCCCTGCCCCTGGTGTGCGCCGGGCCAGACCCACCCCCCGCAGCCCTCCTGCAGCCGAACCCCCTGCCCTGAGCTCCCTGCTGCACCCCACACCCCTCCTGCACCCCGACCCCCTGCCCTAAGCCGCCTGCAGCACCCCGAACCCCTGCCCTGAGCCCCCTGCCGCACCCTGCACACCTCCTGCACCCCAACCCCCTGCCCTGAGCCCCCTGCTGCACCCCAACCCCCTGCCCTGAGCTGCCTGCCACACCCTGCACCCCAATCCCCTGCCCTGAGCCCCCTGCCACACCCATCCTTTACCCCCTGGGGGCAGGGAGAGGGCAGAGTTGGGGTGGGGATTTCAGGGAAGGGGTTGGAATGGGGGCAGGGAAGGGATGGGAAGAGGCGGGGCCTCACAAAAGGGGTAGAGCAGGGGCGGGGCCAGGGCAGCAGGGCGGCCCTTGGGCCAATTTACTAGTCCTCATGTGGCCCTCATGGTCATTTGAGTTTCAGACCCCTGTTTTAAAGCATGTCAGACAGTGTCTTCTTTCAAGTTAAATTAACTATAGCATTCGCTTCCTTTTCTTAAACTCATTAGACTTTTAGTGGTGAAATCAATGGCAAAACTCTCAGGACTGCAAAGGGGTTAGGGTTTCATCCTTAATAACTTGTATGTTACAAAAGAGAAAACATTCAGAAAATAAAAAATGTTAAAGGTTAACCTTTTGCTTTCTGTTGCAAGGTCTGGTAAAAATATTTTAGAAATTTAGGCCCAGATTCTGCAATGAGCTCTGCCCAGGTAGACCCTATGCACACATGGAGCCACATCAATTTTAATAGGTTCCAAGCAGAGCTCAATTGGAGTCTAAGTTACACAAAGGACAATAAATATGGAAAGGCAAACATTCCAATTGTATGAATTACCAATTGTATGAATAAAAAACATTCCAATTGTGGAATTCATGTTGCTGTCTAACCACCTGTCCAACACCATGTCTTTCTAAAAGGGAGGCACTCTCTCTTTCTCTCTCTCTCTTTCACTAATTCCCCTTTTGGAAATGCATTTTAGTGGTCCAGATTCTTGGCTGTGGTGCAGCTAAGTTTCGTGTAGCCCAAGAAAAGCAAAGTTGGCTGTGTGCCACCTTTGTGTCTCCTGGATTCTGGAAGCGACCACAGAACAGGAACATCAAGGACTGTTCTAGCTAATGCGGTGCTGCAATGGTTCCCTACAGAGCTATCCAGCTGCATGGATTAGCTGAAGCACTGTATAAAGGAATTACTCACAGGCACAAAGTTAAGCATGTGCATATGTGTATGCAGGATTGGGGTCTAAAGCAGCGTTTTTCGTCATTATTTAGGAATTACTCACCTTATAAATCCAGCTGAAATGAATTTGCTAGTAAGAGCTGCAGAAACTGTATTTAATGTGAAGTTCCACACTTCTTCTGGGACATAAAAAACATGAAGCTCTACCAACTAAATGCAGTGAGAGAAGATTATCTCAGTTATAGATATACAGTAAGCATTTAAATCAGGGGTCTCAAACTCAAATGACCACAAGGGCCACATGAAGACTAGTACATTGGCCTGAGGGCTGCACCACTGACCACCCCCCACCACTGCCCTGGCCCTGCCCCCACTCCTCTCCTTCCGTGAGGCCCCGCCCCTGCACCGCCTCTTCCCACCCCTTCCCTGCCCCCATTCCAACCCCTTCCCTGAAATCCCCATCCCAACTCCGCTGCTCCCTGCCCCCAGGGGGTGCAGGAGTGGTGCAGGATGTGGCAGGGGCTCGGGCAGGGGGTTGGGGTGCAGGGGGTCAGGGTGTGGCAGGAGGTTCAGGGCAGGGGATTGGGGTGCAGGAGGGGTGTGGGGTGCATCAGGGGGCTCAGGGCAGCAGTGTGGGGTGTGTCAAGGGGCTCAGGGCAGGGGGTCGGGGTGCATGAGGGGTGTGGGGTGCAGCAGGGGGGTTGGCTGCAGGAGGGGTTTGGGGGCGGGTCCAGCCTGGTGCGCACTGCGGGCAGGGCAGGCTCCTTAGAACATACATGTTTTTAATGCACACAAGGCTTTTACTTGGTATCAGTGAACCAGTTATTTGAATAATAACATTTAGACTTGCAGAGTCAGGTAGATTTTCGAAGTAATGTATATACATGGTTAAAAATCATTATCAGGTAGTCAGTTATACGGGCTTTGGACTGCTAGCAGAAAGGAGATTTACAATAATATAATAAAAAGAAAAGGAGTACTTGTGGCACCTTAGAGACTAACCAATTTATTTGAGCATAAGCTTTCATGAGCTACAGCTCACTTCATCGGATGCATACTGTGGAAAGTGTAGAAGATCTTTATATACACACAAAGCATGAAAAAAATGGGTGTTTATCACTACAAAAGGTTTTCTCTCCCCCCTGCCCCCTACACCCTACTCTCCTGATGGTAATAGCTTATCTAAAGTGATCACTCTCCTTACAATGTGTATGATAATCAAGGTGGGCCATTTCCAGCACAAATCCAGGTTTTCTCCCCCCCACCCCTTCAAACAAACCCACTCTCCTGTTGGTAATAGCTTATCTAAAGTGATCACTCTCCTTACAATGTGTATGATAATTAAGGTGGGCCATTTCCAGCACAAATCCAGGGTTTAACAAGAATGTCTGAGGAACAGTGTGGGGGGGGAGGGGGGAAGGAATAAGCAAGGGGAAATAGGTTACTTTTTATAATGACTCAACCATTCCCAGTCTCTATTCAAGCCTAAATTAATTGTATCCAATTTGCAAATTAATTCCAATTCAGCAGTCTCTCGCTGGAGTCTGTTTTCGAATTTTTGTTGTTGAAGGATAGCAACTTTGAGATCAGAAATCGAGTGACCAGAGAGACTGAAGTGTTCTCCGACTGGTTTTTGAATGTTATAATTCTTGACATCTGATTTGTGTCCATTTATTCTTTTACATAGAGACTGTCCAGTTTGACCAATGTACATGGCAGAGGGGCATTGCTGGCACATGATGGCATATATCACATTGGTAGATGTGCAGGTGAACGAGCCTTTGATAGTGTGGCTGATGTTATTAGGCCCTGTGATGGTGTCCCCTGAATAGATATGTGGGCACAGTTGGCAACGGGCTTTGTTGCAAGGATAGGTTCCTGGGTTAGTGGTTCTCTTGTGTAGTATGTAGTTGCTGGTGAGTATTTGCTTCAGGTTGAGAGGCTGTCTGTAGGCAAGGACTGGCCTGTCTCCCAAGATTTGTGAGAGTGTTGGGTTGTCCTTCAGGATAGATTGTAGATCCTTGATAATGCGTTGGAGGGGTTTTAGTTGGGGGCTGAAGGTGACGGCTAGTGGCGTTCTGTTATTTTCTTTGTTAGGCCTGTCCTGTAGTAGGTGACTTCTGGGAACTCTTCTGGCTCTGTCAATCTGTTTCTTCACATCAGCAGGTGGGTATTGTAGTTGTAAGAATGCTTGATAGAGATCTTGTAGGTGTTTGTCTCTGTCTGAGGGGTTGGAGCAAATGCGGTTGTATCGCAGAACTTGGCTGTAGACAATGGATCGTGTGGTGTGGTCAGGGTGAAAGCTGGAGGCATGTAGGTAGGAATAGCGGTCAGTAGGTTTCCGGTATAGGGTGGTGTTTATGTGACCATCGTTTATTAGCACTGTAGTATCCAGGAAGTGGATGTCTTGTGTGGACTGGACCAGCCTGAAGTTGATGGTGGGATGGAAATTGTTGAAATCACGGTGGAATTCCTCAAGGGCTTCTTTTCCATGGGTCCAGATGATGAAGATGTCATCAATATAGCGCAAGTAGAGTAGGGGCGTTAGGGGACGAGAGCTGAGGAAGCGTTGTTCTAAGTCAGCCATAAAAATGTTGGCATACTGTGGGGCCATGCGGGTACCCATAGCAGTGCCGCTGATTTGAAGGTATACATTGTCCCCAAATGTAAAATAGTTATGGGTAAGGACAAAGTCACAAAGTTCAGCCACCAGGTTAGCCGTGACATTATCGGGGATTGTGTTCTTGACGGCTTGTAGTCCATCTTTGTGTGGAATGTTGGTGTAGAGGGCTTCTACATCCATAGTGGTCAGGATGGTGTCATCAGGAAGATCACCGATGGATTGTAGTTTCCTGAGGAAGTCAGTGGTGTCTCGAAGGTAGCTGGGAGTGCTGGAAGTGTAGGGCCTGAGGAGGGAGTCTACATAGCCAGACAATCCTGCTGTCTGGGTGCCAATGCCTGAGAATGGTTGAGTCATTATAAAAAGTAACCTATTTCCCCTTGCTTATTCCTTTCCCCCCCACCTACTGTTCCTCAGATGTTTTTGTTAAACCCTGGATTTGTGCTGGAAATGGCCCACCTTGATTATCATACACATTGTAAGGAGAGTGATCACTTTAGATAAGCTATTACCAACAGGAGAGTGGGTTTGTTTGCGGGGTGGGGGAGAAAGAAAACCTGGATTTGTGCTGGAAATGGCCCACCTTGATTATCATACACACTGTAAGGAGAGTGATCACTTTAGATAAGCTATTACCAGCAGGAGAGTGGGGGGAGGGGGGGGAGAAAACCTTTTGAAGTGATAAACACCCATTTTTTTCATGGTTTGTGTGTATAAAAACATCTTCTGTATTTTCCACAGTATGCATCCGATGAAGTGAGCTGTAGCTCACGAAAGCTTATGCTCAAATAAATTGGTTAGTCTCTAAGGTGCCACAAGTACTCCTTTTCTTTTTGCGAATACAGACTAACACGGCTGTTACTCTGAAACCTGAAATAATATAATAGTAATGGACCAAATCCTTCAGTATTAACTCAGAAATTTCCCAGTGATAGGATATGGCTCACGAATAAGAAAAATAGCTAAAGTGCTGACAAATGTCAGCCATGGAATAATTATCAATGATATCTTGTAAAACATTTTTTCCTGATTGTAGAGGTTCACTTTTGCAAATTAGAATGTTTCAGTAGAACTATAAACTTGGGTCCAATATCTCCTTTCTGCTCCTTACAAACCTCACTCCAATTATCATTTTATAAAATTATAAATGTTTTCTATATTAATAAAAATACTAATGCAGACTCAAGACCAGCAGAGGAGTTTAGACCTCTGAGTCATTGTTTGCAGACATTATATCAATTTACACTTGGTTCACATTTGGCAGGCTCTCTCTGCAATTATAAGTTCTAGAAAAGTACTTTAAAAAAGAAAGAAAGAAAACTTGGATTCAGCACAATCTGAATATTTCACGTGGGCGACATAAATAATCATGAGGGCTGGATTTGGACCGCACACATTTCAATTGACAGCGTGTTCAGTGTGGAAATTTTTCACAGAAAGAACGTTGAAACTATTTTATATTTTATTCTGTAGAAGTCAGGGGAGAGGAGCTGTGCTGCTGTTGGATGTTATTCCGCCAGCAATGATTGGAACTGATTAGAAATACTTGAAGTCCTCAGAGAGATATGTGACCTCCCAAAATCTGTAGAGCTCTAAGAGCCTGATGCAAAGTCCATTGAAGTCAATGCAAAGGCTTCTATGAACTTGAATGGGCTTGGATCAGGGCCTCAGTGTAAAACGGTGTGTGGAGAAGCCTCCATGTGCCTGTGTTGAGGGAAAGGGCTCAGGGCTTAATTAGTAATGAAAGAGGTGCTAGGGCTCAAGCAATTAGGTGCTGGGGTTCAAGCAATTTATTTACATTCATAACTGATGCAGCAAGCCCAGAAGTGCCAGGGCTATGAAATGCAAAACTTAGAGGTGCCAGGCTCAGCCCTGGCACAAATTAATCACTGTCTCTACTGCCTTGCATCTTGTGTATTCATATACACTTTTCTGGATCAGAATGCTGGCATTTTACAACTACTTTGCATGGCTGTAAATGGCTACACAAAGTGTAAGGCAATGGAAAATCAGACCCTTTATGCTCTAGTTTTACTCCTTGCCTTCACTCTGAGCCATGCAACAGAAAGGAGTGCAGGGCTCACCATTAATATACATTCGTCTTCTTAATGACAAATACAGACGGAGGTCCTGACAACACTAGGAAAAAATTTCAAAACATTTCCAGACTTCTAAGAATTATAGCAATAGTCCAAGTACTCAAGTGCACAGGCCAGTGGCTGTTCAAACCACGACTGGACCTGAACTGAGGAGGGTTAGGTGACATTATGCTTAAAACTGTGATGGCCATGGGAGCCCTGTTGATAGCTGAGCTGCCAATATTGCTATCTTTGATGCAGCTGAACCAGTGTTAGAAATAGTGGGAAATTTTTGGAAAAGTTTCCTAGTGTAGATGTGGCCTATATAAACAACCATCACAAATAAGCTTTAGTGAATATTCCTACAAACTTTTGGGTATTAAATATAAACTAACTTTGAATGGTTTTTCACGTACACATCTTTAAAATAAGTGGATATTTTCTTCACACATCTGTCAGAAAATGCATGGCAGAAACTGTCACAATTTAGAACAGTTATACAGATTTTCTAAAATATTCAGAGCAAAAATTCTCACCTCTGATGTTGGAGGTCTAGTTTGACTGAATGACATATTCACTGGTGCCTGTATTGGATGTCACTGAATTCCAGATGGATTTTTAAATTTCGTTTGTATCTTAGCACTACTTAACAGTAAGGGTTATGATAAATCCTGTAAGTCAAAAATGGCATTCCATTCAGTTTGAATCTGTTTCCACTTCGTACAAAAGTTTTAGAAAAAAGCAGCAGAGAGCTTGTAAGTAGGTCCTGGATTCAGGCTGAAGGCTTTGATTCCAGCAAAACCTGAAGACAAACTGCAAAGAGTTAAGTATTGACTAGTAGGTTTAATACTCCCTTTGAAGTGAACACACCTTCTATACAACTAAATATCACCTAAGTAACCCAGTGAATTGCATAATTGCAGTTGTGCAACTGAGGTTTGCATTAGTATTCTGAGTAACATTTTCCATTCTTCTTTCATCAAAAAGTATTTAATTACTGTATATAGTTTTCTATATATTTCTACAGTGCATCTAACAAACGCAAATTGTATTTCTTCCAGTGTCTGGATTTATTTTTGGTAGGTGGGCAAGAATGGCAGAGTCTGAAGCCATGCAGTCATTCACACCTATGACATTTCAGCATGCAAGAATCAAAACGGAAAAGTATTGCAAGGACACTGGGCTTTATCCATGAAGCAAGAGAGGATGTGGGAATGGGCAAGTCCCTGTACCATTAATCCTATCTACGGATATGCACATTTCAAACTGTAATCATTTCTCCACGGATTCCAATACCCAGATTTTTCATGCTATTTAACCCTCATTTTAGCGGGGTATTGAACCATCAATGCATTGTTTCAATGCAAGAAAGGCTTCCTGGATCAGTGTTGGAAGCTAGACTGGTAAAAGCAAATGCCTGGTCAAACCAGAATAAAGGTTGTTTCTTGGCCTGGGTACAAGGTTCAACATCAAAAAGGCACATACACTTCCTAGGCTTTTACACAACACTTGCTTTAGATCCTTTGCTGCCATAAATATACACTACTGGTCAGGTTGCTGACAAGTACCAAACGTGCTAGTATAGACAGGCTGATGATTAGTGCTTCTGGTTTTTTGAGTTTATTAATTTTGGGAGGATTATTTTTATCAATTTTTGAATTTTATGTAGATGTCCAAAAACCAGGGTTTTTCATGGCTTTCTCTTTGTATATGTTATATATATATATTACTCATTACAGTCATATATGCTGTAATGAGTAATCTCTTTGTAATGTTCCCTAGTGAGCATCAGCAAGGTCTACAGAGACCAATTAATGTTGCAATATGTTAGTGTGAATTACAAATCACACCTCCCATAGTCTGCATTACTGCTCCATGTAGACAAGCTCTCAGCCCTGGTCTACACTAGGACTTTAGGTCGAATTTAGCAGCGTTAAATCGATGTAAACCTGCACCCGTCCACACGATGAAGCCCTTTATTTCGACTTAAAGGGCTCTTAAAATCGATTTCCTTACTCCACCCCTGACAAGTGGATTAGCGCTTAAATCGGCCTTGCCGGCTCGAATTTGGGGTATTGTGGACACAATTCGACGGTATTGGCCTCCGGGAGCTATCCCAGAGTGCTCCACTGTGACCACTCTGGACAGCACTCTCAACTCAGATGCACTGGCCAGGTAGACAGGAAAAGAACCGCGAACTTTTGAATCTAATTTCCTGTTTGGCCAGCATGGCAAGCTGCAGGTGACCATGCAGAGCTCATCAGCAGAGGTGACCATGATGGAGTCCCAGAATCGCAAAAGAGCTCCAGCATGGACCGAACGGGAGGTACGGGATCTGATCGCTGTATGGGGAGAGGAATCCGTGCTATCAGAACTCCGTTCCAGTTTTCGAAATGCCAAAACCTTTGTCAAAATCTCCCTGGGCATGAAGGACAGAGGCCATAACAGGGACCCGAAGCAGTGCCGCGTGAAACTTAAGGAGCTGAGGCAAGCCTACCAGAAAACCAGAGAGGCGAACGGCCGCTCCGGGTCAGAGCCCCAAACATGCCGCTTCTATGATGAGCTGCATGCCATTTTAGGGGGTTCAGCCACCACTACCCCAGCCGTGTTGTTTGACTCCTTCAATGGAGATGGAGGCAACATGGAAGCAGGTTTTGGGGACGAAGTAGATGATGATGATGATGATGAGGTTGTAGATAGCTCACAGCAAGCAAGCGGAGAAACCGGTTTTCCCGACAGCCAGGAACTGTTTCTCACCCTGGACCTGGAGCCAGTACCCCCCGAACCCACCCAAGGCTGCTTCCTGGACCCGGCAGGCAGAGAAGGGACCTCCGGTGAGTGTACCTTTTAAAATACTATACATGGTTTAAAAGCAAGCATGTGAAAGGATTACTTTGCCCTGGCATTCGCGGCTCTCCTGGATGTACTCCCAAAGCCTTTGCAAAAGGTTTCTGGGGAGGGCAGCCTTATTGAGTCCTTCATGGTAGGACACTTTACCACTTCAGGCCAGTAACACGTACTCGGGAATCATTGTACAACAAAGCATTGCAGTGTATGTTTGCTGGCGTTCAAACAACATCCGTTCTTTATTTCTCTGTGTTATCCTCAGGAGAGTGAGATATCATTCATGGTCACCTGGTTGAAATAGAGTGCTTTTCTTCAGGGGACACTCAGAGGAGCCCGTTCCTGCTGGGCTGTTTGCCTGTGGCTAAACAGAAATGTTCCCCGCTGTTAACCACGGGGAGGGGGAGGGTTGAGGGGGTAGCCACGCGGTGGGGGGAGGCAAAATGCGACCTTGTAACGAAAGCACATGTGCTATGTATGTAATGTTAACAGCAGGGTTTACCCTGAAAGAGTGTAGCCACTGTTTTATAAAATGTGTCTTTTTAAATACCGCTGTCCCTTTTTTTTTCTCCACCAGCTGCATGTGTTTCAATGATCACAGGATCTTCTCCTTCCCAGAGGCTAGTGAAGATTAGAAAGAAAAAAAAAACGCACTCGAGATGAAATGTTCTCCGAGCTCATGCTGTCCTCCCGCACTGACAGAGCACAGACGAATGAGTGGAGGCAAATAATGTCAGAGTGCAGGAAAGCACAAAATGACCGGGAGGAGAGGTGGCGGGCTGAAGAGAGTAAGTGGCGGGCTGAAGACAGGGCTGAAGCTCAAATGTGGCGGCAGCGTGATGAGAGGAGGCAGGATTCAATGCTGAGGCTGCTGGAGGACCAAACCAGTATGCTCCAGTGTATGGTTGAGCTGCAGCAAAGGCAGCTGGAGCACAGACTGCCACTACAGCCCCTGTGTAACCAACCACCCTCCTCCCCAAGTTCCATAGCCTCCACATCCAGACGCCCAAGAACACGGTGGGGGGAGGCCACCGGCCAACCAGCCACTCCGCCACAGAGGATTTACCGAAAAAAAGAAGGCTGGCAGTCAATAAATTTTAAAGTTGTAAACTTTTAAAGTGCTGTGTGGCATTTTCCTTCCCTCCTCCACCACCCCTCCTGGGCTACCTTGGTAGTCATCCCCCTATTTGTGTGATGAATGAATAAAGAATGCATGAATGTGAAGCAACAATGACTTTATTGCCTCTGCAAGCGGTGATCGAAGGGAGGAGGGGAGGGTGGTTAGCTTACAGGGAAGTAGAGTGAACCAAGGGGCGGTGGGTTTCATCAAGGAGAAACAAAGAGAACTTTCACACCGTAGCCTGGCCAGTCATGAAACTGGTTTTCAAAGCTTTTCTGATGCGTACCGCTCCCTCCTGTGCTCTTCTAACTGCCCTGGTGTCTGGCTGCGCATAACCAGCAGCCAGGCGATTTGCCTCAATTTCCCACCCCGCCATAAATGTCTCCCCCTTACTCTCACAGATATTGTGGAGCATACAGCAAGCAGTAATAACAGTGGGAATATTGGTTTTGCTGAGGTCTAAGCGAGTCAGTAAACTGCGCCAGCGCGCCTTTAAACGTCCAAATGCACATTCTACCACCATTCTGCACTTGCTCAGCCTGTAGTTGAACAGCTGCCTGTGTACAGCTTCATGAGCCATGGCATTAAGGGGTAGGCTGGATCCCCAAGGATACATATAGGCATTTCAACATCCCCAACAGTTATTTTCTGGTCTGGGAATAAAGTCCCTTCCTGCAGCTTTTGAAACAGACCAGAGTTCCTGAAGATGCGAGCATCATGTACCTTTCCCGGCCATCCCACGTTGATGTTGGTGAAACGTCCCTTGTGATCCACCAAAGCTTGCAGCACTATTGAAAAGTACCCCTTGCGGTTTATGTACTCGCCGGCTTGGTGCTCCGGTGCCAAGATAGGGATATGGGTTCCGTCTATGGCCCCACCACAGTTAGGGAATCCCATTGCAGCAAAGCCATCCACTATGACCTGCACATTTCCCAGGGTCACTACCCTTGATATCAGCAGATCTTTGATTGCGTGGGCTACTTGCATCACAGCAGCCCCCACAGTAGATTTGCCCACTCCAAATTGATTCCCAACTGACCGGTAGCTGTCTGGCGTTGCAAGCTTCCACAGGGCTATCGCCACTCGCTTCTCAACTGTGAGGGCTGCTCTCATCTTGGTATTCATGTGTTTCAGGGCAGGGGAAAGTAAGTCACAAAGTTCCATGAAAGTGCCCTTATGCATGCGAAAGTTTCACAGCCACTGGGAATCGTCCCAGACCTGCAACACTATGCGGTCCCACCAGTCTGTGCTTGTTTCCCGAGCCCAGAATCGGCGTTCCACAGCATGAACCTGCCCCATTAGCACCATGATGCATGCATTGGCAGGGCCCATGCTTTCAGAGAAATCTGTGTCCATGTCCTGATCACTCATGTGACCGCGCTGACGTAGCCTCCTCGCCCGGTATCGCTTTGCCAGGTTCTGGTGCTGCACATACTGCTGGATAACACATACTGCTGGATAATGCGTGTGGTGTTTAATGTGCTCCTAATTGCCAAAGTGAGCTGAGCGGCCTCCATGCTTGCCTTGGTATGGCGTCTGCACAGAAAAAAGGCGCGGAACGATTGTCTGCCGTTGCTCTGATGGAGGGAGGGGCGACTGATGACATGGCTCACAGGGTTGGCTTCAGGGAGCTAAAATCAACAAAGGGGGTGGCTTTACATCAAGGAGTATTTCAGGCAGGACTTCACGGAGGGTTCCAATAAGAAATGGTGCACCTAAGTTATTGTTCTTATTGGAACAAGGAGGTTAGTCTGGCCTCTGATTGATACATGGCTAGATTTATCTCGCTGCACCTTCCCTATGAGTGACTGCAGTGTGACCTAGAGGAATGAGTCCCCTAGACGGGGGAGGAGGCAAATGAGTACAAAACAAATCTGGTCTATATCTTGTTTTGATCCACTCCATCCATCTTTTACATCTTTGGCTGGCAGCAGACGGTGCAGAAGGACTGCATGCCATCCACATCTCATGGCTGCTCGGCAGAAGATGGTGCAATAGGACTGCTAGCAATCCGTATCGCCTGCCTGCTCACCATAAGACGGTTCAATAGGACTGACTGCAGGACTAAAGAGAATGACCTGGTCAAGTCACTCCAAATTTAGTCCCTACGCCCATGTCTGCCCAGGCGCTCGTGGCCGACGTGGCCAGGAGCACCTCGGACACGACGATGACGGCTACCAGTCGTATTGCACCGTCTGCTGCCAGAAGGCAATGGGTTGCTGCTACTGTGTAGCAATGCAGTACCATGTCTGCCAGCACCCAGGAGACATACGGTGACGGTTACCTGAGCAGGCTCCATGCTTGCCGTGGTATGGCGTCTGCACAGGTAACTCAGGAAAAAAGGTGCGATTGTCTGCCCTTGCTTTCACGGAGGGAGGGAGGGAACGGGGGCCTGACGATATGTACCCAGAACCACCCGCGACAATGTTTTAGCCCCATCAGGCATTGGGATCTCAACCCAGAATTCCAATGGGCAGCGGAGACTGCGGGAACTGTGGGATAGCTACCTACAGTGCAACGCTCCGGAAGTCGACTCTAGCCTCGGTACTGTGGAAGCACTCCGCCGAGTTAATGCACTTAGAGCATTTTCTGTGGGGACACACACACTCGAATATATAAAACCGATTTCTAAAAAACCGACTTCTATAAATTCGACCTTATTCCATAGTGTAGACATACCCTCAGACACAAGTAACCTTTTCTGGTGTTAACTGGATAAGCACCAATTTAATTTGTTTTGCATCGGGGGTGTTTTATTTGTGTTTTTTGGTTAAAACCTAAATTAAGAAGCCCTATTTATGATTAACAAATAGAGACAGATAGATTATCATTAAAAGGACAGAATTGAGCATCTGGCTTTCATTTCCAGTTATGCCCTTCATTGAGTTCTGATCCTGACTTCAGTAGTTTTACCTGAATAAGGAACACAAGGTCACTTTGATCAGACCCCTCTTTTGAGACATTAGGAAAGTCATTTAACAACTCTGTGCCTCAGTATCCCTATCACTAAAATGAAAATAATAATTCTCATTGACCTCGCATGGCTGATATGAGTCTTGATTAATGATTGTTCATAAAGTGCTTTAAGATCCTCAGTAAAAAGACCTGAGGAGTGCAAAGTATTCTTCTTCCTCCTATTCCATCTAGACTGCAAACACTGTTTACATTTTTCATTGATGACTGAGATTACCATATCTAATGGTTCCTTTAAAACAACAGATTTAATTGTCTCCTTAGGCCCTTGGCCTACAAACCACAAATTCTCCAATCTTGTGTTTTACACGGATGTAATTTTCTATCACTATAAAAACAAACAAAAAGCCTATGCTTACTGTACCACCCACCCCAGTGCCTTACTCTACAGATTCCTTCCTTCCTTATTTCCTCCCTCTCGGTCTCTATCCCATTGCTTTTTCCTGTTTTGTCAAAGTAAATCCAGATTCTAAGATCTTTGGCCAAGAACCTCGGAGGTATTTAGGTTCCTAACTTCTACTGAAATCAATGGGATTATAAAATGGCCAATAATTGTACAACATATCTATTATCAAACACTATATCACAGTCGTTCAGTTACCATCTTTTTCTAGAATAAGGGATTTAAAACCAGGTGTCAAAAGGTTTTAGATGAGAATTTATGTTTTTCAGCAAAAAAACCCCCCAAACTACAATTTCTATTAATCTTTAGTTGTCTGAATTAATTGCAACAAACTCAAAATGCATCTAGTTAATGGGAGTCCTCTAAATTAAGTATTTTTTCCTAGAAACATCTGTTGAAATTAGATTGAAATGTTTAGGTCAATTTATCTGAGTGAGGAGCTAATTTTATTCTGACTCATCACAAGCATTATTTTATAGTATAAAAACTCTCTAGGCCTGGATTCAGCATTATTTTCTCCCTAAATCCAACATAAAAAAACTTTCCATTTTGTCTCCATTTTAGGGGAATTTCTCCAGAAATTACTTGGAAGCCACTAAAGAAAAGCAAAGTCCCAAACCCTCAATATATAGTGGGAGCATTATATGCCAGGGATTGAAACTTTGTTTTACTATTCACCTTATTTTTCTCAGAAATATTGAATTATAAATCAAATACTCAAAATCCATGAAAAATCTAATACAAAACGGTATACTAATGTATACTTGTAGAACTAACTGTCCTAGAGGCAGGGTGGGTGAGGTAAGTCAACTTGTGTTGATGAAAGGATAAGCCAGTTTAAGCAGTACATGAAAGAAACAGAAGTCACTAGTGCCAGAGGGGCACTCCTAGGAACCATGTTCTGATTGTTCAAATATAATGAGGGAAGGAGATTGCGGTTTTTGGTCGACTTTGCCACAGGCTTGTGTGATCTCATCTTAGGCAAGTTGCAGCTTCTCCTTCCCCATTTATAAAATGGGCTGTTACTCCAAAGGTGAGCAGGGCAGGAGGTTCACTTCATGAGTTTATATAGGAAGCACTTTGGGATCTCTGGCTAGCAGGTGCAACAGAGCCGCAAATTACATTATCTTGCATGTTTCTTCTTCGGTTTGGGTTATTTGATTTACCCTGCGCCGCTTGGCTGGCCTTGCCCCGGCCGAGGGAGAGGTTGCCTGGGTAACGTTTCCCTTTTCAAACACGGCCAGGCGAGCAGAGGCCCTTGACCACAGAAACACCGGGTCACTAAGGAGCCACGATGACCTGCCCCGGCGCCTTCTCGCCATTTGTCCCAGGGGCCGGAGCAAACCAAGCCGAGGCGCTGAACCCCGACCCCGGGACTCCTGGCGCTGGGGCGGCCCAGGGACGGGGGTATGGCCACGCTATCAGGCCCTAGGGAGATACGCCGCTACGGGGATACCTGCGGGGCTGTATCGGGACAGTGACATTGGCGTCATTTCCCACAGGCTCCGCCGCCCCAGACCCCACAGCACACCCGGGCTGGGGCCGCCCCGCCCCGTTGCCAGGGGCCGCTCCGGCGAGCCCCCGAGCGCGGTCACAGCGCCCCCTCAGGCCGCGCCCGGCGCGCCGCCCTCCAGCCGAGACGGCGGCTGCGCAGGCGCCGGCGGCAGTTTGGGAAGCGCCGGAAACTTCGTGCTAAAGTTCCGAGCAGCGCCTGGCTCTGCCGCCCGAGCCGAGCCGAGCCGCTCCCCGCGCGCCATGTCGGGCTCCTCCAGCGTGGCGGCCATGAAGAAGGTGGTGCAGCAGCTGCGCCTGGAGGCCAGCGTGAGCCGCGTGAAGGTGGGAAAGGCCGCGGGGCACCCGGCCGGGCCGCCAGTGCCGCGCCCAGGCCCCGCGCCGGAGGGGCAGAGCTGCCGCCCGCCCCGCCCACCGGTCCCCTCCTCCCCTGGGGCGGCCCGCAGCTCCCGCTACTCTGGGCTAACGGCTGGTCGAGGGCCCCTGTGCCCAGCTGTCCGCGCGGGCCCCGAGCCCCGAGCGGGCCCGCCGCGCAGGGGCGGGGCTCCGGGCCGTTCTTGTACGTGCGGACAGACGCGCCCCACGCGCAGGGCTCTCGTACCGCGCTGCTGCGCCGGGCAACTGGGTGGGGTCCCAGCGGCCGCAGGCTCAGCGCGCCGCAGCCGCTCGCTTCCTGGTCCCGGGGTGTGCTGCGCTGCAGGGCGGGGCTGCCCCAGCTGGGCACCTTCCCCTCCGGGCCCGTCACTTAAGGTGCCCTGCTGTGCGGAGTCTCCCCGCCCTGCCACCTCTCTGCACAGGGCTCGCTCAGCCTGGGCCTGGGATAGTCGATTAGCTTTGGTCAAGGTCCAAACTGCAGAGAAAATAATTAAAAGTCCAGGTCCGTTCCCACTGATCTGCGTTTGGCCCCCGGTCCACCTGTTGACTACCCCGGCTTCGGCTGTTGCAGGCCTCTACCCCGTTTTGATTATTCAGATATAAAATGGAAACATCCCTGGAGCCCTCGCATACGTGGAGTGAGCATCGCCTGTGGACTTGGTGGCTAGGCTAGGCCTTGTGTCAAATTGGCAAGATACAGTTTGCAGGTCTCCTTTCAAAATGAGTAACTGGGGAGAAAGCACCTGCTATGTTTTCATTTTACTGTTATGTTTTAATGTACCTACAACCTTTTGTAAAAAAATAATGCTCTTCATGTCTTGTCTCATCCCAAGAATGTTTTCTTGATGGAGAGGAATGGGAGAATGAAGTTAGTTTATCTGAGACAGCCACAATTGGCCTTGTTTTTCCTCCACAATGAGGGCTATTCTTATGTTTTGGGGAAAGCTTAAAAAATGTGTAAAGCAACCTTCAGGCTAAGTTAGAGAGAATTGGTTTTTTTAAAATTTATTTGGTGATGGACTTGCAGACATGTTAGTTAAGCATGACAGCATCAAGGATGATTTAAAACAGTGAGACTCAACCTTTCCAGACTACTGTACCCCTTTCTTGAGTCTGATTTGTCTTACAAACCCCCAAGTTTTACCTCACTTAAAATCTACTTGCTTACAAAATCAGACATAAAAATACAAAAGTGTCACAGTACACTAGTACTGAAAATGTGCACACTTTCATTTTTACCTAGAATTATAAAATAAATCAATTGGAATATAAATATACTTATTTCTGTGTACAGCATATGGAGCAGTATAAATAAGTCGTATGAAATTTTAGTTTGTACTGATTTCACTAGTGCTTTTTCTGTAGCCTGTTGTAAAACTAGACACATACCTAGATAAGTTTATGTAACCCCAGAATGCATATCCCTGGTTGAAAACCACTTATTTAAAATTCTTCACCTGAATGGCAGAAGGCTTTTCCCTCACATTTTGGTGCAGATAAAATACAGTTTAAATGACCAGCTACTGGAAGGTTTGGTTAGAGTAAATTAGGCTTTGTTTTCAGCCACTCCTCCCACTTAATTCAAAGGCTTAAACTCTTTTGGGGAGGGACTGTGATGAGTTTGCACTGTGACCTCCACAGTGTCACCCCACTCTGAGTCATCAGCCTGCAACTGTAATACAGATAGATACCACTTCTAGGATCATCACTGTGCTTAGTTTGGAACTGAATTTAAAATACGGTGGGTGGATTTTTCACATTCTTGAGGGCATATATAGATTCTTTTATCAATATATTTATACAAAAATGGTATACTAACATGGCTCTTGTTATTCTTAAGAAGGCTTGTCTTCAGTGTTAGCGTAAGTTATCGAGTTCACACTTATTCAAGTGAGAGGAGTTGAGAACACTGAAAAACATTAGAGCAGCACAATAGGATTGGATTAGCAGCATGGAGTAGTTGAGTCCCCACTGCTTTACTAGTCCTAGCACAGGGGTGGGCAAGCTTTCTGGCCTGAGCGCCACATGGGGGTTCCAAAACTGTATGGAGGGCTGGGTAGGGAAGGCTGTGCCTCCCCAAACAGCCTGGCCTCTGCCCCCTCCCACTTCCCATCCCCTGACTGCCCTTCTCAGAGCCACCCAACCCCCTCTATTCCTTGTCCCCTGACTGCCCCCTCCCGGAACCCCACCCCCTAGCCAACCACTCCCTGTCCCAACTGCCCCCCAGGACCCTCTGTCCCCTTACCATGCTGCTCAGAGTGCCAGGACTGGCAGCTATGCTGCCCAGCAGGAGCTTGCTGCCCCACTGCCCAGAGCACTGGTGGCACGGCAAACTGAGGCTGCAGGGGAGGGAGGGGGGCCAGGGGCTAGCCTCCCCGGCCAGGAGCTAAAGGGCCGGGCAGGACGGTCCCACAGGCCAGATGTGGCCCACAGGCCGTAGTTTCCAACCTCTGTCCTAGCAACACTTGAGCTTCAACCTATACACTGCCAAACCAGCCACCTCAAGTTAAAAGCACCACTTATCTGAACCTAGTTGTTTGTGCACAGGAGCTGGGATAGAGTCAACACTTGTTATACCTTGAGCTAACCCTGTAGTGAAGACAAGCCCTTAGAAAAAGTATAAAGTAAAACAGTCTTGGGACTTGCATCAGGTGGCAGACACTGGTGTATGATTGCATGTCTTGTAAAAATTAGCCATAGTGCATTCAATGCTACTTCAGCTTGAGGGACCTGTATGTATAGTAGCCAAGAGCTGACTTTCAAAGATGTGCTGAACTGTGCACCCAGTATCTGAAGACAAGACCAACTCCCTTAAAATAGAATATTACTGAATGCTGTAGTTTTTCTGACTGAACAAAAACTAAAATGCAAGTGTTTTGTGTGTAATAAAATCTAGCTGTACTGAATGCAGCACCCTCTATACGTTACAGAATGTTACATACAAGATAAAGTATTTGCTGTGAATCCTAATTTAAAATTTATTTTATGACTAGGTTTCTCAAGCCGCAGCAGACTTGAAGCAGTTCTGTCTGCAGAATGCACAACATGATCCCCTACTGACAGGAGTGTCTTCAAGTACAAATCCATTCAGACCCCAGAAAGTCTGTTCATTTTTGTAATTTGGTGAACTATCTTGGTCTCTTTCAGTGGTAAGTTTTTTAAACGAACAATGATACAAGTTGTTCCTGTTTGTCCTGATAATATAAGCTGCCATCAGGTCATTCATTTTAAATGTATATAACATTCGTTGTGGAGTATATTTTTAAAAAGTTCTGACTTTTCAATAAACTTTTCCACTAAAATAGACTGCTCATTTCCTCACCAAAGAAAAGAATTTAATGCTAGTGAACAATATCCTGTTTGCCAGTCCTAAAGTCTTTTGTCCATGGAGCAGGTAGAACATGGATTCTGGCAGTGTAAGATTTTGCTCTACACTAAGCTTTTCCTGAGAACCACACCCAGGAATTAAGATGCAGTGGTAATCAAGTTCTTTTAGTACTCCACTCAAAAAACCCCTTACTTGTAATAAGAATTTAAATGCTATTTCTCAAGTCCCAGCCCCTACCATCACAACTTGGGGGGCAGGGGGGGAATTGAAACATCTGTTTCTGCTGACATCACATGCAGAAGTCCTTTGGACAACAGTTTAGACATACTACCTCTAAAAGAGAGGGTTTTTCCCCCCTGTAACCTCTCCAAACAGCAAACTTTATGGGGGCAGTCCTACTCTGTTTTGAGGATGAGCCAGAAAGTTAGGAACACCTGGTAGTGGTGGGGCAGCAAAGTGATTGTCCTTGGTCTACAGCATTAGTGGAGGCAGTAGCTACCACCTCTCACCCAATAGTCTGTCTCTCTTCATGTGGAGGTGGTATTTAGAGGAGAATGTTTGCAACTATTGTTGCCGTAGAACAATTTATTTTCTCTGGTCAACCAGTTCAGACCACTCAATTTAACAGATCCAGCTCCCAGGACAACAAGCCCCCTATTTACTTGTACAAGTTGGATTCTGCCTCTAGTCCCTGCTGTATAACATCCTACCTGGGAGAATTTACAGTATATAAACTTCTGAAAGTGATGGCAATGAAAGCCACCCTTTGTCCCATGAGCTACCTGTGAAGGTGAACTAATTTATACCTACTTGTGCATCCGATGAAGTGAGCTAGAGCTCACGAAAGTTTATGCTCAAATAAACTGGTTAGTCTAAGGTGCCACAAGTACTCCTTTTCTTTTTACTTGTCTATAGTGTCAGATTTACGTGGGAGTACCTTCATCAAGCATGCATACAGATTTTCATTATTTTTTTCTAACCACTTCCTTTTTTTTTTTTTTTTTGTCTTTCAGATCTTTTAACACCTTTTCACAGCTGCTCTGTGTGGAGAGAATGTGACTCAAGGAGTGGCTTGGTTTGAAGTCTGTACAAAAGCTTAGCCTTAACAATGTGCCAAGTTAACTCTGTAAATCGCTACTGTTATCAAACCTCTTACCATCTACCTCTCCAAATGAACTGTGTGCTAGTTGCAATAACTTCTACTTCATGAGGGAATCAGTTTTACATACCAAGCAAAAAATAAAAATGTTTTGACTTAATCTGTTTTTGGAATGACTGTGCAGCTGTTTTGTTACCGTGACTCCGATACTTCTCAAAAGTTATTTGAGTTATATATTTACTAAAGCATACTCTGATCGGAGACTTCAAATATTGTGGGTATTCCACATCAATAGCCTGTAACAATTCCAACTGAAGCCAAAAGCACAGATTTCTTCAGAAGTACTCATCCGTGCCCATACAAAGTCGGTGCTCACATGCTGAAGCCAGTGAAGGTTTTTGTTTTACTCGTTACTTGCAGTAGAGAAGAACCATTGCTCTTTTCTACTCAAGATACATAAAGTATCTTCATAATTTTTATGTTACTTGTTCTTAAAAGCAACATAAGACTGATTCGTTACAAAAGTCCCTCTTGGAAGCTGTACAACCCAATTCCTCACACCCATTTAGCTGATTTAAAGCGTTTGTCTACAAAATGGACTTTGATTACCAATTTGTTAAACCACTAGCCAGCTATTCGCTTTTTAGCACCCAGATTAGGGCTATATTTGCACCCGGAGGCAAATTACTCAAATGGAAGAAGCTGCCTTTCAGACAGTGTGTGCATTTAATGAAGTTCAGATACAGCTATATATACACACACACTTGCTCCATTTTTGGAAACTTGTTAAATACTTAGTGTATTTAACTCTGTGCTGTCTTAGTAAGAGACTATACGTATCTTTGGTCAGATATCTTTTCCTTTAGACTCCACCTCTCACAATAAAGCTTTTCTTCAAGTACAGCTAATCTGGTTATGAAATACAGTTCTTGAAACAGTAGAAGTAGAGCTGTGACAGCACAATTTACAGAAACAGCAACATTCATGTCTAACCTATTTTAACTGACAGTAGAGTCTGTGTCTACTTACCTTTGAGCACAACCAACCATGTTACTCCCAAACAGCTTTGTTACTAAGGCATTGGGGTAGTCATGATACAGTCTCAGTAATTACTACCGTGCAACCTACTGGCAGCTACTACTCACATTCTAGGAAACTCTGCCAGTTTTGAATCAAAGGATGTGTCTACTCAGCATTCTATAGCATGCTTCCCAATGCAGGCTGACCAACATGCATTAGCTCTGCTCATACTAGAGTGCTAAAAATAGAAGCGTGGCTGGGGGTGGCATGAGCCCCAGCTCAGGCCAGTCATCTAAGTAAGTTCCTAGGGGATCAGGCAGGTTTGCACTCAGGTGGCTAGCCCATGCCACCCCCACAGCCACACTGCTGTGCTCAAGCAGAGTTAGTACGTGTTTGTCTACCAGCACTGGGATTGTGCTTCCCAGCTGCTGCACAGACATACCCTTAGAGGCAGTAGCACTGCTTTAGGAGTCAGCATTGAGGCCTAGTGGGAAGGTTGAGGACGACACCAATTCTGTTTCAAAATATCTGTTGTAGAAAGTTTGAAGATGTTTGTAGTCTGCTTGCCTGTGCAGATAACATTGCTCAGTGATGAGCAACATTGTTTAACAACAATGAATTTGAGATGACAGGACCAAAGCCAGACTCAATTTAGTTATAGAAGAATTCAAGAAAGTTCTGCACTCCTATTAATTAGGTAGAACTAGATGATCATTTCCATTATAAGTGGAATTTTCTTCTACTTGTGTCCATTTCACGGTGCTGAAATTTAAAGAAAAGATATTCACTGTAAAATTTGCTGTTAAATGTAACAGTAGCAGACACTAAAGAAATGGGCAAATACATATTTTAAAACAAAACTATAGCAGGGGGAGGAAGGTGGTATGTATCTTCCCAGTGGCACTGCAGCTGCAATGTACTTTAACTAGTTTTTGAATTCAGCCTGCCAGGATTAGCAGTGGGGAAGATGAAGATCAGAGAGTACATATTCCATTTTTAGGTGTGGCATTATCAAAATCACACAGATGGCTCATAAATGGAGATGTGCTGACACACTCACCATAAAGGTGATTATGGTTCTTTCATGTCTGTTTAAGAAGAGGACTACATCTACCACTTACTCCGACAGATCAAAGCGTACCGGAGTTTTTCCCTCTTGTAGCTTTGCAATGCTGCCTAATATGTCTAAACTTGGAAGCTAAGCGCTACAACTCCATGGCCAAAAATGACTAGTGAAGTTGTTCAATACTACCTATTGATTCTATCACTCCCATTTTATTTAAAATTATGTGAAAAGTCAGTTTGACCTGAGATATTTATGCACACAATCAATCCTCACTTATTTGCACATTATGATTATTTCATTAGGGTGTAAACAGAAATAACTCTAATCAACTTTACCAGCAAGACAGTAGCAAGTCCACATTAATAAAGTCTCAGTAAGACTTTTTACAAGTTCTGTCACAGAACAGTTGTATACTACTAATTATGCTAAAGTTCAACTACACTTTACAAATAACTGATTGAGGTATATTAGTACTTGTTATCCTTGCTTTTTTTTATTGATCACTTATTTTCCAATATGCAAGTTAGAAAGGTTCTGCTATATTTCTTTAGAAACTCTAAATGAAGTTTCAGTTAGCCACGTCCATACTTTAAATGCCATTTACTACTTTTCTTTTAGGCTGACGTTTGTGGTCACATTTCAGAATGCCAAAATTTTAAGTGCCCATCCCGATATCATTACTGAAAGGCATACCTTGTGAATCCATTCATACTCTCCAAATTTGGAATCAAAGGTTCCTTTTTGAAGAGACCTCAGTTTTAAGGTAAATCGTGGCCCAAGCTCTTGAATTCCCACTTTCTTTTCACTCCTGAAGATGTACCTTCAAAGCCAAAGGGGAACACATTAGGGTGGGATGTTACAGGAATGCAGTTTTTCTTAGCCACTAGCAAAATGTGAGAAAAGATTACCTGTGAAATCTAAAAAAGATATAGTCTCGCTGATTGTGAAAGGTAGCTACTTGTCTTCCAATGAACTGAGGATCATGTGGGAAGAGAGAGGCAAACATGCGACCAATGGAATGGCCCAGTCGTGTTGTAAAGTTATTCAGGATTACTTCAGGTTGATGTTCTGTGGGCGCCTTTCCTTTTCGCTGGAATGAAAGTAACAAGGTAGGGAGGATAACAAGTTAAATACAAAAAAATTTCCAAAGATATATATATTCAAAGACAGAAATTTGAACAAATATAAAAAAAGAGGGGAAGAAGGTTAAGGCCAAAAGATGATGTAACTCCCCATGTTAAATGCTATAAAGAACACATATATAGTGCAGCATCATTTGGCAACATTTAAAGGACCTCAAAATTCTACGAATTCATTGATTAAAAAAAACAAATTTCTTGAATAAATATGAAGAGAATGATAGTTATTCCTTCTATATTTTCCCCTCACAAAAAAAAAAAAAAAAAAAAAAAAAATCAGTTCAGCCATCACAAAAACCTTGAAAATCTCTGCGGACATTCAAGTCTCGTTGCTACCAAAGCTACTCTTTCATCCATGCATCCAGGCCAACCTTTAATGACGCCAGATTGACTAAAGGTCATTTCAGTTCCTTCATTGTTAAAGTGCATTAAAAAAAGAGCAGAGAGCTTTTAGACTACTTGGGGCTAAACAAGAGTTCAGTATTTCCAGTACACCATCAGGATTCCTATACATTCGTGATGGCACTGTATAAAAAACAAAGTAAGAGAATATATACACAAAGTGGAGAACTGAGACTTTGGGAGTTGGTACACAACTGATTTTATATAATGCTATTGCAATGAGTGCAAAAATGTATCAGAGATAAAAACAAAGTGATCAATCCACTGCAGGAATTATTGGGTGAAAGTCTATTGCCCCTGTTGTGTAAGAAGTCAAACTAGAGAATAGAGGTCCTGGTCCTCCTCGCCTCAAAAACAGTAGAACATCACCATCTTTATGAAATCAGCTGCACATCATGCAAGTCTGAACAGTTTCCTCAGCAGACAAAAGTTAAGAAAATGTGAAAGGAAAAACTTATACCACTAAGTCATTTGGATCATGCATTTATTAGTTTTTTGCTGTTATTGAGGGAATAATAAACCTGACCTTTATTTCTTTACGCAGACGAACGCTGCTCATTCTAAAATGAGCAGTTGGACCATTAGGCAAATGACTTAAAACAAGCCCATCTGTTTCAGAGAGTTAAGAAAAGCTGGCATAGATAAGAAGTTCAGAATGCAATTTAAACAGAATACAACAGAAGTGATTTATATAGAAACCTGCGTTGAGTTCCACAGAAACATTACATTAGAGCTCTTCTAATTTATACAACCTATATTTCATATATAAGACAGTTATACCTACCCTCTTCTCAGCAATAGTGGAGCTTGGAATGCTGCAACAAGGTCTCATATTACTAAAATTTCCATACTTACACAAAGACACTATAGAAAATGTATTAGCATATTAGGAAGTATCATTAAAACTTTACTTGTCAAATAGTTAACCAGAACACATTATTTATTTTCTATTTTCCTATAGATCACTATAAACATAACAATGAAAGTTTATGTATATTAACAAAATCCAACAGCTGATTAAACTGCTTAAATTTAGGGCAATAAGAATGTTTATTCATGCACTAAGTTGTCTCAAAAAAAATAGAGTGATTCACTTGTTGATAAGAATTCCAAGCCATACATAGAATGCTGGTATATTGGATACATTCATCATTTCTTTACCTAACCACCAAGAATATCCCTCCATTTAAAGTGCTAAATTGATCCCCTTTATGATCAGACATAAAAACAATACATACAAGGATGTGGCCAAATCGAATACCGATATGGAACCATATTATGGCACCTGCGCTGTGGGCCTCAGAATTGACCTGAGGCATGCAGATATCTGAGTAGCATGTTATTGTTCTTAAAACCTTATAAATACAAAATTACAAGTTACAGTTTGAGACAGACCCAAAAAATGGCCTTTGGTTTCATATTTGGCCTGTAGAAAAGTAGAAATACTGGTTCTTAACTTCTAAAGACAGTGAAAAATTGCACTACATCAACTTGAAATTGCACAGTGAAGACAAAAGCATAAAGGATTTGGGAGAGAACTTGGAGACTTATATAGCCCAATTATTTTCTTAACTTTGTCTAGAATTAGTGTACTAATATCTTCATCATATAATAGAGATAACTCTATGAAGAAACTCCCTCTTGTATATGAAGGATACTTGGTATTTTGCGATCTTCATTAATAACAATCAGATCTGTGAAGTCTCTTGAGATGCACTGTGGGATAATTCTTTTCAGAGCCAGTCCTCTTCGATAGTAAACATGTGAGTTAGGTATGATAGTAGACAGCTGTTCACAGAATCTCACTGTTCTCTGCACAATAGAAAGCCTTGATTGCAATATCTCAATTGTTGGGTATATTGTAAGGCTCATAAAAAGGGTTACATTTCATACAACTGCCTCCTTCTTTTAGTGTATCTAGCTACCTCTTCATCAAATACAGCAGAAGCTCTGTTATCTGGCACTTTATCAACCAGAAAACTCTATTAACCGGCATTTCTGATATTTCCTAATACAAATCTTCAATCTAGTAACCGGGACTAGTATACTGCCCAGTAGGTTATGCAATTGCACATTCTGCACTCTACTTTTATGCAAAAGAGGCAGAAGACAAGTAAGCAAGCTGATACCAGGAATTTATTCAAAAAAGCAGCTTCCAAGGTTTGTCATAGGGTCATTACAGATTCAGCCCAATCTCCTATACCTTCTACATCTACAATGATAATTGATGTTGATAATGATGACTCTGAGGCACTGCAAGATCCTGAAGTGTCTTCAGAATCAAAGATTAAATTATATTCAGTATAGTTTTAGTGTTAAGTGTATTTTTTGTGATCTGGGTGCACGTCATGTGCTTCCCACAGTGATACGTGGTGTCATAAGATAACCTACTGTATAGAAACCTTCACCTGTATAGAAACCTTTACCTGTATACACCTAAGTGCTTCAAGAAACCAACCACCCTGCAGTGCAGTACTACTACTGGATTAGTGAGTACTATTTTATAGTTTATTCGTTTTATTGTATTCTAATGCTTTGAAAATTGGTATTCCATTGGTAAGTATAACTCTTAGTTAACTATAATTTTTGACTAACCGGCATCCCCCATTCCCCCAACATATCGGATAACAAAGCTTTTACCGTACTGTGTTTTTCTTAAACATTTCTTCCATGAACTCTACCAACATTAACACAAAGCAAAGTGCTGTACATTGAAAACACCACACCAGTCACTAGAGAAAAAAAGTGTCTGATATTCTGCTGCATTACAGGTCTGAACTGTATTGTCCATCTTCTACTTAGAAAGTAAACTCCTTGGGGCAAGGACAGTAGCTTCCCTCCATTTTGGAGAGCACTCTGTGTTGACACTCAAAAAATGCAGAAAACACTATTTTTGTAGAGATTCCATTATTCCTTGAACACAGTAAAGTGGAAAAATTCTAATATTAAGTAATAGCACTCATGGTTTTAATACAATAACAGAACATTAAAGGTACACAATCGGCTTGCAAATAAATCACTTAAAAAAAAAAAAGAGTTAAAAGTAGTTTCAGGTACGACACCTGCCCAAGTCCCCGGACAATTTGAGGTTTTACAGATCACATTTTCTTAATTTTAAAGAGTGTTTTTCATTCTTCTATGCTCTGTGCGAAAACCACCAATAGCCCCAATCCTGCAATAAAAAACTGCGTTGGCACAAGGCTCTACCCATGAAGAGTTCATTGCAGGATTGAGATCAAAGGGAAGGAACAGACTATAAACAAAGTAAACCAACTGAAGAAAAACAATTCAGATAGAGACGCAATTTTCAATTTGGAGGTGTTCTTTTAAGACTGCGCAAATGCAGAGGGCTTGTGAAAGGCATTACATTTAAAGATCTACAGAATGAAGTCTCCTATTCATCAAATGAAGAGACAAAGCTTAAGACAGTGGCAGTAAACATTTCCTGATGCTGCACTGCCAATGTACATCTATCCTGACACAGAGGAACCGCAGAGTTGAGAATTAAGACGTTTCCCTGCCCATTAAGTCCTCTGTCTCTCTGTTGAGATTACCAACAAAGGGATCATTGTTTAAGTCACTTCTGGACTCCAGTAACACCATCTAGCATGAAATGAAAACCTCTATTCCATAATCAGCTGCCTAAGTCTTTCAGACCTCCCCATTAAGTGATTCACAAAAATTTAAAGATTACACTTAAATTTTATAAATGTATTTTACCCCACGAGGTCTATCTGAAGTTGTGATAAGAATCTTGGGAACTGTCTGTCTATTGAAGTATGGTGCAAACTCATCAGTAGATTCATCAAAAGCAACCTGGGAACCAAAAAAGATGGCGAATTAAAAAACGTACAGGAAAAACGCACCGTTTTTGGGTTTCAGAGTAGCAGCCCTGTTACACAGTTTTACACAGTTCACTTAAATTCTGGTACCACTGAAGTCAACAGCAAAATTCTATACGGGTCCAAGTTCTGGGCTATACTGTATTGTTTAGTCAATCTGTCCCATTTTGTATCTGTGTTTTTAACAATACAACGGGAGAGAAGATCACAGACAAGGCTTGCTAAGAAATTATTGCTAAGAAAATTATCTTAAATGAAATGATAAAGGGATGACAACATCTGCAATATTATCAATTCATAAATGTCCTAACATAAGAGTGGAAAATATATATTCATACTTTATAATCAGTCCCTTTTAGTTAAACCATGATTTCCTCCAAAACGTGCTTTACCACATATGTAGGGATTATACATTTACCTCTTCATCATTAGGATCTACAGTTGTTTCGTCATAAACTCTCTGATTTTCAATTGTCTTCGGTACAGGCTTTGGTGGTGCCTTTAATATAAAGTAGTTTATTAAGAATACAATAAATTACAGCAATAATCCCTTTAAAAAAATAAAATGTAAGGCATTATTTGTACTTTGTGGTACTGAGGGCTTGTCTACATGGTGCTGGCAAAGCAGACTACAGCAGGGGTGGGCAAACTTTTTGGCTCGAGGGCCACATCGGGGTGGGGAAATTGCATGCAGGGTCATGAATGTAGGGGCTGGGGCAGGGGGTTGGGGTGTGGGAGGGAGTGTGGGATGTGGGAGTGGGTGCGGTGTGCAGGAAGGGGCTCAGGGCAGGGGGCTGGGGCGCAGGAGGGGTGCAGGGTGTACAAGCGGGCTCAGGGCAGAGGATTGGAGTGCAGGAGGGGGTGCAGAGTGGGCTCAGGCCAGGGAGTTGGGGTGCAGGAGGGTGCGGCAGGGGGCTCAGGGCAGGGGATTGCGGTGCAGGAGGGGTTCAGGGTGTGGGCTCTGACCCGGAGCCGCTTACCTGGGGCAGCTCCGGGGTGGCAGCGGCGCAAAGGCAGGCTCCCTGCCTGCCCTGGCCCCGCACCATGCCATTCCCGGAAGCGGCCAGCACCATGGCCCAGTGGCCCCCGGGGGCGCTGCAGAGGAAGGACAGGGACCTCCACGCGCTGCCCTCCCCTGCAGGTACCTCCCCCAAAGCGCCCATTGGCCACGGTTCCCCATTCCTGGCCAATGGGAGCTGCGGGGGGCGGGGCCTGCAGGTGAGGGCAGCGCAAGAAGCCCTCTGTGCCCTCTCCCCTAGGGGCCGCGGTGCCGGCTGCTTCCAGCAGCGGCGCGGGGGCTGCGATCCCACAGGCCAGATCCAAAGCCTGATGGGCTGGATCCGGCCTGTGGGCCATAGTTTGCCCACTCCTTGGCTAGAGGGTTGTGATTTGTAAAGTGCTCTAATATGCTGTGCTCTATCTTGTGGAAACCCTGCTGGCATGCTCTAAAGGAACCTAGTTCACATCAACAAAGTTGCTTACAAATCACATCCTTCTGGCACACTTTGCCAAGCTAAGTAGACAAGCTCTGAGTCAAACAATGAGCTCAATTCCACATTCAAGTGAGTGACTCAATTATTCTGTAATGCATTTTATGTCAGTTTTTAGTAATAATTCTTTAAAAGCTGGAAGATACCCTAAGACAGCAGTTCTCAACCAGGAGTCTGAGACCCCCGGGGTGGGGGGGTTGCAAGCAGGTTTCAGTGGACCTGCCAAGGGGGCTGGTGTTAGACTCACTGGGGCCCAAGGCAGAAGCCCAGAGCCCCGCCACTTGTGGCTAAAGCTGAAGCCTGAGCAACTTAGCTTTGCAGGGCCCCCTATGGCATGGAGCCCTGGGCAACTGCCCTGCTTGCTACCCCCCCAACACCGGCCCTGGCTTTTATATGCAGAAAAACAACTGTTGTGGCACAGGTGGGGCATGGAGTTTTTACAGCATGTTGAGGGGGGCTCAGAAAGAAAAAGGCTGAGAACCGTGCCCTAAGACTAACTGTGGACTTTGTCTACACTACAGAGACTATACTGGCATAGATATGTTGCCACAGCTATGCTGGCACAAATCCATAGTACAGACACAGCCTACACCAATGGAAAAGGTTTATCCATTAAGTGACAGTAGCTAAGTCAACAGAAGCATTCTTCTGTTGACGTAACTGCAT
This sequence comes from Chelonia mydas, assembly GCF_015237465.2. Lineage (NCBI taxonomy): Eukaryota > Metazoa > Chordata > Testudines > Cheloniidae > Chelonia > Chelonia mydas. Next base: position 78,010,169 of record NC_057854.1, read on the forward strand.
CAACACTGGGGTTAAGTCGGCATAGTTACATTGCTTACAGATGTGGATTTTTCATACCCCAACCGAGGTAACTAAATCAACCTCAATTTTAAGTGTGGACGAGGCCTTACTTTATTTGTACATCAGTGATACCATCACCTTCATTCTGAAAGGAGATCATTAGTTTAATACTAGAAAGGCAATATATGGAGCAGAACACAACTACAATATTCAACCCACTTAGTTTCCAAGTTCATAGGAAGTGATTGCTCCCCATTATGTTCCCCGTTTCTTTGTTCTGTGTCAGCCTGTTTTTTTTCTTCCCCACCATTCTCTCCAGGCTTCAGCCAGTAGCTGTGAAAGAAAAGCACCAGGTCCCTACTGCAAAATATTTTACCCACAGCATCCGCTGTAAAGTTGACTAAGATCACACAGCGTCAGGCTGTTTCACTCAAAGCAGCATTAGATACAGAGTGCATTAGTGCAGAAATGTATAAGTAATGTGTCCAGCTCCTCATGAACATTGCAACGGTGGAGATTAAAAGACCCCTGGGTTTCAGCAACAAGCAAATACCAAAACGTCGCTGGGTTTCAGCAACAAGCAAAAACCAATTTATTCACTGTTTGTACAAATATGAGTATTTATAGTCAGTTTACCTGGGACTGCTCATCATAGTGCTGTTGAGACACAGTGTTGTATAGTGATTCTGTCAAATGGCTAGAACCTAGCAAAGCCACTGTTTATATATATGTGCATATATAAATACTGCATCTGGTTTTCAGGAAGGCCTTGCTTTTCCCCAATTTTACAGTCCATTTGACTGAAACACCTGAGAAATTATCTGCCCAAAGTCATACCACAATTCAACAGAATATTAAACAACAGTTCTCTTAGATTCAAAACAATATTCACTGTATCTCCCCACCTCTGCCACAACAATAGATGTGAACAGCACTGTGATCACTAATGGTCTGACTACACAATTATAAAGCATCCACTACCCCAGTTTGTTAGAGCATGTTTAGAGAAATAATTCCAGGTTTCAAACTGCAAAAGGTACAATACTAAACTTAAAATTTTATTTTAAAGGGATACGAATATTATACTATGCATAATGCTTTACAGACACAAATAGTAACACACAGGACCCTATGAATAACATTTTTTTTTTACCTTATCTCCAAGGGCTTCTCTCTCCTTTTTCCGTTTTTTCTTATTTGCCAATTTATCCTGAATAAGACAGATATCGGACTGGTTAGCTGGGAACAGTGGGTTAAAGGCAGCTCTGCATATGCCAGTCACTCTGCTGGCCTTCGCACAGGAATCCCCTCTCTACACTGGGTCCATCCGCCGCCCTTTCAGAGAGGAAGGACTTTAACTCCAAAACCATTTGCTGGGAAGTATTTTAACGATGCACCCAGTGACAGAGCCCCCCTTTGAAACAGTGTTTCCTGTGCTGCCCTGCGTGTCTGCAGCGGTCGGGGCTGATACTTAGCGTGTGAGCTCTCCGGGGCAGGGGCTGTCCTGCCGGCGGTTGCTACAGCACCGAGCCCAGCGGGTCCCGGCCCACGTGCTGCAATACAAGCAAGCGCCACACGCCCTCCGGGCGGGCCGAGCGCTGACCCCCGCAGGCAGCCCCAGGCCTCCCACCTTCCTCTGCTGCTGCTTCCAGCGCACGAACATGAAATGGCGCCGCTGCTTGTTCTTGATCTCCGATACGCTGAATCCCGGCGGGAACAGGGCCTGGTCCGGGGCCCGCGCCGCGTCCCCGGGCCCCGCGGCCGAGCCCGCCGCTCCGCTGGCCATGCTGCCCAGGCCAGACATTTTCCTTCCGGGGCCGCCAGTGGACCCTCTAAGTGCGCATGCGCAAACAGGAGGCACGGTCCCCAGCTCAGTAGGGACCAGAAGCCAGTACCGGAGGGCGGGGGGCGGGGGGGGAGGGTATGGTGCTGCAGGACTCCCTTGTTTCTTCTCCGACCAACCAGCAACTGGTTTGTGCGCCTGCGCGATGGGAGTGGGGTGAGACCGCAATAAAAATAGAAACGGTGCGCGCCTGCGTCAGGCGAGGTGGTCTATGGGATGGGGGAGCGCGGAGGGTGCGCGCCCCTCCGCCCTGGGGACGGCACGGGTCGCGCGCACGCTGGCGTCCGTCTCTTCGTCGCTGCGCCTGCCGGTCCCTGTGGGAGGAGGGCTGGCGGGTGCGCAGTGTCCCTGGCTGGCCCCAAGCGCGTGGCCTTTATTGTTTAAATGGAGTGGAAGTGCCTGACTCGCTGGTTTCAAGAAGGCATCTAATGCTTGTAAAGAGCGTGTGTCAGGTCCCCTTTGAAGTGGTGTGAGAGGCAGATGTCATCAGAGATAGGCTGCGCACAGACTGGGGAGCCAGGACAACACATTCTGTACCGTGCAATGGGATCTTGGCTTGTTGCACAACTTCACACTGTTTGAGTTTCCACATCTTAAAATGGAGACAATTTTTACTCGCCTCCCCGCACGGGATGAGGATTAATTATTTACCTTTTATAAGGCACCTTCAAGTTCAAAAGTTCTAACTATAAGCTAAGTATTTAATGCGAAAATCGTAGGGGGAGCTTTAAATGTCAAAGCGTCTAAAACACCAATATAAAGAAGACAGCATGGAAATAAATATGAATAAAAATAAATGCTTCCGTGCACTAAATTGTGGCTCTTTTAAAGTTGCCATCTTGTCAATACGTGGTTAGGTTTTGAATTAATAACCCTGCTGATACTTGTGACAGTAGTTGTGGAGCCTGTGGATTCAGGTGAGTGAGTTTCAGAGTAGCAGCCGTGTTAGTCTGTATCCGCAAAAAGAAAAGGAGTACTTGTGGCACCTTAGAGACTAACCAATTTATTTGAGCATAAGCTTTCATGAGCTACAGCTCACTTCATCAGATGCATAAAGTGGAAAATGCAGTGAGGGTGTTTTATACACACAGACCATGAAAAAATGGGTGTTTACCACTTCAAAAGGTTTTCTCTCCCCCCCACCCCACTCTCCTGCTGGTAATAGCTTATCTAAAGTGATCACTCTCCTTACAATGTGTATGATAATCAAGGTGGGCCATTTCCAGCACAAATCCAGGGTTTAACAAGAACGTCTGAGAAACAGTGGGGGGGCCATGCGGGTACCCATAGCAGTGCCGCTGATTTGAAGGTATACATTGTCCCCAAATGTGAAATAGTTATGGGTGAGGACAAAGCTGTCAGGAACACTATCCCCGATAATGTCACGGCAAACCTGGTGGCTGAACTTTATGACTTTGTCCTCACCCATAACCTGCATGGCCCCACAGTATGCCAACATTTTTATGGCTGACTTAGAACAACGCTTCCTCAGCTCTCGTCCCTTGATGCCCCTACTCTACTTGCGCTACATTGATGACATCTTCATCATCTGGACCCATGGAAAAGAAGCCCTTGAGGAATTCCACCATGATTTCAACAATTTCCATCTCACCATCAACCTCAGACTGGACCAGTCCACACAAGAGATCCACTTCCTGGACACTACGGTGCTAATAAGCGATGGTCACATAAACACCACCCTATACCGGAAACCTGCTGACCGCTATTCCTACCGACATGACTCCAGCTTTCACCCAGACCACACCACATGGTCTATTGTCTACAGCCAAGCTCTACGATACAACCGCATTTGCTCCAACCCCTCAGACAGAGACAAACACCTACAAGACTTCTATCAAGCATTCTTACAACTACAATACCCACCTGATGAAATGAAGAAACAGATTGACAGCGCCAGAAGAGTACCCAGAAGTCACCTACTACAGGACAGGCCTAACAAAGAAAATAACAGAACGCCACTAGCCGTCACCTTCAGCCCCCAACTAAAATCTCTCCAATGCATTATCAAGGATCTACAACCTATCCTGAAGGACGACCCATCACTCTCACAAATCTTGGGAGACAGGGTAGTCCTTGCCTACAGACAGCCCCCCAGCCTGAAGCAAATACTCACCAGCAACTACATACCACACAACAGAACCACTAACCCAGGAACCTATCCTTGCAACAAAGCCCGTTGCCAACTGTGTCCACATATCTATTCAGGGGACACCTTCACAGGGCCTAATAACATCAGCCACACTATCAGAGGCTCGTTCACCTGCACATCTACCAATGTGATATATGCCATCATGTGCAAGCAATGCCCCTCTGCCATGTACATTGGTCAAACTGGACAGTCTCTACGTAAAAGAATAAATGGACACAAATCAGATGTCGAGAATTATAGCATTCATAAACCAGTCGGAGAACACTTCAATCTCTCTGGTCACGTGATTACAGACATGAAAGTTGCGATATTACACCAGAAAAACTCCAAAACCAGACTCCAGCGAGAGACTGCTGAATTGGAATTCATTTGCAAATTGGATACGATTAACTTAGGCTTGAATAGAGACTGGGAGTGGTTAAGTCATTATGCAAGGTAACCTATTTCCCCTTGTTTTTTCCTTCCCCCCCCCCACTGTAAGGAGAGTGATTACTTTAGATAAGCTATTACCAGCAGGAGAGTGGGGTGGAGGGGGAGAGAAAACCTTTTGAAGTGATAAACACCCATTTTTTCATGGTCTGTGTGTATAAAACACCCTCACTGCATTTTCCACTTTATGCATCCGATGAAGTGAGCTGTAGCTCATGAAAGCTTATGCTCAAATAAATTTGTTAGTCTCTAAGGTGCCACAAGTCCTCCTTTTCTTTTTAGGTGAGTGAGTGTGGACAGCATTATGCCAGAGAATTCTGCCCAAGTGCCAAATATAGTAATGGCTGTGAGGTGAGACTTATTATTAAAACAGTGTTGGTCAGGGGTAAGTGTTGGAGTCTGGGAGTCAGAACTCTTGAATTCTCCAATTATAGTGATACTTAAATTTGTACGTGACTGTAGGCTGTTCACGTAACCTTTGTGTGCTTCACTATTCCCGTGTGTAAATAGGGATATTAGTAACTACTCATCTTGCAAAGAACATTGAGATCATCAGATGAAAGGCAGTTCCTGAATGTAAAGTATTATTAATATGTAATTTATAATCGGGCTGTCACGCCAACTCTTATAGTCACACGTATATTCCACATTGTCTTAATTTTTAAAGTTTTCTGTTTTGACAACATTCACACAGCTGTCATATGTTCTCAAATGGAAGTCAGTGGTATGAGCATGCTCGCTGTTCTGTATTTTCTAGTATATACTCATTGTTTCGCATTTAGTTATTTGCTCAACGTATTTTTTTTTAAATTAATTGTAGGACATTGTGGGTACAACAACTCTTTTTGCATAATTGACCCGCTCCCCATATTCTCAATTTTTTTAAATATTATTTATTTTTGCTAATATATGAGAATCAGCACATATTTTAAATAATTATGATTTTTTTATCTGAAAGGAAGTAAATTGTGCCAAGATTCTTAATTATTGTGATGGTGAAATGAGAATTCCCAGACCTAGAGATTTCACAGCTTTATTAAAATCATAGGTAGTTTGGTATTCCACTGTATATCAAAAGGAAAACAAATATACTTACATGTCATCTTATAATGTGTTCAGCAAGCATTTCTGAAAATGTAAAAGGTTACACATAAAGTCTCTTTAACCATTACAGCTGTACTTGGCTCCTGTGATAACTGAAATCTTTTTACTTAAATTTATTTGGGCTGTTAAATCTTAGGGCCTACACATGGAGGTCTTATTGTATTTCCACTTAAGTGAAATTAACTGTTAGTTTAGACTAGAGGGTCTTGTGTTGGCCCTCCACACCACTTACCCTCTTGTAGGGGTTGTGCTAGGGATTGGCTGGCGAAGCAGCCATGCAGGGGGGCCTACACATGCCTCACATATCACAAAACTAGTCTCCATACTAACCTGTGCAAGGCCAGCACAGGGCAGTACTGAGGAACTGGATCTGTGATTGTGCAGATCCAGTGACCCCAGTGTCCTGTGCAACTAGTTCTTAGGGCTGCAGCTGCTTTTACTGTGCAAAGACTAGCATAGCAGCTGGGAGGGTTGCTGCATAGCAGCAATCTCAGACCCTGGTTGTGGTTTCCGGTGGTGAATTTTACCTTTCCACATTCCATCTGCATAGAACCTGAACTTTCAGGCTTTAAGGGTCAAATACTTTCCAAAGTATAGAGTTCTATTCTTCAGTCTCAAACTGCAGAGTAACTGGAGGACAAATTCTCTGAGCTAGGGTGGGACCATACAACTTCCTCGTTAGTATAGTGGTGAGTATTCCTGCCTTTCACGCAGGAGACTGGTTTCCTGACGGGGAGCACAACACCTTTCCCTGGCTGGGATGATTTAGTTGGTGTTGGTCCTGCTTTGAGCAGAGGATTGGAGTAGATGGCCTTCTGAGGTCTCTTCTAACTAGGGCCGTCGCTACCCATATGCAAAGTACGCAGCAAATTTCCTGGTGCCCTGCACAGCTGTGTGCTGCTCCAGCCCGTGGCCCACGTCTGCTCTGCCCCAGCCCTGCCTCTTCTCACCCCGATACTTAAGGGGAAGAAATAGTAGTGTGGAGTGGAGTCCTTTGGTGGCCCCAAGACTGTCTAGCATTTTCTTCATTACATTCAACAGATGTTTCTTTTTTAAAAAAATACTGGCATAGTGCTAGGTAATTTTGGTCCTGACACAGATTCTACAACAGTTATGCCCTGTGAAAATCTTTCTAGACTTTGCAACCAGAAGTGGCAATTCGACTAGCTAACTAAAGCCTTTACGATACGCAGCATAAAGTATGGTTGCCAATAGTACTTTAAACTGATCAGAAGTGCATGGGTAGTTTTCTTCATTGAGTATTACAGTGGTTTTCAAACTGTGGGTCGGGACCCAAAGTGGGTCGCAACCCTGTTTTAATGGGGTCACCAGGGCTGGCATTAGACTTGCTGGAGCCCAGGGCCAAAACCAAAGCCTGAGCCCCACTGTCCAGGGCCAAACTGCAACGGCTTCAACTATGAGCGGCGGGGCTCAGGTTACAGTAAGAAGCTCATTTCCTACCTGTGAAAAACCACATTATCTGTTCCTGTTCCAGTAAAGGGGGTGGGTGGGTAGACTGCTAATATTCCAAAGCTTTTCTTCCAGTAATCCCATTTCCCCTCACCAATGATATATGTTAATAAATACTAAAACTTCACAGAGCCCAGGACAGGCAATGGAAATAATTGCAAACACAAACAAAATTACAATGTGAACTTGGGAAGAATATGGCAAAATCACTTAATACTTTAATAGGAGACATAACCATTGAATTAAAACATGACAAACTACTACTAAACAGAAAAGGAGTACTAGTGGCACCTTAGAGACTAACCAATTTATTTGAGCATAAGCTTTTGTGAGCTACAGCTCACTTCATCGGACTAACCAATTTATTTGAGCATAAGCTTTTGTGAGCTACAGCTCACTTCATCGGACATCCGATGAAGTGAGCTGTAGCTCACGAAAGCTTATGCTCAAATAAATTGGTTAGTCTCTAAGGTGCCACTAGTACTCCTTTTCTTTTTGCGAATACAGACTAACACGGCTGCTACTCTGAAACCTACTACTAAACAAATATTTACTAATAAGAGATACAATGTCTCTCATTGGCTTGATGGGCCCTGCAGTCTTGTGCTAATCTTAGCTGCAGATTCTAAATACTTAGTCCAGAGATGTTTACAACTGTCATGTCTCAGTGCTAGCAGACTCAGCTGATGCTCTGGGACAAGCTGCTTCGGTACTTTAATAAGAACAGACATTGGGAGTTTCATTTTGGGTTAATTGACAAATGGCTGGTCCAACTGGGGGTCAGTAATGGAAAAAGTCAACATTCAGGTCGTGTGTACGGTATGGAATTGTTCTGGGAAAAACTGCATTTGTGTAACCCGTGTTGACCGTCTCTGGTGGTAGCACCAATTGGAGCTGTAGCATACACAAGATTCTGGCAGCTTCTGGTGTTTTTTTTTCTCCATGTCAGTTAAGTAACTGGGAGTGCGTTAGGGTCAGGTTGAAAGGAGGGTGTGTACAGCAGGGGATAAAATATGCCATTACAAATTATTTACAGAGAGAGTAAAAGAAAATAAATGAAAAAATATGAAGGTTAAGGGAGAAGGTAAGGTTTTGAAATAGCAACCAGAATGTATTGAACAATAAGCTGGAGAACTATAGTTAAAAGGGAATTACAACTTTAAAAAAGGATTAGAACAACCAACCAACACTGTGAGGTCATAAATGCATTTATGACTACCTCAGTCAACGTCTTGATGGGTGCTGCAAACACAAACTCAGCTGCTAGGGACAGGTTTTGAGGGAAGCTTAGGGCTCAAGTCCACGCCCTGGGAGGTCATGGGCAGGGAATCAAAGACATTAAGAAGTAGCAGCAGGTAAAAGTAGGCATGCAGGCTATTGCATGAGGAAAGTGGGGCCATAAGAGGAAGAAGCATGGGTGGCTCAACTCCCAGAGAAACTGAGGTTGGCAGGGGCTACCCTCACTGCCCTGATCATGATGGGTGTGAGGAGTTTGACACCACAGGGGTGCGTCACCAGTAACGTTGTAAGTGTGAGCAATAGGACGGATGAGGACACTGCAACGCATGGACTGGACACATGCACTTTATAGGTCATTTATTGCAATAGCTATGTTGTACAGTCACAGACTCCACTGTCATCTGTCCTACTGTCCAGAGAGGGATCACAGCAACAAAGAAGCACCATAATTCCATTTCCCATTAATCCCGTCGCCTCTCTCCCAGTCCCAGGAAAGGCATCAGTCTTACATATTGCCACTTGTCACTCCAGTATGGGTCTTCAGGTAGTGCACTGCAAGGTGTCTGATAGTGGTACACACTACACAAAGAAAGCTTTTCACAGTCCGAAGGTTTCTGTTTCCCATGTAGCACATCACCAGGTGATGCACCCCAGTCCTTAAAGAACAAGCCCCCCTATCAGCACTGAATTGGAGCACCTCACCAACATCATCTTGCACATTGCCTCACTGCCTTATCTGAAACCTCCATTACTTCACCTTCATTTCCCATGACCTGGCACATCTACGACATCACCACAGACCCCAAGTGCAGACCCGATGTTACCCTGCTGCATGCGTCCACTGGAACACCATCACGATCTGGCATGTCCCTTGCAACATCCTGTTCCTCTGCTGTTTCCCCTGTGATCCTGCTCTCGACCAGCTCCCTCCTTGTCCACAGCCCGCCACTGATCCAGGAAGTGAAACATCACGGGCAGGGTGCCCTGGATATAGCTCCCTCAAACAACACAACATCAGAATCTAGGCTTATCTCATCCCAAGCTCCAGATGAGCCCAGGGAGCCACCAAACGCACAACCGGTCCCAGTTCTGGTAATACAAGAGTGTTTCTGCTTCCTTGTCATTCAGAATAAGGCCCTGGTGCAAAAAATTGCAGGGCTTAGAAGGGGGCATCCAAAAGGTCTCAAATGGGTGATGTGGCACTGGGATCTACAGATCAAAGAGGCACACGTGAGCAATGTCATCCACAATGGCGTTACAAGGTCATTTTAGCTCAGAATGAGACTCTGGACAGACTAGTTCTGGCAGTGAATTGAATAGCTGATGTATTGCTAATGCCACCCAGAACCAGGATGCATCTGTTCTCCCTAGGAAGCAACCCATACCAGTGGGGCCTCAGCACTCACCTCCTGAATGTGTCAGAGACCAAGCCCCACCCAGACCCCCAGAGTGTTACTGTCATCACCTGGAGCCTGGGTACCCCAATTTTGGTTCCCCCACCTCTCCTATCTCCTTTTCTCCTGGCTTCCCTTTTCTCTCTCCTCCTACTTCTTCATCATGTTTTCCTGTTCTCTCTCCCCCCACTCACCCTCTTTCCTACTCCCTCTTGCTCTTCTGCTCCTGCTCTTTCTCTTCCTCTGACATTCTCTCTGTTCTCTTCTGTCACTCTCTCTGCCTCCTATTTCATCACACTCCCCTCCTCTCTTTCCCCCACTGTTTTCCCTGCTGACCCCAGGTGTCCCTCCATCATGCCCCCTCATCTGTCTCTGCCTTGTCTCTCAGTGTTGTTTGTCCAATACCCCATTTCTTTCCTCTCTGACAGCTTCAGTCAGCGCTCATTGAATGTCTTGTTCCCTGTTGTGCAATCTTACTCACCCCATGTATTTTATCCCTTCCTCTTGCGCTCCTCTGTCTTCACACCCATGTCCTCCTCCACCCCTTCGCCTTCCCCACCTCCCAATCCATTTCCTGACCCACACCCTTCCCTGTCTGGGGTCCTCTCTCTCCTTCCCCCTCCCCCACTGAAGAAGCTATTGCACCCAACATATGTTTTCCTATTGCCTCTCCCTGGACACCGCCTCCCCCAGCAACTTAGACCATTAGACACCCCCGCCCCCATTTCCCCACATCTCCATAGAGACCAAAACAGAAATTCCCCATCATCAGGTCCCTCTCACTGCCAAGGCTTCCCCATTGTCCTCACATGTGACTACATAATCCTGACAAATATGGCCCCCCCGAGTGTCTGCATGTCTCTTCAAGTTGGCCAAGAACATGCAGAGATAGTCACTGCCAGGCTTGGGCTTTGTAGACACTCCACAGGGAAAATGCGGAAGTATGAGGTGTTAAGCGGTGGTGGGTTTCTGCTTTTGACACCTCCTTCGCTGATAGCCCCACTTCCTACAGCACCACACCTTGATAGCCCACCCCACTGTACATGTCTGTAAAGCAGTTTTTTAACTGGATACCATTTCAATACTGTTCTGTTTTTACCCTTATTATCCTTATTTTACCATTATTCTTAGCCTTATTTTAGCATTACATAAGAACATAAGAACAGGATCAGACCAAAGGTCCATCTAGTCCAGTATCCTGTCTTCTGACAGTGGCCAATAGCAGTTGCCCCAAAGGGAATGAATAGAACAGGTAATCATCAAGTGATCCATCCCGTCACCTATTCCCGGCTTCTGGCAAACAGAGGCTAGGGACACCATCCCTGTGCATCCTGGCTAATAGGCATAGATGGTCCTATCCTCTGTGAATCTATCTAGTTCTTTTTTGAACCCTGTTTTTGTCTTGGCCCTCACTACATCCTCTGGCAAGGAATTCCACAGGTTGACCGTGTGTTGTGTGGAAAAATACTCCCTTTTGTTTCTTTTAAACCTGCTGTCTATTAATTTCATTTGGTTACCCCTAGTTCTTGTGTTATGAGGAGAAAATAACACTTCCTTATTTACTTTCTCCACACCAGTCATGATTTTATAGACTATCATATCCTCCCTTACTTGCCACTTTTCCAAGCTGAAAAGTCCCAATCTTATTAATCTCTTCTCATATGGAAACTGCTCCATACTTCTAATAATTTTTGTTGCCCTTTTCTGAACCTTTTCCAATTCCAATATACCTTTTTTTGAGATGGGGCGATCACATCTGCACACAGTATTCAAGCTGTGGGCGGACAAGGATTTATATAGAGGCAATATTATATTTTCTGTCTCATTATCTTTCCCATTCTTAATGATTCCCAACATTCTGTTCACTTTTTTGACTGCCGCTGCACATTGAGTGAATGTTTTCAGAGAAGTATCCACAATGACTCCAAGATCTCTTTCTTGAATGGTGACAGCTAATTTAGACCCCATCATTTTATAAGTATAGTTGAGATTATGTTTTCCAACGTGCGTTACGTTGCATTTTTCAACGCTGAATTTCGTCTGCCATTTTGTTGCCTAGTCCCACAGTTTTGTGAGATCCCTTTGTAACTCTTCGCAGTCTGTCTGGGATGTAACTCTCTTGAGTAGTTTTGCATCATCTGCAGATGTTGCCACCTCACTGTTTACCCCTTTTTCCAGATCATTTATGAATATGTTGAATAGGACTGGTCCTACTACAGACCCCTGGGGGACACCACTGTTTAACCTCTCACCATTCTGAAAACTGACCATTTATTCCTACCTTTTGTTTCCTATCTTTTAACCAGTTACCGATTCCTGAGAGGACCTTCCTTCTTATCCCATGACAGCTTACTTTGCTTAAGAGCCTTTGATGAGGGACCTTGTCAAAGGTTTTCTGAAAATCTAAGTACACTATATCCAACGGATCCCCCTTGTCCACATGCTTGTTGAACCCCCAAAGAATTCTAGTAGATTGGTGAGGAATGATTTCTCCAAAAAACATGTTGACTCTTCCCCAACAAGTCATGTTCATCTATGCCTCTGACAATTCTGTTCTTTACTATAGTTTCAACCAGTTTGCCCAGTACTGACGTCAGACTTACAGGCCTGTAATTGCCAGGATCACCTCTGGAGCCTTTTTAAAAAATTGGCGTCACATTAGCTATCTTCCAGTCATCTGGTACAGAAGCTGATTTAAATGATAGGTTACATACCAGAGTTAGTAGTTCTGCAATTTCACATTTGCGTTCTTTCAGAACTCTTGGGTGAATACCATCTGGTCCAGATGACTTATTACCATTTAGTTTATCAGTTTGTTCCAAAACCTCCTCTAATGACACCTCAATCTGGGACAGTTCCTCAGATTTGTCACCTAAAAAGAATGGCTCAGGTTTGGGAATCTCCCTCACATTCTCAGCCGTGAAGACTGATGCAAAGAATTCATTTAGTTTCTCCACAATGGCCTTATCATCCCTGAGTGCTCCTTTAGCATCACAATTGTCCAAAGGCCCCACTAGTTGTTTAGCAGTCTTCCTGCTTCTGATGTACTTAATTTTTTTTTTTTTGTTATTATTTTTTGAGTCTTTGGCTAGCTGTTCCTCAAATTCTTTTTTGGCCTTCCTAATTTATACCTCATTTGCCAGAGTTTATGCTCCTTTCTCTTTTCCTCAGGAGGATTTAACTTCCACTTTTTAAAGGATGCCTTTTTGCCTTTTACTGCTTCTTTTTACTTCATTGTTTAGCCACAGTGCCACTTTTTTGATTCTCTTACTATGATTTTTAATTTGGGGTATACATTTAAGTTGAGCCTCTATTATGGTATTTTTAAAAAGTTTCCATGCAGCAGCTTGCAGGGATTTCACTTTTTGCACTGTACCTTTTAATTTCTGTTTAACTAATGAACTTCCTCATTTTTGTGTAGTTCCCCTTTCTGAAATTAAATGCTATCGTGTTGGGCTACTGTGGTGTTTTCCCCGCTACAGGGATGTTAAATTTAATTATATTATAGTCACTCTTACCAAGCTGTTCAGCTATATTCATCTCTGGGATCAGATCCTGTGCTCCACTTAGGACTAAATCTAAAATTACCTCTCCTCTTGTGGGTTCCAGAGACTAGCTGCTCCAAGAAGCAGTCATTTAAGGTGTCAAGAAACTTTATCTCTGCATCCCGTCCTGAGGTGACATGTACCCAGTCAATTATCATCATGAGAATTCTTTCATTGTTTTAACTGATCCTTATTTTAACCTTTTATCTCTGAGCAGAACATCCAGTGCCATTTTGTTTGAGTGTGTCACCTACAGCATTTTAAGGACATCATCTTAGCTTTCTGATTTGGAACACGATGTTTTTTTAACTCAGAGCACCTGACCATTTGGCATTTTTAACTCAGAGTGTTTTTGAACCTTGTATTGTTTTAATTCAGATTTATATTGTTTCTGTCTTTTATTCAGACCCTTATTTGTGGAATTTTATGCAACTTCTTTAGTTAGGTACCACTCCTCCCTCCCCCAGCATTTGTGTTGCACTAAATAGAAGTAAATTTTGGCATACACTTTGGAGTCTATCTTTCTTTTTTGCTAAAATTCATTTTAAGTTAACAGGTACCTGCTGATGGTCTAGAACACCTCTCACAGGAGCTGATTCCATATGCTCCTTCCTCTGTCAACAAGGGACTGTTGCCGCTGGGCCTGTCATGGACATTGATGGCGCCCCTCCTTGAGAGCCACAACCTCCTGCTACTCTTCCTCTTCCTCCTCCTCTGCCGTTACCTCTTCCTCTTCCCCCGCATCCCCTTCTTCTGTGAGTGGCCCCTCAGGAACAGGAATTCCACAAATGCACCATTCCAGGAAGATCTCACACACCTTTCTGTGGCTGTACTGTAGTGTATCACGAGAAGCCTGGAGAGACCTCCAAACTTTACCCCTTCAGCTTGATGGCCCCCATTTTCTGTAGTGGGTGATGGACTTTCACTAACCGCCTGTGATGCTGTGTCCTGGCCAACCTTAAATTTATAACAATCCTTTTTGTGGACAATTTTCCATAGTACCACCATTTACTGAACTGCTTCTCTTCATGTTTGCAATATTGCCAATTTTCCTTGTTCTACAAACCAAATTTAACATTTTTTCCAATTGTTTAAAAATGTCACAAACCAAATTAGAATCCCCTTTTCCATCATGCATATTAGACATGTCTGTACTGACAGCTTTCATCTTCCTAGAGGCTGCTTCATAGAATATCAGGGTTGGAAGGGACCTCAGGAGATCGTCTAGTCCATCTCCCTCCTCAAAGCAGGATCAATCCCCAATTTTTGCCCCAGATCCCTATATGGCCCCCTCAAGGATTGAACTCACAACGCTGGGTTTAGCAGGCCAATGCTCAAACCACTGAGCTATCCCTCCTCCTTCCTTTACTGATGGACTGCTGCAAGGAAAGAATCAACTTCCATGGCAAATTTCACAGCCTTTTGAAGTGTCCTTGGCCTCCTTTCACTGACCTGAAAGCCAAATCCAGATGAGCATCTATGAATTGGTGAATTGCTAATTTATCCTGGCAGGACTTGTTAGTATCTGGATATGCCAGGAACACATCTCCTCTGGTCCTCTGCCAGTTCAGGTGGTCTCCCTTCTATCCATCTCATTCTAGCTCTTAGCTGTTCCCTGGCCAGCTCAGATGGATGGTTGGTGCTGAACTGCATATCAAGAGCGTGTACCAGATGTGTTTAACTCAGTCTCTTTTCTGGAGGTATGTTCTGCAACACCACTGGAGTTGGGCCCCTCAGGTTGGCTGCTAGAAACTCCCCTCTCTGTCTATCTCTGTAGCCATTCATTTGGGCTGTGAAGTTAAACTGAGACAAATAAGCATCCCAAGGGGTCTCAGCCCTACTACACTGATTCACCCTTCTGCTGGGCTTGGCCAGGCTAGATGATAAGTCTTCCCACTGCTGCTGGGCTAGTGAGCAAGGCTCCCTGCTCCCTTTTGCATGACCAATCAGAAGTGATGGGAACAGGGCTGCTACCCCCCTGCGGTTAGAATAGCAGAGCTAACAGAAAAAGCGCTGGCAGCTGGAACTCAATGCCTGAAGCTCCCAAACTGGGACAGTGGGTTCAGGGGGCCAACCAGAATCCCAGACAGTTGGGAGGGATGTGATTGTTTCAAAAAGCTATTTTGAAAAGTACTTACAGATAAAAAAGTTACTCACACTTTAAGTACCTTTAAATGTACTTAAATACAAGTACTAAGTACAGAATATTTAAAGCACTTAAATACAAGTATGTAGAATACTTCAATACACTTAAGTACATGGGAACACTGAATTAAAGACTGTATCATAATGTACATGTGCAGTGGGGTTGAATTAAAGTTGCACAGGCAACAAGGGTTGGAATCTTGAGATCCACAGAACAGACCTCTGCCACTTGTGCTAGCAGAGTAACTGGTACAGTACTAAGGTGTTCTCCTTTATGTGGACCAGCCATTAGAAGGGAATGGGACACACACTTTATTAGCGTGTAGACACTGCGTTCCTTACATCGGCTGTTGGCTATCATTCTTGTAAATTTCACGGCTCCATTGGAGGCTTAAAATTTACAAGAAAGCTAACTCCTGGCTCCCAGCCGGGCTGCCGCCCGGTCTCCACTCCAAACCGGGCTGCCACCCAGACTCCTGGCTTGGGCTGCCGCCCAGGCTCCCTGCTGGGAACCTTGCTGTGCCCCAGGATCCTGGCTCCCTGCCCAGCTGGGAACCAAAAGTCCGATTGCCGCGGGGCAGGAGAAAGCGCCGGGTCATTAACCTGTGCCAGCCCCTGCTCAGCTGGGACTGCCTCCTACCTGCAGACTATCCAGTGAGTGATGGGGGGCAGGGGAGAGAAGCGAGTGATGGATTCTGGGCCTTGGAGGGAGGAGGCGGAGGAGGGGGTGAGGCCTCAGGGAAAGAGGCAGAGCAGGGGGTGAGGCCTGGGGGGAAGAGGCAGGGCAGGGTGTGGGGCCTCGGGGGTCTAGTTACCAGCAATTAGAAAGGTGGCAACCCTACTGATTTTGGTAAATTTCTGGTGCAAGGCCAGCAGAACTGTGGACTTTAGTCAGAGTACCAGGAATGACCATGCGTACTAGCAAATAGTGAAGAAACTGATAGCTTTGCAAATTTACCAGCCCAGTGACCAGTGCAGGGAGTGGATTAAGTGGCTCAAGAGAGGGTACTGGAAAACCAGTAACCAGAACCACATATTGGGCAACTTGCCAAAATCATGTGTGTTTTATGAGGAGTTTGACCGGGCACTGGGCCCTGCACCCAGCGTGGAGCCAACCATAGTGAATGATGATCTGGTCACCTGGGATGGTGCCCTGCTGGCCCCAGAGTCCAGCATGGGGGCTGATGGGAGCCAGCAACAGGCACTGAGTGGAGACAGGGAAGTCACTCTGTTGCTGAAACCAGTTCCAGAGCAGGCTTTGGAACAGCAGCAGTACCTTCTGGGTCAGCACTCAGAGGAGCTGATGCACTCCCTGAGAAACAGCCCGCTGTGGAGCTTGAAGCAGACAGAGAAGCCACCCCTCGAGCCTGGTAAGTTTCTGGCTCCATTTTAATGTTTATTAATACAGTAATGGGAGGGATTTCTGCTCCAATGCAAAACGAATGCTGGATTGTGTGCCAGGAGCGTGGTTCCCTCATCACCAAATGGAGTTCAAAATGGCAAACAGTAAATAGCACCTTTAAAGTGTATTTTGACTGGAAGGGCACAGATTTTTGCTAGGGCCATTCCTGTTCATGAAAAATGATAACTTTACATTGTTATACCTGTAAGTATGCTACTCTGCAACCATTCTATGGTCTATCGAGCCACCTAGAAACAATGAACTCTGTGTTCGGGGAGATGTGTTACATTCCCAAACCTTGTCCATTTCAGTTAGATGTAGTTCATGCAGTCCATAGATGACAAAATCTTTTATCCCAAATATGACTGCAGTTTGAAATTTTGTTCAGAAATGTACCAGGGGTAGGGAGGAGGAAGGCTGTGGATTTCTGCGTGTTTGCATACAGTCTTAACAGGAAGTGGGAGCTAACACAGCATCCTGTTGATTCCCTCATGAATTGAGCCAATCCTCAGTGCTGATAGCTGCAAACTTTTCCTGAAGTTCCAGACATGTATTTTAGGGAAGGGCGTATTTTCCAGGGCCATCTTAGTAGATGACCAGCCAACACCACTCATAGATGTGCTGTTCAGTCACTATATGTTTGAATACTTCTGTTGCATAAATTGCAGGTTTCCCACCAGCAGCTTGGAATAACATCTCCCTTTGACAGTCAGGCACCACAAGAACTGTTATGGCCTCCAAAATGTGGAAGGCCTGAAATCATAGAAAAAGCTTTTGTAGCACAGCCACTGATGGCAACTTTCCTCCTCCCCGCTCCCCCCCAAATGCAAGTAGTTTTGCAATTTTCTAAAATCAGAAAAGCAACTTTGCATTTTTAACTTACCATTGTTCCTGCAATTCTTTTGCTGTAGTTAACCTAGCTGTGTCCAGAGAGCTTCTGTTGTCTAAAGCAGCCTTCTCAGAAAATAATGAAGTTCAGTTTGTTATAAGTATCATTTTATGTCCTTGAAATTTCACAAGGATTTTTTCTGTGTTCATGCCTGCAGTGAACTATATGAGACAATAATCCTCTGTGTGTTGTCCTGTTGCAGGCTCTGCAACCACTACTGGCTGCAGCATCTCCACAGCTTTCCCACTCTGCAGCAGAAGCCTGGGCCAAGGTAGTTTCATGGACCATTCCAAGAGGAAGTGTTTCCATGATGAACTTATGGCTGAAATTCTGGACAGGGCTAACCAACAAGCCCACTACCAAAGACAGAGGGACTTGTGGCTAGAGGAAGGGCATGCTGCAAGGCAACAGAATATGCTCGGGCTGGCTGCACAGCTTGAGGACAGGGTTTCAGTGTGTGAGTAGGCACTTGCTTCTCAGTTCCTGGAACAGGAATGGTGACTAAATGAGGAGGACAGAGCTCATCAGAAAGAGTTGCTTGAGTGTCTCATCTCACTCATGATAAGAGTAGTGGCTCCTGCTGCATCACTGACACCATGGCCTGAGTCCCCTGCGTGCTACCCTGTGCTGTGGTCCAAAAGCAGCTTGGAAGACTACATGCCTGGGTGGCACATGGAATCAGGTCCCATGAGTTGCTGGGCAGGGCAACCTTGCCCCATACAGCCCTCCATATTGACCTCCTCCCCTGTGGATACCTCCACCTCCCTCCCACAGCACCACTAGCACAGGACAGAAGGGAAAGGAGAACAGGTGGCCAGGGGTAGAGTGTTTCTGTCTTGTACATGATTTTACTGTTTGCACTTTCATGTGCTTTGTTTTGATTTTTTTTCACCTGTAAGGTTCTGTTGTTACTAGTGTTTTGGTGTGGGAATGGCAGCTGGCCTGCCTGGGAAAGGGTCAGCGTACTTTTCTAATACCTGTTTATAAATAAAGTTTTTTATTTCATCAGGAAAGTTTATTTCTATCACTGCTTCACATCACATGATGCATATTCAACATAATATAGGTAAGCACGTGATCAGGGACAATTGGGAATTAGTATGCAAAGACTTTCCCTCAATATAGTTATCTATAGTAATTCATACTTCAATCATTTCCTTATATCAATTCATACTGTGAAGAACCCCCTCCCCTCATTTTTATAAGTGGTCATGTCATTCAAAAGAATATTGCATGGCACTAAAATTCCATGCAGACAGCATTGATGACACTGGCATCCAAATGGGTCTGTAAACACATCAAACGGGATTTCAATCTGCCAAAAGCACATTCAACAATCATTCTGCACCTGCTAAAAGTGTAATTAAGCCATCTTTTGCCAGGGCCTCTGAAATCAGGGTACTGTTTCATAAGCCAAGGCAAAGGTTTTCAGGGTCCCTCCCAGAATAATGGTGAGGACAGTAACTCCATTTGTGACAATGTCATTTGGTGCCATAGTGTCCCAGCCTGTCCATGAATGTAGACTCCTGATCAGTGGAAAACCCTGGCATCATAAACTTTTCTAGTGCAACCCATGCTGACATTCATAAATCACCCTTTGTGGTCCATGAGGGCCTCCATAACAATAGAGTAGTACCCTTTATGGTTTATCTTCTCCTTGAGAAGTGAAAACTATGGGCACATGAATCCCATCAATGGCCACAGCGCAGTCTGGAAATTCCATTAGCTCAAAGCCAGCAATTACTTCAGGAATATCTTTTCTGAGAGCCACCTTGGGGTAAATCACATGCCTGATTGCCTCAGAAACTTCTGCAACCACTTTACCCAAGCTGACTTTCCAGCACCAAACTGGTTTGCAATGGACCTGTAGCAGTTTGGCATAGCCAGCTTCTAGATGGCTACAGCAACCCACTTCTGGATTTGCAGAGTTGATCTCATGCATGTATCTTTATGCTGGAGGGTCAGGACAAGCTGCTTTCAAAGATCCAGAAATATAGCTTTCTTCATGCAAAAGTTCTGGACTCACTGCTGGTCATCCCAGGCCTTCATGACAATGTGATCCCAGCAGTCTGTGCTTGAGGCCTTGCTCCAGAAACATCGATTTACACCAAGGGCCCAAGTGTATTGAGAAACATCTGCCAGTTTGAGTCTGCCATGCCTGTGTACTCCTCCTCTTCTGCTTCCTCCTCTTCCTGCTCTATCATAGTCTGTGTCAGGTTCCTTTGGTGGGTCAGAAAATGTTGCTGAAATCTCCACAAGCATCTCATGGCAGCTCTGCTCATTTCCTGACACAGGAGTGAAAGTGCCTCTCTTCCTTGTTGCTGGCTCCGGGAGCTGGGAATCACACAGACCAAAATGACTGCTCAGCAGGATGTGTTGGGGCTGTTCAAACTTCCTGTAATATGCAGGGTGGACAGTCAAGTTTTCCCACACTGCACCACGGTCAAAGGGCTAGAGTGGCCACATTTCGAGTTGGTGCTAGGGAGTCTGTGATATGGTTGATTTGACTCAGGTCTGCATGCTGCAGTGTGGATGCCAGAGCCCCAGGTTTGAACCTGGCTTAGAAAATTCTTAATGTAGGGTTAACAATCAAGATGTAGATGCTCAAGCCCTGGGTTCTCTAACCTAGGGTCAGTTCACTCGAGTTCCACTAACCCTGGCCTTACATTGCATTGTAAACATACCCACTGTTTCTGCACTGGCTTGTGTGTCTTTGGGCACATCCCATGGTTCTTTGTGCTAGACACCTAGGATTCTTTTTCTGTAAACTGTGAGAAACTTGTTTGTCCTTGGTGGGGAGGAATTGTGGGAAGGGCATTGGAGGACTATCAACACTCAAGTGATTTTGCCTGCATCGTCACTGCAAAGTGGGCAGACTCCAGCCTGAGGTAAACTGGAGCTCAGGTTTTAATTCACATCTCTATGCTGGGAAACTAACCTAGACTTAAAACACCTCCAAACCTGAGTCAAAGTTATGTATGGATGGGTAGGAGTGTAACCATACCCTAAAATTGTTTCTAAACTGAACTGAAGTCAATGGAGCTATGAGTTATGTTCAAATCAATCCATCCATGGCTTGAGATATTATTAGTATTTGGTATTCAGAGTTTGTATGAAAATTGGATAGACTTGAAGAAAAGCTTATAATTTAAAAATAAATTATTATGTAAAATATTATTAATGTGCAAGACTAAAAATAAAACTCAGCTTTCATGTATACTCAGTATCTTATAATATTTTGATTTTTTGACTCAATCCACTGGTTCATATCTTCTAGACAGGCAGTTTTCTCTTACTCCAGCTCTCTGATGCAACATTTAGTACTCTTCAGTTCCCATACAACTGTTCCTCTTTTTATTTATCTCGGACACGACAAAAATTAAATAAAAATGGTGTTCTTGCTTCTTTCTCCTCTTTCCCCTGTCTCCTGGGCTGCAAGGGACCTATCTGCTGAGCACCTATCTGTGAGCCTCTCAGTGAGTGGAACAGGGCGTATATAACTTGATACCCAAGAAGAAGCACAGACCTTGCTGCATGAGGGGGAGGTTGGACCAGAACCAGCGGCCAGAATCAACAAAAGAAGGCCTAGACAAAGTCTCAGTCTCACCCTGGGGCACCTAATATACCAGACATTATCCTGAGAAGCTGGACCACACCAGACCTGACGTATATGAGCCAACTCAGACCGGACCACACTTAAAGGATAGCAGCTGGACTAACTCAGAGAAGGGGAGACAGAGGAGGGTGAAGCAGATCAGCTTCTCACAGAGGGGAGGAGCCAGACCTGTTGGTCCAAAGCCCATCTTTTTGTAATGTGAGCTGGTTAAGAGCAGATCTAGGCAAGTGCTGACACACCTTCACTTCTTGAGGAAATACCTGCATTTTCTGCAGGGCAGTTGTGCTTCTCTGTGTGGGTGGTGAACACAATGGCCTTTCTGTTAGTGGTAATTAGGCATGGCTTGTACTACATTAATAAAACATACCTGCACGTACTGAAGAAAAAAGTTTCTCTGATACCGGGAGTATGATTCATGTCTATCCAAATGGTTTACATAATTTATTACCTTCTGTCTTTTCATTATGTTTCTTTGTTTTCAGTTAATTGCTATTAAAGTATTTTTGTGTATTGTTGGAGTAGCTTCTAGGTACTAAATAGTGGTAGGTGTAGAATTCATAGCAAATCATTTATTAATTAAATTTTGTTTCTTTCTGCTTGCAAATTGTACACAAACAACTGACGATTTCCCCACTGTCCAAAATTATTCACCGAGGAATTCCTACAAATAATTCTTTGACTGTAGATTGTTTGTGAACAGTTTGTTGCAAGTGTAATATTCAAGGTGTTTTTTCCCTCCTTTGCAGGTCATCTTTACCTGTAGGTAGAGTGGAGTCACAACGGGTGCTTCCATAATATGTATGTGCATATGTATTGTGACAGGGTCGGGCCAGATGGCTACAGGAGAGTGATCCTATTGGGATCCGGGAAGTGGGCAGGCAAAGCTCGCCCACTGCTAAAGGATCCCCCCCCCAGCCTAAGAGGGGGATCCACAGGATCTAGACACCAAATAAATACGGGGGACAACTAATGAAATAACAGGGACAGGAGTGTGGTCAAAGGGTCAGACGAAGGAAACCGGATGGGGACACTGAGCAGAGAACCCCATACAGCACCCACTGCTCCTCAAAAGCATCAAGGGAGTCAAGGGAGGAACTTTTGCCTGGATAAGTAAACGGACGGAGGATCGGAAATAGGCCCCACAGTCACAGGAGACTCCATCGGCCAACCTCCTCATTCTGGTTTTATAAATGGCCATTTTAGCTAGGGCCAGGAGGCGGTTGACCAGGAGGTCCCGTGACTTTGTGGGGCTACGGATAGGGAGTGCATAAATAAGAAGGTGAGGGGAAAAGTGCAACCAAAAGCATAACAAAATATTTGTGAGGAGCCGGAATAGGGGCTGCAGCCTGGCACACACCAAGTATATGTGTGCCAGGGTTTCCCTCATGCCGCAAAAGGGGCAGGTGTGTGGGATAGGGGTGAACCGCGCCAAGTACACGCCTGTGCTCACGGCTCTATGAAGGAGCCGCCAACTGATATCCCCAGCGGGCCTCGGGACCAAGGTGGAGTATAGACTGGCCCACCGTGGCTCCTCACCCTCCAAAGGTGGCAGGAGGTCCCACCATTTTGTATCGGAGTGGGACACGAGGGTGAGGACGTTAAGGGTGTGGAGCATGAACGTGTATAGATGTTTCCTTGGTGCGGTCGGGAAGCAGACCGGCTGCAGCTCATGCAGCCGGCTCACGGTAAAGGGGTGGAGGGGGTCGGTTGAGTCCACGGGGCAAGGGCCCAATTAAAAGGTGTGGCGGGCCTGGGGTGGAGGGTGGGCGGGGCGCACCCTCATGCAGGACCCGGTCAAGGTAAACCCGAGCAGCGGGCGGCAAAGCGGCCCTCACCTCCTGAAGTACGTGCCGGGGGGTACGAGGGCTGGAGAGCCCCATGCGCTGAGCGAGCGTCAGGGGATCCAGCCAGTCTCCCCGGTCGTAGTCCAGGAGGTCTCCAACTCTTGTGACTTCTGCCAGGACCAATCTCTGGCGCACCGGGCGGGACTCCGCCACCTGCACGTGGAGCTGGGGGTTGTGTAGCAGG
This sequence comes from Chelonia mydas, assembly GCF_015237465.2. NCBI lineage: Eukaryota > Metazoa > Chordata > Testudines > Cheloniidae > Chelonia > Chelonia mydas. The sequence continues at coordinate 78,033,443 of NC_057854.1, forward strand.
GGCTCCACAAGGAGATCTGCCCCCTTGGTGGCCGCCACGGACCTGGTCGTTGAAAGCAGTTTCCAGGTCCGGAGGAGGTCCTGGTAGAAGACCAGCAGCCTGGAGAGGTCTCGCGGAAGACCTCTCGGATGGAGATAAAGGAGCTGCTGGTCGTATCTGAGCCCTCGGAAGCGGCGCAGGAAGGCGTGCACCAGTATGCTCCACGCCGGACTACCTGCACCATAAAGGAGCCTCTGCAGGGCCTGGAGGAGGAAGACATGGACCTGAGTGTGCAGACACTTCAGGCCCTGCCCTCCCTCCTCCAGGGGTAGATGGAGAACCCCTGCAGGGACCCAGTGCAGTCCTGATCAAAAGAACTCCAGAATCGATGTCCAGAGGTTGGCCAGGAAACCCGGGGCTGGGATCAGGGTGTTGAGCCAGTACCAGAGCTTGGACAGGACTAGTTGATTAAGCACCAGCGCTCTCCCTCGAAGGGAGAGGCACCGGAGTAGTCCTGTCCATTTCCGGAGCCGCTCTGTGACCCTGCCCTCTAAATCGTGCCAGTTCTCCAGTGGAGAGGGATGCTTGGCAGAAAGGTAAACGCCGAGATAGAGCAGCGGACCCGCGCTCCACCAGATGGTCTGAAGCGCGGGTGGGAGGGAGCTCGCCTGCCAGCCATCCCCGACCACCAGGCCAGAGCTCTTGACCCAGTTGACACAGGCAGAGGAGGCTGCCGAATAGATGGCCTGGCAAGCCTCCACCCGCGCCAAGTCGCCCGGGTCCTGGACCACGAAGAGCACGTCGTCGGCATACACCGACAGGACCAGCCGCAACTCTGGCTACCGCAGCACCAACCTGTTAACCTCCTGCAGAGGAGACAGAGGAAGGGCTCGATCGCCAGAGCGTATAGCTGGCCCGAGAGGGGGCACCCCTGCCATACTCCTCGCCTGAAGCTGACTGGTTTGGTCAGGGTCCAGTTGAGCCTGACCGGACACTCTGCGGAGGCATACAGCGCCCGGAGAAAACCCACAAACTGGGGTCCAAAGCCAAAAGCTTGCAGAGTGTTCAGGAGATATCCGTGATCCACCCTGTCGAATGCCTTCTCCTGATCCAAGGACAGGAGGGCGAACAACATACCATCCCTACACCCGAGTTCCAAAAGGTCCCGGACCAGATATAGGTTGTCAAAGATGCTGCGGCCCGGGACTGTGTAGGTCTGGTCTGGGTGGACCGCGTCCGCCAGCACAGATCCTAGCTGCAGCGAGATTGCTTTTGCCACGACTTTGTAGTCCGTGCTGAGGAGCGAGACGGGACGCCAATTTCGTAAATTGCGGAGGTCCCCCTTCTTCGGCAATAAGGCGAGCACGGCTCGCCTGCACGAAAGAGGGAGGACCCCACTCTGCAAAGACTCAGCCCAGACGGTGACTAGGTCTGGGCCAAGGACGTCCCAGAACACACTGTAGAACTCCACGGTCAGCCCGACCATGCCTGGAGATTTATTGGTGGGCATGCGACGGAGGGCTTCCGAGAACTCGGCCAGAGTGAGAGGCAGCTTGAGCCATTCTCGGTTGCCCACGCTGACCGTAGGGAGCTCCTCCCAGAGCACTCTGCAAGCGTTAGGATCGGTCGGATCTGGGGAGAAAAGGCTTGCATAGAAGGCTCTCGCCCTCCCGCACATCTCCACTGGATCCGTAAGGTGGGTGCCGTCTTCTGCCAGAAGGCAGGTGACATGTTTCTTGGCCCCCCTCCTTTTCTCCAGGGCATAGAAGAAGCGGGAGCCGCGATCCATCTCCCGAAGGAGACAGATGCGGGATCAAACAAAGGCACTCTGGGCCCGATGGTCCTCGAGGGCCCGGAGCTCCTCCCGCTTCTCCCGGCATGCTCCGCAGAGGGGCGGATCCTCGGGGCTGGTGGCTAGACGCCTCTCCAGCTGTAAGACCTCCCGTTCCAACTGCTCTATCGCCGCATCCCTCCGTCGGCTGGCACCCCAGGTCTAGTCACAGCAGAAGAGCTGGGCGCGCACCTTCCCCAGGTCCCACCACTGCCGCGCCGAGGGAAAGGCATGCCGCTGCCCTCGCCAGGCCAGCCAGAACTCTCAGAAGGACGTCACGAAGCCCACATCCTCCAACAAGCTGTTGTTGAAATGCCAATAGGCCGGCCCCGGCCTCTCCACACAGAGGGAGGCTGTCACGGTGGCTAAATGATGGTCAGAAAAAGGGGCCGGCCGGATGCTGGAGGAGTGGGCTCGTGAAAGATGGAAGCATGATAAATAAATACAGTCCAACCGGGAGTGGCACGACTGATGGGCCTCCACCCGGACAAAGGTGAAGGTGGAAATGTCATCCGGGTGGTGGTCGCACCAGACGTCCACCAGGGAGTGGTGTTCGACTATCTCCCAGAGGACGTGCGCGGTGGCAGGGCTCTGCTTGGTCCCCAAGCGGTCCCGCTCCTCGAGGGTGATGTTAAAGTCCCCTCCCAGGACCAGGCACTCATGAGGATCCTAGGTGCCGAGGAAGGCAGACGCCTGTGATAGAATGGCAGCCGCTCCGGGCTCGATGTCGGGGCATAGACGTTAACGAGGTTGACCACGAGCCCCTCCATACAGACCCGGAGGTGCAGCAGGCGGCCCGGCACAGCCTCGGCAACCCCCAGCACCTCGGGCTGTAGGTCGGGGGAGAACAGGGTCGCCACTCCAGCCATACGAACTGTGAGATGGCTAAAGTAGACCCTGTCCCCCCAATCCAGCCGCCAACTGTCTTCGGCGGTCGGATCCGTATGGGTCTCCTGCAGGAAAACCACAGAGTACCCAAACTCCCAAAGGAAGGAGAGCACCTGGGACCTGTGTAGACCCATCCTACAGCCCCGGGTGTTCAACGTTGCGATGTAAGAGGAGGGCTGGAGGGCTGCTCACCGGCAGGGATGCTCGCGGCTCCCGATGGGCCGCGCAACAGTCCGTCACCTACCCCATAAGTGAGTAAGGAGTCACGGAAGAGGTGGACCCGCGGGTATGCTGCGGCGGCCTGCTTCCCGGTCCTTTTACCCTCCCCCATGAGGGCCCTCGTGGCTTGGAGGATTTGGTGAAAGTCCCCCCATCGCTGGAGAGAAAGCTGTACCTTGTTGCGGGAGCTACGGACGTCTTCTAAAAACTCCCGCAACTCCTCTCGCAGCGCATGGGGGGGTGGGGTTACGGTCTCCTGGTTATGCCCCGACGGGGCCCTTGGTACAGCCCCGTGGCCCACTGAGACGGGCAGACAGGGTGCAGACCCCCGACGGGGCACCTGATGGGCTGGCGCCACTAGGCCCGCCTTGAATCCTGGGGCAATAGGGGGCAGCGGAGGGAAGATAGCAGCCCCTAGTGGGTCGGGACAGGGAAACGCAAAGGCCACTCCCTGGGGGTCATCTGCTGGAAAAGGGAAGGAGACAGCCCCAGGGGCGGCAATAATATCATGGGAGGTGGACGGGATAGCATCAAGGGGAGGGCCGGAATCAGGGACAGGGACAGGGGCAGAGGCGAGATTCTGGGCTTTGAGAGCCAAGCAGCTGGTTGTTGGCACCTCCCGATCAGGCTCAAGGCTTAAGAGGGTGGGGAGGGGGCTCTCAGCGATGCCGGGCGCAGGCTCTATGGTGGATTTGGCAGCCATGGCATCAGGAGGTGGACTATGTTCTGTAGGGCCTCCGCTCGGGAAAGAAGTTGATTGCTCCACACCAACGAGGGGTGTCCCTGCTGGCTCGGGTCTCGGCCGCGTGGCACTGGCTGTCGCCTGAACAGGCTCGGTGGCCGTCAGTGGGGTGCTATCTGCGGCCGGGTTGATGGAGGAGTCCAGGGGTTCCTTGGAGGTGGGAGCGGAAATAGCGGTTAGGGGAAGGGAGCATGGGAAAACGGGGGCTGGAGTGAAGTCGCCCAGATCAAGGCCCACTGGCATAGGGTCGGACTCCCCCTGGGTGACCGGGGTCAGACCCAGGGCCTCGATCTCCTCGTATATGGAGGGGAGATCGCTTTCTGCCACCCCGGGGTTCTCCCTGCTGGCACCCGACGCGACGGTCGCCTGGGGGCTTACGGAGGCTTCAGATGGTACCAGGGCAGAAGGGGCTCCCTTGGGGGTCTCGGAGGGGAGGGACTCCCATGGAGGGGAGATACTGCCTTCCGGTGCTGCCAGGTCTTCCCCAGCCGGCACCGGTGGATGGAATACACCTGTGGGCAAAGCGGAAGGCTCGGCATCGGTGCCCCCCTTCCTGGTCTTCCGGGGGGCCTCCGCATCAGATTGGAGAAGCGGAGCTCGAGCCTTCCGCTTGCCCCGCTCCTCCTGGACTAGGGCCCAGCCCTCCATGGCATCATCCAGGGTCTGGCTAGCAGGGGTCATGTCCGGGGGCAGAGGCGATGGCTCAGGGACTCGGGGATGGGGGGGTAGCGGTGGGGCAGCATGAGGGAGGGAGGATTCCTCCTGGGGCGGGCCCTCTCCCATGCCCGGCGGTGTCCCTGCCGCACCCTCCTCCACAGGCCCGGCCAGATTGCAAGCAGCAGAGGTGGGGCTCTCCCGCTCGTCTGGGCATAGTGGGGGAGGTGCCCCTTGGGCCCGAGCGGGAGCAGTGGTAGACTGGGAAGGAGGAGGGGTGGCTTCGAGGGCCGGGCAGCTAGGGGCGCCAGTGATGACGGGGCCGGTGCCCTGCCGGGGCTCGGGGGTCCCGGATGCCCCTCCTTGCCGGGCCAAGGGGCAGTCCCTCTGGACGTGCCCCATCGCCCGGCAGAGGTAGCACCGGGCCTCCCCCGTTGAATAATGCACCCGGTAATGGGCCCCCTGGTAGGGGACCAGGAAGGACCCCTCGAGCGCTTCTCCGTCATGCACCGCCAGCGGCAGTTGAAGCTGCACTTGCCGGCGGAAAGAGAGGACGTGACGGACGGCGGGGTCTTTGCAGCCCAACGGGAGAGGGCTGATGACAGAGATGGGTTTCCCCAGGGTGGAAAGGGCGGGTAACAGGGCAGCATTGGGAAGAAAAGGAGGGACGGAGGTCAAGACCAGGCGGACACCCAGGTCCTCTAGCGGCTCCAGGGGGACGAACACCCCCCCCCCCCACTGCCAGGCCCTTCTCCACCACCTCCAGGGCGGCGGCCTCTGATGCTAAGAAGAAGACGACCTTGCCATACATTTTGGAGGCCGCCACAATGGCCACGGGCCCCACCACCCTCGCCAATGCTGCGGCAGTGGGGGCAGCCCCTACCATGGAGGGCCTGGTTTTTTTAGCGGGGACCTTCCCCTTCTTCTTACCCTGGCCTTTCCTGCCGGCTGGGGGGGCTCCCCCCGAATCTGAGGGGGCGAGGGACGTGGCAGCAACGGAGGTCACCGCAGGTGCGGTAACAGGTGGTTCGGCAGCGGAGGTAGAGGCTTGGGGGGGTGACAGAGGGGCAGTCGGGGGGGGGGGGTAGCTGGCGCTGCTGGAGGGGCCCCACCCATCTCGTCCCCCGCCATCGTGAGCAGGGAGGGAAGGGGAGACACCAAAAGGAGGAGGGGAAAGGGGAAGCAGGTCGACCACTCCTCCCCGCTAGGCTGCAGGGAGGGGAGGAGGGCACCAAAAGGGGTGGGCTGGACGTGGGGACAAAACAGGGGTTAGGGGTCAGTCGCCGACACGGGGTGGAATTCCGGCTCCTCTAGCTGCACTAGGGGTGTGGGGATGCAACAACATTGCGGGTGCAGTGAAAAGGGTTGAAACTAAAATGGGGAGTGGCACAAGCGCATGGGAGGGGGCATGGGCGCATGGAGCAAGGGGCTCAGCGGGCTGGAGTCAGGAGGGAAACCAAGGGGTTAGCTTCAAAGGCTGGGGCGGGGCAAACAAAGGCTGTAGAAGGAATATGGACGGGGCAGGCAAACAAACTGAAGCTAGTAAGGGGGCTGGGGCAAAAGGGGGGGCAAAGGCTGCAAAGGCGGCAAGTAGCAAGAGGAAAAAGCTGTGAGGTGGGCAGTCCGGGGGCACACATGCGCCCACGTGCGCTTGCACAAAGTCAATTTGGCTGGCTGCTGCTTCTGGCCCAAAGGGTGGAATCAGGGCATGGCAAGCCAAGCAAGCAGCTGAGTCCAGAGGTAGGAGCTGAGGCAGATGGTAAACAGCTAGTGGGGGGAGTGGAGGGTGCAGCGGTGGTGGTAGTGGTGGGGGTTGGGGAGGGACCCAGATGGATCAGGGGGCAGCTCCACGCCACGCCACGCCCCCTGTGTCCCGACAAACACAGTCAAGACCCCCACCACAAGAGCACAGTTTGAAAGATACTCAGTCTTAAGGCCCCCTCCACGGTGGTCTGCAAAGTCTCTAGGTGCTCCGCCTCTGGTAGATGGTCCTCTTCTTCTCCTCCTCGGGGCTTCAGCAGCTCCAGGCAGTAAACTGTGCAGCAGCAACTCTAGGTGGTGGTCCAGGCAGGCAGAAAGGGCCCCTCTCAGGTGGTGTCCACAGCAGCAATGGCTGGGGCTGGGGTCCCTCACTCCCCCCCTCTAGGGAACGGGCCAGCAGGCCCCCTCCCTGCAAGGGGCCGCAGTTGGAGCAGTAGCAGCACCCAAGGGTGGGGGGTCCAGCAGCCGGCCAGCAATCAGGTAGCAGCGGGGGGGGGGGGGGGTGTCTGGCACAGCCAGGGGAGCAGCTGGAGCAGCAACAGCAGTACCAGCAGGGAGAGCCAGGGCCTAGGAGCAGCAGCCCTCTCCCTCCAGGCCAGAGGGCTACAGGAGAGTAATTTTTTTTTGAAGCAAAAGATGTTTTTATTTGCATAACACACTTACAAAGCAAAAACAGCAGCATATGCAATGTGTAACACAGCAACCAATCACAACTGTTTTCTCATTAGCTTCAGGGGAGGGAAGTGTTCAAGCTTGCCTGGGCCCAGAGTGGGGGGCTTCCTCGACTCTCGTGGTCTTCCACCCTTCCGAGTTACCTGGTGGCCCAGAGCGAGGGGGCTTCATCGCCACTCTTCGTCTTCCACCCCCTCGAGTTACCTGGCGCCACGCCTGAGTGTCACCAACAATTCCCTTCTCTGAAAGCACCAAACAAGAGGGGCAGGCTGTGGGGTGGACAATCCGGGTGGGGCACATGCACCCACATGTGAAAGGACCCTTCTAAGGTGGTGGTGTCTGCAGCAGCAATGGCTGGGGCTGGGGTCCCTTACTCTCTCCCCCAATCAAAGGGTCAGACAAAGGGACCCGGACGGGGCCACCGAGCAGAGAACCTCGGACAGCGCCCACCGCTCCTCAAAAGCATCAAGGGAGTCGGTGGACGCCACCCAGAGGAACTCCGCCTGGATACGTGAACGGACCGAGGATCGGAAAATGACCCACAGTCACAGGAAACTCCATCGGCCAACCTCCTCTCTCTAGCTTTATAGATGGCCATTTTAGCCAGGGCCAGAAGGAGGTTAACTAGGAGATCCCGCGACTTTGTGAGGCCACGGATGGGGAGTGCATAAATAAAAAGGTGAGGGGAAAAATGCAACCAAAAACGTAATAGGAGATTTGTGAGGAGCTGGAACAGGGGCTGCAGCCTGGCGCACTCCAAATATATGTGTGACAGGGTTTCCCTCACTCCACAAAAGGGACAAGTATCTGGGACGGGGGTGAACCGCGCCAAATACGTGCCCGTGCTTACAGCTCCATGAAGGAGCCGCCAACTGATGTCCCCGACGGGCCTTGGAACCAAGGTGGAATATAGGCTGGTCCACCGGGGCTGCTCACCCTCCAAAGGTGGCAGAAGGTCTCGCCACTTTGTGTCGGGGCGGGACACTAGGGTGAGGGCATGAAGGGTGTGGAGCACGAGCGTGTATAGACGTTTCCTTGGCACGGTTTGGAAGCAGACCGGCTGCAGTTCATGCAGCCGGCTCACAGTGAAGGGGTGAGGGGGTAGATTGGGTCTGCAGGGCAGGGGTCCAATTAAAAGGTCCGGCGGGCCTGGGGTAGAGGGTGGGCGGGGCATGCCCTCGAGCAGGACCCGGTCGAGGTAAGCTCGAGCAGCGGGCGGCAAAGCGGCCTTCGCCTCCTGAAGTACGCGCCAGGGGGTGCGAGGTCTGGAGAGCCCCTTGCGCCGGGCAAGCGTCAGGGGATCCAGCCAGTCACCCCGGTCATAGTCCAGGAGGTCTCCGACTCTCGTGACTTCTGCCAGGATCAAGCTCTGGCACACCGAGCGGGACTCCGCCACCTGCACACGGAGCTGGGGGTTGTGTAGCAGGGGCTCCGCGAGGAGATCTACCCCCTCGGTGGCCGCCATGGACCTGGTTGTTGAAAGCAGTTTCCAAGTCTGGAGGAGGTCCTGGTAGAAGACCGGCAGCCCCGAGAGGTCTCGCAGAAGACCTCCAGGACGGAGATAAAAGAGCTGCCAGTCATATCGGAGCCCTCAGATGCGGCGCAGGATGGCGTGCGCCAGTATGCTCCACACCGAACTGCCTGCACCACAGAGGATCCTCTGTAGGGCCTGGAGGCGGAAGACATGAACCTGAGCGTGTAGATACTTCAGGCCCTGTCCTCCTTCCTTCAGGGGTAGGTGAAGAACCCCTACAGGGGCCCAGTGCGTTCCTGACCAAAAGAACCCCAGAATCGATGTCCAGAGGTTGGTCAGGAAACCTGGGGCCGGGACCAGGGTGTTGAGCCGGTACCAGAGCATGGACAGGACTAGTTGATTAAGCACCAGTGCTCTCCCTCGGAGGGAGAGACATCGGAGTAGTCCCGTCCATTTCCGGAGCCGCTCTATCACCCCGCCCTCTAAATTTTCCCAGTTTTCCGGTGGAGAGGGATGCGTGGCAGAAAGGTAAACGCCAAGGTAGAGCAGCGGACCCGCGCTCCACCGGATGGTCTGAAGCGCGGGTGGGAGGGAGCTCACCTGCCGCCAGTCTCCTACCGCCAAGCTAGAGCTCTTGACCCAGTTGACCCGGGCGGAGGAGGCTGCCGAATAGATGGCCTGGCAAGCCTCCACCCGCACCAAGTCGCCGGGGTCCTGGATCCCGAGAAGCATGACATCAGCATATGACGACAGGACCAGCTGCAGCTCTGGCTCCCACAGCACCAACCCTGTCAACCTCCTGCGGAGGAGACAGAGGAAGGGCTCGATCGCCAGAGCGTACAGCTGGCCCGAGAGGGGGCACCCCTGCCGTACTCCTCGCCTGAAGCTGATCGGTTTGGTCAGGGTCCACTTGAGCTTAACCAGACACTCTGCGGAAGTGTACAGCACCCGGAGAAAACCCACAAACTGGGGTCCGAAGCCAAAGGCCCGCAGAGTGCTCAGGAGGTACCCCTGGTCCACCCTATTGAACGCCTTCTAGGGACAGGAGGGCGAACGACAGACCATCTCTATGCCCGAGTTCCAAAAGGTCCCGAACCATAAATAGGTTATCAAAGATACTGCAGTCCGGGACGTTATAGGTCTGGTCTGGGTGGATCACGTCCGCCAGCACAGACCCTAGCCGCAGCGAGATTGCTTTCGCTACGATTTTGTAGTCTGTGCTGAGGAGCGAGACGGGACGCCAATTTCGTAAATCGCGGAGGTCCCCCTTCTTCGGCAATAAGGCGAGCACAGCTGGCCTGCACAAAAGAGGGAGGACCCCGCTCTGCAGAGACTTGTGTCTAGGTCTGGGTCGAGGACGTCCCAAAACACGCGGTAGAACTCCACGGTCAGCCCGTCCATGCCTGGAGACTTATTAGTGGGCATACGACGGAGGGCTTCCGAGAACTCGGCCAGAGTGAGAGGCAACTCTAGCTGGTCTCAGTCACTCGCGCTGACTGTAGGGAGCTCCTCCCAAAGCACTCTGCAAGTGCTAGGGTTGGTCGGATCCAGGGAGAAAAGACTTGCGTAGAAGGCTTGGGCCCTCCCACACATCTCCACTGGTTCCATGAGGGGGGTGCCGTCTTCTGCCAGGAGGCAGGTGATGTGTTTCTTGGCCCCCCTTGTTTTCTCCAGGGCATAGAAGAAGCAGGAGCCGCGATCCATCTCCTGAAGGAGGCGGATGCGGGATCGAACAAAGGTGCCCCGGGCCCGATGGTCCTCAAGGGCCCGGAGCTCCTCCCGCTTCTCCTGGCACGCTCCACAGATGAGCGGGTCTTCGGGTCTGGCGGCCAGACACCTCTCCAGCTCTAAAGACCTCCCGTTCCAACTGCTCTATCGCCGCATTTCTCCGTCGGCTGGTGCCCCGGGTGTAGTCGCGGCAGAAAAGCCTGGCACGCACCTTCCCCAGGTCCCATCATCGCCGCGCCGAGGGAAAGGCACGCCGCTGCCCTTGCCAGGCCAGCCAGAATTCCCGGAAGGACATCACGAAGCCCTCATCCTCCAACAGGCTGTTGTTAAAATGCCAATAGGCCAGCCCCGGCCTCTCCGCACAGAGGGAGGCTGTCACGGTGGCTAGGTGATGGTCAGAAAAAGGGGCCGGCCGGATGCTGGAGGAGTGGGCTCGTGAGAGATGGAAGCGTGATAAATAAATGCAGTCCAACTGGGAGTGGCTCGACCGATGGGCTTCCACCCGGACAAAGGTGAACGTGGAAGTGTCATCCGGGTGGTGGTCACGCTAGATGTCCACTAGGGAGTGATGTTCAACTATCTCCCGGAGGGTGTCCACGGCGGCCGGGCTCTGCTCGGTCCCCGAGCGGTCTCGCTCCTCGAGGGTGGTATTAAAATCCCCTCCCAGCACCAGACACTTGTGAGAATCTAAGGTGCCGAGGAAAGCGGATGCTTGCTGATAGAATTGCAGCCGCTCCGGGCCCGATGTCGGGGCATAGACATTAACCAGGTTAACCACGAGCCCCTCTATACGGATCCGGAGATGCAGCAGGCGACCCAGTACGGCCACGGCGACCCCTAGAACCTCGGGCCGTAGGTCGGGGGAGAACAGGGTCGCCACTCCAGCCTGCTGAATCGTGGAATGGCTAAAGTAGACCCTGTCCCCCCACTCCAGCTGCCAACTGTCTTCGGCGGTCGGATCCGTATGGGTCTCCTGCAAGAAAATCACAGAGTACCCTCCCTGCCGAAGGAAGGAGAGCACCTGGGACCTGCGTAGACCCATCCTACAACCCTGGGTGTTCAACGTTGCGATGGTGAGAGGTGTCATGGGGGGGGGCCGGAGGGGATCCTCACTGGCAGGGACACTCGCATCCCCCAGCGGGCCGTGCAATAGTCCTTGACCCATCCCGTAGGTCAGTAATTGGTCACGGAAGACGCGGACCCGCCAGTAGGCCACAGCATCCTGCTTCCCCGTCCCTTTATCTTCCCCCATGAGGGCCCTTGTGGCCCGGAGGATTTGAAAAAAAATCCCCCCATCGCTGGAAAGCAAGCTGTCCCTTGTTGCGGGAGCCACGGACATCCTCTAAAAACTTCCCAGCTCTTCTCGCAGCTCATGGGGGCGGGGGGTGGGGTTACGGTTTCCCGGTTGTTCCCCGGCAGGGCCCTTGGTGCAGCCCTGTGATCCACTAAAACGGATAAGCAGGGTGCGGACTCCCAACGGGGTGCCTGATGGGCTGGAGCTTCTAGGCCCACCTCAAGCTCTGGGGCGATAGGGGGCGGTGGAGGGAAGATAGCAGCTCCTAATGGGTCAGGGCAGGAGAACACAAAGGCCGCTCCCTGGGGGTCATCAGTTGGGAAAGGGAAGGAGACAGCCCCGCGGGCGGCAATGATATTGCAGGAGGTAAATTGGATAGGGGCAGGAGCAGAGGCGAGGTTCTGGGTTTCGGGAGGCAAGCAGCTGAATGGTGGTGCCTCCCGATCAGGCTCAAGGGTTAAGGGGGTGGGGAGGGAGCTCTCAGTGACACTGGGCATGCGCTCTGTGGTGGATTTAGCGGCCACAGCATCAGGAGGTGGATTATCTTCTGTAGGGCCCCCGCCCGGGAAGGAAGTCGATTGCTCTGCACCAACGGGGGGTGTCCCTGGAGACTTGTGCCCCGGCTGCATGGCGCCGGCTGTCACCTGAGCAGGCTCGGTGGTCGTCAGTGGGGTGCCATCAGCGGCTGGGTCGGTGGAGGAGTCCAGGGGCTCCTCGGAGGTGGGAGAGGAAGCAACAGTTAAGGGGAGGGAGCATGGGCAAAAGAGGGGTGGAGTGAGGTCGCCCAGATCGAGATTTGCTGGCAAAAGGTTGACCTCCCCCTGGGCGACCAGGGTCAGATCTAAGGCCTCGATCTCCTCAAACATGGAGGAGAGGACACTTTCCACCGCCCTGGGGTTCTCCCCGCTGGCACCCGTCACGACGGTTGTCTCGGGGTTCACGGGGGCTTCGGGTAGCATCAGGACAGAAGGGGCTTCCTCGAGGGTCTCGGAGGGGAGGGTCTCCCGTGGAGGGGAGACACTATCCTCCGGTGCTGCCACGTCTTTCCCGGCTGACACCGGTGGATGGGACGCACTCGTGGGCAAAGCGGAAGGTTCGGCATCGGTGCCCCCCTTCCTGGTCTTCCGGGGGGCCTCCGCCTCGGGTAGATGAGGCGGAGCTCAAGCCTTCCGCTTGCCTCGCTTCCCCTGGTCTAGGGCCCAGCCCTCCATGGCATCATCTGGGGGCTGGTGAGCAGGGGTCGTGTCAGGGGGTAAAGGCGATGGCTCAGGGACTTGTGGGGAGAACGGTGGGGCAGCATAAGGGAGGGAGGATTCTCCCTGGGGCAGGCTCTCTCCCATGCCTGGTGGTATCTCTGCCACACTCTCCTCCATAGGCCCCGCTAGATTGTCAGCAGTGAGGGCGGGGCTCTCCCGCTCGTCTGGGCATTATAGGGGAGGTGCCCCTTGGGCCTGAGCGTGAGTAGCAGTGGTCCGAAGAGGAGGGGGGGCGGGTTCGGGTACTGGGCGGCCAGGGGCGTCGGCAATGACGGGGCCGATGTCCTTCCGGGTCTCGGGGATCCCAGGTGCCCCTCCTTGCCGGGCTAAGGGGCAGTCCCTCCGGACATGCCCCGACGCCTGGCAGAGGTAGCAGCGGGCTTCCCCCGTGGAAAAGTACACCCAGTAACGGGCCCCCTGGTGGGGGACTAGGAAGGACCCTTCGAGCGCCACTCCGTCGCGTGCCGCCGATGGCAATAAAAGTTGCCGGCGGAAGGAAAAAATGTGACGGAGGGTGGGGTCTTTGCAGCCCAACGGGAGAGGGCTGATAACAGAAACAGGTTTCCCCAGGGTGGAAAGGGCGGGTAGCAGGGCAGCATTGGGGAGAAAAGGAGGGACAGAGGTCAGGACCAGGCGGACGCCCAGGTCCTCTAGCGGTTCTAGGGGGACAAACACCCCCACCACCGCCAGGCCCCTCTCCACTGCTTCCTGGGCGGCAGCCTCCGATGCTAAGAAGAAGACGACCTTCCCGTACATTTTGGAGGCCACCTCAATGGCTAAGGGCCCCACCACCCTCGCCAACGCCCGCACGTAGGTCTCCACGTGGGGCGAGGCAGGCACCAGGAGGCATCGGACACCGTGCTTCCTTGTCATGGTGGGAAAGGGGCCCCGGCCGCTATTGACGGTGGCGGAGGCGGTAAGCGGGAGAGATGATGAGGCGGCAGGCGGGGGGGCTGCTGCCGCCCGGGCATACGTCCTGGGGGCTGAGGGAAGGACATCTGCAGAGCTGGTGGAGGGGGCAGCGGGGGAGGACGCTGTGGTCGGTGGCGGGGCCGCAGCAGTGGGGGTGGCCCCTGCCATGGAGGGCCCAGTGGTTTTAGCAGAGCCCTTCCCCTTCTTCTTGCCCTGGCCTTTCCCGCCGGCTGGAGGGGCTTCCCTAGAGTCTGGGGAGGCGATGGGCATGGCAGCGGTGGAGGTCACCCCAGTGCTCTCCATTGCCGATACCCCAGCAGGGGCGGTGGCAGGTGATTGACAGGAGTAGGGGTCAGATAGAAAGGGACAAGCTGTGGGATGGACAATTCGGGAGGGGGGGGCACATAAACCACTGTACGCTTGTCCAGAGAGTCCTGTTTGGTTGGCTGGTGCTTCTGGTCCATGCGGTGGAATCAGGGCAAGCAGCTGAGTCCAGAGGCAGATGTTAGATAGCCAGCAAAGATGGCGGGGGGGGGCAGTGAGGAAGGTCATAGTGTGGGGGTTGGGAGGACACGGATCGGGGGGCAGCTCCATGCCACACCCCCTGTGTCCCTACAAACACAATTAAGACACAGTCAAGACCTCCCCCCACACGAGAGCACAGTTCGAAATTTACTCAGTCTTAGGCCCCCTCCACGGCGATTTGTAGATTCCCCGGGCGGTGTTCCTCTGGTGGACGGCTTTTTCTCTGTCTATTCTGGGTTTTCTTTTTTTCAGCAATAGCATTCCAGAAATGCTGGAGTAAGTGATAAGAGTCCTCTCGACCGAAGACGGGTCTGCAGACAAACAGCAAGCGGTTGGGTCTGGGTCCTTCCACTCCCCCACTCTGGGGAGCGGGCCGGCAGGCCCCCCCTCTCTCGGGGGGGGTTTCAGTTGGAGAGGCAGCAGCGTCTGAGGGCGGGCGGGGGCGGGGGGCTAACAGCCGGCCAGCAGCCGGCCAGCACTCTAGCAATAGCAGGAAAGAAAAAAAACAACAAAAAGAAAAGAAAGGGAGGAGAAGGGGGGAGAGCGTCTGGCCCGGTCGGGGGGAAGCCAAAAGCAGGGGCAAAAAGCAAGGAAAGCCCAGGGCAGAGGGCGGCAGCAGCAGGAGAGCAGGCTAAGTAGGTCCCTTTTCCCTGGGTAAGGTAACAGGGAAGGCTCCAGAACAATCAGGAACTTTCTGGAAACAATTAAGGCAGACAGGATGATTAGAACACCTGCAGCCAATCAAGAAGCTGCTAGAATCAATTAAGGCATGCTAATCAGGACACCTGGGTTTAAAAAGGAGCTCATGCCAGTTTGTGGTGTGTGTGAGGAGCTGGGAGCAAGAGGCACCAGGAGCTGAGAGTGAGAAGGCGTACTGCTGGAGGACTGAGGAGTACAAGCATTATCAAACACCAGGAGGAAGGTCCTATGGTGAGGATAAAGAAGGTGTTGGGAGGAGGCCATGGGGAAGTAGTCCAGGGAGTTGTAGCTGTTGCACAGCTGTTCCAGGAGGCGCTCTAGACAGCTGCATTCCACAGGGCTCTGGGCTGTAGAGTAGAGGGCGGGCCCGGGTTCCCCTCAAACCTCCCAGCTCCTGATCAGATGCAGGAGGAGTTGACCTGGACTGTGGGTTCACAAAATCATATTATTTAAATATTAAGTCCCTGTAAATTTTATGTTATTGTATTTCAATGCCTAGATCTCATGCTCATTAGTACTCTGCAAATACCTGTGGTGGATAGTTAAATCTGATTCTGATTCTCCTCTCAGAAGCAGTGGTTTTACATTGGATGGACAGTAGAATCAGTACCCTTATCTACCTAGCATAACCAATATCTATCACAGGTATTTATAGAGTGCCAATGACACTTTATAGTCAGTTTCACTGTTACTCTTTATAGACCATCAGTTACTCCCTTGCTGAGGAGACACTTATAAAATTATTGCTGGTAATGTTTGCAGGTGATGGGAAAATTGGTGGAGTGGTAAATAATGATAAGGACAGGTCAGTTCTTCAAAGTGAGCTGAACTGAATAGTACACTGAACGGACTTGAACAACATGATTTCAGTACAGTTAAATGCCAGGCCATACGTCTAGAAACAAGGATTACAGGACACCCTTATAGGATGGGGTGGGGGCTGTATTTTGGGGAAGTTCTGTGGCCTATGTAATACAGATTAGATGATCACAATGGTCCCTTCTGGCCTTGGAATATATGAATCTATGACTCAGAAAAGGACTTAAGAGTCATGGTTGATAACCAACTGAACATAAATTCCCAGTGCAATGTGGTGCCTAAGAGATCAAATGCAATCCTTGGATGGATAAGCAGGGGAACACTGAGTAGAAGTAGGAAAGTTTTATTACTAGTGTATACACCATTACTGGAATGCTATGTTGGTTCAAGTGTCCATATTGGAAGAGGATATTGAAAAATTAGAAATGGTTCAGAAAAGACCTACAAGAATCATCTGAGATATGGACAACATTGCTTGCGGTGAGAAATTAAAGAAACTCAAGTCTATTTAGCTTATCAAAGATAAGGTTAAAGGATTCTTGATCATGGCCTAGAAGTACCTAAATGAAGAGAATGTTTATGACAGTAGAAGTCTCTTTACTTTATGAAAAGCAGAACAAGGTCCCATTGCTGGAAACTGAAGATTGACAAATTAAGACTAGAAGTAAGTGTAAATTTTATAATGAGGATAATTAACCATTGGAACAACTTATCTAGTGATGTGATGGATTCTCCATCATTTCATGTCTTTAAATCAAGAATGGGTGTCTTTCTCAAAGATATTCCCTAGTTCAGTGGTTCCCAAACTTGTTCCGCCGTTTGTGCAAGGAAAGCCCTTGGCGGGCCGCGCCGGTTTGTTCACTGTACCCTGTGGATAAGGAAGAATTAGCTAAGCACCACTTTGCTGTGTTCAGTATGTCCCTCAGCCCGCACCACTTCCAGCAGCTCCCATTGGCCTGGAGCAGCGAACCGCAGCCACTGGGAGCCGCAATCGGCCGAACCTGAAGATGCAGCAGGTAAATAAACCGGCCGGGCCCACCAAGGGCTTTCCCTGCACAAGTGGCGGAACAAGTTTGGGAACCACTGCCCTAGTTCAACAGGAAGTTATGGACTTGATGCAGGAATCCCTTGTTGAAATTCTGTGGCATGTGTTTGTGCAGGTCAGACTAAATAATCACAACAATCTCTTCTGGTCTCAAATTCTATGACTGTGAAACATTAACAGGGAAGCAGAAAAACCCTTATGAAACCCTGCTGTGTGTCTGTATCAGGCTGATTTTTTTGGGAAAGTATATATCTGTTTTTGGAAATGGTTACAAAAGAACCTGAGAAGCAAAAGGCAAATGGACATGCGTCAAACAACAAAAAGCAAAAGCTTTTAAAAGCAAATGGACAAACTATGCAAGGAAAAAACAATTTAAAAAAAGGGAAAACTGGGGTAAAAACTTTAGGTGTGTATCCCATTGCCCCCCTCTTTGTGGTCTGTGTGTTTATTTATATTGTAAACTCGTTGTGGCAGGAACCTTTCTTCTCTTGCATCTGTAAACTCTATATCTTTGGGCAATATATAAATAATACTAATATTGAAATAACAGAAGGTAGTGAATATTGTAAAACATTTAGCTGGCAAAATGTAATGCTCCTAGTGTGGAGGAAGCTCTTCTTCAGTATGCACATGTATCTTTTATTAAAAAGGTCAAGATATGCTTAATTACTATTAACAGAAAGTCAGTGGCATTTACCTCCCTCACATAAAGCCACCCCTGCCCTCCAGAAAACCCAGAGAGTTCCCCAAGTTATGCTCTGTTAGCCCTTGCCTAGATTTCACCTTGTTTTATAGTGATTTACAGAAGGAGCTTGTCTGGTCCAGCTTAGTCTGATTCACTTCCTTCACATGAATCAAGTATGATCCAATTTACCATGAAGCTGGGACTTGGGCTACATTTCCTTGAACAGCTGTTGATCCCTAGCTCGAGTCTGTGCTCCGGTGGTTCAGCACATTTTGTGCTCACCCTGCCATTCACAAAGTGCACCCCAGAAGACTGACCCCCCCCCTCCTTTCTTCCATGATAACGGGTAGGGAAAAGGATCAGGAACACCCTTTCAGTAAGAGATCACTGTACCCTGTGGATAAGGAAGAATTAGCTAAGCACCGCTTTGCCGTGTCCATATTTCCAATCTGATTAGGTTTTTTTCCCTGGCCAGGTTAGGAAAATTGGATGTTGGGTTTATTTTTTTGTTTGCTAGGACTGTGTGTGGACTATTTCAAGAGCTGAGAGAGGAACCTGAACTTAACACAGATGTTCAGGGAGAAGTGAGCATATTCAGTCTGCAACTAGAACAGGAGTACTTGTGGCACCTTAGAGACTAACAAATTTATTTGAGCATAAGCTTTTGTGAACTACAGCTCACTTCATCGGATGCATGCAGTGATAAATACAGTAGGGAGATTTTATATACCCAGAGAACATGAAACAATGGGTGTTACCATACACACTGTAATGAAAATCATCAGGTAGAATCATAGAATATCAGGGTTGGAAGGGACCTCAGGAGGCCATCTAGTCCAACACCCTGCTCAAAGCAGGACCAATCCTCAACTAAATCATCCCAGCCAGGGCTTTGTCAAGCCTGACATTAAAAATATCTAAGGAAGGAGATTCCACCACCTCCCTAGATAATGCATTCCAGTGTTTCACCACCCTCCTAGTGAAAAAGTTTTTCCTAATATCCAACTAAACCTCCCCCACTGCAACTTGAGACCATTCCTCCTTGTTCTGTCATCAGCTACCACTGAGAACAGTCTAGATCCATCCTCTTTGGAACCCCCTTTCAGGTAGTTGAAAGCAGCTATCAAATCCCCCCTCAGTCTTCTCTTCTGCAGACTAAACAATCCCAGTTTCCTCAGCCTCGCCTCATAAGTCATGTGTTCCAGTCCCCTAATCATTTTTGTTGCCCTCTGCTGGGCATTTTCCAATTTTTCCACATCCTTCTTGTAGTGTGGGGCCCAAAACTGGACACAGTACTCCAGATGAGGCCTCACCAATGTCGAATAGAGGGGAACGATCACGTCTCTCAGTCTGTTGGCAATGCCCCTATGTATACATCCCAAAATGCCATTGGCCTTCTTGGCAACAAGGGCACACTGTTGACTCATATCCAGCTTCTCGTCCACTGTAACCCCTAGGTCCTTTTCTGCAGAACTGCTGCCTACCCACTCAGTCCCTACTCTGTAGCAGATCATGGGATTCTTCCGTCCTAAGTGCAGGACTCTGCACTTGTCCTTGTTGAACCTCATCAGATTTCTTTTGGCCCAATCCTCCAATTTGTCTGGGGCCCTCTGTATCCTAACCCTACCCTCCAGCGTATCTACCTCTCCTCCCAGTTTAGTGTCATCTGCAAACTTGCTGAGGGTGCAATCCACACCATCCTCCAGATCATTTATGAAGATATTGAACAAAACTGGCCCAAGGACCGACCCTTGGGGCACTCCACTTGATACCGGCTGCCAACTAGATATGGAGCCATTGATCACTACCTGTTGAGCCCAACAATCTAGCCAGCTTTCTATCCACCTTATAGTCCATTCATCCAGCCCATACTTCTTTAACTTGCTGGCAAGAATACTGTGGGAGACCGTGTCAAAAGCTTTGCTAAAGTCAAGGAACAACACGTCCACCGCTTTCCCCTCATCCACAGAGCCAGTTATCTCGTCATAGAAGGCAATTAGATTAGTCAGGCATGACTTGTCCTTGGTGAATCCATGCTGACTGTTCCTGATCACTTTCCTCTCCTCTAAGTGCTTCAGAATTGATTCCTTGAGGACCTGCTCCATGATTTTTCCAGGGACTGAGGTGAGGCTGACTGGCCTGTAGTTCCCAGGATCCTCCTTTTTCCCTTTTTTAAAGATGGGCACTACATTAGCCTTTTTCCAGTCGTCCCCCGGATCGCCATGAGTTTTCAAAGATAATGGCCAATGGCTCTGCAATCACATCCGCCAACTCCTTTAGCACTCTCGGATGCAGAGCATCCGGCCCAATGGACTTGTGCTCGTCCAGCTTTTCTAAATAGTCCCGAAACACTTCTTTCTCCACAGAGGGCTGGTCACCTCCTCCCCATGTAGGTAAGGTGAGCTATTACCAGCAGGAGAGAAAAAAAACCTTTTATAGTGATAATCAAGGTGGGCCATTTCCAGCAGTTGACAAGAACGTGTGAGGAACAGTAGGGCAACGTGTGAGGAATCAGCAGCACTGCTATGGGTACCCGCATGGCCCCACAGTATGCCAACATTTTTATGGGTGACTTAGAACAACGCTTCCTCAGCTCTCGTCCCCTAATGCCCCTACTCTACTTGTGCTACATTGATGACATCTGCATCATCTGGACCCATGGAAAAGAAGCCCTTGAGGAATTCCACCATGATTTCAACAATTTCCATCTGTGAAAGTAGAATGAATTATATTGAAATTATAATTGATTAAAGAAATGCTACTTGAAGGGTTTGTTGAAATATAGTTGTCAGGAAGAGAAACATTAAGGAGTGTGAGACAATGGGTCCTCAAACTAATTAACTTAGAGCTCCTACTGAGCTAGGAGATTGGTAAACGTTAGTATGCAAATAAGATATGTATGTATATTTGTCAGTTTCTGCTTTCTTTTGTCTCTTATGTTAAATTGGCTTTGGCTTAGCTGTATAAATAAGTTATCTTGGGCCTCAGAGAGGGGCTCACCTCTGGGTGCATTAGCAAGGCGCTTTGCTAATAAACAGAGTGGTCTGACAAATTATGTGAGTCCTGAATCTGACTTTGACAATTTGGAGGTTCCACCGAGATGGCAACCGTCTTCACTGGGGCCGTGTGACTCCTGACTGTTCTTAGGACGGCCGTGGCAAGCTGGCACCTGGGCATTTGGCCCGAGCCGTCCTCCGCCAGAACAGAAGGGTGCATGACCACAGTGAAGTCTACGCCATCGAACCTGTTGGTTCCCACTCTGTTCTGGTAGGCATCCCGGGATCTGACATCAGGAATCTGGTCAGGTAATTATTTCTAGTTTTGTCCGGACTGAGGACTGTCTTGTTTCTGTGTCTATCCATCCTCCCTGTGGTGTGTTTGAGTCTGGGCGCCGTCTCCATCCGGGGATCGGCTGACCAAAGGGTTCCAGTCCCCACGGTCTGAGTGAGTGAAATCTGCACAATCGCAGCCGCACTGCGCCTTGGGTAAAACCCTTGGGGTAATTCACTAGCCTGACTATAGAACAGCCTGACTATAGAACAAAATAAGTACAGCCTGGAGGTAATTCTTCTTTTTTTCCTGCAATTAGCAAGGAAATTTGTAAAAGAAAGTGGTATTATTTATTAAGCAATAATCTGTCCCCACCATGGGGGTGGAAATTGTTTCTTTTGTTTTTAGACTCTACAAGCAAGCTGGCACCAGCGGAAGAATAACTCAGAATACCATGGATCTATGTTTTGTGTTGTTTGTCTGTGGTGTTTGTCTTGTTGCTAGCATTGTTGTGTTTTAATGAACAGAAAACCTCATGACATCGGTGGGGGATGGCTTCAAAAGGCTGACCTTGGGCGGGGGGAGGGGGGGAAGATGTGTATGGGAATGCAAAAGGCTAACTCAGGAGAATCCCAAAATTCAGTGGCCACTGTTAGGATCTTGGGACAAGGACCAAGTAGACGTCTTAAAAGACAAACTCAGCCAACCTAAAACTAAATTGGCAAAAGGAAAGGTTGATTGTTTCATCCAGTGGTGGGAAGAGGCAAATCATAGGTGGACAGAATCAAAACTTGCCTCTCTCAAAGATTCTGGCTTCTATCCCACCAGATGCAACTCGTTTTACTGTTGTTGATTTGTGCTCTGCTTTCTTTTCTGTCCCGGTTCACTCTGACTCCCAGTTCCTGTTTGCCTTTTCTTACAAGTCTCAACAGTACACATGGACCACACTGTCCCAGGGGTATACTGAAAGCCCGTCATATTTTTCCCAAGCATTAGCCCGAGACCTTGCTGACCTTGTTTTCCCATCCAGGTCCACACTAGTCCAATATGTAGATGGTCTACTCCTCTGTTCCCCTTCATTGTCTGCCTCTGAAACTGACTCTTTAGTGCTCCTTACTGCCCTAGCAAATAAGGGTCACAAAGCTTCTCGCTCTAAACTACCACTCTGTCAAGCTTCTGCCACGTACCTTGGCTTTCTCCTCTCCCAGGGTTCCTGTGCACTTTCTCCCACCCGTGTCCAAGCTATCCTTAGCTTTCCCCGACACCGCTCCCCACGCCAGGTCCGGAAGTTTTTAGGCATGGCTGGATTTTGCAGACAATGGATTCCCCAATATGTCTCCCTTGCAAAACCTCTCCAGGAACTCACTCGATTCTCTGTGCCTGACCCCATGCCGTGGCCCCTGAGGCCAATTCTGCCTTTGTTTCCCTCAAACAGGGTTTGGCTTCTGCCCCTGCCTTAGGGCTGCCTGAGTATTCTAAGCCTTTTACCCTTTTCTGCCACGAAAAATCTGGGTGTGCACATGGAGTTCTCACTCAGATGCACGGAGAAAAGAACCGCCCAGTGGCTTATTTCTCTGCTACTTTAGACCCTGTTGCCCAAGGCTTACCCCCCTGCCTGCGTGCTGTGGCTGCTGCAGCGCGCCTAGTCGAAATGTCTGATTCCCTTGTTCTCCACTCTCCTCTTACCCTCCTGGTCCCTCACTGACCTCACCCTGCTCAAAGACTCTGCCCCAGAAACCGAGAAAGAATCCTGGATTGCCCAAGGTTGCTCTCTACATCCCAATTCCTTTTGGCGCTCACCTACTGGTGCCTTTCTAGCCCCCTTTTCACTCTACCCATCTCTGGCCGCCCTGCTACACGGTGTTTCGCATGTCGGAAAGGAGGGGATGGTCTCTGCTGTAACAAAGACAGGATGGTGGGCCCCCCCATTTTAGCTCTTTTGCAGCCCGCCACTGTGCAGCCTGTACCATTTGCCAAAGCCATAATATTTACAGGTAAACCTGTAAAAGTGGCCCGGGGTTCTGGAGCGTGCCTCAAGCACCGTTCTTGCACAAATGCCTAAGTGTCAACAATATGAATTTATATTGGTTATGGTATGTTTATTCTCCGGTTGGATTGAAGCCTTTCCTTGTCACAAGGCTGACTCACTGTCTGTTGCCAAATGTTTGTTAAATCATATTATGCCTGCCAAGGGAATTCCTGCTACTCTGTCCAGTGATCGGGGTACACATTTTACTGGACAACTTGTTCAACACCTGGACCATATATTGCGTATCAAACACCTGTTGCACTGTCCCTACCACCCACAGAATGCAGGTGCAGTTGAAAGACAAAATGGTGTACTTAAGAATAAGCTTGCTAAAATTTGTGACTCTACAGGATTAAGCTGGCCAGTAGCCCTTATGGACATGAGATCCACTCCATCCCAAAGGCATAAATTAAGTCCCTTTGAAATTGTTATGGGACGCCCTATGCGAGCTATGACTACCATTACTCCCGTTCCAGATTTGAACTTGACTCACAGTTCACTCCTTCAGTATTGCAAGGGACTAATGCAAGCTGTAAGTCACTTCCATTCACAGGTTCGAGTCGCCTGGCCCACGGAATCCACCTCCGACGCTTGCCACAACCTCGAGCCAGGTGATTGGGTCTACGTACGGCGCCATCATCGAAAGCACGCCTTGGAGCCCCGGTGGAAGGGTCCTCATCAGGTACTGCTTACTACACAAATGGCTGTTAAACTGTCTGGCATTGCAGCGTGGATACATGCTTCACAGTGTAAGAAGGCACCATCCCCAGAGAACCAATCATCACCTCAGGACAACGCAGAGTCAATTTTGACTCCAGAAGAAGACGTAGAGGAACAGTCTGCAATACCTTACAATCTACGCTCTCGTAAGGGTTGCCAGAAGTAGATGACGAACAAAAAACAAACAAACAAAAAAGCAGTAGTGAGCCTAGTGCCTACTGCCTGGTGGGCATAAATCCGTGACTGCGGTTCCCCCAGTTGAGGCTGTCAGAACCAGAAGAGCCTTGCCTCCAACATGCGCCTCAGCCTGTTCCTCGGCTGCTGGTATCTTACGGTCTGGGGAGACCATGATGACAATTCTTTTATCCAGCAGCAGGTGTGGATAGCTCAGACCCTTAATATTTCTAATTGCTGGGTCTGCAGCCACATCCCAGCTCACTCTCAAACTGGTGTTCCTGTCCTGGCTATCCCACTCAAGTCCCCAGACCTCACTGGAGGGCCTCGTCCATTTAACAAAATATGGAACAGCAATGACACTTGGGAAGCGGTGGGAATAAATGCATCTAAATGGATAAGTGTGGTGGAGGGAAAAGGTCATTGGTGTTGGGTGTGTAATGGGACAGGGCTGGATCTGGGGAAAAGCCGTTGCCTTCAGCATATTGTGGCCAATGGTGTATGGGATTATTCAAACAAAACTAAAAAGTGGCAGGCCGGGTATGGAGATATGAACTTTTTCTCAACCTGGGATCAAACAGAGAAATCAATCTCGTGTTCCCCCTATAGTAACATTAGTGAAAACAATACAATCTTTCAATGTCATGCAAATAACACCACTCCTCGTAAGAAGAATTACCTGTACCCTTTAGGGGACACTACTCCTCCTTTGCAAACACCTATATGACAAATGGGTGCAACCAACCCTTCCCGGCCTTAATAGGCCATCACTGGGTGTGTGGGACCAGAGCTTATACCGCACTACCAGCTAATTGGTCAGGAATCTGTTATCCTGCCCGACTCTTCCCACAATTCCAAGTGCTAGGAACCTTCCCTCGAGAACGCCTCCGCAATTTCAGGTGAAAAAGAAGGGACTTAACAGATGCCCAATGGTATGTAAATAACATAAGCCCCTTAACCTGGGAAGAAGCCATTGGCAGTTCCTTAATACCATTAGGGGGAGTAATACACCATGCAAAAAGGCTCCTAAGGTTACAAGCAGTAGTTGAAATAATGGCAAATGAAACCGCAGAAAGTTTAAGAGCCCTGGCCAAAGAAACAGGGGCAATCTGACAGATGGCTCTCCAAAACCGTCAGGCATTGGACATAGTGCTGGTGGCAAAAGGAGGGACTTGTGCTCTCATTGGAAAAGACTGCTGTGTGTATATACCAGACAACACCAATGAGGTAATAGATCGTGCTAGCCACTTAGAACAAATCTCATATCTTCCCCATGAAGAGCCAAGTTCTTTATGGAAGTAGCTAAGTAACTTTTTCAATTTCTCTGGCATAGGAAACTGGTTGTTTCAGGGAGCCCTAACAATTTTTATATGTTTTCAGTTACTTTCCTGTTGTATCCAAAATTGTGTCAGGCATGCTACACAGATAGCTGCCCCAAACCAGAGTGCTAATTTGATGATTTTAAATATCACTGATGAACAAAGAGATAAAGAACGCTTGATATGTGGAACCCAGTCATTGTTGGTCATTGCGTAGCTTGACCAAAAGGAGGGATTGTGAAAGTAGAATGAATTATATTGAAATTATAATTGATTAAAGAAATGCTATTTGAAGGGTTTGTTGAAATATAGTTGTCAGGAAGAGAAACATTAAGGAGTGTGAGACAATGGGTCCTCAAACTAATTAACTTAGAGCTCCTACTGAGCTAGGAGATTGGTAAACGTTAGTATGCAAATAAGATATGTATGTATATTTGTCAGTTTCTGCTTTCTTTTGTCTCTTATGTTAAATTGGCTTTGGCTTAGCTGTATAAATAAGTTATCTTGGGCCTCAGAGAGGGGCTCACCTCTGGGTGCATTAGCAAGGCGCTTTGCTAATAAACAGAGTGGTCTGACAAATTATGTGAGTCCTGAATCTGACTTTGACACATCCCACCATCAACCTCAGCCTGGACCAGTCCACACAAGAGATCCACTTCCTGGACACTACAGCGCTAATAAGCAATGGTCACTTAAACACCACCCTACAGCGGAAACCTACTGACTGCTATCCTTATGGACATGCCTCCAGCTTCCATTCAGGACACACCACACGATCCATTTTCTACAGCCAAGCTCTAAGATACAACCGCATTTGCTCCAACCCCTCAGACAGAGACAAACACCTATAAGATCTCTATCAAGCATTCTTACAACTAGAATACCCACCTGCTGAAGTGAAAAAACAGACTGACAGAGCCAGAAGAGTACCCAGAAGTCACCTACTACAGGACAGGCCCAACAAAGAAAATAACAGAATGCCACTAGCTGTCACCTTCAGTCCCCAACTAAAACCTCTCCAGCGCATCATCAAAGATTTACAACCTATCCTGAAAAATGATCCCTCACGCTCACAGATCTTGGGAGACAGACCAGTCCTCGCTTACAGACAGCCCCCCAACCTGAAGCAAATACTCACCAGCAACCACACAACAAAAACAGTAAACCAGGAACCTATCCTTACAACAGAGCCTGATGCCAACTCTGTCCACATATTTATTCAAGTGACAACATCATAGAACCTAATCACATTAGCCATGCCATCAGGGGCTCGTTCACCTGCACATCTACCAATGTGATATATGCCATCATGTGCCAGCAGTGCCCCTCTGCCATGTACATTGGCCAAACCGGACAGTCTCTACGCAAAAGAATAAATGGACACAAATCTGACATCAGGAATCTTAACATTTAAAAACCGGTAGGACAACACTTCAATCTCTCTGGCCACTCAGTAAAAGACTTAAGGGTGGCAATTTTGCAACAGAAAAGCTTCAAAAACAGACTCCAACAAGAAACTGCTGATCTTGAATTAATATGCAAACTAGATACCATTAACTTGGGTTTGAATAGAGACTGAGAGTGGCTGGGTCATTACACCTATTGAATGTATTTCCCCATGTTAACTATCCTCACACCTTCTTGTCAACTGTCTAAATGGGCCATCTTGATTATCACTACAAAAGTTTTGTTTTCCCCTGCTGATAATAACTCATCTTAATTAATTAGCCTCTTACAGTTTGTATGGCAACTTTCACCTTCTCTGTATGTGTATATATCTATATCTTCTTACTATATGTTCCATTCTATGCATCCAATGAAGTGGGCGGTAGCCCACGAAAGCTTATGCTCTAATAAATGTGTTCATCGCTAAAGTGCCACAAGTACTCCTGTTCTTTTTGCGGATACAGACTAACATGGCTGCTACTCTGAAGTCTGCAACTAGGATCACATCCACCAAGGGAGAATGCACCTGGACACAGCCTCTGCAATTGAACTTCAAACAAAAATAGATATTTAATAGTTTATAGAAGTTTAGTTCAGTTAGTCCTGTTTGTTAAACAAGTTCCCTTATGTGGCATGTAGCCTCACCTAACCCTAATTATTTCTTACCTGTGTGTAGGTGACGGGATTAGCGTGTATTCCTCCACCTTCCCACCAGTGCCTCTGCCTATCATCTTCCTGGGTGCATCATTATTTTATTACACAACCTGCAGGGCTGATGTTGATCTGAAGCTGATATGAGGATGTTGCAGGAGATCCTGCCAAAGCAATTCTGTAGCCTGTATCCAATTACTCAGAATAAACAAATTCTAATCTGATTTTATTCTAAGCAAAAGAAAACATTACTGAGTAAATTGTTTCCTTTTTTTCCTGTTCTCTCTCAATATTCTTCTCAACTTCTCCCTATATTTTGTTAAAATAAATTCACAATTCTCCATCCTACCTTTTCATTCTCCTGCTCTGAGACCTGATATTTGCAATTTTATTCTCCCCCCCCCACTTTTTTTCCTTTTCTTTCCTTCTCCTTCTCATCCTGCCAGGAGCAGCATGATCACTCTTCTGTTCTGCTTGGAGCAGACCACTCATTCACCTGTCTGTTGTGTGGTTCCTCATGGGATCAGCCACTCCGCTCTGCCATCCTGACAAGGGGCAGCACTAACACTTCCATGCTGCCACGGAGCAGCCTCTCCTCTCCCACACCTCAGAGGACGATCTTGTCCACTCCCCTGCCTCCCTGTCCATCCAGCCTCCTGTCCCACCCCTCCAGGAAGCAGTCAGACAAAAACAGTCTGCTTGGCTCAGGACATTTCCTTCCTCCATGTCCTTATGGGGAACAGGGGGCTCCTGTCACCCTCACGGCCAGTTGATCTCCTCTTGCTCCAGGAGCTCTGGGTTCAGCATCCCAACAGTCTAAGAACTGCCAGATGGAAGTCAACTGCCATGGAACTTTCCAGAACATTCTCAAGCCAATGTTCCAACATTTACCTACATGACACACCCTAGCAGAAACTGGAAGGAGTTATGTCCTGAGGGTGAAAATCAAGCCAGAGTGATTTAAGTGGAGCTTAAATGGCGCATTAGGGCCCGGTGTGGGCTCTCTGAATTTCACCCAGATTAAGAACTAGTCTGTGAACAATCCTGTGAATTAATATACAAAAAACTGTGTTTAGGAGAAGTTAGAGTTGCTGTAATATACCAGATACAAACATACAAAAGCACAGAAATGAAAAGTTACCTTTTAATTTGACATACCCCCTACTCCTCCATTCATAGGCACACACTCTACCATCACTACAACTACTGTATACCACAGACCACACACTGCAACCTCAAATCTGCCCCGCTTTGTCCCTTCTGTACAGATCCTTCTTTCCAGATTATTTTTTATTGACAGTGGTGGCTGTGGACCTTTGGTGTCATAGTTGGTTGTGTTAGGAGACGGTAATTTGGCAAAGGGGTGTGACAGAAGGGCAATTGAAGGGGATGATGGTAGCCTGGCAACCCGAGCGGGGTCAGAGTTAAAGTTATGTTGCATGGTCCACAATGTATAGTAGTTGTGGTAATGGTAAAGTGTGTGCCTGCGAGAGAAAGAAGTACCTATTATGAACTGGCTTTACTTTTCATTTGTGGATTTGTGCCAAGTGTGTTATGCTGAGCTGTTTGGAAAAATTCCAACAAAACATTTTTTTGCCAGATTTGACAATTTGTTGAAGTCAAAATGTTTCATGGTGATGGTTTGATTTCAGCAATGTTTGAGCAGAATCGAGGCGGGGTTCCTGTCTGTTTTTGTGGCAGCCCACCTGCAGGACTGCCTTGGAGTCAGAGATACCAGGGCTTCCAGAGACTACAGCTCCGAGGGGGGCGGGGGCTAGCAGGCAGACGGCCTTGAAGTTGGGAATCCCTGATCTTCCAGGGTCTGTGGTGCTAGGACAGTCCACAGGGAAAATGCCTTGGAATTGGGGCTCCATTCCATATCATGGAGAATTTTGAAATTTTTGGTTTTCATTCTGAATTGGATAGATATCACATTTCAGAATATTAAAATCCTCTGCGAAGCAGAATTACCTTTCTGTGCACAGCTGTAATGTTATGTGTGTAGCAACTTTAAGAAGCTTACAGCCTAGTTTTTGTGTATTAATTTGATGAGGTTTTTTTAATACTTAAGAGTAGGTGCGGGTGCTTGGCCAAGAGGCAGCTGGGAGGGGCAGACTTGTGGGGAGGTTGGAAGTGAAGTAGTTGATGGGGAAGATTTTATCTATCTGTAACTGTACATGCGCACTTATGTGTCAGCAGCTGCACATGAGTCCTTATATACCTTTTTCATTGTAAAGTAAAATTTGAAAGAAAAATGTAGTTTTGATAATGGGAAAAAATGTGCATTGCAAACTGGCTTTGGAACAGGGGCTAAAAATTTGGCCTGTGGGATGGGAAGGAGGATTTTGACCTGATGTCAGGAATACAGCTTTGCAATTTCTGTGAAAATTTGAGCTAGTTATAGGATTCCAAAAAAATCACAGTTCACATCTGCTGAGTAAAGAGTTAAAGTTTGGTAACTAAAATTTCCAAAGAGTCCATCTGTACTGAGCATGCTCCATGCCCTCACAATTCCTGTGTTAACCCGAGGCTGCATACACCATCCCTATAGAACAACCAAGCATGCTCGCTCCTGAGGCAACAGAGGCTGAGCAGGACTTTCCCTGCAATTACATAAAAACGGCTATACGGGGTCAGAACAAAGTTCAGTATCCTGTCTTCCGACAGTGGCCAATGCCAGGTGCCCCAGAGGGAATGAACAGACCAGGTAATCAAGTAGTCCATCCCCTGTCACCCATTCCCAGCTTTTGGCAAACACAGGCTAGGGACATCATCCCTGCCCATCCTGGCTAATAGCCATTGATGGACCTATCCTCCATGAATTTATCTAGTTCTTTTTGAAGCCTGTTATAGTCTTGGCCTTCACTACATCCTCTGGCAAAGAGTTCCACAGGTTGACTGTGTGTTGTGTGAAGAAATACTTCCTTTTGTTTGTTTTAAACCTGCTGCATATTAATTTCATTTGGTGACCCCTAGTTCTTGGGTTATGAGAAGGAGTAAATAGCACTTCCTTATTTACTTTCTCCACACCAGTCATGATTTTATAGGCCTCAATCATATCCCCCTTAGCTGTCTCTTTTCCAAGCTGAAAAGACCGAGTCTTATTAATCTCTCCTTAGATGGAAGCCCTTCCATACCCTAATCATTTTTTGCCCTTTTCTAAACCTTTTTGATTCCAGTATATCTTTTTGGAGATGTGGTGACCACATCTGCACGCAGTATTCAAGATATGGCTGTACCATGGATTTATATAGAGGCAATAAGATATTTTCTGCTTTATTATCTATCCCTTTCTTAATGATTCTCAACATTCTGTTCCCTTTTTTGACTGCTGCTGCACTGCGGGGATGTTTTCCGAGAACTATCCACAATGACTCCAAGCTCTCTTTCTTGAGTGGTAACAGCTAATTTAACACCAGGCACACATCATTTTATATGTATAGTTGGGATTATGTTTTCCAATGCACATTATTTTGCATTTATCAACATTGAATTTCATCTGCCATTTTGTTGCCCAGTCATCCAGTTTTGAGAGATCCTTTTGCAGCTCTTCGCAGTCTGCCTGGGACGTAACTATCTTGAATAGTTTTGTATCATCTACAAATCTTGCCACCTCACTGTTTACCCCTGTTTCCAGATCATTTATGAATATGTTGAATAGCACTGGTCCTACTACAGACCCCTGGGGGACACCACTGTTTAACCTCTCTCCATTCTGAAAACGGACCATTTATTCCTATCCTTTGTTTCCTGTCTTTTACCAATCCATGAGAGGACGTACCCTCTTATCCCATGACAGCTTACTTTGCTTAAGAGCCTTTGGTGAGGGATCTTGTCAAAGGCTTTCTGAAAATCTAAGTACACTATATCCACTTGATCCTTCTAGTCCACATGCTTGTTGAACCCCCCAAAGAATTCTAGCAGATTGGTGAGGTGTGATTTCCCTTTACAAAAACCATGTTGACTCTTCCCTAACAAATTATGTTCATCTAAGTGTCTGACAATTTTGTCCTTGACTATAGTTTTAACCAGTTTGCCAGGTACTGACGTCAGACTTACCGGCCTGTAATTGCTGGGATCATCTCTGGAGCCCTTTATAAGGATTGGCGTCACATTAGCTATCCTCCAGTCATCTGGTACAGAAGCTGATTTAAATGACAGGTTACATACCAGAGTTAGTAGTTCTGCAATTTCACATTTGAGTTCCTTCAGAACTCTTGGGTGAATACTACCTGGTCCTGGTGACTTATTACTGTTTAATTTATCAATTTGTTCCAAAACCTCCTCTAATGACACCTCAATCTGGGACAGTTCCTCAGATTTGTCACCTAAAAAGAAATGGCTCAGATTTGGGAATCTCCCTCACATCCTCAGCCGTGAAGACTGATGCAAAGAATTCATTTAGTTTCTCCGCAATGGCCTTATCATCCTTGAGTGCTCCTTTAGTATCTCGATCGTCCAGTGGCCCCACTGGTTGTTTAGCAGGCTTCCTGCTTCTAATGTACTTAAAAATTTTTTGCTATTACTTTTTGAGTCTTTGGTGAGCTGTTCTTCAAATTCTTTTTTGGCCTTCTTAATTATATTTTTACACCAGTTCATTTGCCAGAGTTTATGCTTCTTTCTATTTTCATCACTAGGATTTAATTTCCACTTTTTAAAGTGCTCCTCAGAGATGCTGGAGGGGTGGGCAATGCCCCTCTGCCATGTACATTCGTCAAACTGGACAGTCTCTACGTAAAAGAATAAATGGACACAAATCAGACGTCAAGAATTATAACATTCTAAAACCAGTCAGAGAACACTTCAATCTCCTTGGTCACTCGATTACAGACCTAAAAGTCACAATATTACAACAAAAAACTTCATAGAATCATAGAATATCAGGGTTGGAAGGGACCTCAGGAGGTCATCTAGTCCAACCCCCTGCTCAAAGCAGGACCAATCCCCAACTAAATCATCCCAGCCAGGGCTTTGTCAAGCCTGACCTTAAAAATATCTAAGGAAGGAGATTCCACGACCTCCCTAGGTAAAAACAGACTCCAATGAGAGACTGCTGAATTGGAATTAATTTGCAAACTGGACACCATTAACTTAGGCTTGAATAAAGACTGGGAATGGATGTGTCATTACACAAAGTAAAACTACTTCCCCATGTTTATTTTTTCCCCCTACTCTTCCTCACACGTTCTTGTCAACTTCTGGAAATGTCCCATCTTGATTATCACTACCAAAGGTTTTTTTCCTCTCCTGCTGGTAATAGTTCACCTTACCTGATCACTCACGTTACAGCGTGTTTGGTAACACCCACTGTTTCATGTTCTCTGTGTATATAAAATCTCCCCACTGTATTTTCCACTGCATGCATCCGATGAAGTGAGCTGTAGCTCACAAAAGCTTATGCTCAAATAAATTTGTTAGTCTCTAAGGTGCCACAAGTACTCCTTTTCTTTTTGCTAATATAAACATGTATACCTTCCAGTACAAGAGTTGCTCGTTACATAGCATATAGGGGAAAGAAATAGAGAAACTTGGTTAAGGTAAGCTAAAGTAACCTTGGTCACATAACAAATGTAGTGGAAATAGATGGGAGCTGTGTAAAGGACTCGTGGTTCAGGTACTAATTATTCGTTTGACAGACCCACAGGGCTCTGTAGGCTGTGAAGTGATACTATGCACTTGGAAAGCTCAAAACTTTACCAGTAATGAAACAAGTAATACAAATGTTAAGTTTTGTTGCTGAACAAAGCCATGAGATTGCAGGGGCTCAGAATCTGCCTCATGGACATATTCTTCACTGATGGAACACCACTGCTGTCCATAGAGTTACACCAGTGTAATCATTGACACCTTGTGGGGTCTCTGGTGTGCCATGCTACACCATTTCTTGGTAGTGCACCAGGTGCAGTATTCCTAGGCAAGCGCAGTCGATGCTTCAGCTGCCAAAGCTCTATGGGCCTTAGCAGCTGGTGAGTCCCAATATGCACTCCACCAATTGCGTACAACACCATGCTCTAAACTCTAGGGGCATCATTTCAAAAAACATTCAGGAGGAGAGAGGGACAAAATTGTGTCAGTATACAGAACATTCTATTATATCCGGTAACCTCTAGGGGAGGAAAAAAGCAGAAGACATAATGGAGCATATAGACCTATGAAAAGTCTGGGGGAAGGACAAAACTGCTCCCCTTACTCCAGAGCAAATGATGCTCCCGCCAGACACCCTGTCTCTGCGACCCTTTTCCTCACCAACTGCTATAGAATCTTTCTCTTCCTTATGACCTATCAGCCTGCAGCTAGCAGCAAGCATAGCAGCAGCTGATTTGTCCTCAGCACATCCATCACACTGTCCTCTGCTGACCTTTTACTGCTCAGCAGACTGATCATACTAGAGAAGAATCCATACGTGTCAATCTGACCTCAACATATTAGGAAACCTCCAGTTAGGATAAATTTGTAGAAGAAAAAATATAGTATGTGATTTTATTTTTTTGTTCATTTTAGTGTTTTTCTCTTGGTAGTGAAATTAGTATTTATAAGTATGGAGAGGAAGTGTCTGTATGTGACACATTCAAAGCTTAGCCCTATTTTTTTTTTTTTTTAAAGGGAGCAACTAATTTTGGGTGCCTCAGTTTTCAAATGCCCAGCGTAAGACATCTGGGCACTTGATTTTCAGAAGTGCTGGGCATGGGCAGCTCACCTTGATTTCAACTGGTGTGAGCGCACGACGGAGGTGCACAAATTCACAGACCACTTTTGAAAAACTTGGCCTTAATTTGGAAAACTCAATCCTGAGAAGGTATGAGGAAGCCAAGATTTGCCCTCAGGATCTCTGATTTGCCATTAACAGTTTCTTCTGATGTTGTAATGCTTGTCACATAAAAGCCTTGCTAACGAGTTTTGTGAAAACTGGTCTCTCCAGCTTAGAAAATCTGTGTTCAAAAAGCAGTAATTATCCTAATTGGATGCCAGATTCCTAATTAGTACTTCAAACACAAGAACAGAACAGCATCAGCAGGTTTAATTTTTAAAAAAATCTCTTCAGTAGGAGTTTCTAGCCACACCTACTTCCTCTTACAAGAAATGCTTTTCTTCTCATGACCATATGGCCAAATACAAAATGTAGTGCATAAACTACTATGTATGTTTTTTTGAAGAGCTTAGCCTGTTCCACAACTTTTACCTAAATGTTAATCTATCTTGCATTTAACATGCTGGCATATTGAAATTATATTCATTATACATACTTTACACTGTATTTACTTCAGATGCAGATAGAACCAAACATCTTTACATTTCTTTTTTTAGTGCCAAATCCAGGGCCCTTGTTACATGGGAACTCCACACTGGTTTGACTAATCTAGTCTAATTAATGTGCCCAGTACCCTGGTGTCTGAGCGTGTAATTTGTTTCTGCAGTGTTGAGCACTCTGATCGTGATCCAGGAAAGCATGTAAGCATGTGCTTAATTTCAAGCATGTGAGCAGTCCCATTGGAATGGCTAGTGATCATGAGACTAGTGCAGAATATCAATTATGTGCTCCTGATATTTTAAAAAGAGTCTCCCACAAATTTTCCCCTCAATTTTCTATAAAAAGCCTCATACCCAAGACTACATGTGCTTGCAGGGAAGGGGCAAAAGACTGTGGAATATATTAATTTGCTTTTCGTCTTACATAAAACACATTCTGCCATAAACATAAGCAAGAAGGGGGACACCACCAAGGGCAAATATACTTATATTAAATTCAAATTTGTTGGAAATATTTAGACATTTCTGAAAAAAATATACAAAGTATATTGGTAGCTTAGCACAATGTTCAACATGCACACTTTAAAATGCATTGCTGGGATAAAATGGATATTTCCAAAAACAGAAATTGTCACACACAAAGGAGAAACCCCAAATGATCAAATTTTACAGGTAACTTGAGAAAATAATAATTCTTGATGGATAGTCAATCATAAAAGCCCATCTACCTCCAAGCATAAAACCTCATTTGAACCACAGAGCAAAAATTGCTGCATATGTTGAGATTCTGTATAAAGGACATTGGGTCACGATATCCCAAAAAACAAAGTAAAAAATGCTAAAAGCATGATTCACAGTGCCTATCTGGACACTGAAAAATATAAAACAAGAGCCCAGGATGTCCTGTTGTGGCCAGGTGTGAATGTTGCCACTGTAGGGTAGGTATCCAAATGTGAAATCTGAAATAGACGCAGGAAGCAAAATACAAAAGAACAGTAAAACTACATGGAATTCTTGATTGCTCTTGTTTCAGTTTGGCACACATCTATTTAAATTAAAGAGCTGGCCTCTTATTAGTGAATTACTACTCAGATTTTTTTAAATTGAATGATTGCACAATACATTAATTTATGTTTATTGGCATTGTGACATAAAGTTAATAACAGACAATGGCCCACAATTTAAAAGTGGATCATTTGGGCAGTTCTCTTTCACAGATCAGTTTATGCACACCATGTCATATCCATGCTATGCACACTAAAATTAATTAGCAGAAAATTCAGTACACACAGAAAAGAGCTTGATTATTTAAAAGAAAGAAAGAAAAGCAGGAGCAGGAACACTGGTTTCCATACTTTTAACATAGTTTGAATACTGCAACACAACTTGCAGTGCTTAACTGGAATCACCAGTTCAAAGACTGATGTTCAGAAGGACAAAAACCTCAATGCCAGCATCTAACCAGCATTTGAGCCAAAGACAACTCTTTCTGGCTATGTCTACACTACCGCGGTAAGTCGACCTACGCTACGCAACTCCAGCTCCATAAATAACGTAGCTGGAGTCGACGTACCTTAAGTCGAGTTACCGTGGAAGGCTGACGGGAGAAACTGTCCCGTTGACTTACCTTACTCTTCTCGTCGGGGTAGAGTACAGGGGTTGAATGGAGAGCGATCTAATGTCGATTTGGTGGGTCTTCACTAGACCTGCTAAATCGACCACCAGTGGATTGATCTCAGAGCTTTGATCCCGGCTGTAGTGCAGACATAGCCTCTGAAATACTTGTAAAAGAGCTGCATGCCAATAAACTAGAACAGAAGTACACAGTTACCTCCATTCCAAGTCAGATGGAATATTAGATTTCAAACAAAAAGTGACTTGGAGCTTGCTAAGGTAACTGCTAACCACCCACACCAAGGTCAGGCATCATAACCATCCACAGGGTCAAGCCTACAGGAGGAACAGAAGACATGTGAGACAAAACCAAGGAGAACACTGGCTTTCTGTCTTTTGAGGGCATCCAGGATTCTATCGGCAGTGGTCAGAGACAGCTGTTCACATTCACTGACAATGAGCACCATCAGGTATATCAGACACAGACTCCAGGTGGTGAATCTATCTAAGCAACTGATGAGGCCATTGCAGAAGGAACTGTTTGGAGAACAAGAAGTGGCTGTGTGATCAAAAAGCCATTGAGGTTCAATGATGGTAGTTACTGACCCATGTCCAATGCTCAGATGGAGGTACTATACATCTCTACCTCGGTATTTTATGAATTATCTATATTAGCTTGTGTCTGTTATTTTTAGTAGACATTATAATATTATTTGCATTTGATATTTCAAAAACAGAGCATATGTAACAGGAACCACCGGAGCAAGCGAATACTGAACCCTGCCATGTGACAGTGGTACCAACCTTTTGTAATTATGACACATTTTGAGACTGTGTCCAGGAAATAAAGATCAGTCCCTTACCAGCATTCCTGCATGTCACACCTTTATTGCATTAACATTGTAATTTATTTCACTGACAGTCATTTTAGGCAAAACATCCAGCTAATCATGCAAACCCAAATTGCTTCACACAGCTTTCAATGCTTTCAAAATCCACAGCTGTTCCCGAACCAGCAGCCCACATTTCCTGCATCCTCTCTTCAGCTGCTAGTATGAAGTTAGGCATACTCAATACAAATGGGACCTTGAACATTGCCAAGTGCTGTTGCTGGCTATCTTGGCTCAGTTAAGTACTTCTTCCGGAAATGTTTGTACTTTGATCCTGAAGACTCCATGGAATGGAGTACAGCACCATATAAAATGTGTACCATTGGAAGGGGGGCAAATGAGGTGTATTCTTTGGCAGGGCATTTTAAAAAAATACCAGCCATTGAGTGGAGTCAAGCTTATTCTAAGGAAATAGAACTAGCTTTTCAGAAGTATTTTATGAGCAAGAAAGACAAACCTCTCTGGAAAAGCTTTAGTAGTATCCTGAGAAGAAAGACTCCTTAAAGGGAAATCATCCCAATCCTCACTCAATCTGGTGGCAGAATTTTAACAAGGGCCTTTTCGGTGCCCCCAAAGAGTCCCCTCTTGTACTGCACTGACAGAAGAGGTCAAGCAGGGACTCTGTACCCAGTGGTTAAAGTTAAGCCAAATAGGAGCAGGAGCTCAACAGTTCTACCAGCTGTAAGTAGTTGTGGGTATTTCCATCATGTGGTGATGACATTGTATCATCTTACATGACATAGGGAAGAGAATGGGACAAAGGAGAGCCCAGGATGGGGTGGAGGGTGGACTCTAACTTTGCTTTTAGCAGAGGAGGGGGAGCTGTGCTCCTCCACATTTCTCCTTG
This sequence comes from Chelonia mydas, assembly GCF_015237465.2. Lineage (NCBI taxonomy): Eukaryota > Metazoa > Chordata > Testudines > Cheloniidae > Chelonia > Chelonia mydas. The sequence continues at coordinate 78,070,834 of NC_057854.1, forward strand.
CTGTCCATGCCTGCTGTATGATAGCACCCACAGAGATGCTCAGGAAGGTGGGGAGATCTTTCAAATTAGTTCCCTGCCTTTGAATTTTTCCCAAGGAGCCCCCCACAGATCTTCATTCCCCTTTGTCCCTGGGAACAAGGCCTGCAGAAAAACTGGGTGAGAAGAAAAGTGGATGAGGATGGTTCCCGAAAAGGGGGGAAGTGCTAGTGGGGAGTATTGAATGGAGATGTTGGGGGATGTGTCCTCATCCCCAAGCACTGGGGAGGAACAGGAGACACTGTGCATCAATCCATGCTGCTTCTCTCCCAGCTGTTCTGAACAGTGAGAGAGGAAGGATGGTTTAGTGTTTAGGGCGCTAACCTAGGACTTGGGAAACAAGGGGTCAAGTCCCTGCTCCGCCACAGACTTCCTGTGTGACCTGGGCAAGTCATTTAGCTGCTCTGTGTCTCCATTCCCCATCTTCAAAATGGGGTTAATAATTCCTCCATACCTCCCTGGGGTGTTGTGAGGGTAAATACAAATAATGTTTGTGGGGTGCTCAGATACTATGGTAATGGGGACAGATAAGAACCTAAGATAGATAGTCATCCAGTACTGATCTCTGGGACATACACCCCTCTGAGTTTAATCATGGCTAAGCATCAGGGTAACCTGCCCCTCTCCAGAGCCAAGGAAACTGCACATGCATCGGGCCTCTCTGATGTCATTCCTAGCAGCCAGCATGGCAGAGTCATGGACTGCTCCCAGGGGCTGAGGTCTGGCAGCCACACAAGGTATGTCTAGATTGCAATCATAGGATGTGATTGCAGCTTGTGTAGAGATAGCTTGAGTCCTGGAGCAGTGAAGCCAGTTTAGTGTGGGCTGCACAAACGTACCTGGGTAATTGCCGGGGTAGCCTGTTTTGCTGCAGCTTCCCTACTCTGGGACCTGAGCTATCTAGATTAGATTTAAACTAGTTTGGGTATGTCTACTCCCACTGATGTAGTCGACCCTGTTACTGCAATTTAGATGTACCCATAGACACCACAGGGTTGATGAGTAGACATCCCCCACTGCAGGATTACACTAGCTGTTAGTGGGGCCAAATATTGTTTATGTTTTAGCTTATGCCATAGACCATGACTGAGTTACAATTTCACCCTTGGAATTTTTTTAGTGATTGCTTTGTCTTGAAGTGCGGCTCCCACATAAGTGGAGGGTAAATTCCCATTGACTTCAGTGGGATCAAGATCAGGATCAGTCCCCTTGTCTCTATATTAGCTGTAGCGTTCTTTTTTTGCCATAGGTATTTTCCTTCATTAAAGTTTCTGCCCAGGGCAGAAAAAAAATGACGTGCTGCTGAATACTTTGTGAAATATTTGCATTTGTGAGGCCATCCCCCAATCATTGCTCCTCCTCTGACATCAAGATGACACCATTTATAGAGCAGCAGCAATTACTCTTCTCAGTGATCCAGGACTCGGAAGTAACAATGCAGCGGCCAGCGGTGTGTCACCTACCAGTAAGTTTTAACACTCTCAATGCAGTGAGAAGCAGTGATGTTAAATGTAAAGCTATATTTTTGTGCTCACCTATTTATTTTAAAGTTGCCAAATCAGTTTAGCACAGAGTTCTCTGACAACTAAATGTGACCTATTTAGCATCTAAAACTGAGTAGAAAAGAATGTGACAGTTGGGAGGTAAGATGAAATAAGGTAAAACTTCTAAGCAGAGGAGTTTATAACCTAATTTTGATTTTTATCTGTAAACCAAAAAAGGTGTAAACAAAGGCATTTACTAATAACACCCAAATGAAAGAATGTGAAGAACCCAACTTGCTTATTATTTGTGCTCTTTATTTAATTTGTGCATTTCTCTCAGCCTGGGCAGCGAAAATGAATGAATTACTTTAATTTTCAGGTTCTCTGCTCTAATGTTTGGGTTGCAAACGTTGCAGGGGAATTTTTATTAGTTTAAAACCATTGGAATTAAAAAAAACCTGTTGTCATTGGAATGACAAAAAAAGTGACCTGTTGGTTTTAAACTTATTTTTACAAGATTGAACTTTGGGTCAAATCTAAGTTCACTCTAATGAATTGTTTAGGGTCACTGCTTAAGTCATGGACTTTCCCCTCTTATTTTTAGCATATTCAATAATCTTTTAATTTCGCTTTTCACTGATGCTTGTAGATATAGAAAGGGTTTGGAGGGCTAGATAGGTTTGTCTCTACCTCACTTCATTTTTCTTCACTGCTTAAATGAAGTTCCCCCGACCCTCTCAAATTAGTTTTCTCTGATCTTACATTCTTTTCAGGTGTTTAATTCAGTATTTATTTTTGTGTGTGAAATCTCTTCTCTCTTTCCCCGAGACATTCAAGTGGAGATGTCTGAGTTCTGACCTTGAATCTTCTACTAACCAGGACAAGTGACTTCAGTTTAGGTCTTTCATTGTAATCTCTCTCTGCCTCAACTTCCCCATCATTAAAATGGGGTGAATGATGCTTTGTAAAGTGCAGTGAGTTATAGGGAAGGAAAGTGCAAAGTGCTAATTATTTCTCTTGGTTCTTTGCTATCCTGCCCCATGGCCTTTAATCTCTCCCATTCCCCTCCACCTCAGGGTTTCTCTGTACATCTCCTTCATTTTCCTTTTCCCCAGGTCCCCTGTTTCCCCCCCACCCCCAAGTCTGCTTTACTCAGCTCCTAGAGCACTTTCTCTCCCCAGGTCCAGTTCCCTTCACTCCTTCCTTCCTTGGATTCTCCGTTCCTTTCCCCCCACCCTTTAGGGAGGCCTCCCCTTTTTATCTTGTTCTCTTCCCCCCATCTTGGGTTTTCTATTCCCACATTGTCCTTCTATCATGTGTCTCTCTCACCCTCATTCCCCACCTCCACTGCTATTGGCCCTTCACCGCTCCTGCCACCTCACTCTCTTCCTCTTGTTTCTCTCTCTCCATCAGTTGTCTTCCCCGCTCCTGCCTTGGGTCCTTTGTTTCCCTGACTTGCTCTCCTCCTCCAGTTCTCATCTCCTGTCTCCTGAGTTCTCTCCTCTTCATTTCACACTCCTCTTCACTCGTATTTCCCCAGTCCCTTGCCTTTTTGCACAGGTGATTGCAGAGAGGAATGGGAGACAGGGCCCTCTGGCAGCTGGGAACAATTGTAGTAACTGATCTCCCCTGCACACAGTGACCCCTGCAGACGTAGAGGCAGAACTGCTTCTTTGTTCTGTTCCCTGCTCATTCTCTGCCCTCCACTTCACTGTGCAAGCGCTAAAGGAAAACGGCCAGATCCATTTCTCTCTCCTTGCAGATCCCATCTGCTTTCAGGGTGAGAGTGATCATATCTGTATGGACTGGAAGATGTGCAGGTGACAGGGGAAAGATGCAGGATCTCACCTGCACAATGCATGTGAGTTACTGGACCTGTATGAGAGAGATGGAGCAGATTCCTGAGCCAGAGGAAACTTTAAATGCACTCTAACCCCATCTAGGCATTTCTAATGCACCAACACCAGGGTACCAAAGCATAGATCCTGAGAACAATCAGACCAATGCATAAGCACCTATAGTTGCAAAGCTGCATGGAAGAGATATAAATATTGACTTCCAATAGAGAGAGGCTTAGCACAAGAGAGGGGTGTGAAGCAAACTCTGGATTTCAACACCCCAACAGTCTGGGGGTATTTGAAATACAAGTCCAAAATTTATGGCTTAATCACACAGCTTTTAGTGAGTCTTGCAATTTTTATAATATAAAACATAAGTGAAAATGTGTTCACTGTTACTAAATAACACCCCAAGCTGTGGGAAATGATGGGGCTAGGTCACACAGAAGTATGAAAGGTTAGACTTTCAGGGTACTGCATTGAGATGCACAGTTATGTGAATAATTTGTACACACAATTACTATGATGCATCAAGTGTATAACTCTGTGCAAATGTAAGCTGTTGGCACCAAAAGCAAACAGATTTACATGCACAACTGTGGTACCCACTTGGAGAAATTAGACATGCATTTGTGCACACAGTTTGGATGCCTAAATTTTTTGAAAATTTGGCTCCAAAATTATTTTAAAAATCCAAAACTCCAACTTCAGTTTTTTAACTAGGCAACAACTGAACATAATGCAGTCCTTTATACAGGCCAAGATGTCATGTGATTTTCCTGCCATCTTGCAGTTGGCACATTTATCCACCTGCTATTTTGCCTTCCTTCCTCTGAACTGGGGAGTTAGTGGGTTTCCTGATCCTGATTCTTCCCAGCTGCTCTCTTTAAAAGCCAGAGAGGAAAGCAGCGAGAAGAAAATCCTTCCTGAATCAAAGCAGCTAAGTCAGAATCAAGGATGAGAATGACCTGCCTAGCCAGTCTTTCAGAGTTTGGGGAGCAGATAATATTGCAGCACCAATTGAAAGGATTACATTCTCCATTAAATCTGGTCTGGTTTTATAGAACCTTATTACATTTCTATAGAAGTGTGCTGGTTTCATTTCTATTATATTCTATGGGACTGTTCTATCAGGGGAATGTTCTTAAGCTGCTGCCCTCTGAGCTTTAGAGCACATCACAGGCAGTTCACGGAGTATTCAACTCCTCTCAGTCTCCAAAGTTCAAATGTGGGACACATTGTAAGACAATGACCCGAAATGAGGGATGTGAAAAAAATCAAAGGAACATAAGAATCTCTAAACATTAAAGGACTTTTTAAAAACATAAATAATGTTGTCTATCACCCCAGTGTCATGAGTCAACTTTTCTGATGTCACCAAATTACAGAAAGCAAGTTATCACCAGATCAGCTTGGGATGGAGGCCAATCTGGGTTTTAAAAGAGGGACGTCCCTTCTAATGAGTTGCATCACACTCCAGTGAAATTTCAGTACCGTAAAAGGTCTCCTACGCAACTTAATACAACACCTCCTTCTCTCTCACATCTCTGTTCACTTCTCCAATTCACAGCAGGTAGGAATATGAATTATTGTTGGACCTGTCCAGAGGTGAAAGTAAGCCGGCCCGGTCCGGTGTACCGACAAGTGCCAGTATGCCGTGCCAGACTGGACTGGCTTCCCTGACTGCTACGGGGAGCCCTGGGCCCTTTAAACCTCCCACCCCCCGGCTCGCTACAGGGAGCCCTGGGCCCTTTAAAGCCTCCCCCCCTCACGCCCAGCCCCACAGCTGGAGCCCCGGGGCAGCGGCCGCAGCCCCAGCCCCCAGGCCGTTTAAAGCACCCCCCAAGCCCTACTGCCGGAGCCCCGGCGTAGCGGCGGCAGGGCTCCGGCCATGCTTTAAAGGGCCCGGGGCTCCGGCTGCTGCGAGGAGCCCTGGGCCCTTTAAAGCGCCCCCGGGTCTCCCTGCAGTGGCCACAGCCCCCCGAGCCCCACTGCTGGAGCCCCAAGGTAGCGGCAGCAGGGCTCCGGCAGTGATTTAAAGGGCCAGGGGCTCCGGCTGCTGCAGGGAGCCCCGGGCTCTTTAAAGCGCCCCCCGAGCCCCGCTGCTGGAGCCCCAGGGTAGCAGCGGCAGGGCTCTGGTGCTGATTTGAAGGGCCAGGGGCTCCAGCCGCTGTGGGGAGCCCCGGGCCTTTTAAAGCAGCCCCCCGAGACCCCAGGGCTCCCCGCAGTGGCCGGAGCCCCTGGGCCCTTTAAAGCACCACCCGAGCCCCTCTGCCGCAGCCCCGGGGTAGCAGCGGCAGGGCTCCAGCAGTGATTTAAAGGGCCCAGAGCTCCGCTGCGGTAGCGGCAGACAGAGCCTGGGGCCCTTTAAATCGCCCCGGGGCTCCAAGCTGCCTCTGCAGCTGGTAGCTCCGGGGGTGATTTAAAGGCCCCAGGGCTCCCAGCCACAGCTGGAGCCCTGGGGCCTTTAAATCTTGATTTAAAGGGCCCGGGTATTTAAAGGCCACGCCTCTTCCAGTTGAGGCCATGCCCCCCTGCTCAGGACTCCAGAGTACCGGTAAGTCCTTTAAGTTACTTTCACCCCTGGACCTGTCACACACAAATTTGAATGGTCCTGGATTGCAGTGAAGACAATATTCCACTCTTATAAAACTGCACTGTTTGAACATTGTTCCAGCTCTGCAAAGTGGTCAGTTGGATGGGAGCATGTTCCTTACTTCTACTCATCTTTCAAGAGTCTCATAATTGTCCCCAAACATCTCATGCGCAAATCTTAGATCAACAAAATTGTAAAAACAATGAAGTAATACTAAAATCAACAGGAGTCACTTACACTGTACATAAACCTTTTGTCAATAGAAAGCTGGATAATTTTTTCCTCATTCTCATTTTTAATATTTTACTATTTCACTTTTAAAAAAATAATTAACATATCAAATATACCTTGTACAATATACCTCAGATATTTAAATATAAGTATGGAAGGATCTTTACTCTTAAGTAAATGGATTAAAAACCCTATGGAAAAATATACATGGAACAATGCAACTTATTTAAAATGGAAAGGATATAAAATTTAGCTCATCAATAGATCCCACTTTTTTGATGTCTTTGGTTGATCCCTGAGCTGATAAGTTGTATGTTCTAAAAGGTTCTGAGGACCAATTGCTGAGAATCCGGAAGGACTGGTCTCTTAATCCATTCTAACCTTGAAGATGCAGGTTACTTTGTCCAATATCTCAGTATAAAACCTTATGAATCTAATGTATAATCTGGGTATTTATAAAGTACATAATCACTGTGGTATCCAAGGCATGACGTTCCAGTCTAGGATCACAGTACATTGAATGATCTCTGCTCTCTAATCCAGATTTTGCTGCACTTTTCCTTGTGTTTTTAATCCCCCCCCCCTTCTCTCTCTGTCATTTTCTGTCTGTATTTATGGAGTCTGGTCTTTCTTTAGCCCTGTTGTTGTAGAAAGGATGTTGTGAAAAAGCAGGTCTTGCATCATGCTGTGAACACAGTTAGCCTTGGGCTCATACTGATTTCTCGTGCTGAGGCATCTCGCAGACTATGGCAGACAGCTGACAATGCTGTACCTCCAGCTCCTGCATATTTCACCATGGGCGCAGATGGTTTCATGTCTTTTAATGAAGTTAGGGGGCTGAGTAACCCAAGGAAGTATTTTTCTGAATACCTGAAAATAAAGGTATAACCATATCCATATAGTAGTTCATATCAATTAACATATGGGTGTAGGTGTTTCTGGGGATAATTATGGAGCGTAGTAATGACTCCAGTGATGTGTTGCCAATATTTAAAGAAGGGGCTCCCTCAAAGTTGTTCTTCCTCTCCTTGGCTAAACTTTGGGAGCTAGAGGTGTGTATGCATTAAGAGAATAGAAGGGCCAAAGAATTTACTCATTTGTTTCTTCAAAAATAACCCCCTCTTCCTGTAACCACAGCCAAGCTGAAAGGAATCACTAGTTGGTAGTGGAGTATAATGAGCAGAAGGTATATAAGTTGATTTCACATTTCCTTGCTGTTGTGAGTTTGTGTCAGGCATGTTGGGGCTGATCCTCAGCAGGTGTAAATTGTCATAGTACAGTTATCCCAACTAAGGATCCCAACTAAGGATCTGCCCTCTTGGGTCTGATTTTTACATCTTCTGCTCCGTTAGCAAGTAGCTTTAGTTTGTTTTAATGTTCCCCTTTTGTTTGAGTGGGATAGTACCCCCCTGCCAGAACAGCCATGGGGATGTCTCCTGCAGACACACCTGAACACTGAGAAGTGCGCTCCAGAGTTTCCAGAAACAGGATTAGGCAACTAGCTCTCCCACATCTCTGGGCCATGGGTCTGAGGCATCAGCCTTCTTAGAGCAGCAGCCTCATCTCAACTGGAACCCCTTAGCGGTAGCACAGAAAAGACCCGACTGGGTTTCTTCTCCAGCAACAGAACCTTCACTCCAGGGCAGAGGATGAGGTGGGCAGCAGAGGGAGAATAAAATTGGGATATTCTTTTTAATCACCAGAACAGCAGATATCGTTGCATTCAGTGTTTAACTTCTTGACAACAGAGTGGCAGATTTAAAAAGAAAAATGTACACATATGTGTTTTAAAAAGTGTAGGCATTTCAAATCTAGATGACTGAATATAACACGTACTAGATTTCTGAATCAATGAAGTGCAATATAAGTTTTACTCAGGTTGCCTGAGATTCCATCCTTTTAGAAGATCCATAGAGTTTCTTATTGATCATAGCACTCTTTAGGGAAATGAAGAGACTGGGATATCTATTCTTTCTTTATGTTTGCCTGTAGTATTTTGACAGTAGATACCTTTCATTTGTCATGAAAATACAATGAAAGCAAAAACTAATCAAAGCTGCTTCAAATCAAAGAGAACCAGAATTGCAATTGCATCTGTTTCTATACCCCCAAAACGTGTGATACGTAAACCAGGCATCCATATGATCATATTGCTGTAACACTTATCCTTTGTCACCCCATCTCCTCCCTACTGTTAGTCACCGTTACTCATTGTGTCACATCTAAAATGTAGACTCTAAGCTCCTTGGCGTAAGGGCTGTGTCTTTTTTGTCTTCTGTGAAGCATCTCTTACACTTTTGCGTGTGAATAATAAGATAATTAAGAATAAGAATTAAAACTTAACCTTTGAGTGTCTGGTTGTGAAGACTAACTTTTGGCCTGGAGGCCAGGATTATCAGACAACAGTTAAAGTGGTAGTTTGAGTCCTGGGATACTCTTGGCTATTGAACACCATGACACAGCATCGGACACAGGAGGTACAAGCTGTGCGCCAAAGTGATCAATTTGGTAAAGCAACTCCATCTGCGGACACCTAGGCAGAGTAGGTGTGTCTATGCAAATACGGTCCACTCCTGAAGTCATTTCCCCACAGGTTGTCACTAGATGTCAGGGGAGAGCGCATTCAGACCCTGCTTACATTCTCCTCACAGCTGAGAATTTGTCATCCCGGCCAATTGCACTCCATATTAGACCAGGTCTACTAGTTCTCCCCATAGGGTCTTAGGATGCCTACTATGGTTGTCACAAGCCTGCGAGCCAAGTGTCACAAGCCTTCACAAGCCACTTCAGAAACATCATAAGTTAGCCTGTTTGCTGGCCTGATAATCCTGTCATACCTATTGAGAATGGGCATTGCTGGGGCAGGGGGGACAACTTCTTGGGCATAGGCCCATGGACCTCCTCTTCTAGTACTGGAGGGTCCAGAGCAGTAGGGGCACCTTCCACCTGTTTGTCCCCACTGTCCAACAACCTAGCTGGGTTATCTGATTCCTGTCTTTCTTCAAGGAGGTCTGGAAGCACTGATTGGGCAGACTTCTTACTTCAGGTTGGTCTCATTGGTGGCATGGATTTGCCAGCAACAGGCCTAAAGCTTCTGCCATGCGGTTTAGGAATGAAGAAGTGGAGCTCTCACTGAGTTCAGCAGATTGAGACCAGAATGTGTTCTCTTCAGACTCACTCTCAGATGCTTTGGGTAGTGGTGGGTTAGCTCCACGGGGCCCACTACCTGTGCGGGAAGATGGCTTCGGTCCAGCACCTTTTTGCCACCCAGGTCCCATGTCATGGCCTATTTTGTAGGGGGTGCCTACTAATTCTTCCACTGGTAGTAAGAGGTTCCATGTACGGTCTTTATTTTCACTGGTCCCATCTCAGGTTTGATTTTGTAGACTGGCAGATCTCCCCGTTTTTTCATCCGTAGGTAAAGTAGTGCCTTCTGTCTGTCAAGTAACTTGTGTTTGCCAGCAACTCCCAAATTTTGCAATAGAACTCTGTCTCCTATCTGGAGCTCCTGCAAACTCACCCTAGCATCATACTGGTGCTTGTTACTATCTGTGTTCTTGCAGGCTGCAGACATAGCTAAATGATAAGCATCCCACAACTTATCTTAATTGGGAGACATACTGCTGATGCATCTCAGAGCTATCTCCATCCTCTGATACACCAAAGCACAGATCCATGGGTAATCTGGTTCTTGCCCAAACATCAGGAAATATGGTATAACTCCCATAGCATCATTCTTTGTGGCAGTGTAGGCATGCACCAAAACTACAACATGCTGGCTCCAAGTTGTCTTCTGCTCTGGACAAAGTCCCCAGCATATTTAACAGAGTTTAATTAAACTGCTCTGGCTGAGGGTCACCTTGTGGTGATATGGGGTTGTCCTGGACTTTTTAATTCTTGCCATCCTGAGCACCACCTTCAGAAGGTAACTCTCAAAATCCTATCACTAGTTGGAATGAACCTAAGCTGGAAGTTCATACACTGAAAAATATTTCTCCCACAACACTCAAGCAATGGTAGTGGCCTTCTGGTCATGTGTTGGATATGCCTGCACATACTGCATAAAATGGTTAGTCACTAATAAAATGTTCCCAATATTCTCTCTGCCCACTTCTAAAGGCAAGAAGTCAATGCATACCAGCTGGTTTGCTGCTGGTAATATTCTCCAGATACACAGCTCTAATTGGCAGTTTTCCTTGAACCCACCGAGCACTTGTCTTGCATTTCTTGTGAACATCCTAGGCCATCCAGGGGGTTGTAAGCATTGCAGCCAGCACTTCATGTTGTGATTCTCTGATAGGTCCAGATACCTCAGTTTTATATGTGCTGCCCTCTTGCCATTTGCTGCCTCTTGTGGTTCGAATTCAGCAAGCTACCATGCTATGCATTATGGGGTGTTTCATATCATGTCTCTCTATGCATATCATGATAACACACTAAGTGCAAACAAGAAGCAACAGAGGGCAGTTGGGATCATCCACTGCTCCCATTTATTCCTGGCCCCTCACTTATCCAGCAGTGACTCCCCCCTGTATCATTGTGCTTCTGTTACAATCTCCAGATTCATCTGGAAGTTCAGTGAACTGCAGGTCAATTCATTCATCCCCTTTTCCCCATTAAACAGGCTCCAGAAATCAGTACTTCAAGAAAACCCCACAAATTCTCTGAGTTGCCTCTCTTGGCATTCTGTATACTTTGCAGTTCAGTTCTGGTTTCTGAGGAGGAAAGGGGAAGGAAATCTTTGCCTACTGCTTGTGGTGGGTGAGCATTTGCTTTGCAATATCAGCTTCCTCTGCAGACATTTTCATGGGGGGGGGGGGGGGGAGAATGAGTCATGTAGACTGAGTGCACATAGAGCAAGGCACAAAAATATTAGTAGTGGTGACTGACCATATGCCAGTAATTGATAGTGACAAGTCAGAAAAAATTTATAACCCTACAACAGGGATATGGTCTTGCACCAAACCCAAGATCTAAAAACAGCTGTACTTCTGAAATATGAATACAAATCTAGGTTAAAATTTTGCAAATGGCCCTTGTCTTTAAAATAAGCCAAACCAAAATTTCCAACCCCAACACACCTAGATTTGGCATGTTGAAAATCCAGATCCAAAGTAAATGGACTAGGCCCATCTCTACTGAAATTGCAAATGAAATAACACATAGTACATTTGCATTTCCCCATTTTTTTCTCTAGCATATACAGAATATTTCTGCCTGCTGCAGATACATATTGATGGAAGAGGAAGACCATAAACAGAACATTTAATTTGTGTTTTGAAAATGTATTTTATTCATTTACTTATTTGTTGCAGAAAAGTGAAATGCACTAGAATCATTTCTGAGCAATTAATTATGGTTTAAAGTAGGATTATTTCTAAAAAATATAACTGTGTAAAAAAGGCACCTTCTTTCTCCGCAGATCTGTTTGCCTCCCAGTCTGTGTCCAGTCACATTTGTTAGCTTTAGGATCTGACCCAGTTTCCACTAAAGTCGATGGAAAGACTCCCACTGACTTCAGTGACTTCTCATTAACTTCACCTGAGCAGGCCTATCAAGGGATACATTCACCACTGTATTCACCATATCCACTTTGATTGAATTGGCCTTGTTAGCACTGAAAAAAGTAATTTTCCCACTGTTGATATTCACCCCTTCTTGTCAACTGTTGAGAATGGGCCACATCCACCCTAGCTGAATTGGCCTCATTAGCACTGACCCCCCACTTGGTAAGGCAACTCCCATTTTTTCATATGCTGTATATTTATACCTGCTTACTGTATTTTCCACTCCATGCATCTGATGAAGTGGGTTATATCCCACAAAAGCTTATGCCCAAATAAATTTGTTAGTCTGTAAAGTGCCACAAAGACTCCTCATTGTTTTTATTCACCACTGTGGCAACACATTGTGGCCTACCTGGGGATTAGCTCATGACCAGTTTGATGCTACCCCTTTCAGTTACTAACTCCATGGTGAGTGTCTGTCTGTCTGTCTCTCTCTCTCTCTCGAGTCAGGTTACTCCCTCTTCATCACTCAGGGTGATTTTTGTGGCTTAGCCCTCTGGCCAGGTAACTATAATTTTCCCCTTCAGGGATAGTATCAAATTCTCCGTGGATGACCATCTCAGGTAGTCTTCCACAACACTTCTCAGACTATGCCACTTCCCCAGTGGCTGGTAGGGTAACACAGCCCACGCACTATTCCGGGTTCCAGCAAGGGACCCCTCTACCCAGCAATCTCAGTTTGCTCATTCCCAGACCTTGCTGCTGTTTCCCTGTGCTCCTTACTACTTCCCTTCCTATCTTCTGACTTACCTCTGGGTTACCCATAGAGATTTCTCTGCTACCTATGGCTATTTCACCACTCTAGGGTTCTTGCCAGAGTCTGTATCTCAAGCCAGGATCTCAGGGCTTGCTCCCCTCTAGAAATCCCCCTTGTCTGTTACCTACTCTCCTCTCTAGGGAATGACTGCAGAATTCCTCCCTCCAGCCCTCTCTTACCACCAGCTTCTATTCTATGTCTAGCCCAGCTCTTCCTACAGCTGGGCTTCATCAGCCAGCAAACCTTATCAGCTCTCGCTCTCCTCCAGGTGCAGCCTGTAACAGGGTTAATTGGCCCTATCTCTCTAACTGGACTTGTGTGCTTAGGGACCTCATCAAAAGCCACAGATGACAAAGATATAGAGCAGGATTTTTTTATTATTTTCCTATTTCTTAGTGCTTTTTTTTACTCCTGTTAAGCCTGCAGAACCAAAATAACTTAAAGAGAGTGAGCTGGATTCTGTTCCTTCTTATATCTCATCAACAGCATTGTTTACTAAGCACCAACCAGTTACATCTGTGCAAACATACTGAAGGCAATGGGGTTGCACATGTCTCACTGAGGGCTCACTCTAGCAAGCAGAACCTTTATTACTGGTGAAAGGCCAGTAAAGGAAAGAACAATGCTTGACTCTCAGAGCCCCGATTGAGTTTTCTGTGCTGGAAGTTTAAAAACAATTTTTTTTACTTGTAAAAAGTTGAGCACTTTTATTGCAGAAATGATTCAGAGACAAACACAGAACCTCACAATGCCATTTTTCAGAATAGAACTGCACCTGAAGGGGAATCTCCATACTCTCTTTATGTAATGGGTGGGTACAGTGTTTGAGAACTGTGATTCATTCATATCCATCTTTAAGAGTTATTGCAGTTTTGGTAATGGAAAATCAAGTGTCAGATTGCATCATATTCAATACCTGATCCACTATAACTCCCAGATCCTTTCCAGCAGTACTTACCACCTAGCCAGTTATTCCCCATTTTGTAGTTATGTATTTGATTTTTCCTTCCTAACGTAAGTACTTCACCCTTATCTTTATTTAATTTCATCTTATTGAATACAGACAAATTCTCCAATTTGTCAAGGTCATTTTGAATTCTAATCCTGTCCTCCAAAGTGCTTGCAACCCTCCAAGCTTGAAAATATTTAATAATACGAGACCCAGAACTGACCCTTGGCAGAACACCACTGGATATACCTGCCCAGTCTGAGAGTGAACCATTGATAACTGTTGATAACCATTGATAACTCTTTTGAGTATCAGAGTGATAGCCGTGTTAGTCTGTATCAGCAAAAAGAACGAGGAATACTTGTGGCACCTTAGAGACTAACAAATTTATGTGAGCATAAGCTTTCATGGGCTAAAACCCACTTCATCAGATGCATGCAGTGGAAAATACAGTAGGAAGATAGATATATATATATATACACACAGAGAACATGAAAAAATGGGTGTTGCCATACCCACTATAATGAGAGTGATCAGTTAAGGTGAGCTGTTATCAGCAGGAGAAATTATTACACTATCACGCTATCAGAGGCTCGTTCACCTGCACATCTATCAATGTGATATATGCCATCGTGTGCCAGCAATGCCCCTCTGCCATGTACATTGGCCAAAAGAATAAATGGACACAAATCAGACGTCAAGAATTATAACATTCAAAAACCAGTCGGAGAACACTTCAATCTCTCTGGTCACTCGATTACAGACCTAAAAGTGGCAATACTACACCAAAAAAACTTCAAAAACAGACTCCAATGAGAAACTGCTGAATTGGAATTAATTTGCAAACTGGACACCATTAAATTAGGCTTGAATAAAGACTGGGAGTGGATGGGTCATTACACAAAGTAAAACTATTTCGCCATGCTTATTTCCCCCCCTTACTGTTACTCACACCTTCTTGTCAACTGTTGGAAATGGGCCATCCTGATTATCACTACAAAAGGTTTTTTTTACTCCTGCTGATAATAGCTCACCCTAACTGATCACTCTCATTATAGTGGGTATGGCAACACCCATTTTTTCATGTTCTCCCTGTGTGTGTATATCTATACCTATCTATCTTCCTACTGTATTTTCCACTGCATACATCCAATGAAGTGGGTTTTAGCCCACAAAAGCTTATGCTCAAATAAATTTGTTAGTCTCTAAGGTGCCACAAGTACTCCTTGTTCTTTTTCTTTTGAGTATGGTGTTGCAACCAGTTGTGCTCCCACTTTATAGTAATTTCATCTAGCCTGCATTTGCCTAGTTTGCTTATGAGAATATCCTGTGAGATTGTGTCAAAAGCCTTACTAAAATCAAGTTATATCACGTCTAATACTTTCTATCCACTATGCCAGTAACCCTATCAAAGAAGGAAATGAGATTGGTTTAGCATGACTGGTTCTTAGCAAATCCATGCTGGCTGTTCCTTTTCACCCTATTATCCTCTAGCTGCTCATAAATTGATGGTTTAATTTGTTCCAGTATGTTTCCAGGTATCAACGTTAGGCTGACTGATCTATAATTCCCAGGGTCCTCTTTGTTCCTGAGTTCTCGAAGATAATCACTAATGGCTCCGAGATTGATTCAGCTAGTTCCTTAAGTACCTTAGGATGAATATCATCAGGCCCTGCTGACTTGAATACATCTAACTTATCTAAATATTCTTTAACTTTTCTTTCCCTATTTTGGCTTGTGTTCTTTCCCCCTTTTTGTTAATATTAACCATGTTGAGCAGCTGGTCACCATTAACTTTTTTAGCAAAGAGTGAAGCAGAACAGGCATTAAACACCTCAGCCTTCATGATGTCATCAGTTATCAACTCTCCTTCCTGACTAAATAGAGGACCAACACTTTCCTTCATCTTTCTCTTGCTCCTAATGTATTTAAAGAACCTTTTCTTATTGCCTTTTTGTACCTGGCTAGGTGTAACTCATTTTTTGCCCCAGCCTTTCTGATTTTGTCCCTACATGCATGTGCTATTCTTCTGTATTCTCCCTTAGCAATTTATCAATATTTCCACTTTTTGTAGGATTCCTTTTTGATTTTCAGGTCTGGGTGGCAAGTGAACCACCAGCTCGCAGAGGCTAGCTAGCCCCTGGCCCAGCCCCTTCTGCCCAAGGCCCCACCCCCACTGGAACCCAAAGGCCCCCCCCCATTATCAAGTTTTATGTTTTGGATATTTCTGTTATTTGTTCCCAAAAATGCCTTATTTACCTCCTCTAACCTGAACATAGGAAAAGATTAAAAATATAGCCAAGATTAACATTCAGTCTCTAACTCACTTCTTTGTGATCAGATACGGGGGGACAGTGACATTACACTCTGTAGATTATGGACAGTTATGAAGTTGCTTAGAACTGAAGGGCAAAGAACAATTGTGATCAGAACAATAAGGAGGAAACTTTACATACTAGATTATACAGGTGGAAATAATAGTTATACACATAAGGCTTAATTTTGACACCCATACTTAGGTTGGGCTTGATTATTCACTTCCTTTCTTCTTGTATAGTCATTTATATGGGTGTAAAATGTGCATAAATTGCTACCGCTTTGATCGGATATGATTTTACAACCACTTTGCGCATGTGTAAATGTTTATGCCAGATGTGAGGCAACGTAATATCAGGCCATCAAGTAGTATGTTATTGTAGAAGTAGTCAAAGAGATTCCAATGAGAGTACTCACAGATTAAAATACTGCTCAGCATGAGTGAGGACGGCAGAATAGGAACCCTAGAGGTAGTGTAATAATTTTAATTTTAAATATCTTTTCTATTGGCACTATATTATTTATATTATGGTAGTGCCTAGCGGCCCCAGTCCTGCGCAAGGGCCACACTGCGCTAGGTGCTGTACAAACACAGAAAAAGACAGTCCCTGCCCCAAAGAGTTTACAATCTAATTCTTAGCAATATTTTAACTTTGTGAAAGGTTTGACTTGAACACAGAAGGCACCCAAATTCATGGGGGCTTCTTGTTCTAGCCAAGCCTGCAGACAATCTGCTCTGCTCCGTGAACTTTTGTAGACCTATGTTGGTGCAAATCAGTCAATGTATTCCTCCTTTTATTAAAATAAATCTCAATCAGGTCACACTATGCTTATAAAAACGTATTAGGGATCTGGCACTGGTTTCATTTCATTTACATTTTAGAAGGTTTAAGTAAATGTGTTAACAACTGATAATGAAATAAGTCTTGCCTTGGATTTATAAGCTTCATAAAGTTGGTTTAATGTTTGCCCCAGGGCACTCTGTCATATTGATCAGGAATTTACTCAATTGCCAAACTTGCGTCAAAGAATCCATGTACATGTACTCCAGCCCAGCCCCAGGGCTTTCTTTTCTTATATACTTTGGTAACTTATAAAGAAGAGACCTGCAACAATGAAGGATAACTAGAAATTATAAATCATCCTATTGGGATGGATAAGCCAACATCCCCTTCTGCTATGTGCCACATGAGAGCTTTGAGTCAGCAGGGCCTCCCACAGAGAGAACTGTATCCATGAAAATAAACTTCAACTGAAAACATTTTAAAGTATGTACTAAAAATAATAAAAATATATAAAACAGAAACATATCCATGGCGTGAGTCAGTGTTCTGTTATTGCCATTGTGGATGGCAGCCCTACGCAGATTTGCTCCAGTGGAAACATAAATCTTAGGCAACACTCAGCCCTAGTGTAAGTGCTTGCAATTCTATTGAAGTTAACAAAATTAAATCCACTTACATTAGGTCTGACTTTGGCCCTTAGTATTCTAGACACCCTGAAGCACGTCCATTGCTATTTAGAATAGTTTGCAGGGCAATTCTATGCTGAAAAATGACGCTGTCTTATTAAACAGTTCTGCTGTCTGTGTCACATCTAGTGACAGAAAGTAATTTTTATTGTTTTTTACATCTGTTACCTCTTCAGACCTAACAGAGCTAGGAGAGAATGAGCTAGATTCTGTTCCTCCTTGTACTTCATCAACAGAATTATTTAGTAAATTTCAATCAGTTACACCTACAAAAATGTGCAGAAAGCAATGGGGGTTTCACAGATGTCACCTGGAGTCTAATTTGCCCTGCAGAGCCTTTGTTATTCCTGGAGATTCATGAAAAAGTGCCAGATTGAATTTCCAAGTGTAGGAGCCAGGAGATACATGTTTTTACCAACAAATTGAGCATATTTGATAATGAAATAATTAAGAGACAATAAACATGGAATTCAAGGTTGCCCTTATTACAGTGTTACTTTTCAGAACAGATTTGTACTTTAACAAACTGTAGCATGCTGTGTATTTACAGACTGTTAACACAGTTTAATCTTCTACAAACTGTATTCTATATAGTCAGCAGTAGTTCAATTGCCATGGATATCCCTGGTGAAATAAACAGCTCCATCAAATACAGGTTTCCCTAAATACATGCTCTAGACTACTTTCTTTGAGTGCTTCATTGCAGTCAGCTTCTCATTAATTATTGTTATTATTTATCTATATTACTGTAGACTCCAAAGCACCTACATAGAAAGAGGCCTGATTGTGCTAGATGTAGTACAAGCATACAGAGGAAACAGTCCCTGCTCCAATGAGTGGACCATCTAAGTAAAAAAATGATAGAACAAGTGGGTGTGGCAGACAAACAGAAGAGAGGGGCGGGGGCAGGGGAAAGGAATTAAATTATTAGAGCTGAATGGCTGCTTTAGTCTTTAGCTCTGTGTTGAAGTTGGCACAATCAGCAGATATCACCACTTCCTAGCCCCCCACAAATCCCCTCAAAACCCAAATTCATGGGGGCTTCTTGTTCTAGCCAAACCTGCAGATAATCTGCTCTGCTCCATGAACTGTTGTAGACCTGTGCTGGTGCTCTCCTACTGGTTTTTGAATGTTACAATTCTTGATGTCTGAAGCAACTACTCACCAGCAACTACACACCACACAACAAAAACACTAACCCAGGAACCAATCCCTGCAACAAACCCCGTTGCCAACTCTGTTCACATATCTATTCAGGGGACACCATCATAGGATCTAATCACATCAGCCACACCATCAGGGGCTCATTCACCTGCACATGTACCAATGTGATATATGCCATCATGTGCCAGCAATGCCCCTCTGCCATGTACATTGGCCAAACCGGACAGTCTCTACGCAAAAGAATAAATGGACACAAATCAGACATCAAGAATTGTAACATTCAAAAACCAGTAGGAGAACACTTCAGTCTCCTTGGTCACTCAATAACAGACCTAAAAGTGGCAATTCTTCAACAAAAATACTTCAAAAACAGACTCCAACGTGAAACTGCAGAACTGGAATTAATTTGAAAACTGGATACCATCACATTAGGCCTGAATAAAGACTGGGAGTGGTTCGGTCATTACAAAACCTAAACTTAATTTCCCCCATACTAATTTTCCTCTACTGTTACCCACACCTTCTTGTCAACTGTTTGAAATGGGCCACTCTCATTACCACTACAAAAGTTATTTTTCCTGCCTTGGTATCCTACTGTTAATTGAATTGTCTCATTAGACTGACCTCACACTTGGTAAGGCAACTCCCATCTTTTCATGTATTTTTATCTGCTTCTGTATTTTCCACTCCATGCGTCTGATGAAGTGGGTTCTAGCCCACGAAAGCCTATGCCCAAATAAATTTGTTAGTCTCTAAGGTGCCACAAGGACTCCTCGTTGTTTTTACTGATACAGACTAACACGGCTACCTCTTTGAAACAGTTTGAATAGATGTTGAAAAATGAAGACAATGAGGAATGTTTCATTTACAATGAAAGCTCAGTGCTGTAAGGTGCTAATTGCCCTTCACTGCCAATTGCTTCCATGCAGTGTAGTCGTAGCTGTGTCAGTACTAGGATAGCAAAGAGACCAGGTGGCTAACGTAGTATCTTTTATTGGACCTACCTCTGTTGGTGTTGATTAAATGGTCCCTTACAATATGTGCTAGCTACTTATGCTAAACAATCTGTTCCACCTTGCATTTTGCTGCTGGGCGTTCATTTCCCAGACCTGAAAAAGAGCTCTGTGTGGCTCAAAAGCTGGTCTGCCTCAGCAACAGAAGTTGGTCCAATAAAAGATATTACTTCACCCACCTTGTCTCTCTAACGGCTTCCATGTGACAGGGTGGTGAGAACAGTGGCTTGAAATATTTTACCTAAACTTTTTTTTTTTCAACAAAAAGTGTTCTTTTGACAAAATGGTAATTTTTGTGAGAAAATTTCAGTTTTAACCAATTTTTTTTTCTGGTTTTCATAAAAACACCTAACCCCTGAAAACCAGATCTTTTTATTTATGTATACATTTTGGGTTTTTTGTGTTTGCTTTATTATTTTTTGACCACTGGGACCTTCAGTTTTCTGACAAAAAACTAAAAAGCCTCCATGAAAATTTCCGACATAACCACACGTTTTCATTTTTGTTGAATTGTTTCATGGCAATAAACATACATTGCTGAACAGCTGCAGTGCTGAGCAGCTTCAACAGCCTTTGGGCCTAATCCCAGAAACCTCTGAGTGTCAGGTGTGAAGTGTTAAACACCTTCCACTCCCATCAAAGTGATTGACACTACTTATGGTAGTAAATGCTACTGTTCTTTTTACAGGATTGGGTCCTTATACACACAAGTCAAGAACAGAAAGTCTTCAGGTTTTCTGTGCCACTCTAATTCACTTAAACTACTTATTTTTTATTTAAAAGTCTTCTTTTCAAACTCATTTCACTGAGGACTAACCACAGATATAGTATGCAATTTTGCATTTTGATAATTTTTTCAGCCACACATGCATAAAAAAGTGTTACATTTCCTTTTTAAAGATAACACCCCCCAATTGTTTGGGTAACTTTGAAAGGTGGAATAATTTTTTAAAAAATCACCCTTGACCTGATTTGGTCCAAGTGTGGAAAATGTTAGCCTCAAAAGATAATTTTTGGGTAAAGCCTGGGTGGGTTGTTATAATGAAAGTTACCTTGCACCTTCACACTAATCTTTCTTTACTACTAACACTTTGAAATCCATTTATCAAGCCTCCATCCTTGCTCCATTCAAATCATACTTAGACCCACTTCTGCAGTGTCACAAAATCCCTCCCACCCTTCCCCACATTTTTTGGACCAGTAGATGTTTGTATGACTAACTTGAGTAACCATATCCTCATATATTAGTAACATCAGTCTTTGCTGACCGTCTCCTTTCCTGGTGTATGTTATAGCCTCACTTGTGTGACAGATCTACCACTTAGAATGTAGGGTCTTTGGAGTGGGGACCTGTCATTTACACCTTTTTGGTGAAGTATTCACCCAACCGTGGACATTTTGAAATAATAACTAATAATGATTATAATACATTCTTTTAAATACTTAGTTGGGTTGTTACTAGAAACCTCAGCACTTACTGAAAGTCAGAAACATATTTTTAAAGGTAACGGGGGAAAAATGCCAACCACAAAAAAAATGAATCAAGTTAATGTGTAGAAGGAAACCAATGCAGAAAAAATAAGTGGGTTCCAGGGAGTTAGCAGCTTTGAACTGATGCAAGAGCCTACTGCTTCTGCTTATATTTTGTTGTTTTACAAATACGGGGGGAGGTTTAAAAGGATTTTGACACCTTTTGGCTGGTTGAATTCATGAATTTTCAGGGGCAAGCCAGAAAATATTAGTGCAGATCTGAGCCAATGGGGTGACTTGGCTCTCCAGTGTGAGGGACAGACTGTGATCTCATCTACAGGGAAACAAATCAAGAGCCACTCCAGGAAATTCTGTGTAGTCATGTGTCAGACAGGAATATATTAACGTGAAATAGGTTCCTTTTAGTTTGTTCTAGCAGTTACAGCACAGCACTTTAGTGTGTCACTTTTGTTGTGTCACTTCTTTCCACTGCTTTCCTCTCTAGGCTTCTGGACCCAGATAAGGTAAAAAGAAAAAGAAACCAAACCGTCAGCCCCAACTGGGCTCAACATGTAGCCCTGTTCCCTCAGGGGGACTTCTCTGGCACGTTTGTCAGGAGCCTTCCAGGTAGTCTTCCTCCACAGCCTCTCCCTTCTGAGCTGGTGTCATAAATATAAAGGGAAGGGTAACCACCTTTCTGTATACAGTGCTATAAAATCCCTCCTGGCCAGAGGCAACATCCTGTTATCTGTAAAGGGTTAAGAAGCTCAGCTAACCTGGCTGGCATCTGACCCAAAGGACCAATAAGGGAACAAGATACTTTCAAATCTTGCAGGGGGGAGAAAGGCTTTTGTTTGTACTCTTTGTTTACGTGTTTGTTCTCTCTTGGGACTGAGAGAGGCCAGACAGAAATCCATCTTCTCCAACCCATCCTAATCCAAGTCTCCAATATTGCAACCAGTATAGGTAAGCCAGGCAAGGCGGATTAGTTTATCTTTCGTTTTATGTGAATTTTCTCTGTGTTAAGAGGGAGGTTTATTCCTGTTTTCTGTAACTTTAAGGTTTTGCCCAGAGGGGGATCCTCTGTGTTTTGAATCTGAATACCCTGTAAAGTATTTTCTATCCTGATTTTACAGAGGTGATTCTTTTACCTTTTCTTTAATTAAAATTCTTCTTTTAAGAACCTGATTGATTTTTCATTGTTTTTAAGATCCAAGGGTTTGGGTCTGTGTTCACCTGTACAAATTGGTGAGGATTATTATCAAGCCTTCTCCAGGAAAGGGGGTGTAGGGATTGGGGGGATATTTTGGGGAAAGACATCTCCAAGTGGTCTCTTTCCCTGTTCTTTGTTTCAAAAGCTTGGTGGTGGCAGTATACTGTTCAAGGACAAGGCAAAGTTTGTACCTTGGGGAAGTTTTTAACCTAAGTTGGTAAGAATAAACTTAAGGGGCCTTTCATGCGGGTCCCCACATCTGTACCCTAGAGTTCAGAGTGGGGAAGGAACATTGACATGGTGGCAGAGAGGTGGGATCATTTTGAACCAGAGATAATTTTGAACCAAAAGCACAGACCTGAAGAGTTTTTTTTAAAGCTGAGAGCAGCTAGAGGGTTTTCTGTCTGCCTGGAGACAGAGGTGTTAGGTTTTTTTACAAAGGGATTTTTCTTTTTGAGCTGGAGTTTTCTCTACCTAAAGGCAGGGTAGTTAACCTCCTGCAGGGAAATTCACAAGTTTTTTTTTTTTTCCTAACTCTCGGGTATAGCTAGAGTTAAGCACAAGAAAGCAGGAAAATGACTACCAGTGAAGCAGCTAATAAACTAGAGCTGGCCAGATTCGAACTGAAGAGAAACAAAAAGAGCATGATAGACAGATGGCCTTAAGGCGCTTGGATATGGAGGCAGAAAAAGCCAGGGTGGAGGCAGAGGAAGCTGCCCACAAGAGAGCTATGGAGGCAGAAAAAGCCAGGGTGGAGGCAGAGGAAGCTGCACACAAGAGAGATATGGAGGAGAAAGAAAAAGAGAGGAAGCATGCGCTGGAGATGGAGAAGGCAAGGGCTCAGCAGAATATACCAATCAACCCTAGCAATCCTGCTCCAGGTACCACTTCCCATCCCAGAAAGTTCCCCACCTGCAAGGCAGGTGGTGATACTGAGGCCTTCTTCAAAAACTTTGAAAGGTCCTGCCTTGGGTACAGCATCTCTACAGACCAATACATGGTAGAGCTCAGGCCGCAGCTCAGTGGACCCTTAGCAGACGTGGAGGCTGAAATGCCTAAGGAACACATGAACAGTTATGAACTTTTTAAAACCCAGGCGAGAGTCAGAATGGGGCTAACACCCGAGCATTCCTGTGGGCGGTTCAGAGCCCTAAGGTGGAAACCAGACGTGTCATTTACCCGACATGCCTACCACATTGTGAAAAATTGGGATGCTTGGATATCAGGAGCTAGTGTTAAATCTCCAGAAGAGTTGCCCTTCCTAATGCAAATGGAGCAGTTCTTAGAGGGTGTTCCTGAGGAAATAGAAAGGTACTTCCTAGATGGGAAGCCCAAAACTGTAATCGAGGCGGGGGAGATTGGAGCCAAATGGGTGGAGGTGGCAGAAAGAAAAAAAACTAGGAGCAGTTGGGGCGAATATCAGAAGGGGCAACCCGAAACAAAACCCTATCACCGGGGGCAACCCAAGGACCCACCTACATCCCAAGGAAAACCCCAGACACCTTATCATCCCACCACACCATTCTCCAGCAACCCACCTTGCCCTAGTGACCAGTCAACTGGGTGATGTTTTAAATGTAATGAGCTGGGGCATGTGAAGGCCACCTTCCCCAAGAACCCCAGCAGATTACAGTTCATTGCACCGGGGTCACACCAAAGGTCCTCAAGCCCAGATGCCTCCCAGATACTCTTAGAGCGAAGGGAAACTGAGTGTAGGTGGGAAGAAGGTTACAGCATGGAGGGACACTGGAGCGCAGGTGTCAGCTACCCATCCATCCTTAGTGGACCCCAACTTAATCAACCCAGAGGCCCAAGTGACGATTCAACCCTTCAAGTCCAACTCTTTTGATTTGCCTACAGCCAAGTTGCCTGTCCAGTACAAGGGCTGGTCAGGAACGTGGACTTTTGCAGTCTATGATGATTATCCCATTCCCATGCTGCTGGGGGAAGACTTGGCCAACCAGGTAAAGCTGGCCAAGAGGGTGGGTATGGTCACCCACAGCCAGACTAAGCAAGCTTCCACACCTATCCCTGTTCCTGAGCCTTCCAGCAGGGCCCCGTCTGTGTTACCAGAGACCCAGATGGAGGTGGTGGAACTGGATCCCCTGCCAACGACTGCAAAGGCCGTAGTGGATCCAGTCCCAGAGACCCAGCCAAAGCCAGTCTCTGAACCGAAACTGGCGAAGCAACCAGCACCAGAACCATTGACAGCACTGAGTCCAGTGCTTGCAACCCCGTCTACAGCTCCAACACCAGAGGGCACCACTGAGCCTGCACTGGCAGCATCAGCAAATGACCCTACACAAGAGGCTCAGCCAGAGCCTGAAATACCCCATAGTGCACCAGCGGAGAGCGGTTCACCACCAACGGAAACAGCCCCATCACTTGCATCGCTTCCAGAGGGACCAAGCCCAAGTCCACAATCCACTGAGGAACTGATGTCTTCAGCATTATGGGAACAGTTCCAGGCCGAACAGGAAGCAGATGAAAGCCTCCAGAGAGCTTGGACCGAGGCACGGAGCAACCCACTGCCTCTCAACTCTTCTAATTGATCCTGGTTTGTTGTAGAAAGAGGACTTTTATACAAGGAAACTCTTTTTGGTGGACACCTGGAAAACTGGCATCCTCAGAGACAGTTGGTAGTTCCAACTAAGTACTAGGGAAAGCTCTTGAGCTTAGCCCATAATCATCCTAGTGGCTATGCTGGGGTGAACAGGACCAAAGACCATTTGGGGCGGTCATTCCACTGGGAGGGAATGGGCAAGGATGTTTCTGCCTATGTCCAATCTTGTGAGGCATGCCAAAGCGTGGGAAAACACCTAGACCACGTCAAAGCCCTTCTCCAGCCACTCTCCATCATTGAGGTTCCATTTCAGTGAGTAGCTATGGATATTCTGGGTCCTTTTCAGAAAAAGACACCCAGAGGAAAGCAGTACATACTGACTTTCATGGATTTTGCCACCCGATGGCCGGAAGCAGTAGTTCTAAGCAACAACAGGGCTAAAAGTGTGTGCCAGGCACTAACAGACATTTTTGCCAGGGTAGGTTGGCCCTCCGACATCCTTACAGATGCAGGAACTAATTTCCTGGCAGGATCTATGGAAAGCCTTTTGGAAGCTCATGGGGTAAATCATTTGGTTGCCACCCCTTGCCACCATCAAACAAATGGCATGGTGGAGAAGTTTAATGGAACTTTGGGGGCCATGATACTTAAATTCGTAAATGAGCACTCCAATGATTGGTACCTAGTGTTGCAGCAGTTGCTCTTTGCCTACAGAGCTGTACCACATCCCAGGTTAGGGTTTTCACCATTTGAACTTGTATATGGTCGCGAGGTTAAGGGCCCATTACAGTTGGTGAAGCAGCAATGGGAGGGGTTTACACCTTCTCCAGGAACTAACATTCTGGACTTTAACCAACCTACAAAACACACTCTGAACCTCTTTAGCCCTTGCTAAAGAAAACCTAAAAGATACTCAAAAAGAGCAAAAAGTCTGGTATGATAAACATGCCAGAGAGCGGTCCTTCAAAGTAGGGGACCAGGTCATGGTCTTAAAGGCGCTCCAGGCCCATAAAATGGAAGTGTCGTGGGAAGGGCCATTCACGGTCCAAGAGCGCCTGGGAGCTGTTAATTATCCCATAGCATTCCCCACCTCAGTCCAAAAGCCTAAGGTGTACCATATTAATTCTCTAAAGCCCTTTTATTCCAGAGAATTAAAGGTTTGTCAGTTTACAGCCCAGGGAGGACATGACACTGAGTGGCCTGAAGGTGTCTACTACGAAGGGAAAAGTGATGGTGGCGTGGAAGAGGTGAACCTCTCCATGACCCTTGGGCGTATGCAGTGACAGCAGATCAAGGAGCTGTGCACTAGCTATGCGCCAGCGTTCTCAGCCACCCCAGGACTGACTGATTGTGCATACCACTCCATTGACACAGGTAATGCTCACCCAATTAGAGCCCAACCTTACCGGCTGTCTCCTCAAGCTAAAACTGCTATAGAACAGGAGATCCAGGATATGCTACAGATGGGTGTAATCCGCCCCTCCCGGAGTGCATGGGCATCTCCAGTGGTTCTAGTTCCCAAACCAGATAGGGAGATACGTTTTTGCGTGGACTACCGTAAGCTAAATGCTGTAACTCGCTCAGACAACTACGCAATGCCACGCACAGATGAACTATTGGAGAAACTGGGACAGGCCCAGTTCATCTCTACCTGGGACTTAACCAAGGGGTACTGGCAGGTACTGCTAGATGAATCCTCCAAGGAAAGATCAGCCTTCATCACACATGTCACGGGTCACTTGCTGGAGGATTCTCTGCACTTTGAAGTCTTTAAACCATGATTTGAGGACTTCAATAGCTCAAACATAGGTGAGAGGTTTATCGCAGGAGTGGGTGGGTGAGATTCTGTGGCCTGCATTGTGCAGGAGGTCAGACTAGATGATAATAATGGTCCCTTCTGACCTTAATATCTATGAATCTATGTCGGGCTGTATGAATTTAATGTGCCCCCTTTCGGGCTGCAGAATGCACCCACCACCTTCCAAAAACTTGTAGATGGTCTCCTATTGGGATTGGGAGAATATGCAGTCGCCTACCTTGATGATGTGGCCGTATTTTCGGATTCCTGGGCAGAACACCTGGAACATCTACAAAAAGTCTTCGAGCGCATAAGGGAGGCAGGACTAACGGTTAAGGCTAAGAAGTGTCAAATAGGCCTAAACAGAGTGACTTACCTTGGACACCAGGTGGATCAAGGAATGATCAATCCCCTACAGGCCAAAGTGGATGCTATCCAAAAGTGGCCTGTCCCAAAGTCAAAGAAACAGGTCCAATCCTTCTTAGGCCTGGCCGGATATTACAGGCGATTTGTACCGCAATACAGCCAAATCGCCACCCCACTGACTAACCTAACAAAAAAGAAACAGCCAAATGAAGTTCAGTGGACTGAAGAGTGTCAGAAGGCCTTTAAGTAGCTTAAAGCAACACTCATGTCTGACACTGTGCTAAGGGCCCCAGACTTTGACAAACCGTTCCTAGTAACCACAGGTGCGTCCGAGTATGGTGTGGGAGCAGTCTTAATGCAGGAAGGACCGAATCAAGAGTTCCATCCTGTTGTGTTTCTCAGCAAGAAGCTGTCTGAGAGGGAAAGCCACCGGCCAATCAGTGAAAAGGAATGTTAAACCATTGTCTACGCTCTGGAAAAGCTATGCCCATACGTTTGGGGAATGGCGTTTCCACCTGCAAACCGACCATGCTGCGCTACAGTGGCTTCATACCGCCAAGGGAAATAACAAAAAACTTATTCGGTGGAGTTTAGCTCTCGAAGATTTTGATTTTGACATACAACACATTTCAGGAGCTTCTAACAAAGTGGCTGATGCATTCTCCCGTGAAAGTTTCCCAGAATCAACCGGTCCAAATCGTCCTTAAGATGTGGGAAATATTGTTAGTCTTTATACAGTTAGTAGTATATTTAGAGATGAATGTGTCTTATTAACTCTGTTTTATCCTAGAGCTCCAGGAAGAAATCACAGCCAGTGTTTCACCCTATCTGTGATTTGGGGGGCATGTCATAAATATAAAGGGAAGGGTAACCACCTTTCTGTATACAGTGCTATAAAATCCCTCCTGGCCAGAGGCAACATCCTGTTATCTGTAAAGGGTTAAGAAGCTCAGCTAACCTGGCTGGCACCTGACCCAAAGGACCAATAAGGGAACAAGATACTTTCAAATCTTGGGGGGTGGGGTGGAAAGGCTTTTGTTTGTGCTCTTTGTTTACTTGTTTGTTCTCTCTTGGGACTGAGAGAGGCCAGACAGAAATCCATCTTCTCCAACCCATCCTAATCCAAGTCTCCAATATTGCAACCAGTATAGGTAAGCCAGGCAAGGTGGATTAGTTTATCTTTCGTTTTATGTGAATTTTCCCTATGTTAAGAGGGAGGTTTATTCCTGTTTTCTGTAACTTTAAGGTTTTGCCCAGAGGGGGATCCTCTGTGTTTTGAATCTGAATACCCTGTAAAGTATTTTCTATCCTGATTTTACAGAGGTGATTCTTTTACCTTTTCTTTAATTAAAATTCTTCTTTTAAGAACCTGATTGATTTTTCATTGTTCTTAAGATCCAAGGGTTTGGGTCTGTGTTCACCTGTACAAATTGGTGAGGATTATTATCAAGCCTTCTCCAGGAAAGGGGGTGGAGGGTTTGGGGGGATATTTTGGGGGAAGACGTCTCCAAGTGGTCTCTTTCCCTGTTCTTTGTTTAAAACGCTTGGTGGTGGCAGCATACTGTTCAAGGACAAGGCAAAGTTTGTACCTTGGGGAAGTTTTTAACCTAAGTTGGTAAGAATAAGCTTAGGGGGCCTTTCATGCGGGTCCCCACATCTGTACCCTAGAGTTCAGAGTGGGGAAGGAACCTTGACAGCTGGGTTTTCTCCCTTTTCAACCCTGTCTCCAGTTGGAGCATGCAAGGCTGGAGGGGCAGGGCTACCTGGGCCCAGTACCATCCTTTAACCCCTTCCAGGACAGGGTGGAGTTTGTATATTCCATCACAGTCTGATTGTTTCCTTGTTCTCCCCCATTTGTTGTATTAATTGGTTGTCTCTTCTCTTATACTTAGATTGTAAGCTCTTTGGGGCAGGGGCTGTCTTTTTTTAAATGTATTTGCACAGTGCCCAGTACAGTGTGGTCCCGTTCTATGATTGGGGTCCCTGGGCCCTACCACAATAGTAGTAGTAGTAATAAAATAAATTAAAATAAAATAATATAATAATTAATAATGGGCCTCATTCTGAAATGTTGTAATTCCCAATTTATGGTGGTGTAACTCCACTGATTTCAGCCTAGCACTGATTTCAGCGGAGTCACAGCCAATATATATATGAGGAGTAACATAGTGGTACATCAGGCCTAATATCCGTAGTGGTATGTTATATCTCCCTGTGTCAAACAGAACATTTGTTCCACACTATAGACAGATTACCTGGGGTGTTTGTACAGTGCCCAACGCAACAGAGCCCACAATAGCTGAGGTCTTTAGGCACTACTGCAATATAAATGTTAAATATATTAATAACAGTATCTTCTTAAAATGTTTCCTTTCTTCCTGCCAAGATTTCACACCATCACCATTACTTATTTTAATTATCATAGGTAACCACAGAAATAAAAATATCACCATTTATTGATAAGGAAACAGGTCTTTGATCCAGCTAAGCCAGACTCTGGTTCCATTGTAACTGGGATCTCCCCTGAGTAGAAAATGCATGTGTTCTTATTGCAGAATGAAGATCTGGAAATCTTAAATTCTGAGTATGGAAAGAACATGATTAAGCTTCTTCACATTAGAAGAGATGGCAAGAAACACTGCATTAAAGAAGTGGAAGCTTGTGTACATCTTAGACTGGATTCTGTCAATGAATACTCGCAGGGAGACAATTCTGCTGTTATCCCTACTGACACCATGAAGAACACCGTCATTGCTTTGGCAAAATGCAACGGGGTATTCTTTTAAACTCTTCTACTTAGTATTGTACTGATTGGTGTTTGTGATGTTGTCTTGGAATTTATTTGGAAGTAGTCATTGTACTTACTTTTCTGTTGTCATCATATATCAAACCATCCTCCCTCCTCTTTCATTGTCCTGTCCTGTCCCCTTCCAAAGCTCATCCAGTTCCAGAAGCTCTTCTCTAGGCAAAAGGTGAAGAGAGTTTGGATGAGATCAAAATGCCTACTCTCTTTCATTTGTTTTTGTTCCTCTGTCTGCTTTCCAGTTTGGCACCAAGGTTCCCTTCAAGATTTTGAACCGGATCTTTTCTTTTTCCAGTACTGATTCTTCATACAGAAAATAGACTCTCTCATCTGGTATTTGGTGCACAAATGTGAATAATCTATATTTTATATATTGAAGACATTTTTAGGCTTGGCTGACCTCTCTTATCATGAATGTTTTTTGTATTTGATCAGGCCAGATCCCCTGTGTCTGATACCCCTGAACTTTGGAAAAGTATGAATCCAATTCTGAATATGAATATTGGAATTTGGACCCCTCTTTAGTTTTGGGATAGACTTTTATCTGATAAAGCCAGCACTGTTTTCACCCATGTCTTTGGGTACCTTGGACAGCTGGTGCACTCTTTAATAAAATAATAAATAATAATAACAAAAATAATACCTAGCTCTTATATAGTGCTTTCCATCAGTCGACCTCAAAGTGCTTTACAAAGAAGGTAAGTATCACTATCCTCAGTTTAGTTTCATCAGCTAGTCTTTTAATGTCCTAATTCTAAATAGCCTAATTATGTCACACTGTGTACCAAATTCTCAGTCTAATTAATTAAACCCCATCTTTAATTAAACCCCATCCTTGTTCAGTTCTTATTATTGAATCAGATAACCCACCCAGAGTGTTTTGACATTTTATCTTCTAAGGGTCAGGTTCTAGTAGTGACTGGACTTCAATCCAGTGATTCTAGCTTGCTCTGTCCTTTCCTTGGTGTGAGTCCTACTTTACGTAAGGACTAAGGGATCTCTGACAAAACATGACTTTTTAGCTCCTATTGCAATTTAGAGTGCATTGTGCTCAGTTGTTAGACAGACATTGTCTTTATAAACCCAGAATTGAATGGCATCCATATTGGCCACAAAACCCATTTTTATCCACAACATTTACAGTGATCTGGACCTGTATGCCAATATACATTACGTAACTGGTGCCCTCTAAGATGTTATTTGTTTTCTTAGATTGAAACTATAGAACAATTTGCCCTGGATATCTGCAATCACTTCATTTCATCATACTGTCATGTGGTGTATGTCAAGGCCTACATTCAAGAGGCACCATGGCGGCGTCTAGAAAAGGTATATAAAAATGCTAGTGTAATGCAGCACATATATTCTGGATAATTGTTTCTCTCTGTTCCATTTTTTAAAAGTTATACTATAGTACATTGCAGTTTTACTTTCATGTGTGTTTTTAATCTGTAGGATGGAGTTCCCCATGTCCATTCCTTTATCTTTGTTCCTGAAGGAATTCGCTTTTGTGAAGTCGAACAGTGTCAGAATGGTGAGTAAATAACTTATAATTTTCCAGCAGCATCATTACTTCTTCCTTAATGTCTCTTAATTTCCACCAGAGTGGATCCAGACTGCTGGCACCTAACATTAAAAAGGTTGCAGAGCAGTTTTTAAACTGAGAAATAGGGGAAAGCTGATTGCTGCAGAGGCACATGTGGACCGGACAGAGACTTCTCTTAGAGGAGAGTCTATTCATAGAGATTCTCTAGGTTTTAGTCAGGAGGAGAGGATGGAAAAGGATAAAGTATGGGCCAGATCAGATGAGAAACATTCACATAAAGAATCTGACACATCAGAAAAGGGCAGAGAAATAAACCGTGACAAGTTTTTAAAGTGCTTGTACACAAATGCTAGAAGTCTAAATAATAAGATGGGTGAACTAGAGTGCCTCATGTTAAAGGAGGATATTGATATAATAGGCATCACAGAAACCTGGTGGAGTGAGGACAATCAATGGGACACAATCATTCCAGAGTACAAAATATATCGGAAGGACAGAACAGGTCGTGCGGTGGGGGGAGTGGCACTATAGGTGAAAGAAAATGTAGAATCAAATGAAATAAAAATCTTAAATGAATCCACATGCTCCACAGAATCTCTATGGATAGTAATTCCATGCTCTAATAAGAATATAACAGTAGGGATCTATTATCAACCACCTGACCAGGACAGTGATAGTGATGATGAAATGCTAAGGGAGATTAGAGAGGCTATCAAAATAAAGAACTCAATAATAGTGGGTGATTTCAATTATCCCCATATTGACTGGGTACATGTCACCTCAGGACGAAATGCAGAGACAAAATTTCTCGATACTTTAAAGGACTGCTTCTTGGAGCAGCTGGTACAGGAACCCACAAGGGGAGAGTCAACTCTCCATCAAGTGCTGGGTGGAGCGCAGGATCTGGTCCAAGAGGTAACTATAACAGGAAATAACTCTTGGAAATAGTGACCATAATATAATAACATTTAACATTCCTGTGGTGGGAAGAACACCTTAACAGCCCAGCACTGTGGCATTTAATTCAGAAAGGGGAACTATGCAGAAATGAGGAGGTTAGTTATACAGAAATTAAAAGATACAGTGACTAGAGTGAAATCCCTGCAAGCTGCATGGACACTTTTCAAAGACACCATAATAGAGGCTCAACTTAAATGTATACACCAAATTAAAAAACACAGTAAAAGAACTAAGAAAGAGCCACCGTGGCTTAAGAACCATGTAAAAGAAGCAGTAAGAGATAAAAAGGCATCTTTTAAAAAGTGGAAGTCAAATCCTAGTGAGGTAAATAGAAAGGAGCATAAACACTGCCAAATTAAATGTAAAAATGTAATAAGAAAAGCCAAAAAGGAGTTTGAAGAACAGCTAGCCAAAAACTCAGAAGGTAATAACAAAATGGTTTTTAAGTACATCAGAAGCAGGAAACTTGCTAAACAACGAGGGGGGCCCCTGGATGATCGAGATACAAAAGGAGCACTTAAAGATGATAGGTTTCAGAGTAACAGCCGTGTTAGTCTGTATTCGCAAAAAGAAAAGGAGTACTTGTGGCACCTTAGAGACTAACCAATTTATTTGAGCATAAGCTTTTGTGAGCTACAGCTACAGTATGCATCCGATGAAGTGAGCTATAGCTCACGAAAGCTTATGCTCAAATAAATTGGTTAGTCTTGTTATGAATAACACCTGGTAGGACACGCACACAAGTGCTACGAATTACACCTGGTAGGACACGCACACAAGTGCTACGAATTACACCTGGTAGGACAAGCACACAACTGCTGCGAATTACACCTGGTAGGACACGCACACAAGTGCTACGAATTACACCTGGTAGGACATGCACACAAGTGCTGCGAATTACACCTGGTAGGACACGCACACAAGTGCTGCGAATTATACCTGATAGGACACGCACACCAATGCTGCGAATTATACCTGATAGGTCACGCACAGTTCGAATCTAGGCTGAGGCACAGAAATAAAGTCCACAACTGCAGAGTTCCCAAAAGACACTAAGTTTATTACGCTCGAGCGTGGTGCCCCCCTGCTAGCCAGGAGGGGACCCTGAAAGCAAATTATACAAAGGTTATATACCTTTTAGCAAAGCATGCTGCCCTCGTGCATCGGAAACCTTAGCCAATAAACAAACCCTTGTCTTATCTACCACCTATCCCTGCTTGGTGCATTCCTCGTGCTATACCAGTATGTTAATTACACAGCATGGTCCTAAAGCCATGCATCAGTAACTTTTATAATCAGGATGGGAGGCCTCACATCAAGGCCAAGAGACAGGGAGTTAGAGACTGACAAAAACCAGATACTGCAAATCAAGGCAGGCTGGAGACAAGGAGGAGGATTTTCACATGGATTCAGTATCTAAGGATTACTCCTCCTGGTGTATGATGTGCTGGCATTTAAACAATGGTGGGTCCCAAACCAAAATGGAGTCACATGTGCTAACTTTTCCTTAACAGTCTCTAAGGTGCCACAAGTACTCCTTTTCTTTTTAAAGATGATAGTCATTGCAGCAAAACTAAATGAATTCTTTGCTTCAGTCTTCACGGCTGAGGATGTTAGGGAGATTCCCAAACTTGAGCCGTCTTTTATAGGTAACAAATTTGAGGAATTGTCACAGATTGAAGTGTCACTAGAGGAGGTTTTGGAATTAATTCAGAAATTTAACAGTAGTAAGTCACCGGGACCAGATGGCATTCACCCAAGAGTTCTGAAAGAACTCAAATGTGAAATTGCGGAACTATTAACTATGGCTTTTAACCTGTTCTTTAAATCAACTACTGTACCCAGTGGCTGCAAGATAGCTAATGTAACACCAATATTTAAGAAGGGTTTTAGAGCTGATCCTGGCAATTACAGACTGGTAAGTCTAACGTCAGTACTGGGCAAATTAGTTGAAACAATAGTAAAAAATAAAATTGTCAGACACATAGAAGAACATAAATTGTTGTGCAAAAGTCAACATGGTTTCTGTAAAGGGAGATCATGTCTTACTAATCTATTAGAGTTCTTTGAGGCGGTCAAACATGTGGACAAGGGGGATCCAGTGGACATAGTGTACTTAGATTTCCAGAAAGCCTTTGACAAGGTCCCTCACAAAAGGCTCTGACGTAAATTAAGTTGTCATGGGATAAGAGGGAAGATCCTTTCATGGATTGAGAACTGGTTAAAAGACAGGGAACAAAGGGTAGGAATAAATGGTAAATCTTTCAGAATGGAGAGGGGTAACTAGTGGTGTTCCCCAAGGGTCAGTCCTAGGACCAATCCTATTCAACTTATTCGTAAATGATCTGGAGAAAGGGGTAAACAGTGAGGTGATAAAGTTTGCAGATGATACTAAACTGCTCAAGATAGTTAAGACCGAAGCAGACTGTGAAGAACTTCAAAAAGATCTCACAAAACTAAGTGATTGGGCAACAAAATGGCAAATGAAATTTAATGTGGATAAATGTAAAGTTATGCACATTGGAAAAAATAACCCCAACTATACATACAATATGATGGGGGTTAATTTAGCTACAACTTACCAGGTGAAAGATCTTGGAGTCATCATGGATAGTTCTCTGAAGACGTCCACACAGTGTGCAGCAGCAGTCAAAAAAGCAAATGGGATGTTAGGAATCATTAAAAAAGGGATAGAGAATAAGACAGAGAATATCTTATTGCCCTTATATAAATCCATG
Organism: Chelonia mydas; assembly: GCF_015237465.2. Taxonomy (NCBI): domain Eukaryota; kingdom Metazoa; phylum Chordata; order Testudines; family Cheloniidae; genus Chelonia; species Chelonia mydas. Next base: position 78,105,713 of record NC_057854.1, read on the forward strand.
GTATGCCCACATCTTGAATACTGCGTACAATTGTGGTCCCCTCATCTCAAAAAAGATATACTGGCAATAGAAAAGGTTCAGAAAAGGGCAACTAAAATGATTAGGGGTTTGGAACGGGTCCCATATGACGAGAGATTAAAGAGGCTAGGACTTTTCAGCTTGGAAAAGAGGAGACTAAGGGGGGATATGATAGAGGTATATAAAATCATGAGTAGTGTGGAGAAAGTGAATAAGGAAAAGTTATTTACTTGTTCCCATAATATAAGAACTAGGGGCCACAAAATGCAATTAATGGGTAGCAGGTTTAAAACTAAAAGGAAGTTCTTCTTCACAAAGCGCACAGTCAACCTGTGGAACTCTTTGTCTGAGGAGGTTGTGAAGGCTCGGACTATAACAGAGTTTAAAAGAGAACTGGATAAATTCATGGAGGTTAAGTCCATTAATGACTATTAGCCAGGATGGGTAAGGAATGGTGTCCCTAGCCTCTGTTTGTCAGAGAGTGGAGATGGATGGCAGGAGAGAGATCACTTGATCATTACCAGTTAGGTTAACCCCCTCTGGGGCACCTGGCATTGGCCACTGTCGGTTTACAGGATACTGGGTTGGATGGACCTTTGGTCTGACCCACTATGGCCATTCTTGTGTTCTTATATTGATTCAAAACAGACAGGTTTAGGGATAGTAGCAGGAGTTAAAGAGTTTAGGACACAATCAAAGGTTCCTTGTAGTGGTAAAACATAGAAAGCAGCACATACAAAGTTTTTATTATGGATCTGATCCTGTGTCTTTGTTCACAGAATCATGGGTGAGCAAGTAATGTGGGATCCAGAGTTATATTTATAGAGTTATTCTAAACACATAACAATAACAATTGTTTACAAAGCACTAATACTTTATAAACTCACAGGATTTAACTGTCTTCTGAAAATAAGCTCCTTAAACCAATATATTCTAGTATAGCCTACAATCTGACTATTAGTATTACTCTAACAGTCAATATCCATCCAAAGACAGAGAATTTAAGTCCAACCACCTAGTTTGCATTAACACTACAAAGCCCATGGATATGCCCTGGCTTTATTTTTAAAAAGATGCAATTACAAATCAGGCCCAACTGTCAGAAGGACCTCAGCCGAACCGCTAAAATTGCACCCATACTTCTGTCCAAGCAATTTTTCATGTGTAAACATTCAAATGTGTGCATGCAAATACTGCATTTCTTGCATAACCAAAACGTCCATTGACTTCAGTCAGAGTTTTGGAATGCTCAAGAAATGCAGGATTTAAGGCTGTATTTGCATATGTAAATTAGGATATTATGTGTCTGACTGCTAATCTGAATGTATAAGTTCCAGTTAATTGCTGTGACTGCCAACAAGAGTGCCAGTTAGAGCCAAATGTGTTGGTATTTTTGGTGACATGGGGATGTAATGCTGGGAACTGGACTGAGATCGCTATAGTGTAAAGCACAACGGGACTACAGTTTCTAGGCACTACTCTGATACAAATACTAACAAGAGACTCCTTAGCTACTGAACAACCACCACCAGATAGTAGCAACCTTTAATTGCTGATGACTGAGGCTAGATTCAAACTTGTAACCTAGAGATAAAAGGCTCTGTAGCCCATTACCAATCCTATGAAATATCCAATCTCCTCCCTGTTTCACAGTTTTGTTAGACCTGGAAAGAAATTGGCCATACGGCTACCAGGGGGTTTTCTGGTGGCCAGAGCCTCCTGGGCAGTGATTCTGTAACCCACACACCTCCTGGGTGTGGTGTTCTGTCCCATCTAGAGGCAGAGACAGAGAGAGAGAGATTAACAAATTTGCTCTACAGCCTTAGCAAACAGCCATATGGCTTCTAGCTCATGCAGTAGAGGCTCATGCACTAAGCTCCAGAGGCCACCAGTTCAATCCCACCTGCCAATGACCGGGGTCTGTTAGTATTACAAAGGGGGGCTTGCCCAGGATTTCAGCTGGGAAGTCTCTGAAGCTTGGAATGCGCTTCCTCAGCTAGGGGAAGTATGTAACCGACAGACCACCTGAGTGTGGTGTTCTGTCCCCTCTAGTGGCACCGAGCCCACTGGAGAGAGTAATAGTAATAGCATAAAATAGGGTATTGATAAACATTGCATAAGAGCTCAGAAATTATTGTAATGCGCTTAAGATGATAGATAATGTGAAAATCACTGAGATAGAATAAAAATAGATCTCATGATTAGAATTGGTGAGAAATTATTTTTATACAAAAATGTCAAATTTTGGTAGAACAAACAAACAACCCACCCCTCCCCCCAAAACCCCTGACACAAAAACATATTTTTGTTTTTCTGCAAAAATGGTGCAACAAAATCTCAGTATTTTATGTGGAGCAGTTTTCATGACAAATTTTGTTTTGTTGAAAACTCAATTATCTTAAAAAACAGTTTTGATGGAAAACTTCCAACCATCCTCTACTCACAATGCCATTTTTACACAATCATTTTTCAGAGTGTAAGCACCTTTCAAAGACTATACCCCATTGCCATTGCCCTGAGCCATCCAATCCCTACCAGCAGAAAGAAATTTATCCTTATCTGGTTTAGAAGAACAGACTCCCTTTTGGACTTGTAACGTCTCAGTTTTGGAGACATCTTGGTGTAGTTGCAAGGTTGGTGTCGCATGCTTTACATATATCATATTGCTATGTATGTGGGGCATGTGCTTCTCCAGGGCTTAAAAAAATGAAATACCTCTCAACTGTCAATAGTAATAATTCTTAAGTATCTTAATGGAAAGCCTTTTGACAGATCAACCATTCAAACCTGAAAGAGGTTTAATTGTTACCTGAGATCAAACAAAACTAGCTTCTCTTGCTCAGAAAAATCTTCGTCCTATAGTGAAACAAAACAATCAAAAGGATTAGACATCTGAAACATCCCAAGGTGGTCACAGACTCAGACTTTAAGGCCAGAAGGGATGATCATGATCATCTAGTCTGACCTCCTGCAGATTGCAGGCCCATAGAACTTCACCCACTCACTCCTGTAGCAGGTCCATAAACTCTGGCTCAGTTACTCAAGTCCTGAAATCATCAGTTAGACCCTGAGCATGTGGAGGCCTGGGTAAGAAATCTCTGTAGTAATTCAGAGCCCTCCCCTCTAGTGTCCCATATCTGGCCTCTGGAGATATTTGCTAATAGGTGTTGCAGATGGGCCATATGCTGTTGCAAGCAATGCCATCATACCTTCCACTCCCTTTACTTGCGAAGTGCAGTCTTAAAACAAGTTAGGTTTTTTGCCCTTACCACACCCCTTGGAAAGCACTGAAGGTTAAAAACCTTCATCAAATTTCAAACCTAAACTTGTTCTTGTCCAATTTATATCCATTGCACCACCATTGGTCCTTAACTTAAATAACTCATCTCCCCTCCCTGGTGTTTATCCTTCTGATGTATTTGTAGAGAGCAATCATTTCTCCTTTCATCCTTTGTTTTGTTAGGCTAAACAAGCCAAGCTCCTTAAGTTTCCTCTCATTCAAAAAATCTTCTCAAATTAAAAAGTCAAGAAATTTGGCTGATACTGAGATAGTTATGATCCTCTTATTGACTTTAATGGGGCTTGTATCAGGAGTGTGCCTCTCTTTAGAGTAAGGGCTTAGCACCTTTCAGGATCAAATGCTAACTTCTAATGTTTAGAAGTTGGATCTCAGCTACTTAAGTGTGTGCAGAAAATAATTTTTAACAATACCTAAGTATCACACAAATACATACAAATGCAGCTTTGGGTGAATGCTGCATGGCTATGGAACTGACCTCACCCCCGCCAAAGAGTTCCCATCTCCCTGCATGAATAGGAGCTCACCCTTTCCTTCTGATATTTTTGGATCACAGGTTGTCCGCTTGTTTCTTCTGGAATTAAAGATCTGAAACTTAAGAAAACAACACAGTCTGGCTTTGAAGGCTTCTTCAGGGACAAATACACCACACTGCCTGAGACGACAGATAGGGTTTTAAGTGCAGAATTATTCTGCAAGTGGAGCTATGGCAAGTGCCAAGATATTGACTTTGACTGGATATGGTACGTATTGAATTGAATTATGTCTGCTGGCAAATGTATTATCCTAAACTCCCTCTAAAAAAAAAAACCAAACAAAAAACCTTCCACAGGCAGTAAGCACTGCACAGTCTGTGCCCAAAAAGCAACCGCAGTTTGCTTTTTGTTACAATTAAAATTGCCTTATTTAAATTCTCTAGGCCTGATTTTCACAGCTGCTGAGCACCCACAGCTCCCATTGACTTCAGCTGAAGTTATGAGTGTTCAAGTGTTTCTGAAAATAAGGCTCTGAGTGGTAGATTGTCAGTAGGTGTAAACTGGCTTAGATCCACTGTGGAATTGTGTCAATTTACACCAGCTGATGATCTGGGTAGTTCTTATTTGAATACAGAGCACCTCTGCAAAATATGAAGTTGCATCAAATTTGTTAAATACCTTAAATAAAATGCTTATTTGCAGAACTGTAAGACTGGGGGTAGGGAGGCTGGGGAGAAATTGGGGGAAGTGGCAGGGGAGTGGGCTTAGTATAAACCCTGTGTCATATCTGGTGTTAGGAAGATGCAGAAAACTACAATCATAACCAAACAAAATATTAGAGAGAAAAAAGGCAAGCATAATGGCAATTAATGAAATGCTTCATTGGTAATTTTAGATCTTTACTTTCATACAATATTTTTAAGGGGCATTGTTCACGAGTGTATCCTTGAGGCATTTTCTGGGCCACCTGAGTGTGGGGAATACTCACCCTCTTACCAGAAGACTGTCAACAATATTCAGAAGCTCATCCTGGCAAGAGTTCCTCAGGTATCTTTTTCACCATTTAATATTTAGCTCATAAAATAAATACAGTCGTGGGGTCCACCGAGAAGTTCAGACTGAGCCCATGTGAGTTATACGTGAACTGGTCTAGATAAACTAAGTAAAACATGAAACTGCCAGAAGACGCAGCTAGCCATTTTTGAAAACTGAGCATGCACACAAAATACCAACCTGGTGAGGCGCAGAGCACGTCCTGTAAAGATAATGGCAGTAAAGGGCACTCAGCACTTCACAGGAGTAGGCTCAGAAAGAAAAAGAAAAAATGCTACAGAATAATGTTCAAGTGTTTCTAAAATCGGTTTATTTTATCCTCTGCGCTCCCCTTCCATTTATGATCATTCAACTGTTTTTCTTTATGTAAGGGGACTGTTGTCCCCTTACTAATATTCAGTGAGGGTGTTTTGGTTGACTAGCTCCCAGTATCAAAAGGAAAGAGGCCAATGCTCCAGGTCAGCCTGATTGACAGGGCAGGCAGGCTAATCAGGGAGTCAGGAGGCCAGGGAGGGCCCAGTCCTTCATGCAAGCTGGAATTGCCTGGGTCAGGCAGAGTGGGGTTGAGCTAAGGAGAAAGCAGGGGCCCAAGCTGAGTTGGGGAGCAAAGCTGTGCCAGATCCAGGGGGGCCAGAAAAGTAGCCCAGAGAGAGGAGTTCGTGTGCTGGGAGCAGAGCTGCAGCCACAGAGCCAGAGACACAGCCCAGGGAGAGCAGACCCTGTGCTGGGAGCAGGGCTGCAGCCACAGAGCCAGAGATATAGCCTAGAAAGAGCAGATCCTCTGCTGGGAGCAGAGCCGCGGCCACAGAGCTGGAGACACAGCCCAAAGAGAGCAGACCTGTCCTGGGAGCAGAGCTGTAGCAACCAGAGCCAGAGGGGCCAGAAAAGCAGCCCAGGGAGCTGGAGGCAGAGCAGCAGTAGTGCTGAGACAGTGTGGTTGACGTGGGGCTGGAGCAGTCCGGAGCCGGGTGCGGAGAGCAGCTGGGGAGAGTGAAGGGGACCCTGGGCAGTGGGCCTAGCGCAGGGAGATGCCTCCAGCCAAGAGGCCCTGTAGGCCAGACTTGGAGGGGGATCGTAACCCTAACGGGGCGGGGGCAACACTCGGAAGAAGGGTCCTGCCACCTAGAGCCTGAGAGCGTGTGGCCGCCGCTAGACCGAGTGTCCAACCCACGGCATCCCTGCAGCACAGCCAGGGCCTGAGGAGGCCTGGGAGCTACAAGAAACAGACTGTGAACTGCCCTGGCATTCCAGAGACACTCTTTGTGATGTTCCCTGCCACAGAGCGTGGTGATGTGTTTTCCTTTAACCTTTCCCATTTTTCCTTATTCCTTTTTAAACTAATTGCTGATTAAATGTATTTGCTTTAAATTGTATGCAGTGATCAGTGGGTCAGGGAAGTGTCCAGTGCAGAGAGAGTACCTTGAAGTAGGGACACTCTAGCCCCTGTCCTAGGTGACCACAGCAAGGTTGGGGGTCAAGCCCCCCAGAAATCCTGGGCCCAGTTTTGTTGGGGTTACAATGACTCTGCCAGACAGGAGAGTGGAAGGGGAGTCCTCGAGGTCAGGGAGGCCTCTGGGTAAAGAAAGTGGAAGCGAGGACTCAGATCCTTCCACTAGCCCATTTCACCAGGGTAGTGCAAAAGTCAGAAAAGTTCCTCACAATAGCGGGACCATTGCCCCGCTTACATTTACAACTAATGGAAAATGTATTAGATTGTCATGTTTGAAAGTAGTGTGACAAATTGTGGACACCAATTTTATGGTTTCAGATAGAGGAGACTGAAGTCATCTTGAACAACGTTCACTATTTCTTCGTAGACTTGAAGAAACTGGGATTGACCAATGAAAAGGAGGTGAGGAGATGTTTAAAACATTAAATATACAGAATCATCTAAAAAACCCAATCCGCCGCAACAGGCACAGTACCCAGATAACTTCTGTACAATAGAATTAAGGAATCAATCATCACATTATGAGGCTAAGGGTGGGGGAAAGGGAAGTTTCTCCGTCGATAAAGTTCAATCTCTTTTCACTTATACTGCTGTAAATTGAAAGTAAAGCCATTGAGGTCAGCAAGCCAATTCTTGACCCCAGTGTGGCTCATTTGTACTGCTCTGGTGTTGCAAAGGGGTCATAAAACTAGTTTAACTGGCTTCCTATGCACTCCCTCTGGTGATGTAGGGCCAGTGGATTGACTGGTGAAGGAAAGGGGGTGTGGCCAGAGCACGGCAGTACTAACTGATAGGTCTCAAAATGCAGTTATAAACAAGGAATCTTGACTGACTCTGTCTGTTTCTGGTGGACTCCCACAGGGATCGGTTCTTGGCCCTACATTATTTAACATTTTTATCAATGACTTGGAAGAAAACATAAAATCACCACTGATAGTTTGTAAATAATTCAAAAATTGGGGGAACTGCAAATAATGAAGAGGACAGAACACTAATTCAGAGCGATCTGGATCGCTTGGTAAACTGGGCGCAAGCAAACCGTATGCATTTTAATATGACTAAACATAAACGTATACATCTAGGAACAAGTAATGTAGACCATATTTATAGGATGGGGGATTCTATCCTGGGAAGCAATGTCTGTGAAAAAGATTTGGTGGTCGTGGTGGATAATCAGCTGAACATGAGCTCCCTGTGTGAGACTGTGGCCAAAAGAGCTAATGCAATCCTGCGAGAGGCCATGTCTACACATACAACACTGCAGCAGTGCAATTGCGCCGCTGCAGCGCGTCTGGTGAAGATGCTCTATGCCAAAGGGAGAGAGCTCTCCCATCAGCATAATAAAACCACCTCCATGAACAGTAGAAATGATGTCGGCGGGATGAGTGCTTATGTTGGCATGGTTTATTCACACCCCTGAGCAACATAAGTTACGCCGACATAAGCGGTAGTGTAGACATACACATGGACTCAAAGAGCTCAGTCTGTTTCGCTTAACAAAGACAAAGTTAAGTGGTGACTTGATTACAGTCTACAAGTATTTACGTAGGAAACAAATATTTAATAATGGGCTCTTCAGTCTAGCAGAGAAAGGTATAACACAACTCAGTGGCTAGAAGTTGAAGCTAGACAAATTCAGACTGGAAATAAGGTGTACATTTATAACAGTGAGGGTAATTAACCATAGGAACAATTTACCAAGGGTCATGGTGGATTCTCCATTGCTGACAATTGTTAAATCAAGATGGGATGTTTTTTGAAAAGATATGCTCTAGGAATTATTTTGGGGAAATGCTACGGCCTGTGTTATACAGGAGGTCAGACTAGATTAGCACAATGGCCCCTTGTCTTGGTATCTATGAATGTATTCCAGAACTACCCACCTGCCAGAACACCCCTCTGATATTTTGTTGCAGCTGGGAACAAGTTAAAACTGGGTACAACTCACAGTTTTGTGGGGGGCAAGGATGGAAGGTGGTGTAAAACATTTATACACCTTTCTCTCAGTGGCTCTTGGACTGCCCAGTTCCAGCTGAGGAGCCGACCTAATGAAGTTACACTGATGCAAACCGGGTATAAGTGAGAAGATAATCTGGCTATTTGATTTTATGATTGCCACTTTTGATAGAGGAATGGATTAGTCTTCCCTTGTTCTCTGTTCTCTTCAGGTCTGAGTCCCCTTCCCCCACTACTCTTATCCTGGCATCCTTTGAATAGCCAGTATAGGTCTGCTCCTGCTCCCATTTAAGTCCATAACAAATCTCCCATTGACTTCAATAACATCAGGAATAGTCACTGTGGGCTTGATCTTATGATGGGTTGAGTGCCCTCAGGTTCTAATGAATATTGATTTTAGTTCTATGATACCTCTGAAGCTAATGGATACTCCAGCTGGAGAAGAATAATTTATGTGTATGTCATTTATGTTCAGGTTGTGGTCCCAGTGGAGACTCCCTATGGTTCTTGTACGTGCGTAGTCCGTAGGAAGAAGTGCTTAGAAGAGCAAGCCTAAAATACAAGAGATGAGAAGAAATGTCAGTGAATTGGATGAATGTTTCAACAGGGGACAAACTAAACCTTTGAGCTCCAGCCACACACATAAGATTAATTTACCATGTCGCTTTCTTTTCAGAATGTATCCATTCCATTCATTGATTTTTGCCTCCACAAATTGCAGAGATTGGGATTTTGAAAGGAGCCTAAGGAATTCAGATTTCCAAATCCTATTGAATTGCGGAAGGATTTGTGTACATAATTCTCTTGGACTCCTTTGAAAATCCCAATAAGAAATATTAAAATCAGTTCATTAGAAGAGAACTATTTTCAGGTGTATGATGAAAGTTTCAGTTAATCAGTTAAAGTCTGTAATATGCTTTGCTCATTTAAAATCCTAAATAGGTTCTATACATTATTATTATTTATTAATGTTTGTGCATTAATGCATTCTTTCCATTAACAAAATTAATTTATAATCATGAGAGCAAATCTTTAGGTGGTGTAAACTGGCATGACTTCAGTGGATTACACTAATTTACACAGCTGAGGGTCTGGTTCAATATTGTAAATTTAATAAGGCAGAATTATTACTTGTATTTCCAATGCAAATTAAATTGGACCCAGCTTTCTTCATGAAGCAAATGAAGAAATAAAACAAAATTCTACCTACCTATATATTATATCTTCTTTACAATATTAATAGTACAGATGCTACCTAATTTCTATGCAAGTATTCTGATTACACAGCTGCCACATTATTGCTAATCAAATAAACATCTGTGGGGATTATGCAGCTGTATAATTGTTTTTGTGTTAATCATTTAAATGTTTAAAGGTATTGGGCTATCTCTGTGGGTTCCTGAAATCTTCTTTAATTTCATTTGTTGTTACTTTTGAACACGCAGGAGCAGGAGTCAACCCAAGAAGTGAGCTATTGCTTTTTTGTGGAAAAAATAGGTAGACAAAGTCTACTTTATTTACAACTTGTTAAAAATATTTAGTTACTCCAGGACATAGTTTTGAGCAAAGATATTAAATAGCAAAATCAGCTAATCTCATTCCTACATGTTCACAACTTGCAGCTAACACATGCACAACATAAATCTTGATCAACTCCAGTCATCTTGTAAGTGCTGCTTTTAGTTTCCCAGGACAGGATTTAGAAGCAATTTAATGACATAGGCGATTAAATTCAGTGGGACTTCTGCCTAAATCACTTAGGCATGCTTGAAAATCTTACCCCAAAAGACGTTGCGCATTATACTTCTCACTCAATACATTTAGACTTATTTTTCCCTTCTGGATCTGATCATGTGCTTTGGGAAGCAATAAAAATTGGGGAACACATCCTTAATTGGGTGCTTGGTAAACTGAGGTTGCTTGCAACATAGGAGCATCTCTCTCTCTTTCTTGCACAAAAGAATTCACCTGCTTGCCTTAAATGCCACATGAAATTGGAGGACAGCCATTGCTCATCACCATATGTCACCTCCTTAAAAACAATAGGACTAATTACACCAAGGGATGAATTTGTTCTAGATGTGCTGTTATTTGCCTGAACTGCTCACTAGTTGACCTGACTAATTTGGTCTGTAGTACATTTAACTCTGTGTTGGGACATTCCTTTCTTCTTTCTGTGAAGCTTATTGTATTTCACTTGAGAGTTTCAGATCTTTACTATTCTTCTGCCTTATAATTTAATGACTGCATGGGCTTTTAGTGTATCTATGTAACTTTTAATGGGAAAATAAAATGCAAAGTTTAAAAAAAGTTGATTATTGGCCATTTATTCAATGAGAGATGAGGCCATATGGATCTCATTCAAATGAATACACACTAGATAATATTACTAATATTAATTTTAGACCAAAAAAGATGATCCACCTCTCCTATTTGAGAAAAAAAGCTGAGGGATCCTCCTGAACATTTCATTACCACCTCTTCCTAGGTTAAACAGGTAATTTATTTTCTGTGGACAGCCTGCTCATTGCTGTTAGACTAACTTAATGGAAGAAATGATGCAGGAAGAGGGGAGGGATAGGGGAGAAGGATAGCTCAGTGGTTTGAGCATTGGTCTGCTAAACCCAGGGTTGCGAATTCGATCCTTGAGGGGGCCATTTAGGGATCCGGGGAAAAAATTGGGAATTGGCCCAGCTTCAGAGGTTAGACTACATGACCTCCTGAGGTCCCTTCCAACCCTAACCTTCTATGATTCTATGATAAGAAAACAACAAAATCCCTATTCAGACTTCCCATTGATTCTGAACACACATCATTACTCATGCCATGCAGTGTCTCTAGAACTCTGTAGCTGTGCACCTTTAGCTCAGATTTGTAAAGGTATTTAACCAGTGTGCTGCTCATAGCTGCAAGGCCTAAGAGCCAGATTTTTACAGGTATTGGGGTGCCTAACTCTCACTGATTTCAATGGCACTTAAGCACCTAAATACCAGGGCTGTCGATTAATCGCAGTTAACTCACACAATTAACTTAAAAAAATTAATCGCGATTAATCACACAGTTAAACAAAAGAATACCGATTGAAATTTATTAAATAGTTTTGGATGTTTTTATACATTTTCAAATATATTGATTTCAGTTACAACACAGAATACAAAGTATACAGTGCTCACTTTATATTATTAGTTTTGATTACAAATATATGCGTGTAAAAATGATAAATACTATTTTTCAATTCACCTCATACAAGTACTGTAGTGCAATCTCTATCATGAAAGTGCAACTTACAAATGTAGGGTTTTTTGGTTACATAACTGCACTCAAAAACAAAACATAAAACTTTAGAGCCTACAAGTCCACTCAATCCTACTTCTTGTTCAGCCAATCGCTAAGAAAGACAAGTTTGTTTACATCTATGGGAGATAATGCTGCCCACTTCTTAATTACAATGTCACTTGAAAGTAAGAACAGGCATTTGCATGGCACTGTTGTAGCTGGTGTCGCAAGATATTTAAATGCCAGATGCGCTAAAGATTCATATGCCTCTTCATGCTTTGGCCATCGTTCCAGAGGACATGCTTCCATGCTGATGATGCTCGTTAAAAAAAATAATGTGTTAATTAAATTTGTGACTGCACTCCTTGGGGGAGAATTGTATGTCTCCTGCTCTGTATCAACCCTCATTCTGCCATATATTTCATGTCATAGCAGTCTCAGATGGTGACCCAGCACATGTTGTTCGTTTTAAGAACACTTTCACTGCAAATTTGACAAAATTCAAAGAAGATACCAATGTGAAATTTCTAAAGATAGCTATAGCACTTGACCCAAGATTTAAGAATCTGAAGTGCGTTCCAAAATCTGAGAGGGATGAGGTGTGGAGCATGCTTTCAGAAGTCTTAAAAGAGCAACACTAATGCGGAAACTACGGAACCCAAACCACCAAAAAAGAAAATCAGCCTTCTGCTGGTGGCATCTGACTCAGATGATGAAAATGAACATGCATCGGTCCACACTGCTTTGGATTGTTATCAAGCAGAACCCGTCATCAGCATGGACATGTCATCTGGAATGGTGGTTGAAGCATGAAGTGATATATGAATCTTTAGTGTGTCTGGCATGTAAATATCTTGTGACGCCGGCTACAGCAGTGCCACGAGAATGCCTGTTGTCACTTTCAGGTGACATTGTAAACAAGAAGCAGGCAGCATTATCTTCTGCTAATGTAAACAAACTTGTTTGAGCGACTGGCTGAACAACAAGTAGGACTGATTGGACTTGTAGGCTCTAAAGTTTTACATTGTTTTATTTTTGAATGCAGGGGTTTTTGTACATAATTCTACATTTGTAAGTTCAACTTTCATGATAAAAAAATTGCACAACAGTACTTGGATTAGGTGAATTGAAAAAATACTATTTTTTGTTTTGTTTTTCACAGTGCAAATATTGGTAATGAAAAATAAATATAGAGTGAGTATGTACACTTTGTATTCTGTTGTTATTGAAATCAATATATTTGAAAGTGTAGAAAACATCCAACAATATTTAAATAAATGGTATTCTATTATTAACAGTGCGATGAATCACAATTATTTTTTTTAATTGCTTGACAGCCCTACTAAATACCTTTAAAAATCCATTCAGAGGCCTTGCCCTGAGAAGCAGAGAAAAATCTGGGCCTAAGTGACTTGGAAGACTAAATTCCATTTTTAAAAGTGACTGAGGCACATGGGATCCCAAGTCTCACTGAAAAGCAAACTGGGATTTAGCTGTCTAAAACATTTAGGCTTTGTGACACTGAGCATAGCAACACCTGTATACGTTTACAAATCTGGACCTTTGTGTTAGGCAGGCAACGGACTGATGAATAGAAAAGTGCCAAACATCGAACAAAAATTCACGAGAGAAGAGGTATTATCTCTGATCTCCTGACCAAATTCCAATATGGATCATTACATTCTACCTACATAGACTCCTATACAATTTTAACTGGGAAAGTGCACAGGAGCAGGCCCATCATTTATAAAGCTCTTTGAGAACCTGTTAGATGAAAGGTGAAATGTAAGGTAAATGTAAACCATTACCATGAAAAATAGGTTGCCTAGCAGTGCTCCTCTCTGTCAATTACAAAAACGTGTGGAATGTGAAGTCTTCCACCAAAGTGCCCTCCAAAATAATTTCCTTGCCTGGGGGTTGGACCTTGCATCTTTGAGCTATCCACCCATGTAGTTCACTAGTGACCTATGGAGTCTTGCAGATTGGTGCCCAGAACCTATAATTAAAACCTAACTGGGGGTCTCACACATGCACACAATGGTTCCTACCATTTTGGTTTCCATTTGTGTAGCCCCCAGCATCTGGCCAGTCCTAGTAGCTGGCCAGGAAGGTCTCACTACGAACCTCATCAGCTACTGTTCAAACTCCAAGTACAACCAACTTTGTATAAAGAAGTGTGTGCACAGACAGATTTTGTTAACTGGGCTAACAAAGATTAAAGAGATGAAATCCATTTTCAAATAAGTACAATTGCTTTATGTAAATTGACCATACCACAATGCAGAATTCTATACTCTACATAGCTAAGTATTAGGCCAGGAAAAAATGTCCTTTCTAAAATAAAATATAACATTTTACCTTTTTAATATCATTGGGCAAGTTTATTGCAGCAAGTTAGATCTTTAAGAAAAAAAAAACCTGTTCACCACCAAACTCCTTTTTATCTTTGAACATTTGAATATCACTGTATCCAAGGATCTGAGTACAGTCATTTTCCACATGAAGCCAAATAAAAGTAAAATCAAAGCAATATCCTGCCCTCATATTTTTGTCTAAATGCAAGAAATAAAATTCTAAGATGAACTGAGCTGCTCTGTGATTTCCAATTTCCAATAAAACCACAAAATCCCAGTCTCACCATGGGACACCTACAGACCAGACCTGCTCCTGAGGAAAGAAACTGGCCCACACCAGACCTGTAGGATATGAGCCAACCTAGACTGGACCACACCTAAAGAATAGAACCTGGGCTAAATTGGAAAAGCGGAGACAAAGCAGCGTGAAGCAGAGCACATCCTCATAGAAGGGAGGAGCCAGACCACTCTGAATCCTTGGGGTTTCTTTACCTGTTGGTCCAAAGCCTGTCTTTGTAATCATGAGCTGGTAAACAGCAGATCTAGGCAAGGGCTAACACATCTTAATTTCTTGTAGAGCAACTGTGCTGTGCTGTGTGGGAGGCAGATGCTAGTGCCTTTTTGTTAGTGGTAATTAGACCTGGCTTGTACTACAGTAATAAAACATACCTGCTAGTACTGAGGAAAAAAGAGTTTATCCGACACTGGGAGTATGATTAATTTCTATCCAAATATTCGAAATATTTTACTAACTTTTTTCTTTATATGAAGTTTCTTTGTTTTCTGTTAATTGCTATTAAATAATTTTTATGTAGTATCGGAGTGGCTTTTAGGTAATAAATAGGACTGGGTGTAGAATTCAAAGCAAATCACTTTAAATTACATTTTGCCTCTTTATCTGTTTGCGAATGGCTCACAAACAACTGAAAATTTCGTCTTTGTCCCAAATTATTCACCAGGTAATTCCTACAAATAACTGTTTGATTGTAGATTGTTTCTGAACAGTTTGTGTTGTGTAGCAGGTCAGACTAAATAATCATAATGCTCTCTTCTGTTTTTAAATTCTATGACTCCGTGAAACATCAACAGAAGAGCAGAAAAAACCCTATAAAATATTTTTAAAGGAATTTTAAAATAAATCTGACATATTGAAAGGGTGCTTTATAGGAAACTGTAATTTAAAAAAAATGAATTAATTTAAAACAAATTAGTTAACAGAGTTACTTTATATTACTTTTTTTTGGGGGGGGGGGGTGGATTTTAGGTGGAGATTGAGCTCCCTCTACAGTTGAGGTTCCCATAATCAGTGTCAGAAATGAAGGCCTGCAGCTGAGCCTGGGACTAGCTAGCTCAGTCTCCAGGCAGAGGGATGAACACAGATGGCTGAAGGGAACCAGGAGATGAGCTCTTAAACCCAGCAGCATGAGCATGTTGCTGGCTGCTCAGTGCTTACGCCTGCAGCTGTGATTATTCCTGTGCCTGCCTTGTTCCCAGACTTGCTCAGCTTCTGACTCTGGCTCTGAGCCTTGGCTCCGCTCTCTGTCTTCTCATTCTGGCTCTGACCCTTTGCTCCAATTACTGATCCCTGGCTCAGCTCCAACCTTTGTCTCTGATTAATGACTTCTGACTCTGGCTGTGACCCTTGGATCCAACTCCTGGCCCTGGCTCTGACCACTAGCCCAGACTCCAGCTCTAACCAGTAAGTCAGACTGCCCACATCCCAGTTGCTGACAATAAGATCTTGTTTTCAGTTGCTTATAACTTTGTCAGATTTAAACAGTTCAGGCTGAAATTTCCCAGCTGGGTATTTGTGTCAGGCTGATCCATTTTTTTTTTTTAAGTATGTATCAATTTTTTGGAAATGACTACAAATAAATGGAGACGTTTAAGGCAAATGGACATGTGTCAAACAACAAAAAGGCAAAGACTAATAAAAACAAATGGATAAACTAGGCAAGAGAAAAACCACTCCGCCACTGTTAGGGTCCTGGGCTGGGTTGTGGTGGAATTGAGCGGGCCTGTGTCCCCCGTCACCCCACCTCTTGGGTGGCAGTACTCCCCTCTTCTTAGGCCAGGAGGCCTGCGCTCCTCACTAACCCTTACCTGAGCCCCATAGATTGCGTGGCGTGCTCACCCTTACTTAAGCCCCATAAAGTGGGCTGGTGCTGCAGCTCTGCCTGATTACAGGGCTGATGTTGTTGATCTGAAGCTGAGCAACAGATGTTGAAAGATGATATGAGGATGTTGCCAGAAGTCCCACCAAAGCAATTCTGCAGCCTGTATCCAATTACTCAAAAAAAAAAATCCTAGTCCAATTGTTTTATTTTGCTTAGAATAAATTATTCAGTAAATTACTGTCTCCTGGTCGATTTCTGTTCAGGCTCTTCTCGTGTTCTCTCTCAATATTCTTCTCCCTACATTTTGTTACAAATTCACAATTCTCCATCCTGCCTTTCCATTCTCCTGCTCTGAGACCTGATATTTGCAATTTTATTCTCTTTTCTCCATTTTTTTTCTTTTCTTTCCTTCTCCTTCTCCTCCTGCCAGGAGCAGCATGTTCACTCTGCTGTTCTGCTGGGAGCAGATCATTCATTCAACAGGCTGTTTGTGTGGTTCCTCATGGGATCAGCCACTCCGCTCTGCCATCTCGAGAAGGGGCAGCACTAACACTCTTCCATACCACAGCGGATGATCCTCTCCACTCCCCCATCTCCCTGCCTGTCCATCCTCCTGTCCCACCCGGAGAACTGCCTGTCACTCTCCCATCCCTCCAGGGAGCAGCCAGTCTGGTCTTCTCATGAGACAAAAATACAGCTCTACCCCGATATAACGCGATCTGATATAACATGAATTCGGATATAATGAGGTAAAGCAGTGCTCTGAGGGGCAGGTCTGTGCTCTCCGGTGGATCAGCGCGTCAGCGTGTCTGACTCCAACACGCTGCTCTGAGCGGTGTGTTAAGGGTGCCAGGCCGGGGCCGAGGGGTTGGATAAGGGGCAGAGGGTCTCGGGGGATGGTCAGGGGACAGGGAGCAGGGCGGGTTGGATGGTTTGGAGGTTCTGGGGACTGGGGCGTTGGATACGGCATGGGAGTCCCGGGGGGCCTGTCAGGGGGCGGGGGTGTTGATAGGGGTCGGGGCAGTCAGGGGACAGGGAGCAGGGGGTTGGGTAGGGGGTGGGGTCCTGGGAGTGATTAGGGACGGGAATAATCCAGCTTTGGATGGGAAGCAAGATCCTCCAGGGAAAGGAGAGAAGAACCTCTAAGGGATGTCTAGGCAGTGGGGCTCAAGTTGGTCTGCACCAGTGGGATAAACCATCTTTTCTTCATTGAGATAGGGGGGTTGGAAGCACTGCAGCCAGTACTTCATGTTGTGATTCTCTGGTGGGCCAAGGTACCTCAGCAATCACCATTATACATGCTGCCTGCTTGCCTTTTGATACCACTTGTGTTTAAATTCAGCAAGCTACCAGGAAGCTACTGATAGGTCTTAAAATGTAATGTTTGTTTTTCCCAATTCTTTGTTTCTCTACCTGCTGCAGATATGTATTGGTGGAAGAGGAAGACTGAAAACAGAACATTTCCCCGAACGCAGTTTAATTTGCCCATATGGAAATGCATTTTATTCATTTACTTATTTGTTGCAGAAGAGTAATTTCTTCTTCAAGTAGTGTCTCTGTAAGTGCTTCACTGTAGGTGTGTCTGTGTCCCTGCACTGCTGATTGGAGAACTTCAGTAGCACTGTTTGCGAGGCCTGCACAGGTGCTGTCTCTCCTCATGCGCCATGAGGCTAGTCAGCTGACGCGGGCTAACCATCCTCAGTTCCTTCTCAACCACCACTGGCTTGAGACAGAGCTTTAGCTGCCTGTTTGTGGATTGTTAACGCTCTTACATTTGCTAACCTTTAGTTTCCTTTGAAGCCTCTTTTGTTTCTTTTCTCATTCTACTGTTTATTTGGCCATTTTCTTAAAAAAACCCCACACAAATAAAAAAAGAAGAAGAAAGGAGTTTATTCTTTTGTCAGTCCCCATGGGTGGGGGGAAGGGGGGAGGAAGCTGGGCAAGGGTGTTCCTGGCTCTTTGGGTTTCAAGAAGTGCCGCACTTGCGATGAGGCGATCACGGTTGTGGACAAGCATTTCCAGTGCATCCGCTGCCTCAGCAAGGGCCAAATCCCACAGAACTGTTCACCTTTGCCAGCAGCTCTGGCCAAGATCCCGCAAGGACAGACAGCTTTGCCAAAAAAATCATCTTTATGGAGGCAGCTCTCCAAACCCAATCTTCGGCAGGCATGAGTCTTCCCCTCAACATTTGATTTCGAAGGGTAGAGGGTTGAAGAAATGGGCTGGGGACACCTCTCACAAGTCAGAAAAGAGAGCAGGAAGTCCCCTCAGTGAGCCCAGGGCTAGCCAAATGCAATTGTTACCTCGCTGGGTATCCTCAGCACCACCGGCACTGAGACGACAATCTGGCACCCACGCTTCATGGCGACCGTCAGTATCCAGTCCCTCTGATAGCACAGGCCCCAGCTTTTCCCTTTGCCCGGGGATGCTCAACCCCTGCTCAGCCCCACTCTTTCCCTCCTTGAAAATTGCTCTTCCAATCAATGAAGCCATCTTAGATCCAGTTAGAACAGTGTGGCAAACTCTGGCATCAGCAGCCCTGACGTGTAAGCATGCGGCCAAGAAATATTATGTCCCCACATAGGAATCAGAGTTCCTTTTTTTCTCCCATCCGCCACCCAATTCCATCATAGTGGATGCTGTAAACTCTTGTGGCTGACAATATCATTCCAGGGCAACGCCCTATGACAGGGACTGGATGCGCCTCAATCTCTTTAGCAGGAAGGCGTATTCCTCAGCCACCTTACAGTTTCATATTGCCAATTACCAGGTGCTCACAGTGAAATATGACCACATGAATTCCAACAAACTGCATGACTTTACTGATAAGCTGCCAGAGGGTCATCAAGAATCCTTCAAGACCAGCATTCAGGAGGGACAACTGGTGGTAAAACATTGCTGCAACTGACCCTTAATGCCGCTGACACACCAGCTAGATCCATCTCCATGGCTGTGATGAGGAGATGGACATCATGGCTTCACCTGTTGGGATTTCCGAAGGAGGTGCAAACATCAGTGGAGGACCTCTCCTTCGAGGGTGTGAAGCTCTTCACTGAGAAGAGCCTCCCTCCACACCTTGAAGGATTCGAGGGCCATCCTCAGGTCGCTGGGAATATACATCCTGAAACAAAAGAGGCATTTTATCCCACAATCCCAACACAGGCCTTACTTGTCTCAATTCCAATCACAGCGCCATTATGATCCTCAGAGGAAAAAGGGAAAATTCATGAAACGTAAACTGTCCAGTCCACAATCTTCGACCCAGCCCCCAGTCTATAAGCATCACTTTTGACGGGCAGATTGAGGTATTGCAAGACTACTCCCCACCACTGTCTATGATCATGCACCCATTTGACCACTGTTTGGCAGTGTTTTGCAGTGCCTGGGAACACATAACATCAGACTGATCAGTCCTAGATTTTGTCTGATCTGGATACTCCATTCACCTCCCTACCTCCTCCACAACACCCTTCTCTTTCCCTTTTCAGGGACCCTTCTCACAAGAGGTCTACTATGACAGGAGATAGATCAACTCCTGCAATTAGGAGCAACAGAACTGGTACCTCAACATCTACAAGGCAAGGGATTCTACTCTTGTTACTTCCTAATACCGAAAAGGAAGGGAGGTTGGAGACCCATTCAGGACCTCAATCTCTCAAACAAGTTTGTCAAGGCTCAGAAATTCAAGATGGTCATCTTATCGATGATCATTCTACCACTGGAACAAGACGACTGATTTTCGGCCCTTAAACTACAGGACACCTACTGTCATATTTCAGTACTACTGGCTCATAGGCGTTTCCTCAGATTCACTATGGGACATGACCATTATCAATACAGAGTCTTTCCCGTTGGACTCTTGTCAGCCACGAGTGTATTTTCCAAAGTTCTCTCAGTGGTAGCCACTCATCTACGCTCGCAAGGGATAATGATCTACCTTTATCTGGCACATTGTCTCCTCAGAGCCCGGTCGCTTCAGGAGGCTTGTCAAGCCACCAACACCACGATGCACTTGCTTACAGAACTGGACTTGCAGATCAACATCCAGAAGTCGACTCTCATGCCAGTGCAATGCCTGGAGTTCATAGGGGCTGACCTGGATGCTCTACAGGCCGAAGCCTTCCTACCTCAACACAGGTTCCTATCCCTGATCTCACTCAGACATGGCTCAATGCAGTCCTCAGGTATGAGCCAGACTCTGCTTTCAACTGCTGGGACATAGACTCATAGACTTTAAGGTCAGAAGGGACCATTATGATCGTCTGGTCCAGGGGTCTCAAACTCAAATGACCACGAGGGCCACATGAGGACTAGTGCACTGGCCTGAGGGCTGCATCACTGACACCGCACCCTTGCTGCCCCGCCCCCATTCCACCCCTTTCATGAGGCCCTGCCCCTGCCCCACCTCTTCCCACCCCTTCCCCGCCCCCATTCCAACCCATTCCCCAAAGTCCCCACCCCAACCCCGCCCCCCCATCCCCATGGGGAGCAGGAGGGGTGCAGGGTATGGTGGGGGCTCAGGGCAGGGAGTTGGGGTGTGGGGTGCAGGAGGGTGCGGCAGGGGGCTCAGGGCAGGGGGTGCAGGAGGTGTGCAGGGTGTGGCAGGAGGCTCAGGGCAGGGAGTTGGGGTGTAGGGTGCAGGAGGGGTGAGAGGTGCAGGGGGCTGGGGTGCAGGAGGGGTGCAGGGTGTGGCAGGAGGCTCAGGGCAGGGAGTTGGGGTGTAGGGTGCAGGAGGGGTGAGAGGTGCAGGGGGCTGGGGTGCAGGAGGGGTGCAGGGTGTGGCAGGGGGCTCAGGGCAGGGAGTTGGGGTGCGGGGTGCAGGCTCCTGCCCAGCGCCACTTACCTAGAGTGGCTCTGGGGTAGTAGCGGCGCGGACTGGGGCCAGGGCAGGTTTGCTGCCTGCCTGCCTGCACTGGCTCCTTGCCCAGCGTTGCTCTGCTCCGCTCCAGGAAGCAGCCGGAACCATGTCCCTGGAGGTTGGGTGGGTGAGGGGGCACACGGCTCCGTGTGCTGCTCTTGCTGGTCCTCCAGGTACCTCCCCCGAAGCTCCCATTGGCCATGGTTCCCCGTTCCTGGACAGTGGGAGCTGTGAGGGGCGGTGCCTGGAAGTGAGAGTAACGCACGGAGACCTCTGCCCCCCCTCCCCAGGGCCGCAGGGGCATGGTTCCGGCCACTTCAGGGAGCAGTGCAGGGTTTGCGGCGCCACGGGGCACACAGAGAGGCATGCGGGAAGGGGGGCGCAGGGAGCTTGGCGGGTTGCACGAAAGAACCCCGCTGGCCGTGTGTTTGAGACCCCTGGTCTAGTCTGACCTCCTGCACAACGCAGGCCACAGAATCTCACCCACCCACTCTTGTAACAAACCCCTGACCTATGTCTGAGCTATTGAAGTCCTCAACTCGTGGTTTAAAGACTTCAAGGTGCAGAGAATCCTCCAGCAAGTGACCCGTGCCCCATGCTGTAGAGGAAGGTGAAAAACCCCCAGGGCCTCTGCCAATCTGCCCTGGAGGAAAATTCCTTCCCGACCCCAAATATGGCGATCATCTAAACCCTGAGCATGTGGGCACAGACACCAGCCAGACACCCAGGAAAGCGTCCCATCACAGGCCACTGGGCATATTTACCACTAATAGTCAAAGATCAATTAATTGCCAAAATTAGGCTATCCCATCATACCATCCCCTCCATAAACTTATCAAGCTTAGTCTTGAAGCCAGATATGTCTTTTGCCTCCACTGCTCCCCTTGGAAGGCCATTCCAGAACTTCACTCCTCAGAAACCTTCATCTAATTTCAAGTCTAAACTTCCTGATGGCCAGTTTATATCCATTTGTTCTTGTGTCCACATTGGTACTGAGCTTAAATAATTCCTCTCCATCCCTGATATTTATCCCTCTGATATATTTATAGAGAGAAATCATATCTTCCCTCAGCCTTCTTTTGGTAAGGCTAAACAAGCCAAGCTCTTTGAGTCTCCTTTCATAAGACAGGTTTTTCCATTCCTCGGATCATCCTAGTAGTCCTTCTCTGTACCTGTTCCAGTTTGAATTCATCCTTCTTAAACATGGGAGACCAGAACTGCATACAATATTCCAGATGAGGTCTCACCAGTGCCTTGTATAATGGTACTAACACCTCCTTATCTCTACTGGAAATACCTCGCCTGATGCATCGCAAGACTGCATTAGCTTTTTTCACGGCCATATCACATTGGCGGCTCATAGTCATCCTGTGATCAACCAATACTCTGAGGTCCTTCTCTTCCTCTGTTACCTCCAAGTGATGTATCCTCAGTTTATAACAAAAATTCTTGTTATTAATCCCTAAATGCATGACCTTGCACTTTTCACTATTAAATTTCATCCTATTACTATTACTCCAGTTTAAAAGGTCATGCAGATCTTCCTGTATGATATCCCGGTCTTCCTCTGTATTGGCAATACCTCCCAGCTTCGTGTCATCTGCAAACTTTATTAGCACATTCCCACTTTTTGTGCCAAGGTCAGTAATAAAAAGATTAAATAAGATTGGTCCCCAAACCGATCCCTGAGGAACTCCATTAATAATCTCCTTCCAGCCTGACAGTTCACCTTTCAGTGTGACCCGCTGTAGTCTCCCCTTTAACCAGTTCCTTATCCACCTTTCAATTTTCATATTGATCCCCGTCTTTTCCAATTTAGCTAATAATTCCCCATGTGGAACCATATCAAATGCCATACTGAAATTGAGGTAAATTAGATCCACTGCATTCCCTCTGTCTAAAAAATCTGTTACCTTCTCAAAAAAGGAGATCAGGTTGGTTTGGCACAATCTACCTTTTGTAAAACCATGTTGTATTTTGTCCCAATTACCATTGACCTCAATGTCCTTAACTACTTTCTCCTTCAGAATTTTTTCCAAGACCTTGCATACTACAGATGTCAAACTAACAGGCCTGTAGTTACCCAGATCACTTTTTTTTCCTTTCTTAAAAATAGGAACTATATTAGCAATTCTCCAGTCATACGGTACAACTCCTGAGTTTTCAGATTCATTAAAAATTCTTGCTAATGGGTTTGCCATTTCATGTGCCAGTTCCTTTAATATTCTTGGATGAAGATTATCTGGGCCGCCTGATTTAGTCTTCTTAAGCTGTTCGAGTTTGGCTTCTATCTCGGATGTGGTAATATCTACCTTCATATCCTCATTCCCATTTGTCATCCTACCATTATCCCTAAGCTCCTCATTAAAGACTGAGGCGAAGTATTTGTTTAGATATTGGGCCATGCCTAAATTATCCTTAACTTCCACTCCATCCTCCATGTTTAGCGCTCCCTCTTCTTCTTTCTTTGTTTTCTTCTTATTTATATGGCTATAGAACCTTTTACTGTTGGTTTTAATTCCCTTTGCAAGGTCCAATTCTACATGGCTTTTGGCCTTTCTCACTTTATCCCTACATATTCTGACCTCAATAAGGTAGCTTTCCTTGCTGATCCCTCCCATCTTTCACTCCTTGTAGGCTTTCTGCTTTTTCTTAATCTCCTCTCTGAGATGCTTGCTCATCCAGCTTGGTCTACAACTCCTGCCTATGAGTTTTTTCCCCTTTCTTGGGATGCAGGCTTCTGATAGTTTCTGCAACCTTGACTTGAAGTAATTCCAGGCCTCCTCCACCTTTAGATCCACAAGTTCTTCAGTCCAATCCACTTCCCTAACTGATTTCCTTAATTTTTTAAAGTTAGCCCTTTTGAAATAAAAAACCCTAGTCACAGATCTATTTTTGTTTATCCTTGGCAAGGTTCCTTCCCCACTCTGCACTCTAGGGTACAGATGTGGGGACCTGCATGAAAGACCCCCTAAGCTTATTCTTACCAGCTTACGTTAAACGCTGCCACCACCAAAGTGTCTAACAATAATAACAGGGGAAGTGCCCACTTGGAAACGTCTCCCCCACAAAATCCCCCCAAGCACTACACCCCCTTTCCTGGGGAAAGCTTGATAAAAATCCTCACCAATTTGTATAGGTGAACACAGACCCAAACCCTTGGATCTTAAGAACAAGGAAAAGCAATCAGGTTCTTAAAAGAAGAATTTTAATTAAAGAAAAAGTAAAAGAATCACCTCTGTAAAATCAGGATGGTAAATACCTTACAGGGTAATCAGATTCAAAACATAGAGAATCCCTCTAGGCAAAACCTTATGTTACAAAAAGATACAAAAACAGGAATATACATTCCATTCAACACAACTTATTTTATCAGCCATTTAAAGAAAACAGGATCTAACGCATATCTAACTAGATTGCTTACTGACTTTTTACAGGAGTTCTGACCTGCATTCCTGCTCTGGTCCTGGCAAAAGCATCACATACACAGAGAGGACCTTTGTTTCTCCCCCCCTCTCCAGCTTTGAAAGTATCTTGTCTCCTCATTGGTCATTTTGGTCAGGTGCCAGCAAGGTTATCCTAGCTTCTTAACCCTTTACAGGTGAAAGGGTTTTTCTTCTGGCCAGGAGGGATTTAAAGGTGTTTACCCTTCCCTTTATATTTATGACAATCCTTCCATTTAGTTTGAACTGAATTAGCTCATGATCGCTCGAACCAAGATTGTCCCCTACAACCATTTCTTCTATGAGGTCCTCACTACTCACCAAAACCAAATCTAAAATGGCATCCCCTCTTGTTGGTTCAGCAACTACTTGGTGAAGGAATCCATCAGCTATCACATCCAGGAAAATCTGAGCCCTATTATTATTACTAGCACTTGTCCTCCAGTCTATATCTGGGAAGTTAAAGTCTCCCATGATCACACAATTCCCATTAGTATTTACTTAATTGAAAACATTAAAGAGGTCTCTATCCATATCCAAATCGGATCCCAGCGGTCTATAGCACACCCCAAGCACTGTCCCAGGGGAGGCTCTAGTAGCTTTCTTCCCCAATGTGATTTTTGCCCAGACAGACTGTCTTATCCATTCCATCACTTCTTATTTCTTTACAGTCTACCTCATCAATGATATACAATGCTACTCAACCACCTTTGCTTTTATTTCTGTTTTTCCTAAACAGCACATACTCTTCAATACCTGTACTCCAGTCATGACTACTATTCCACTATGTTTCCGTTATCCCTATAATATCTGGTTTCACTTCCTGCACCAGTAGCTGTAGTTCCTCCATTTTGTTACCTAGGCTCCTCGCATTAGTGTACAAACATCTTAATTTTTGCTGTTTGGCTTCTCTCACATTCTTTACCCGATTGGGCACAGACATTCTATTGCCAGTATCACCGATTAGACTGGTATCTACACTACCCTTCCTCTTTATGTCCATTCTCCTACCCACGGCTGTATCCTTTCTTACTTCATTTTCTTCCCTCTCAATGTTAAAATCCGGCGTGGCGATTACCTGGACATCTCCCAACCATATCCCGCAAATTCCTAGTTTAAAGCTCTCAATCAATTGTGCAGCCTTCACCCTAGAAGTCTGTTTACCTCCCTACTCAGGTGAAGTCCATCCCGAGAGAACAGTCCTCTGTCCATGAATGCTTCCCAGTGGTCATACATCCCAAAGCCCTCCTTATAGCACCACTGCCTGAGCCATCTGTTGATCATCAGAATCTTGTCACACCTTTGTTGCCCTTCTCTAGGAACAGGCAGAATCCCACTGAAGATCACCTGAGCCTCGATTTCCTTAAGCGTCTTCCCCAGTCTGGAATAGTCTCCTTTGATACGTTCCAGCAAGAATCTAGCTGTATCATTTGTTCCCACATGAAAGACAATCAGTGGATTCTTTCCTGCTCCCATTAACATCCTCTTCAGCCTCAGGTCCACATCCCGTATGTTAGGACCTGGCAGACAGCACACTCTTCTGTTCTCTGGATCAGCTCTGGTTACAGGCCTGTCTATTCTTCTCAGTAAGGAGTCCCCAATCATGTAGACCTGCCTTTTCCTGGTGACGGTGCTATTCCCCAGTCTATCCCCTGTTCCCTTTGTCTGCAAGTCCTCTCAATTCCTATTGTCCCTTGCAATCCTCTGCAACCCATCCCGTATCCTCCTGGGGCTCATATTTGGTGTTATCTCCATTGACTCTTCCCCTCTTCCTATAGGACTTGCCCTCCCACCTTCAGTGACCACCTGCTGTGCCCCTTCTTCATTTTCCAACTCTGCAAACCTGTTCCTGAGCTCTATTTCTCCTTCACTAGCCATCTTTTCCTATGCCTGCTTCTCTTTGTCACATGCATCCACTGTCCACTTTCCTCAGCAGTCTCCCCTCAAGAGTTCTTTGATCCTGCTTCCATCTGCAAGTCTGAGCTTTCCCTTCAGCCTCCTCATGTCTTTGCTCCACCATCTGCTTGAACCCCCTTCTGAACTCAACCAGAGTTTCCACCTGCATCTCCAATCCTCAGATCTTTTCTTCCATCAGTTCTAACAGGCGGCACTTCATGCAGATGAAACTCTTTTCAGGTACCCCCTCCAGGATCATGTACATGCTGCAGCTTCCACATCCAGTCATCTTCATTGGGTCTTCCACTGCTGGGTCACTACCACTGCTGCCTCTGTATCTGTCATAGCCTTCTCACCTAAGTCCTGTTAGTACAGGAAACACAAACCAAACCAAAACACCACCACCCCCAGCAAAACAAACCCCCAACGAGCACCAAAACACTGCCAGGCCACCACACACCCCCTTCACTACCCTGTCTGTTCCTCTGCCTGGCTCTCTTAGTCTTCCCCCAAACTCCCCTTGCAAACTCCCACTCAAACACCACTGTTTACAGCTCTGTTTGCTGGCTCTTGTGCTGCTGCAGCTGTCTATGCTGCTGCCTGACTGGCTGGCTACCTTTATAGGACCCCTAGTCAGAGAAGCCTCACCCCCTAATCAGGGATCAGCTTCTCTCCCAGCAAATGTGACAGTGAGCACAGCTGTGATACCACAGGTCAGACTCCACATGCAAGGCCTCCAGCTATTGTTTAGCTTGGTTTACAGATTGAACAGAGACTGTCTGGACCAGTGGTTCTCAACTTATTTACCACTGTGGGCTGCATCCAATACTACCTCTATGGCCCCGAGGAAGTCACATGGGCCACGGCTGTGTGCTGATTGGGCCAGAATCAGCCCATGGGCTGCAGGTTGAGAACCACTGGACTATGGACAAATCCCTGTCACGACCCACTTGGGTGAGACAGACCGGGTACCCTTACCTGACACAGCTTGCGGTATGCCCGCCACTCTCCTTTCTGACCTCCTGAGTGGCTCTACCACCTAGAAAGCTCATGCTCAGAGGAAGTGAAAAAGGTTCTAAGACACAGTAGAAATTTCTCCACACGACTTACTTACCTGCAAAAAGGTTTCAGATTTGGTTCATGTCCCAACAAACCTCTCCAATGTCTACAACTCTTTCCCATATTCTGGAATATGCTCTGACCCTTAAAAAATTAGGGTTATCCCTGAGTTCTCTTAGGGTCCACCTAGCACGTATTACAGTTTTTCACCAGCCATAGACGGGTACTCAATACTATCTCACCCAACCTCTACAAGCTTCCTTCAGGGTATAATAAACCTCTTCCCTCAACCTTGACTCCCTACCCTCTCATGGGCCCTAAACCCTGGTACAGAAAGGGTTGACTAGGCCCCTCTTTGAACCCATGACCACCTGTTCGCTAATGTACCGATCAACGAAAACAGCCTTTCTGATAGCAATTACCTTGGCTAGAAGAATAGGGGAGATAGCAGATTTCATAGGCATTGACTTCGTGTGTGCTCCAAGGCTGGAGCTCCCATGGGGAAAAAATGGTGGGTACTGAACACCTACTGACAGCCAGCTCCCTGCCCTCCCCGCAGTGCCTCCTGCCTGCCAGTGGCCCTGCCAATCAGCACATCCACTTCCCTCCCAGTGCCTCCAGCCTGCAGCAGATCGGCTGTTCTGTGGTGTGCTGGAGGCGCTGGGGGCAGGGGAGGAGCAAGGGCAGGAAGAGACAGGGGTGGAGCAGGGTCGGAGTGTGGGCGGGAAGAGGTGGGGCAGGGTGGGGGTTGAGGGGAAAGGGTGGAGTGAGGGCAGGGCAAGGGCAGAGCTGGTGGGTTGAGCACCCCCAAGCTGATTAGAAAGTCATCGCCGCTGGCAGCTTTGATGGCGTATCCCCCCTACACAGCATTCTTTCCTGACAAGGTTACACTCAGGCTGCATCCAAGGTTCATCTCTAAGGTAACCTCCCCTTTTCATATGAGTCAGTCAATCCATCTTCCCATTTTCTACCCCAAGCCTCTCCAAGACAACAGGGAGGCTATACTGCACACCTTAGATGTTAGGGGAGCCCTAGCATTCTACCTCAATAGGACAAAAGCCTTTCAGAAGTCCCTGAGACTTTTCCTCTCTATGGCGGAAAGATCCAAGGGGTCAGCAATATCAGCCCAAAGACTCTCTAAATGGGTCTAGAATTGCATCAGACAGTGCTACCAAATTTGTAACATGACCTGCTCCTGCCTTGATCCGTACACTTTCCACAAGATCAATCTCATCTGTTGCCTTCCTTAAGGATGTCCCTATCGCAGAGATCTGCAGAGCAGTGACATGGTCATCAGTCCACACCTTCGCAGAATACTATGCAATCACTGGGGACTCTGCTTCTGATGCCATCTTCAGCTCCACAGTGCTGTCATCTGTAACAGACTCAATTCCTAAGCCCAGCCGTCAAGAAGAGGTACTGCTCGGGAGTCACCTATCATGGAACAACCATAGGGACACTACTCGAAGAAGAGGTTACCCAACTTGTGCAGTAATGATGGTTGTTCAAGATGTGTCCCCCTGTGAGTGCTCCACAACCTACCCTCCTCCCTTCTACTTTGGGGTTCTCGTTTATGACTATGCGGTAGAGAAGGAATTGAGGATGGTTAGCCCGGACAAGCTGACTAGCCTCGTGGCACAGCGGATACTGCTACCAAAGTTCTCCAATCAGCAGCGCAGGGACACAGACACACCAAGAATAAAAAGAATGAGGAGTACTTGTGGCACCTTAGAAACTAACAAATTTATTTGAGCATAAGCTTTCATGGGCTAAAACCCACTTCATCGGATGCATGCAGTAGGAAGAGATAGCTTATGCTCAAATAAATTTGTTAGTTTCTAAGGTGCCACAAGTACTCCAGTTCTTTTTGCTGATACAGACTAACACGGCTACCACTCTGAAACCTGACACCTAGAGTAGAGCACCCATAGGGGGACACATCTCAAAGAACCATCGTTACTGCACAAAGTGAGTAACTTCTTCATGCACTAAAATCACCCTGAAAAATTGAGAAATTATGGTTTGAAGTGTCTGCTTGCCTCCTTGTCTGTATTCAGTCATGTTTGTTAACTCTAGAACATGATCCAGGTCCCACTGAAGTCAATGGAAAGACTCCCATTGACTTCAATGGCTTCATATTAACTTCACCTGAGCAGGCCACAGGTGACAAATATATACAGTAATGTTTAATATATCCATTAATCCTGCAGAACCAAAACAGCTTATGGAGAGTGAGCTGGATTCTGTTCTCTCTTATGCCTCATCAACAGCATTGCTTACTAAGCACCAATCAGTTACATCTATGCACGCACCAAAGGCAATTGGGTTGTGTATATGTGACAGGCAGAACCTACTGTTGAAAAGGTCAGAGAAGGAAAGAACAGAGCTTGTTTCTTAGCGTCCTGATTGAGTTTACTGGGCTGGAAGCTAGAAAAAAACACACCAAATTTTTTACTTGTAAAAAGTTGAGCACTTTTATTGCAGAAATGATTCAAGAGACAAACACGGAACCTTACAATGCCATTTTTCAGAGCAGAATCCCTGAAGGGGAATCTCCATACTCTATGTAATAGGTGGGTACAGTGTTTGAGAACTGTGGTTCATTCATATCCATCTTCAGGAGTTATTACAGCTATGGTAATGGAAGATCATGTGTCTGAAAGCTTTGTAAATGTACCGATTCTGGGTACAAATGAAACCACCACTTCTCCAAGCCTGTTGAGGAGCACGGTTTAAGTCTCCAATGCACGTCCACAGATCTTCATATCTCCAGGAAACACACCATTTAGAATGATCATAATAGGAATGGAAAGTGGAATTCCCTGGTGTCTTAATGAGGTTTATGTTGTAGACGTGGTGTTGGAGAGAGCAGTTTGAGGGAAGCTCCTGTCCATCATGCTGCCAGGATTCTGCTAACAAATCTGTCTGCAACTGTTGAGCCATCCAGGCTACATAGATATCTGTGTAATTTCAGAAGATGTGGGAAAATGATGTTTAACAAAGACAACTGAACAAAAGTAGTTTGAAACAGTCTGACTAATATTCCCTTCCCCTCTCATTTTCTCAGCTCTCAATCTCTTAGTTTTTGAGATGTCATTAGTTCTCCAGCCACCTTAGAGTCTTCCAGAGAAGAGACAGCTTGAATCTCTAATGCAAGGAATAAGCAGGGAAAAGCAAGCAACCAACCAAACACACACTGGAAAAGAAATTGTTCATACCTTCTTTGTACATGCTGAAGCAGCAAAAAAGAAATACACAAGCCCATTTTTTTCCTTTGAGTAGTAAAAGTAGAGTAGTTTTAAGAAGATCCCTATACTGAACACCTTACAATACAAAGTGCCATGCAGCTTTTCTCTTTGCTCTGTCTTGCTACTAGTATATCTCCTATTTTGTGTATTTGTTAGTGGTTTCCAAAAGTGTCAGTATTATGATGCAACAATGTTCCCTACCCACTGTTATGTTCCTGTCTGTGGTTGAACTTGTTTCCCTCCAAGAAAATGCTTTGTTTGTTTCCCAAGAACGTGTATTTGATAAGGACAGTTTTTCTTACCATCAACAAAAAAGCGTGATTTAGCAAAGTGGAGGAAGTTTTCTCCCTGGGCTGACTGGAGTTTGGAGAGGTGGCGCCAAGGGACTAGAGGCAGTGCAGAACCTACACAGAGCTTTTGCAGATTTGGGAGGTCAAGCTGAAAGATGTCAGGGATGGAGCAGTTGTAGATGTTTGGATTGTAGCATAACAACTGTTTGTCTGAACAAAACCAAAGACATTAACAAGTACAAGATTAGGACATATTAAAGATAAGCGATTAAGTTCTAAAGTATGGTTCTAACCTGACAAGTGTAACTATAAATTTGGTGCCTTTTCACTCCTCACATCCTGTCTCTTTAGTATGTTCAAGGTCAGATTTACTGACTTTAGTGACAAAAATATTTCTACTGCTTTTTATTCCTATTAGCCCTGCAGGTCAACACAGCTGAGAGCGTAAGCTGGGTTCTATTTCCTCTTGTGCATCACTGACAGAACAGTGAGTGAAGGCCTCAGTCCTGCAGACACTTCACACACACAAGCAGGTCACATGTGTAAAGTTAAGCAAAGGCATGTCTGCAGGATCAGGGTCTAAGTTCCAATCATTACACCTGTGAAACCCCTTTCCCAGCAATAGGGCTGCAGAAGGGTCACTGTGGGTAGATCCACAAAAAGATGTAGGTGTCTAACTCCCACTGGAGGTGCCTAAATCCAAAATTTAAATCCTCAAAACCCTTGCTTTGCTGCTGCCTTATACTGTAGGTGCCTATGTTTCTACTGGTAAAGTCTTCTAGGTGCCTAATTTCTGTTGGTGAGCATGCGCAAAAACCCCTTGGCCTGGTGCCCAGCATCTAGCTCATGCATAAGCCCCAGCAGGATCCTCAGGTTGGCATTTCCCCACCTACCAGATCAGTACCAAAACACAGCTGGAGGAGGTGCAGCTCTTTTACCAAATAGCCAGAGCATTCACGCAGGATGTGGTCGATCCAGTTTCCCCTGCCGGATGTGGGGTAGGGACTTGAACTCAGGTCTCTTACTATCCAGGGGAGTTCCTTAATCAGTGGGCTATGGGGCAGTGGTGGGCCGCCGCTTCCTGCAGCTCCCATTGGCCGGGAACGGCGAACCGCGGCCACTGGGAATTGCAGGCGGCCGTGCCTGCAGACGGTCAATGTAAACAGACTGTCTCACGGCCTGCCAGCAGATTACCCTGACTTGGTCACATGCAGCCCGCAGGTTGCCCACCACTGCTATGGGGTATCTGGGCTAGATGTTTCTTAGACCTTCCTGTTGAAGTTTGTACAAAATACTTACATATACATTGGGCCAGGGAAAAAGGGAGAAAGACTCTATAGCCCAGTGGTTAGGGCACTCACCTGGGAGACTGAGGTTCCAGTCCCTGCTCCAGTGATGCTGGGCTTAAGGGCAC
Organism: Chelonia mydas; assembly: GCF_015237465.2. Classification (NCBI taxonomy): domain Eukaryota; kingdom Metazoa; phylum Chordata; order Testudines; family Cheloniidae; genus Chelonia; species Chelonia mydas. Next base: position 78,137,919 of record NC_057854.1, read on the forward strand.
CACCAGTGCTTTTTGCAAGAAAGGACTAACCTGGCTTAGACACCTAACTCTAGGAGAGTGAATCCCATGTAGCAGGATGTGCCTCCTGTTAGCTGCCTAGCTCTCTTTGAGGAACATCTCCTCAGCATTTCCTCCTCCACCCATCTCCTCAGCATTTCCTATTTGCTAATTTATATAGTTTCTCCACTCCAACATGTTGGCTTTTGTGAATCCCATTCTTAGGTGCCTATCTCTCCCAAGCATTGTACAGGGAGTCTGGGCACCTAACTCAGGGCTGTGGATTCCAATAACTGGCAGGGCACCTAAAATTCAGGGCACTGAGACACTGAGTTTATGTCCACCTTTGTGGACCCTTCTGCAGCCCTGTTGCCGGGAAAAGGGTTTCACAGGTGTAACTGATTAGAACTTAGACTGTGATCCAGGGATGTAATGTGGCCTGCAGCATCTTTATCACTGAAGATGTGTGATCAGGAAAGAACAGAACTTGACTTTCAGAATCCAGGTTGAGTTTGCAGGGCTGGTAATTCAGTGAGTCATCTCTCGACTTGTAAACCGAGCACACATGATATGAAAAGCATTGAGGGACAATGAACATTGCGTCCCACAATGCTTTTTACAGTCACTTTTCAGCACAGAATTACATTCTGAGATACCTGCCAGTAATCAAAAGATTTATTTCCATTTGTGTTAGTATTGATATTTTATGTGACAAAAGGTCCTCATATAAATTCCTGTCTTCCCACCCCTGCTATTACTACATGCCATATTTTACCTGGAGAAGAGCTCAATGTAGGTCGAAAACTTGTCTCTTTCACTGACAGAAGTTGGTCCAATAAAAGAAATTACCTCACCCAGTTTGTCTCTCTGATACCTTGGGACCAACATGACTACAACATTGCAACATATTTCTGATGTGTCAGTGCTGTTACTCCAGCTCCAACAACACCCAGTGATGTTTTAAATCATGAAGAAAGTTTAAATTATTATTATTAATAATGACCATTATGCATTTTTACAAAGCTTTACATTTTCAAAGCCCTTTACACACAAACTGATTGAGGAGGAGGTTGTCATACCTATTTCTGCAAACTGGTTATATCTGAACGTTATACAGATGGCCATCTGTGCATTTTGCTTTCCGGTTGGTGGATATCCATAACCCTCCTCAGGAAATGGAGGGAACAGAGGGATGCTGTGAATCCCCCAGAAACCTTGTGATTTGTCCAAGAGCAGAAATCCTGTCAAAGTACAGTTATTGCAGATAAATTAAGAAACCCATCTAGGAAATACATAAGAACATTGTACTGTTCTAATACCAGAGGGCAATACAATTCAAGTTGGATGGTAATGTCCTATTTTAACTTTATTTATGCTACTATTATATATTACCTTAATAGATAATAAATCAACAACAACACTTTGCACACCTACAGTGCCTCCCATTCAAGGATCTCTAAACTTTTCACAAATATTATTGCATTAATCCTCGTACCTCTTTTTGACCCTCATACCTCTTTTAGACCCATTTTATAAATGTGGACTCCGAGGCATAGAGAGGGTAAGTGACTTGTCCATGGTGTCCCAGAAAGTTTGTGGCAGAGCTAGAAATACAACCCAGCTATTTTAGTTCCCATTGTATTGCCTTTCTACAGCATATTTTTTTCAAAGGATCCCAAAGCACTTTACAAACTATAAATTATATTTAGAAATCTAACAGCATCAGAATAATGGCATTGACTCTGTCTCCACATCATAGCACCTGATCCTCAGCCAGCCTGAAAGGGATTCATCATGTAAGAGAAAACTCACACTGTCAACATGGTGCCCACCACCACTGAGCAAATCCCTCCCCAAGCGGGGCTTAGAGGAGGCAGTAGGTGGGGGGAGAAATTGGTCTCACAGCAGGCATACTGCCGTGGAGGCAGAGAAGAGACAAGGTTTCCAGGGACCTCATCACATCTGCAATCCGAAGATTTAGGGGGGTCAAAGACTCTGCTCATTCTACAGAGAGTCTGACCAAATCTGGCCCCCTTCCTCTTTGGAACAATTAGAAATTCACCGAGTCCCCAATTCAGAAACCACATAAGCATGTTTTTAACTTTAAGCATGTGCTTAAGTCCCAGTGACTTCAGTGGGACTTAACCACATGCTTAAGTCATTTCCTGAATTGTGGGCTCAGTTCCTTAACCTCCTATGGAATTTTCCATCGGTAGAGCAGAATTTGGGGGTTTGTATTTCTCATTCTGTCACATAGGATAGTTGAAAAGCTGTTGCTGTCCCAGCCAGTGTTGCTGGCAGCACAATGCGCAACTGGGCAAAGGGCAGAGTGTGGCTTTCTACTTTCAAAAAGTGAGGAATATCAATTTCAGCGCCTGTGAGAAGGGTGTAAGGGCACTATAGATGTGGAGCTGCTCTATAACACAGATGCCATGAAGGGAAATCCAAAAAATGTAGATACAGCATTGGCATGTGTTAATATTACCTACACCACAAACACTACCACACAAACTGCTCTTTCGCTTTGGCTTAAACAGGGGTTTCATTTTCAATATATAGAGCTAGATAAAGACAGAAATTCTCATCCATAAAGAAAAAAGCAGAGAACAGTACTATCTCTGTACCTTTAGTGTGTCCTTGTTTCCAGCTGTAATGCTTTGAGCGAGGGACATCATCATTGTATATCACATAGACAGTGCTGTCGTTCTGCAGAGAAATATCCAATTTGTGACACATTAAGTTCAATGAAAGGAAAGAGTATTTCTATTTGTAACAGAATAAAGAACTTCAGAGATGGAAGACTTTGGGACAAATTCTCCTCTCACACTGCTGCAACCTCATTGATTGTAATGGGGTTAGTACTGGAATAAATTAGAACAGAATACAGCTTTGAGATTTTGATTCTTTCATGTAATATGAAATGCAACCAAAAAATGCATGTTCTCCTGAACAGTAGAAGAGGCCTTCCCAGAGAGATGGCTAGGTCAGATATGTGCAACAACACGATTTGTAAGCACTTTATTGGGTAACAACCTGCAGTGCAGCTTTTTCTTTTTCTTTGCAGTCTGTTGTTGATTTACAACCAGATGTTGGAAAAGTGTTTATCAAATGCTTGTTTAGGAAATGCAGCCATGCCAACTGTTCTTCTTTAGGAGGAACAGTCCTAACTTTAACAAGGCACACATATTCCATCCTGTCCTTCCTAAAAGTTTTCTTTGCCTAATCCAGTGGTTCTCAAATGACGGCCCACAGGCCGCTTGCGGCCCAATCAGCACACAGCTGCGCCCGATGTGACATCCTCAGGGCCATACAGGTAGTATATACTATGTGGATGTGGGCCGCATAACACACAGAGAGCTCCATATGCAGCCCACAATGGTAAACAGTTTGAGAACCACTGGCCTAATAGTTTTCAGTAGAGTTTAAAGGTGTTTTTCTCCCCATATCTTGGCAGAACTGAAAGATTAGTAACTATTGGCTACATTCTGGGATTGTAAACAACATCTTCCACTTACAAAGCACAAGGATAATGCAAATATTCGATTGACTTCTTGAAATCTCTCCCATACACAGATTCAAATAAACTAAAAATGTTAAAATAATGTTACTGGTCTAATCTGAACCCACAAGAAAAATGCAAAGACATAGCCAAGATTAACACTCAGTGTCTAATTCACCCCTTTGTGACCAGAGATGGGGGAAAGTGATGGTACATTCTCTAGATTATGGACAGTTGTGAAGTTACTCAGAATTGTAGGACTAAGAACCACTGTGCTCAGAAAAGTAAGGAGGAAAATGTACATACTAGATTATATGGACAGCAAACAATAGTTACACACATAAAGCTTAATTCTGCCACCTGTATTCAGGTTGAGCTTGATTCTCCACTTCCTTGTACCTTGTATAGTCATTTATATCTGTATATAGTGGGTGTAAGATGTTTGTATCTAATACCATTGTCAACCACTTTGCACAAGTCTAACTGACTATGCAAGGTGCGGAGCAGTGGAATATCAGGCCCATCGAACAGTATGTTGCATTGCAAGTAGCCATATTGATTTCAGTGGGAGTACATGAAGATTCAAATACTGCTCAGCATGAGTAAGGATGACAAGACAGGACCCATAGGGACAGTGTAATAATCTGAATTTTGAATATCTTTTCTATTGGCAATATATTATTTATCATAATTCTTTAGTATTTGTATTGGGGTAGCACCTAGAAGCCCATCATGGACAAGGAAACCATTGCACCAGTTGCTGTACAAATACTGTCAAAAAGACTTTTCCTGCCTGGAACTGGGCTCCCAGGAGAGCCAGCTGAGGTCACTCAATTAGGGTGAACTGCAAAGAATGGGGCAGACAATCCTCAAAACTGGTGGATATTCCAATACTTAGATTTAGCAAGCCAGCCCAAATTAGCTTCTGCTATACTTCACGGGTTATTCAGAAGTCCATAACACAGTTCCCTTAAAGTAACCCAGCCTCAGGCCTACACCTAGTTACCCAAATCAGATATAATGAGGATTAATAAAAATCTTATTTAATCATATAAGAGAAAAGGTTCTACCAATCCCAAAGGATTGGACACATTACCTCCCAGGTTAATGAATATTCCAGATCTCACCCAAATACAAGTTTACAGACAATTCTTATTAACTAAACTAAAATTTATTAAAAGAGAGAGAATATGGTTGAAAGATCAATATACATACAGACATGAGTTCAATTCTTGAGATTCATATTCATAGCAGAGATGGTGAACTTCGTAGTTGCAAAGAGTTCTTTTAGAATTTAGTCCATAGGTTACAGTCCAATATCCAATATTATATTCAGGGTGTACCAGTTTAACTGGGATTTCAATCTTATGACTCAAACTTCCCCTGATGTAGCTTAAGGAGATCTGAGATAAAAAGGATTGGAACCCAAGGATCTTTTATACAGTTTTCTAGCAGCCACTTGACCGTACAGTCCTGGGTAAACAATAGGCTTTTGATGTAACCTTCTGTTTCCTAAGCACCACTAGTAATTAGTTACACAAATTAACATAAGGCAATTTATCCATTAGTTAGTCTATCACAAACTTCAAAGAGACATATAGACACTGACATTATTTCACGCAAGATTCATCTATATATTAATATTCCCTTTTGATTTCTGAATTAATAAGTGACAGACAGGAACTGTCTGTTTACACGGCTAACGTTTATGAGTACACACCGACAATTATATCACTTCTAATAATATTGGTTTGCATTTCAAAGTTCTAGCCAATCTAACATTGAATGGCCCTCATTACCGTTCGCATACTTTCTAACATGACTTTAAAGGTTGGCTTTGGGTCATTCAGCCTGCAAATTGTTTAACCCTTTCTGGCCATGTATTATACTTTGTATAAGATTTGTTGCAATTATATAACAGTGGTAGCAATAATGATTTGCATGATTATATTTTAATTAGACAATGTCACACTGTCCCAAAAAGCTTACAAATCTAAGGAATCCTTAGCAATATTTAAACTGTGAAAGGTTTTACAACCCAGAACTCGCTCAAATACATAGGGCCTTCCAGCAAACCTGCAAGCAATCTGCCCTCCTCCATGAATGTTTTCAGACCTGTGTTGGTGCAGATCAGTCAATGTATTCCTCTTTTTTATTAATATAAAATATTTTAGTTGAACCTCATCCATCAGGTCACACAATTCTTATAAACACTTATTTTGGCTCAGTCACTGGTTTCATTTCATTTACATTTTAGAAGTGTTTTTTAAACTATAATATAAAGAAAATGTGTTAAAATGATAATAAAATATGCCTTGCCTTGGATTTATGAGCTTCATAAAGTTGGTTTAATGTTTGCCCCAGGGCACTCTGTGTCATATTGATCAGGAATTTACTCAATTGCCAAGCTTGTGTCAAAGAATCCATGTAAATGTACTCCAGTCCAGTCCCGGGACTCTCTTTTCTGATATACTTTGGTAACTTGTAAAGAAGAAACCTGAAACAATGAAGGATTATTAGTAATTATAAATCAGTCCATTGAGATGGATAAGCCATAGCCCCTTCTGCCTTGTGTCACATGAGAGCTTTGAGTCAACAGGGCCTCCCGCAGAGAGAACTGTATCCATGAAAATAAACTTCAACTGAAAACATTTTAAAAGTATGTTCCAAAAATATAAAAATATGTAAAACAGAAACATATCCACAGCGTGAGTCAGTGTTCTGTGATTGCCATTGTGGATGGCAGACTTACACAGCTTTGCTTCAGCGGAAACAAAAGCCTTAGGCAACACTCAGCTCTAATGTAAGTGCGTGTAATTCCATTGAAGTTAAGGGAGTTAAATCCACTTACAATGGGCCTGACTTTGGCCCTTAGCATTCTAGACACCCCGAAGCACGTCCATTGCTATTTAGAATAGTTTGCAGTGTAATTCTACACTGAAAATTGACACTGTCTTATTCAACAATTCTGCTCTCTGTTTGTGTCACATCTGGTGACAGAAAATCTTTTTTATTGCTTTTTACATGTTAGCCCTTCAGAGCCCTAACACAGCTAAAACAGAATGAGCAAGATTCTATTCCTCTTTGTGGTTCATAAACAGAACTGTTCAGTAAGTTTCAATCAGTTACACCTGTGAAAAGGTGCAGAAGGCAATGGGGTTTCACAGATGTTGCTAGGAGTCTACGGCTATTTCTACACTTGCAGAGTTTTTGCACTGTAAGTTTCATCAGTGATAGGGAACAGGTGAAAGTAAAGCACTGGTTTGTGTACTCACTTAATTCCTCAGGCGTCAGAGAGCACTTCCATTACTGATGAGAACAGCACTCTAGGGCAGCTATCCCACAGTGCAGCTCTCTCCAGTTTGATGATGGGTCTTGTGGGAAGGGGTGTGTGTGTGATCACGGGGCATCCTGGGTCCCTGCACAACCTCCTCTCCCCAAAGACTGATCAGCTCCAGTAGCTCAACATTGCTCCAAGCAGGAGATCGTTTGCTCCCTGGAACAGGCATTGTCACCTGGCCAGATAAGTGAGGACTTGCCAAGAAAACAGGAAGGGGAGTTCCAGGGGCTTTACAGGGGGAGGGGTGGATGTCTGTTTACCTGGCATCAGAGCAGCAGAGCTGCTAGCCAGAGTGGTCGCCTAGGCACTGGGGGAGATCCTCCGGAGGCTAAAAGCTGTGTAAACAGGAAGAATGTGTCTTCACTTGCACATCACTGCAAAAGCATCACCGGTAAGAGCTGTATGCCTCTCGTGGAGGTGGTTTTCTTTTTGTGGTGAAACTTCTGAGTTTCACTGCAAAAAGTCATTGGCAAGTGTAGATGCTCCCATGGTTTTTGCGCAAAAAAGGGACTTTTCCCACTTTAAATGGTAAAGTTATTGCCTGTGACTGAATTTTGAGTTAATAGAATTAATGTCTCCGCTCTTAACATTTTTTAGTGTGCAACTTACGAACTGAATATTTTAAATTACCATGTCCTTTGTTTGGACAATTATCAAGATACTGCCTAACCTTGGCTGCATCCTGGAGATGCTGAGTGCCTTCTGTGAGGTGCTGAGGGTCCCCAAATTCCGTTGACTTCAGTGGCCTTCAGGACACTAGCACCTTGAAACAGGAAATCAGCATCTTACATAATTTGACACCTTAGGTCCTGTTCCTATGAAAAGATTCCAGGCAGTATTCAAATGAATGAAGAAGAGGCATATTCTGCCCTCATTACAGATTACTGATTTTACAATCCTTTGTGCAGATTAAACTTTTATTGAGTACAGAGCGAGTTTTACACAAGTAAAGATTACGAGATTAGCTCCTAAATGTAATGTAAATACCTGGGGACATTTGACAACTTGTTCCCTTGAGATAGAGTTTATTCCAGATGAGTCTTGGGAACATAATTGTTGCCACAGTAAATCAGACAAGTGATCCATCTAGTTTAGTATGAAATGCTACAGAGGAAGGTGCAAGAATGCCAAAAATAAGCAACTATGGAATATTGTAGAATGAAACCAAAGATATTGAATACTCAATTCAGCCTGCTGCTAACTGAATACTGTAATTAGAATTCAGTACAATTTGTTTTATAGCACGCAATTGTCTTTTGTGCGATAGGAAATTTTATGCAACAGTTTCACTTCTGCTCCTTGTTGCTACTTCATACCACACAAAATCGGAATCAAGTAACCCTTGAATATTTTTTTAGCAACAGGCCTGAATTACCAAAAAAGTGAAGCGTGTGGCCTTCTTGGTCAAGGAGCCATACTTCAAAAGAAATTTCCCACTTTTCCCCCCTTAAAAACTTGATTCTTTGTATCTACACGGGTTCACACTGATGCAGGAGTCCACCTTCACAGATCATTTTGCAGGGTTGGGGCCTTAGCTACTTTTCTCTGAACATTTAAAATGTCTTAAATTGTCATAGAATCATTTCATTGTTAACGCCCATGACTGTGTAATATAAACAATATAATTTAATAGCAAAAATGTACAGGCCTAAGGGATATGATGTCTCATAAATCTTTAATAACAAGCACAGGAGAGGAATTTCCCTGAGCATCTGGACTCTGTAAGTTTATGTGTTTAGACATGTACAAATCCTACGCTGAAGGGAATGAAAAGTGATGTTGTCTTTACCGTGTTGACAGGCTGTGCTAAGGATCTGACCCTGCAAACATTAATTATTATTTTTATTATTGTAGCACCTAGGATGAGAGCCCATTGTGCTAAGCACTCTGCAAACACAGAACAAAGACAGTCTTATGAACTATGAAGCATTGACTTCAATGGCACAAGTCACGTGCCTAAAGTAAAGCATGTGCTCACGTGTTAGCAGGATCAGAGCCTAATTTTACAAGTATGTTACTTGTATCAATCTGTAAGAAATGACTGTTTTCTTTTTAAAATTGGTTGATGTTTATCATTGGTGATCAGTGTTTCTAACAGTACTTGTTTCATTGCTAAGACCTGTGATTAGATTTATGAATAATAATAATAGTTAACACTTTTCATGGTCAAGGTGCATTATCTAATTAATCAGTTTAGTGATTTAACACTGTAAGCACATTGCTGCCAGTTACTGCTGCCAGTTCTAGTACTGGCATTTCTGGAGACTTACTGCCCCAAGTGACCTACAGTCCCAGAAGATGACATAGAATCATAGAATATCAGGGTTGGAAGGGACCTCAGGAGGTCATCTAGTCCAACCCCCTGCTCAAAGCAGGACCAATCCCCAACTAAATCATCCCAGCCAGGGCTTTGTCAAGCCTGACCTTTAAAACTTCTAAGGAAGGAGATTCCACCACCTCCCTAGGTAATACATTCCAGTGTTTCACACCCTTCTAGTGAAAAAGCTTTTCCTAATATCCAACCTAAACCTCCCCCACTGCAACTTGAGACCATTACTCCTCATTCTGTCATCTGCTACCACTGAGAACAGTCTAGATCCATCCTCTTTGGAACCCCCTTTCAGGTAGCTGAAAGCAGCTATCAAATCCCTCCTCATTCTTCTCTTCCGCAGACTAAACAATCCCAGTTCCCTCAGCCTCTCCTCATAAGTCATGTGTTTCAGTCCCCTAATCATTTTTGTTGCCCTCCGCTGGACTCTTTCCAATTTTTCCACATCCTTCTTGTAGTGTGGGGCCCAACACTGGACACAGTATTCCAGATGAGGCTTCACCAATGTCGAATAGAGGGGAACGATCACGTCCCTCGATCTGCTGGCAATGCCCCTACTTATACATCCCAAAATGCCATTGGCCTTCTTGGTAACAATGGCACACTGTTGACTCATATCCAGCTTTTCGTCCACTGTAACCCCTAGGTCCTTTTCTGCAGAACTGCTGCCTACCCACTCAGTCCCTAGTTTGTAGCGGTGCATGGGATTCTTCCATCCTAAGTGCAGGACTCTGCACTTGTCCTTGTTGAACCTCATCAGATTTCTTTTGGCCCAATCCTCTAATTTCTCTAGGTCCCTCTGTATCCTATCCCTACCCTCCAGCGTATCTACCTCTCCTCCCAGTTTAGTGTCAACTGCAAACTTGCTGAGGGCGCAATCCACAACATCCTACAGATCATTTATAAAGATATTGAACAAAACCAGCCCGAGGACCGACCCTTGGGGCACTCCACTTGATACCGGCTGCCAACTAGACATGGAGCCATTGATCACTACCCGTTGAGCCCGACAATCTAGCCAACTTTCTATCCACCTTATAGTCCATTCATTCAGCCCATACTTCTTTAACTTGCTGGCAAGAATAATGTGGGAGACCGTGTCAAAAGCTTTGCTAAAGTCAAGGAACAACACGTCCACTGCTTTCCCCTCATCCACAGATCCAGTTATCTCGTCATAGAAGGCAATTAGATTAGTCAGGCATGACTTGCCCTTGGTGAATCCATGCTGACTGTTCCTGATCACTTTCCTCTCCTCTAAGTGCTTCAGAATTGATTCCTTGAGGACCTGCTCCATGATTTTTCCAGGGACTGAGGTGAGGCTGACTGGCCTGTAGTTCCCAGGATCCTCCTCCTTCCCTTTTTTAAAGGTGGGCACTACATTAGCCCATCTTCTCTTTAATCACAGAACAGCACTTTCCCACACTCTGCTTGCCAATATGCCTCAGCCTGGATCCATCTGGAGGGGGTTCAGTTTTATTTTTCAATCAATTCTTGGCCACTGAGCTGATATGGCTAAGGAAGGGGGTCAATTCACGCCAATGTTTTGTTATGATACAGACACCTATGAGGACTGGCCTAAGACTGAGATAATAACAAAGAGTCCCAACTTTCCTACTTTCAACCAAGTTTCCTAGCAGTGAAAAGCCACTTTCGCAACAACTAACTGTAATCTGGGTGCTACCAATGTTGCTTGAAATGCACCTGACTCCCAGAGGCTTGCCATAAGAACACAGCTTGCATGCTCACTTTGATCATAGGAAATTAGGTTTTTTTTGTCAACCAATAATCATTTTGTAGTTAGTCATAATGCAATGATGAGTTAGTTACAATGAAATTCAATCAGATTTCAGTAATCTACATTTCACTCGCCAGACATGGTTCAAAGGCTACCTCCAAAGTAAAAGAGACTGAGACACAAATTCATATGCATTACAGTTCTCTGATCCATCTACTTAATGATTTTACATTCCAAAACTTCTCCATACATGTTCTTTACCTACCAATCAACCGGGTCACCATTTTCACTTCTGCAGGAAATTTCAGCTGCCCACTGTGACCTGATGGAACAAAACAGCAGCAAAAAAGCACAACTCCATAAAGATCCTGCAGTCATTTCTGGTCTCAGCTCTACAGAATGAGCAAACTGCAGATTTTAAAAGGAGAAGTTGTTTTGTGAAGTGCATTTCTCTTGTTTGATTCAGTTTCAACCCCGTCAGCCCTCAACACAATGTTTCACAGCAATAAAAACACATTTCCCAACCAGCTGCAGTGCTGCAAAGCACTAGTGTTCTTATGAGATGCTAAGCTAAGGGGTCGTTCCCTTTTCCAGTACTATTTCTGCATACAGAACATTGGCTCTCTCATCTGGTATTTGGTGCACAAAATGTGGATAATACATATTTTACATTTTGAAGAGATTGTTAGGTTTGGCTGACCTCTCCTATTGTGAATCTTTTTTGCATTTGATTGGACCGGACCCCCTGGATTCTGTAGCCCTAACTTTGGTAGAAGTATGAATTCAGTTCTGGATCTGAACTTTGAAACTTGGGTTCCTCTTAAATTTTCTGGTGGAGTCTTTTGTCTGACAAAGCCAACGCTGTTCTCACACCTGTCTGCAAGTAACTTTGTGGTAGGACAGCTGTGTTTCAGAATATAATAAATAATAAATAATAATACTTAGCTCTTATATAATTCTTTTAATCAGTAGATCTCAAAGAGCTTTGTAAAGAAATATTGTTACAGCCATTTTACTTTTATCAGCTATTCTTTTACTCTACCAATTTCATATAGCCTAATTATGCCACACTGTGGACCAAATTCTCAGTCTCATTAATGAAACCTCATCTTTAGCCTTCTTCAGATCTTATTGTTCAATCAGACCAGCCACCAGGAGAGATTTGACATTATGTGTTCTAACGGTCAAGTTACAGTAGTGGCTTTTCTCAATTCAGTGATTTTTGCTTGCCCTGTCCTTTTCTTGGTGTGAGTGCTACTATACCTAAGACTGTGTCTACAGTACAGAAACTACACCACCATTGCTATGTTGGCATAGCTATGCTGGCATAAACCCATAGTGTAGATGCAGCCTAGACCAATGGAAGAGGTTTTTCCATCCCTGTGGGAACACTACCGCTCAGAACAAAGTCTATATCGACAGAAGCACTTTTCTTTAGACAAAGCTGCTAACTGGAGGTTAGCTGTGCCTACGGTGATCAGGGGTGTGGTACTGTCAACCTAACTTTTAAGTACAGATCAAGCCTCAAGGATGAGTCCCTGATAAATGTGACTCTTTAGTTATTGTCATTTACTGTGCATGCTGACTAGGTGTTTAGAATGACAGAGCCAGAATTCAGTGACATCCACATCATCCATAAAATCCATTTTCATACAAAACATTTACGCTAAAAAGGACAAACTGTGCATGTTGTATTCTGTATGCCAATGTACATTATCATGTTACTTGTCTTCTTAAATCAAAACTATAGAACAATTTACTCTGGATATCTGCAAACACTTTATTTCATCATCTTGTCATGTGGTAAATGTCAAGAAGTATTGTGGTAGCATCTAGAAAAAGACTAGTATAATGCAGCGTATTTATTCTGGATGTGTTTCTTTCTCAGTTCATTTTTTAAAAGTCACACTACAATGCACTGCAGTTTTATTTACAAATGTGCTTTTGATTTATAGAATGGAGTTCCCCATCTCCATTAATTTATTTTTGTTTCTGAAGGAATTCGCTTTTGTGAAGTCAAACAGAGTCAGTATGGTGAGCAAATTATAAATCATTTTCCAGCAGCATCATTACTACTTCCTTAATGTCTCTATTGACTAAAGACAAAGACAGGTTTAGAAATGGTTACAGGAGTTAATGCATTTAGAGCAGGGGTCTCAAAGTCCCTTCTCGCAAGCCATCTGCGGCCCGAGAACCTCCTCACTGTGGCCTGTGGAGGAGAGACCCATGCAGCCGTGCTGCTGGCTCTGTCTGCTGCAGGTGCCGCCCCCCACAGCTCCCATTGGCTGGGGGAGAGGGACAGAGATACCATCACCAGTCTCTGGGCAGAGTCAGCCATGGAGGCAGCGTCACTTTTTTCCACAATGAATATAAACAAGTCAAAATACAGAACACAACTATCTGATGCCCACCTTGCTGCAATCCTGAAGGTTTCAACTACTCAGTCACTGAGGCCAAACATCAACAAACTGACAGAACTGAAGTGTTGCCAGGTGTCTGGCAAACACTAAAAACTCTATGGCAGGCGAAGAATTGTATAAAGTTGTATGACAGTTTTATTATTTCTAAGAAATTCAAAATAAAAAATACAATATAAATGTTTTCTTTTCTGAACACCATCTTCAGTGACATTATTGGCCTGCTGGGAGGATTTGAGGACTGGCACTGGCCCTAAGGTAAATTGAGTTTGAGACCCCTGATTTAGAACACAATCTTAGGGTCATCATAGCTCTAAAACAAAGAAGGGGATGGGCATTCAACATTTTTAATCTAAGTCTGATTCTGCATCCTTGTCCACTAAATCATGAGTGAACAAGTAATGCAGGATCCAGCTTATGTATTTGTATAGTTTTCCAAAACACAAAACAATTACAATTGTACACAAAGCACTACTACTACAGAAACACAAGATTTAACTGTCTTCTGAAAATGACCTGCTCAGATTAATACATTGTAGTATAGCCAATGACTATCAGTATTACTGTAACAGTAATTACACTTCCAAAGACATTTTAAGTCCAACTGCCTAGTTTACACTAATACTGCAAAACCCCATGGATATGCCTTGGCTTTATTTCTAACAAGACGAAATTTCAATATGACAAATCAGGCCAGAAGAACCTCAACCTAACCTCAAAAATTTCACCCATATCTTCATGCAAGCAATTTTTCATATGTAAACACTCAAATGTGTGTGTGCAAATTCTGCATTCCTTGCATAACCAAAACTCACACTGACTTCAGTGAGAGTTTTGTGGGTGCTCAAGAAATGCAGAATTTCAGGCTACATTTACATATGTAAATTAGGGTGTTATTTCTCTAGATACCAATTTAAAAATACATATTCCAATAAGGGCTGTCAAGCGATTAAAAAAATTAATCATGATTAATTGTGCAATTAAAAAAATTAATCGTGATTAATCGTGCTGTTAAACAATAATAGAATACCATTTATTTAAATATTTTTGGGTGTTTTCTACACTTTAAATATATTGATTTAAATTACAACACAGAATACAAAGTGTACAGTGCTCACTTTATATTATTATTTTTATTTCAAATATTTGTACTGTAAAAAACAAAAGAAATAGTATTTTTCAATTCACCTAATACAAGTACTGTAGTGCAATCTCTTTACCATGAAAGTTGAACTTACAAATGTAGCTTTATGTACAAAAAATAACTGCATTCAAAAATAAAAATATCTTAAACTTTAGAGCCTACAAATCCACTCAGTCCTACTTCAGCCAATTGCTCAGACAAAATAAGTTTGGTTACACTTTGCAGGAAATAATGCTGTCCGCTTCTAGCTTACAATGTCACCTGAAAGTGAGAACAGGTGTTCGCATGGCACTGTTGTGGCTAGTGTCACAAGATATTTATGTGCCAGATGCGCTAAAGATTAATATGTCCCTTCATGCGTCAATCACCATTCCAGAGGACATGTGTCCATGCTGATGACGGGTTCTGCTTGATAATGATCCAAAGCAGAGCGGACCAACACATGTTCATTTTCATCATCTGAGTCAGATGCTACCAGCAGAAGGTTGATTTTCTTTTTTGGTGGTTTGGGTTCTGTAGTTTCCGCATTGGAGTGTTGCTCTTTTAAGACTTCTGAAAGCATGTTCCACACCTCATCCCTCTCTGATTTTGGACAGCACTTCAGATTCTTAAACCTGGGGTCGAGTGCTGTAGCTATCTTTAGAAATCTCATATTGGTACCTTTTTTGCATTTTGTCAAATCTGCTGTGAAAGTGTTCTTAAAATGAACATGTGCTGGGTCATCATCCGAGCCTGCTAACACATGAAATATATGGCAGAATGCGGGTAAAACAGAGCAGGGGATATACAATTTTCCCCCAAGGAGTTCAGTCACAAATTTAATTAATTCATTATTTTTTTTTAACAAGCATCATCTTCATGGAAGCATGTCCTCTGGAATGGTGGCCGAAGCATGAAGGGGCATATGAATGTTTAGCATAACTGGTATGTAAATACCTTGCAATGCTGGCTACAAAAGTTCCATGTGAACGCCTGTTCTCACCTTCTCGTATTATAAATAAGAAGCAGGCAGCAGTATCTCCCGTAAATGTAAACAGACTTGTTTGTCTTAGCGATTAGCTGAACAAGAAATAGGACTGAGTGGACTTGTAGTCTCTACAGTTTTACATTGTTTTGTTTTTGAGTGCAATTATGTAACAAAAAAAATCTACATTTGTAAGTTACACTTTCACAATAAAGAGATTGTACTAAAATAGTTATATAAGGTGAACTGAAAAATACTATTCCTTTTATCATTTTTTACAGTGAAAATATTTGTAATAAAAATAATAATATAAAGTGAGCGCTGTACACTTTGTATTCTGTGTTGTAAAAGAAATCAGTGTATTTGAAAATGTAGAAGAACATCCAACATATTTAATAAATTTCAATTGGTATTCTATTTTTTAACAGTGCGATTAATCACGATTAATTTTTTAAAGTTAATCGCGTGAGTTAACTGTGATTAATTGGCAGCCCTAATTCCAATTCATTGCTGTGACTGCCAACAAGAGTGCCCGTTAGATCCAAATGTGTTGGTGTTTTATGTGACATGGGCATGTAACTATTGGGAATTGGACTGAGATCACTACAGTGTTAAGCACAATGGGACTCAAAGTTCTAGGCAATGCTGCAATGCAAACGACAACAAAAAAACCTCATTAGCTACTGAACAGCCAACAGATAGTAACAACTTTTAATTGCTACTGGTTGAGGCTGGATTCAAACTCATAACCTAAAGATTAAAGACTTTGTGGTGCATTACTAATCCTATGACCCAACCAGTCTATTGCCTAGTTTACAGCCTTGTTAGAACTGGAAGGGACCTCTATGGGTTATGTAGCACATCCCCTTGTATCTTGACAGGATCAGTTTCATTTCTGAACAGCTTTAAAAGGCTCATTCGGATTGCTTTTCTCGTATTTTTACCAGTAGAAAAGGCAGAATCAGATACAAATTTCTAGTGAATTATGGCCTTGATTTTCTATGGAAAGAGATGTTTAAAATTCATAAAGACATTTAACTATTGCCACAAAGGAATCCTACAAAAAGTGGAAACATGGACAAATTGCTAAGGATGAGTACAAAAGATTTGAATAGCAAGGAAAGCAAAAAGGCTAGGGCCAAAGTGAGTTACTCATAGCAAGGAATATAAAGGGCAATAAAAAGAGGTCCTATAAATAAATTATGAAGAAGAGAAAGACGAAGGAAAGTGTAAGTCCTCTACTTAGTGCGGACAGAAGAACTAATAATGGATAACATCAAGAAGGCTTCAGTCTTCACTCTTTTGCTCCAGTCTCCAATAAAAAGGTAAATTGTAACAATAGACTTAACACAATTAATATTAACAACAAGAAGGAAGACATACAAGTCAAAATAGGGGAAAAAGAGGTTAAAGACTGTTTAGAAGTTAAAAGTAGTATAGTCATCAGGTCCTGATGACATTCATCGTAGGGTACTTAAGGAACTAATTGAAGCACTCTTGGAACTGTTAGCAATTACTGTTGAGAACTCATGAAGGACAGATGAAGTCCCAGTGGACTGGAGAAGGGCAAACACAGAACCAGTCTTTAATAAGGGGAATAAAGAGAACCTTAGAGAACTACAGAGAACTAACTTCAATACCTGGAAAGATACTGGGAAAAAATTACTAAACAATTGATTTGTAAGCATCTAGAAGATAATAGAGTTATAAGTAATAGCCAACATTGATTTGTCAAGAATGAATAATGCCAAACTAACCTAATTTCCTTTTTGATAGGGTTACTGACCTAATGGATAGGAGGGAAGCTGTAGATATGATATATCTTGATTTTAGTAAGGCTTTTGGAACAGTCCCACAGGACATTCTCATAAACAAACTAGGGAAATGTGGTCTAGATGAAATGACTATAAGGAGGATGCAAAACTGATTGAAAGACCATATTCAAAGAGTAGTTATCAATGGTTCACTGTCAAACTGGGAGGAGACATCTAGTTGGGTCTGTCTTGGGACCAATACTATTCAATATTTTCATTAATGACTTGGATAATGTAGAGGAAAGTATGTTTATAAAATGTGTGGATGACACCAAGCTGGGAGGGATTTCTGGCACTTTGGAGGACAGGATTAGTGTTCAAAATGACCTTGACAAATTGGAAAATTGGTCTGAAATCAATAAGTTGAAATTCATTAAAGCCTAGTGCAAAGTACTACCACTCAGGAAGGAAAAGTCAAATGCACAACTAGAAAATGGGGAATAACTTGCTAAGCAGCAATCCTTCAGAAAAGGGTTATAGTGGATCACAAATCGAATATGAGTCAAAATATGATGCAATTGTGAAAAAGGCTAATGTCATGCGGAGATATATCATTTTGCACGTAAGAGACAGGAGGTAATTGTCCCCGTCTACTTGGCACTGGTGAGACCTGAGATGCAATACTGTGTTCAGTTCTGGGCACTGCACTTTAAGAAAACTGTGGAGAAATTGGAGAAAGTCCACAGAAGAGCAACAAAAATGATAAGAGGTTTAGAAAACCTGACCTATGAGGAAAGGTTAAAAAACCTGGGCACGTTTAGTCTTGAGAAAAGAAGACTGAGGGGGGAACCTGATAACAATCTTCATATATGCTAAGGGCTGTTATAAAGAGGATGGCGATCCGTTGTTCTCAGTGTCTACTGAAAGTAGAACAAGAAGTAAGGGGCTTATTCTGCAACAAGGTAGATGTAGGTTAGATATTAGGGGGAAAAATTCTAACTATAAGGATAGTTAGGCACTGGAATAGGCTTCCAAGGGAGGTTGTGGAATCCCTGTCATTGGTGGTGTTTAAGAATAGGTCGGAAAAACACCTGTCATGGATGGTCCAGGTATATGTGGTGGTGGTGGGGGGGGTGGATTAGATGACCTCTTGACGTCCTTTCTAGCCCTACGATT
Organism: Chelonia mydas; assembly: GCF_015237465.2. Taxonomy (NCBI): domain Eukaryota; kingdom Metazoa; phylum Chordata; order Testudines; family Cheloniidae; genus Chelonia; species Chelonia mydas. The sequence continues at coordinate 78,156,274 of NC_057854.1, forward strand.
TTGGTTCTGTTTTTTGGCAGCATGAACAGCATTGACTTTGGGTTCCCCATCCTTCTGGGAAAATTCCTTTTTGAACTTCCTTGCAAAAGCTAAGAAAGAAACCTGAATGAAATTAAAGAATTTATATCATTTTCTGGAAAAGCTCCTGGTTTTAATACACTGATAGGATTTCAGTTTTCAATGTCTAAAGACTCACTGCCACATGTATAAAAGCTCAAAATGTTAGCAAGCAAAAAACATGTACCCCAAGTCACCAGAATGACTTACCTTTTATTCTCAGTCTTGCTATCATGTAGCCCTTTAATAGATTTTTGGGGCTTACTGCACAGGTGATGAGTAACGTATGCCATCATGTGCCAGCAATGCCCCTCTGCCATGTACATTGGTCAAACTGGACAGTCTCTACGTAAAAGAATAAATGGACACAAATCAGATATCAAGAATTATAACATTCATAAACCAGTCGGAGAACACTTCAATCTCTCTGGTCACGCGATTAAAGACATGAAAGTTGCAATATTACAACAAAAAAACTTCAAATCCAGACTCCAGCAAGAAACTGTTGAATTGGAATTCATTTGCAAATTGGATACAATTAACTTAGCCTTGAATAGAGACTGGGAGTGGCTAAGTCATTATGCAAGGTAACCTATTTCCCCTTGTTTTTTCCTACCCCCCCCTCCTCAGACGTTCTTGTTAAACCCTGGATTTGTGCTGGAAATGGCCCACCTTGATTATCATGCACATTGTAAGGAGAGTGGTCACTTTAGATAAGCTATTACCAGCAGGAGAGTGGGTGTGTGTGGGGGGGGGGGGCGAGAAAACCTGGATTTGTGCTGGAAATGGCCCAACTTGATTATCATACACGTTGTAAGGAGAGCGATCACTTTAGATAAGCTATTACCAGCAGAAGAGTGGGGTGGGGGGAGGTATTTTTTCATGCTTTGTGTGTATAAAAAGATCTTCTACACTTTCCACAGTATGCATCCGATGAAGTGAGCTGTAGCTCACGAAAGCTTATGCTCAAATAAATTGGTTAGTCTCTAAGGTGCCACAAGTACTCCTTTTCTTTTTGCGAATACAAACTAACACGGCTGTTACTCTGAAACCTAGAAAGGGTTTATAACCACTTCCTTTTTTCTTGCAAATAATTCTCTCTATCAAAATGTTCCTCCTACACAGCTTTGAAATTTACCTCTCAGTCAACGCTACATTTTACCTTTTCACTCTGCTAGTAAAAATGAGCTCTGTGAAAATTATTATAATCATAACTTTATTTCATTGCCAACACATCAAATGTTAAAACGCACAAAGCTTTTCATGTGCCAAAGAAAAGTCATGATTAAGTTAATTAATTCAAAATCTAACATGGGATGGCATAAAATAGGGGATTTTATCTTTTGATAAACATTTCATAGGTGCTCAGACAGCATTGTAATAAGCTTAAGATAAGATAAGATAAAAGAAATACCCCAGGTAGCAGAGGAGCTGCTTAAATTAAGGCAGTGATACTTTACAGTAAGGAACATAAACTACATAAGAATGGCCATACTGGGTCAGACCAAAGGTCCATCTAGCCCAGTATTCTGTCTTCCACAGCGGCCAATGTCAGATGCCCCAGAGGGAACAGAACAGGTAATCATCAAGTGATCCATCCCCTGTCACCCACTCCCAGTTTCTGGCAAACAGAGGCTAGGGACACCATCCCTGCCCATCCTGGTTAATAGCCAGTGATGGACCTATCCTCCATGAATTTATCTAGTTCTTTTTTGAACCCTGTTTTAGTCTTGGCCTTCACAACATCCTCTGGCAACGAGTTCCACAGGTTGACTGTGAGTTGTGTGAATAAATACTTCCTTTTGTTTGTTTTAAACCTGCTGCCTATTAATTTCATTTAGTGACCCCTAGTTCTTATGTTATCAGAAGAAGTAAAGAATACCTCCTTATTTTACTTTCTGCACACCAGTCATGATTTTATAGACCTCTATCATATCACCCATTAGTCATCTCTTTTCTAAACTGAAAAGTCCCAATCTTATTAATATCTCCTCATATGGAAGCTGTTCCATACCCCTAATAATTTTCATTGCCCTTTTCTGAATCTTTTCGAATTCCAATATATCTTTTTTGAGATGGGGGCGACTACATCTGCATGCAATATTCAAGATGTGGGCATACCATGCATCTATATAGAGGCAATATGATATTTTCTGTCTCATTATCTATCCCTTTCTTAATGATTCCGAACATTCTGTTTGCTTTTTTGACTTCTGCTGCACATTGAGTGGATGTTTTCAGAGAACTATCCACAATGACTCCAAGATCTCTTTCTTGAGTGTTAACAGCCAATTTAGACCCCATCATTTTATATGCTAGGCATATGAAACAAAGAGTTTCATTGCTCATACCTGCAATGCATGACTATTTGCATAGCACTGTTTAAACTCCTTCAGTCCTGTCCATGCATGCACAGGGCTCTCCTTGGAAATATTATCTGAGGGCAGTCTTTTCTTTAGTTGCTCCGAAGTCCTGGTAAGAAATGGAGTAAATTATAGGAAATTATAGATAGAACTCCTTAGACAAGTCTAAAACAGTAACAAAAATAATGCAAAGAATAAAAATTAGAATGTTATATGCAAAATAAAATATGATTATTCAGATGAGATAACAATCCATTTTAATATCTTATACACAAAGTGGCCAATATTTCAAAAGTAAAAGATTCCATTACAGTCTTTTTTTTTAAATTTAGTCTTACAAAGGCAAGAGCTACTACAGCTAAGAGATAGTGATTCGAACACAGCTTGACTTTTAGAGCCTATACAGAGCTGGAGTTAGGACTGTTCAAATGTAGTTTTGAAAATCACTGACAGAGAATAAATATCATGATTGGAGCTGGTCAGGAAATTGGTTTTCTTCTAAAAAAAGTCAAATTTTACTAAAAAAAATATTTGGGTTTTAGCAAAAAAATTTCAACAAAAACATTTTATGTGGAAAGCAGACATTTTTCATGAAAAATTTTGTTTTGTCAAAAATCCAATTTTCTATAAAAAACAGTTTTGATAGAAAACCTTAAACCATCCCTATGCATGATGCAATTTTTACACAATCATTTCTCAGAATACAAGCACTCTGGAAAAAATTATATCCCACTACCAATCCCTTGAGCCATCCAGTCCCCATCAGCAGAAAGAAGTTTATCCGTGTCTGGTTTAGAAGAGTAGACTCCTTTTTGGACCTGTATAGCCTCAGTTTTGGAGACATCTGGATGTAGTTACACGGCTGATTTCACATGCTGTACATACATCGTATAGATATGTGTTTCTCCAGTGCTTAGAAAATGAAATACTTCTCAACTGTCACTAGTGATAACTCTTAAATATCTTAATAGAAAGATTTGTGACACATCAACCATTCATGCACCTGAAAGAGGTTTGATTGTCACCTGGGGCCAAACAAAAAACTAGCTTCCCTTGCTCAGAAAAATCTTAGTCCCATAGTGAAACAAAAGTTAATTTTCAGTTATCAGTGTAATCAAAAGGATTAGACATATGAAACTTCCCAATGTGATCATCCAAAAGAGCTTCTCAAATAAAAAGTCCAGAAATCTCCTGGTTGGTATTCAGAAGACTACAACCCTCACAATGCTACAGGGATCTGCAGTAGTAAGTTTTAAATGTAGCACTAGAGGTCAAGACTGAAAGTACCAACTGTCAACTTGAAGCTGTGGGTACAAAAACCAATATCTGCAAGTAATCCAAATTGCAAGTGTTCACGTTGGCTACTTGCCATGCAAATCTAACACATGAGAACTCATACTGGAACAGATGTGAAAGAGGGACTTTTGACAGGGTTCTAGTCTATGTATAGTGTATTTCCTACAATACTACTTTTCATTTATAGGTCGGAAAAGCCCTCTTAATCAACCTCTTGTGCCACATCACCAATGGCCCAATTCAGTTCCCATTGAAGTCAATGGGAGTCCTTCCACTGATTTCAGTGAGAGCTGAAACAAGTCCTAGCTCTTTCTAACAGGCTGATCTAAAAAGATAAGGTGTGGAGTGCTCTCAACTCCCATTGACTTTAATGGGAGCTGGATTGGGAGTTTGCCATTCCTTAAAGGAGGGCTCAGCACCTTTTCAGGATTAAACTGTAATTTTTAATGTATAGAATTTGGTGCTAAGTCACATATGTCTGTGTGCTTAATTTTTAAAAATACCTAGGTAACACACAAATGCATAAAATTGCACCTTGGAGTGAATGCTCTATGGCTAGGCAATTGACATCAGCTTGCTTTTTATTATGATTAAAACTGCCTTATTTAAATTCTCTGGGCCTAATTTTCACAGTTGCTGAGCACCCACAGCTCCCATTGACTTCAGCTGAAGTTGTGAGTGTTCAAGTGTTTCTGAAAATAAGACTCTGACTGCTAGATTGTCAGTTGTGTAAACTAGCATAGCTCCAATGTGGAGTTGTGTCAGTTTACACCAGCTGAGGATCTGGACTGAGCAGTTTGTATTTGAATACAGAGCATCTCTGCAAATAAATGAAGTTGCATCAGAATTGCTAAATACCTTAAATAAAATGCTTCTTTCCAATATTATAGGGTTGGGAGGTGGTCTGAGCAGGAAGGCAGGGGAGAGGGCTTAGTACAAACCCTGTGCAAAATAAAATGTTTCGTCAGTAATTTTAGATCTTTCCCTTAAAAATATTATTTGAAAGTATACTGTTCATGAGTGTGTCCTTGAGGCATTTTCTGGGCCACCAGACTCTGGGGAATACTCATCCTTTCACCAGAAGACTGTCAATGATATTCAGATGCTCACCCAGGCAAGAGTTCCACAGGTATCTTTTTCACCATTTAATATTTAGCTCATGAAACAAATACAGTCGTGGGATCCACTGAGAAGTTCAGGCTGAGCCCATTTGTCTAGATAACCTAAGTAAAATATGAAACTGCTCAAAGAGGCAGCTAGCTGTTTTGGAAAAGTGAGAATGCAGAGAAAATGCAGAGCGCTTCCTGTAAAAATAATGGGAATGAAGGGCACTTAGCACATCACAGGAGTAGACTCAGAAACAAAAGGGAAGAATGCTACAGAATAATGTTCAAGTGTTCCTAAAACGGGTCTATTTTATCCTCTGCTGCACTCCCCTTCCTTTTGTGACCTTTCAATTGTTTTTCTTTATAACTGATGGAAACTTTATCAGACTACCATGTTGGAAAGTAGTGGCACACTTATTTTATGGTTTCAGATACAGGAGACTGAAGTCATCTTGAACAACTTTTATTATGACATCATAGATCTGAAGAAAGAGGGACTGACTAACAAGATGGTGAGGGAATGTTTAAAATATTAAATGCATGGGGTTATCTACAAAACCCAACTCACTAGAAAAGGAACTGTAGCCAGGTAATTTAAATAGAATAGACATAAGGGATTAATACTCACAGTATGAAGGGAAGGGTGGGGAAAATGGAGTCTCTCTGTCTCTGTGCCCAAGGTTCAGTCTTGCATGCAAGGGAGTTTTGCCTGCATATAGAGGGCAGGATCAAGCTCATCATCTTCAAGGTGCTGCTGATAAGGGCGCATATAGGTAGGTTATTGTAGAGTGGAACCCACTCTAGATCAAAGAACATTTTTCTAATTGCCACTAAGGAAAGCATTATTGCAACAGAATTAACTACTCTTTTCTCTATTGAATTTGATTCTCAATGAGGATGTTGACCTGCAAGCTTCTTTGCTCATAACAAATCCTAAGTAGGTCCTACACATTCTTATTATTGTTAATTAATGCATTAATGCAGTCTTCCTGTTAACACTAAAAATAATTTATAAGTGTAAGGGGACGGTTGCCCCCTTACTAACATTCAGGGGGTGTTTTGGTTGGCTAGCTCCCAGTACTAAAAGGGGAAGGGTCTATGGGAAATCAGGACCCCGAGACTGACAGCCCCCAGGAACAATGGGGAAAGGCCAATGCTCCAAGTCAGCCTGAATGACAGGGCGAGCAGGCTAATCAGGGAGTCAGGAGGCCAGGGAGATCCCATCCTCTGTGTGAGCTGGAATTGCCCTGTGAGACAGAGTGGGGCCCAAGCTGAGCTGTGGAGCAGAGCTGTGCCAGATCCAGAGGGACCAGAAAAGCAGCCCAGAGAGAGCAGACCCTGTCCTGGGAGCAGAGCTGCAGCCCCAAAGCCAGAGGCCCAGCCCAGAGAGAGCAGACTTGCCCTGGGAGCAGAGCTGCAGCAACCAGAGCCAGAGGAGCTAGAAAAGAGGCCCAGGAAGCAGGTCAGTGCTGGGAGCAGAGTCACAGAAGCAGCCTGCAGAGCAGACCTGTCCTGAGAGCAGAGCTGCAGCAACCAGAGGCCGAGGGGCCAAAGAAGCAGCCCAGGGAGCTGGAGGCAGAGCAGCAGCAGTAGTGCTGAGACAGAGTGGTGGAGCTGGGGATGGAGCAGTCCGGAGCTGGGTGTGGTGAGCAGCTGGGGAGACCGAGGTGGACCCTGCGCAGCGGGCCCAGCACAGGGAGACGCCTCAGCCAAGAGGCTCTGCAGGCCAGACTTGGATCGTAACCCCGATAGGGCGGGGTGACACTGGGAAGAAGGGTCCTACCACTTAGAGCCTGAGAGCGTCTGGCCACCACCAGAGCAACTGTCCAACCCACAGCATCCCTGCAGCAAAGCCAGGGCCTGAGAAGAAGACCTGGGACTTACAAGGAACAGACTGTGAACTGCCCTGACATTCCAGAGACGCTGTTTGTGATGTTCCCTGCCACAGAGCGGATTGATGTGTTTTCTTTAACCTTTCCCATTTTTCCTTATTCTTTTTAAAATTAATTGTTGATTAAATAACTTGCATTTGCTTTAACTTGTATGTAATGATCAGTGGGTCAGAGAAGTGCCCAGTGCAGAGAGAGTACCCCAGAGCAGGGACACCCTAGCCCCTGTCCTAGGTGACCTCAGCAGGGTTGGGGGTCAAGCCCCCCAGGAATCCTGGGCCCAGCCTTGTTGGGGTTACGAGGACTCTGCCAGACAGGAGAGTGGAAGGGGAGTCCTCAAGGGCAGGGAGGGCACTGGGTGAAGGAAGTGGGAGTGAGGACTCAGATCCTTTCGCTAGCCCACTTCATTGCGGTAGTGCAGAAGCCAGGAAAGTTCCCCACAAGAGCGGGACTATTCCCCTGCTTACATAAGCATGAAACCAAATCCTTAGGTGGTGTAAACTGGCATGACTTCAATGGACTACAGTGATTTACATAGCCTAGGATCTGACACAATGCTTGTAAATTTAATAAGAGAGAATTATTACTTGCATTTCCAATGTAAAGTCTATTGGACACTGATTTCTTCATGAAGCAAATGATTAAATAAAACCAAATTTTACCTACCTATATATTATATCTTGTTTACAATATTAATAGTACAAACACTGATGAATTTCCACATAAGTGTTCTGATTACAAAGCTGTTGCATTATTGCTAATCAAGCCACCAATTATGGGAATTATGCAGCTATACAATTGTTTCTGTGTTAAGCACTGAAATGCTTAAAGGCATTGGGCTGTCTCGGCAGGGTTCTTCAGATCCTCTTTAATTTAATAATATTGTCATGATTTTTGAGCAGGCAGGAGTCAACCCGAGAAGTGAGCTGGTCCTTTTTTTGAGGAAAAAATAGGTAGACAGAGTCTACTTTATTTACAACTCAGTTAAAATGTTTAGTTACACCAGGACATACCTTTGTGCAGAGATATTAAATAGGAAGATAATCCCTTTTACACCTACATGCTCACAACATGCAGTTGACACATCCACAAGCTAAATTGTGCCAAACTCCCATCAGCTTGTAATTGCTGCCTTTAGTTTCCAAGGGCAGGATTTTCAAAAGCGCCCGAGTGACACAGGTGCTTAAATCCAGTGGGATGTTTGCGTAAGCCACTTAAAAGTGCTTTTGAAAATCCCAACCCAAAAGCCTTTGCACATTAAATTCTTCACACAATACATTTAGACTTGTTTTCTCTACTGGGTAGGATCACATGCTATGGGTGGCACTGAAAATTGGGGAACACATCCTGAATGGGTGCTTGGGAAACTGAGGTTGCCTTGATCTTACACACCCCTCCCTGGTCTGTTGCATGGGCAGCTCAATTACGCTACATGCAAAGATGGGCCTGCAGGAGGCCCTGAAGGTTAACTAATCCAGACTGCTGTGACCCAGGGAAGGAAGTCCATAAATCAAAGATATCTCATGGAGGACACACCCACTGTCATCAGTTTGCATTCTTTAATATTGAGGGTGTGTCAGCTGATCTCCATTGATCTCAAATGCAGTAGGATGGGATGAGGAAGTTGTGATATCTCACCAGGTAGCCAGGTACCAAACTGTTTAGGACCTTATATGTTAAAGTCAACAACCCGGATTCCATTTGAAAGCTTATAGGCAGCCACAGCTCCTGATGTAAAACCCCGCTTGATAAGCACAGTATTGACAACCTCAAGAGATCAACATTTAGAAGTCGGACCCCTCAAGAGATCAAAAATAATGAATTATGGAATCATTCCTGAATATATTCCTGATACCTGGAGATTTCCTGGCAACAAGGCAGCATGATTTTAATGTGCAGCTTGGTTGCTAAAACACTGATTATGCAAAAATGGAAAAGTCAATCCCCATCAAATATTGATGTCTGACTCAGTGATATGGCTGACCACATAGATAATGCACAACTGGTATTCCACAGAAAGGGAATGCCTGAAAATTCAAAGGAATTTGGGCTGACATTTTAGAGGTCTATGTTTAATGTGAACCCTGAAGATAGATATGTTGCTTCCCCTTCCCTCCCTTCATCCTAATTCTCTTCATTTACTTTGTGTATGAAGAATAAACTGGTATTTTGGTATATGTTGTAATATTTGGAAAAAATCATAAATAAAAAAAAAATCATGAGTCAGACCCCCAAAATCATGAGTTTGGCCCAAAGAATCCAGAAATTTTCAAGAAAGATTAAATTGTGTGGTTTTTGGTGTGTGTCTTGATTTTTTTGAATTTGCCCTGCCCATTCCCAGTTTGGCTGTGCCAATTACTGTTGCCCACTCTACCAAATATATTAAGGTGATTGTGGCCTTGTTGCAGGAGTTCTCAACACCACTTCTGCTCATCCCCAGCTCAGAAGTCAGTAACGTCCCCAACCCCATAAATTCAGCTCCCCCTTTGTTTTCCCTGGGGGTCCTTCACCTCCCCTCCCAGGCTTGGGATTCCCTCTCCCTTTTCCCAGGCTGAGAGGCAGCTCCGTGGGCTCTTCACCCTAGGGTTACCACCTTTGACATGCAAAAAAACTGGCACCCCCCACATACAAACGGCAAGCCCACCGCAACCCTAACCCTGAAGACAACTCTGCAATGCCCCCCTTCAACAGCCACTTATAGTATCTAGAGAGGTAACATATATAGATAAGCTTGATAACATCATTGATAACAAACAGGCATTTGTTTGATCAGTACATTTTGCCAGACAGTTTTTGTAGTTGGTTTTGTTTAGCCAGTTGTCATTGAATGTGCAGTTTCTGATATGTGCTTTTTTTTTTCTGGGGGTGTAGTAGGATCACTTGCACCAACACTGTGATCTTGCATTATTTAATATCCCTTGCACATCTCCTCACTCTGGGAGATCAAACCCTCTCTCACATGCAAGCGTGATGCGCTCATGGCTGGATTAACCTTTTGTGGGCCCAGCACCAAAGGAGCATGGCATGGGGAGGTCGGTCCCCAGAGCAAGGGGCCAGCCAGGGGCAATGGGCCATAGCATGGTGGGGCCGGCCCTGCTCCACCCAGCCCAGTGCAAGGGCACTGTTTATGTACAGTGTGACAGTTGCCAGATGTACACTGGCCCGCCCAGCCCTGTGCTGCTAGCGCACCCCTTCCCCTCGGGGGTGGGCCCATGCCATGCCACACAGCCCCTGACTCCCTATGCCCAATGTCCCCCGGCACTGCTATGTCCAGCAGCCCCCACACACAGCCCCTCCACCACAAATGCACAGCAGCCTGCACTCACAGCCACACCACTACTGCCCAATGCACTTCCCCACAACCCACCACCACAACTACGCAGCACCCCACTTAGACCCCCCACTGACCAGCATCCCAACACACAGACCTCCCCCACCGCCCACCAAGAGGCCCCCCCACTGGCCAGCAGCCCCCCCCCCCCCACCTCCAGAGACCCACTCCCTCACACCCTGCCCTCTGGCCACACTCACTGGCCCTGCTGGAAGGTGACGGCACCTGCCAAGCTGAGCTGGCAGTGCAGCTGAGGCTGGTCCGGGGCCGGTCCAGTACCAGGGCAGGGAATCACTCTGGCTTCTCAGGAGTGGTGCGATTAGCCAGGTCAGTGTCTGCCCCAGCCCTGGCCAGACTCCCTCAGGACCCACTTGCCTGGAGATAGGATGACCATACGTCCCTCTTTTGCTGGGACAGTTCCCTTTTTAAGCTCTGTCTTGGCCATCCTGACTTTTTTTTACAAAAACGGGCATTTATCCTGTTTGCTCTTGCCAACTGATCTTGCCAGTGGTGCCATGGTAAATCTGGTACTGGATGCGCTTGCGTGTTGGTGGGCAGACAATTGCTGTATTTTCAATAGTTTTGATCTGTTATCGCTTAAAGTGCGCAATTGGGAACACTGCAGCATCTTTAGCTGGACATAGAAACTTTTAACATTAGCAAATTCAAATCCTAGTGTATTGTGATGATAATGCAAATCTTTAGACCCACTTAAAAAAATAAAAAACCCAACAGATTAAATTATTTTTCTGGCAACTGGCAAATCCGTAAAAAAAACAGCCAAGCCTGTCAAATACCAGCCAGGTAGTAACCCCACTTCACGCCCCCTCTGGTCTTTCCCAGGCCGGGTGCTGCAGGAAGGGAGAAAGAAGGGAGGAGGAGCAGAGGCACCATCCCATTACCATTGCTCACAGGAGGAGAGGGGGTGGATGGAGTGGAGCCAGGCTGAGCTACTGGCCCTTTAGTTCCTGTGAGGATCGTGGGACAGAAAGAGCTCTTCCTGTTGCTGCTCTGTTTGGCTGCTCAGCACCAGGAGGCAGCAAGTGGGCAGGCAGGCAATCAGAGGGCTCAAATTTACTAGAGGGCTGGAGCATCTGTTATCACCAGACTGGCTCCAGCCCCAGCCAAAATCATGTCACAGGTGAAAAATCATGAGAGCTGGCAGCACTGTAAGCATGCAGCTGCTCTTGCTTCTGTTTCTGAGTCACTCACCGTGCAGCCCCTTGTCGAGCGCATTGCAGCAAGATAATCACGTGAGAAAAGCATGGGAAAGATGGCAAGGTCAGAGAGAGATGTTCACGTTTGCCCCACCAAGCACAGATGAAAAAAAGTGCTCTTGGCTTCCACTTCGACTTGGATGACCAGCCCCAGAGCTAACAGAACACCCTAGCAGCCAGCACCTTTGCCACACCTGGCAGTTCTACACCCTCCAATACGGGCACTGATACAAGTTCGGCCAACTCTTCTGGTTAGTTTCCCCCAGTCCACTAACATCTCGGTATTGTCTGGATTGAGTTGCATCCAAATAGGCTTCATCCAGTCTCAAACCTCAGCCAGGCACTGGCATAATAATTCCACTGCACCAGCCAAATCAGACCTGATGGAGATGTACAGCTAGGAATTAAACTATGAGGGTGAGTAAGGGAGCATGCATCCCCTTTGTCTGCTAGCAGGGTCAGCTGGTGAAATGAGGACTCACTGGGCAGGGAGATTTAAAGCAGAAGGTGATGGTTGCCTCCTCTGGATTTTCTGGTGCCCCCAACCGTTCAGCCAGTAGATGGAGCAGCAGTACCTGATGAGAGGTGACCCAGCCAAGGTTCCCTATCCATCTCTTCTACACAGGAAAAATATCTCTTCCCCACTGACTCCCTTTCCTCTCCATGGTGGAGGTGGGGAAGTGAGAAGAGCTCCTTTCTTTAAGGGGGCAGATGAACAGTGAACTCCTTGTTCTCCCTGGGGAGCAATTATTTGCAGGAGTAGTGACATTTAAGTCAACAATAGAACTGTCTCTGCAACTCACTGCTCACAATGGGAGTGTGGCACTAGATGAGGAGGTGGACAGAAGGGCATGGGGTTGGAGTAGGAGAATAAAAAGGAATGGAGGGAGAGGAGGAAAGAAGAGAGACAAGAAACTTAGTGAGAGGAAGAAAGAGGCAGAGTGAGGGAAAGGAAAAAAAGTGATAAGAATTAGGAAAGGAAAGAGGAGGACAGAGAATCCAAGAGACACAGTGAGGGGAGAAAAGTTTTTGGTATGTAGAAGATCGGTTACCAAATTAAATACCGGTGTTTGATTTATATTTCAGGGACTCAAAAGGGCTTCAGAAAGTTGAGCGTGGGTGGCAGATGAGCCCAGTATTCTTACATATAGGGGAGGAGTTTCCCACATCAAAATGCTGGCACTTCGCATGGTTTTCTCTGTTTTAATGTGCATGTCTGATGGGAAATGTTAGAGAGTTTGGACCTTAATTGCTTTGGTGCTTCTGCAATGTCTTAAAATCTTCTAAACTACAGGAAATTGTTTCAGATATTTCCAGAATGTCCAGGTGAGGGAATCCCAGAGCCCCATTTCTATTGACTGTACATCAGTACCAACTTTCAATCTTGGTCATGTTTAAATGGCAGCATATTTATGGAAATGGGGACAAGGAGTAGCTCAGAGACAGTGTGCACAGAATCCTCCCCCCATCATTTTGTCTGGTTGACTATGGCTCTGCTTGGAGACATTAACTCAGATACATTTCTCTCATCTCCATTCTCTTCCTCCTGCAGCAGTCCATCACCTTGAGAGGACACAACACTGCACCAGCACATGATTCTGCAACCCATCATGACAGTCACCAAATTGTTCAGCTCTCCCTCCTACTCTGATCCACTTTAACCACCGCACAAAACCGGGCATCCTCAGCAGATGAAATAGCACATATGGTAAATTTAGAAGAAGCCCACATGCAGATACTATATGGAAGCCATTCTAAATGGGGGATGTGTTAAGATAAATACAGGAATGCCCAGTGCCAGCACATTTGCTGTTGTCTTACTAGCTGGTAAGATTTTATCGATCAGCTGGTTGGTTCATATCATAAATATGCATATCAGCCCTACATGCAGAAACATTCCACTAAGCATTCCTACTGGTGCTCACAGGCAAACTCACTGGAGGTCATTGCCCCATTCTCCAGTAGCAATGAAAGTCACACACACACAGATCATGGGCTGCTTAAGGCCTTAGTGATGTTACCCTTGGGCTTTGCATATGCTTGGAGTTTACAGTCATGTCCATGTCCACAAGGTTTACTCTTTCTAGGAGGTAGCATTATTTTGGGGGTAACTGCGCGAGGGTAGCTGGGGCTAAGCGGTGAAGGAAGATGGGGAACACCACCTGCTGCTACGTCTCCCTCAGCCCCAAGCTGTGCAAGAATGCCCACTGCCAACTGGAGTTCTACCACCCTGATCCCGAGCTGAGCTGCAAGGACACAGGCTGCAACTAGGGGAGCCATTTGGGAGGGCAGGGGCGGTTTCTTCCCCCCTCTGAATTTCGTACAGGAGGTGTGCTCCCAGGCACAGCTCTTAACTGCACAGCATTAGTGTGGAATGCGAATTCTGCAGGGGAGACCTGCTGCGCCAGCTTGTGCCCCTGGGGCAGGGAGTCGGTATTTTGTTTACAGAGGCAGGGTGATTAAGATAAGAAAGGGGTGGCAATTAAATTAAGGATCTGGAAGCCCTTAGATGAGCCTGTAAAATAGGAATCCCTCTGCAGTGGGTGGGGGTTTAAGCAAAATATTTTAAAATGACATTTTCCATTAGCATACTAAATAAAATGCAGCCATTCCCAACAGGAAAGAAAAGCAACTTACCAAATCAATCTGTCTCCATTATTCAGATCATGATGGATGGACTCTTAACTTGCGCACTGCCTGAGGGCGTTCACTACTACATTGAATGACTCCAGGGTGGAGCTATTGTTTCATCAGAATGACTTGCTAGCAAACTTTGTTTTTAAAAAAAGAAAAGGAGTACTTGTGGCACCTTAGAGACTAACAAATTTAATTGAGCATAAGCTTTCGTGAGTTACAGCTCACTTCATCGGATGCATTCAGTGGAAAATACAGTGGGGAGATTGATATACGTAGAGAACATGAAACAATGGGTGTTATCATACACACTGGTAACACCCATTGTTTCATGTTCTCTATGTATATAAATCTCCCCACTGTATTTTCCACTGAATGCATCCGATGAAGTGAGCTGTAGCTCACGAAAGCTTATGCTCTAATAAATTTGTTAATCTCTAAGGTGCCACAAGTCCTCCTTTTCTTTTTGCGAATACAGAGTAACATGGCTGCTACTCTGAAACCTTTGTTTTTAAAGTTACCTGCCTTTCATTAGACTAGAGTGTTGGTGAAAGGTGCTGGATTGAACCTTGGCACCTGAATTTCTCCAGTCATCCACAGAGATGGCCAGTGAGAGGGCACAGTAGCTCACTCTCTATGCCCAGTCAGTCCTTGCGCTCTCTGCTGAGGCAGCAATGTACAACACCACCAATGCTGCTGCATGCATGAGGCTCAGAGTCTCCTCCCTACTCACATGGCGCTTTTGAACTAAAATCAATTCACAGGAGCAGAAGGAGCTTCTTCTTCTGGCGTGCATGGCAGTGAGCAGACTGGAATACTAACTAGAACAAAATTTCTCTGCCTCAGCTCAGCCTCATACTTCAACATTTCAATTTAGATTTTAAACCAAAGGCAAAAGCTGGTTGAGATCTGAGGCAGATTAAGATTTACTGGGACCCTGCACAAACAACATTTGGGGTCCCCCATACCTCATTAAAAACATGAACGTATCAAAATACATTAATACAAAGACTCCATTCAGTGTTTACATACTGCATTAATTATAAAGCAAATCAGATCCCAGTTCATTATGCCTAAATTAACTGCTCAATTTTTCCACATAGAAAATGAATATGGCTAGATATTATTCATACCATTACACAAAGGTGTTCGCTGCTAATTTGGACAACACTGATGTTACAAGACTCAGTCATTCGCAGATCAAGGGTTTATTTCATCTCCCCCAATTTTCTTAAACCTGACCATTATGCATTTTTTTCCACCTATTGAAACTGTTACAGTCCAGTTTTTCTGCTGTGGAAGCAAAGATGTCTGAAGGACAACAGTCATAATTCCAGTAAGAAACTTAATTAAAAGAAATAATCCTAACCAGAGGTAAAATTACTCTATTATTAAGAGCTTTAAGTTTCAGCCAATGGTGAGAACTGGTTTAAAACAAAGTTTGAAATTGATCACAGAAGCTATGAAAAAATGTTGAAAGAATGGGATATGTGTGCCAAAGTGACTCTTGGCTTTCTGCCAAAGGCAATTCATGTCAAACCACTAACTGGCAAATTAACATTTTGCCAATTAAGTTTTAGGATTAACTATTTCCGCTAATCAGAAATTAGCTTATCTATCTATCTATCTATCTATCTATCTATCTATCTAAACACACTTAAGAATAAGCCAGGTTCTGATTAGCCAGAGCACACAACATGATTTTCCATCATTACTAAGCCAGTGAGAATATAATTTTTCCAATAATACTGCAGAGAGAGAATATTCATCACTCTATTATACCAATGCCTTATCATCCGTGTAATGGAGGAAAAAAAGTCACTAGAACTGAAGGTCCTCACAAGATCAATGTCTCCCACTTCTATAACTATCTGGGTTTGTCTTTTATGTTTTATCCCCCAGCCAGGCTTGGCTTTGGCATTCACATAGCAACAGATGACCATTAGCCCGTGACAACAGTTAATTCCATTGACAATCTTTGTTAAGTAATTTGGGTGGGCCACAATTCATTTGTGAAATTCATAGTTGAGTGAGTTGGGTCTGGAGGTTGTGGACCAGTGTAAACAGTATCACATCAGTCCAAGCTGGGTGAATGGGGAAATACACATAAAGACCTTAAAAGTATGGTCTGGGGTAAATAGCACTATAGTCTTTCATCCAATGCTAAGGTGGGAGAACAATACTATGGAAGACCTCATACCAGCTGAGCAGGTGGGTAAATAATGACATATCACAATGTACACGGCAAAAAGAAAAGGAGTACTTGTGGCACCTTAGAGACTCAGAAATTTATTTGAGCATAAGCTTTCGTGAGCTACAGCTCACTTCATGGCAAGAATCCACACTAAGATCCAAAGGCCCACATGCATGGGGAGGTGGGATCCACAAAGGTCTCAGGGGTGCAGGTGGGGGTAAATAGGACTACATCATGACATATTAGGATGGGGTAAATAATGCTGCATTGTGAGATGCAGGGACATGGGCATCCAAAGGCCTCCAAACTGGATGGAGGCATAAAAAACTCAAACAAAGCCTCTGTCTCACTATATATTTTGCAATCACCAAAAGACACAGAAAAAAAAAAACTGGAAGAGAAGGGGAGAGAATAGGTCATGCCTGGGGGAGAGAAATGATTGAACATTGAGAGGCAAGGAAGAGGCAAAGGGGGCTCCGATTGTACGTGTGTCAGGGCGAGAGTGGGGTTTGGAGTTTCCATGTTTCTCCCCTTGAGCAGGACAGCAGAATTCCCCCTGCCCTGCCTGGCTCCCTGTGCTTATGGGGGTTGCATTTCCCTGGAGGCTGCCTTGTGGGTTGAGGTAGCGGGGACTTTCCCAGCTCACCTGGCTGTGGGAAGCTCCCCATCCCAGCGGCCCCATACCTCTCTGACCCTCTATGTTCTCCCAGCAACTTTAACTGTGATTCCAGGAGCTACTTAGGCACCTGGAAATTCTATTTTTTTGCAGCTAATAACTTAGAAATTTGCTGACAGGAGCACTGTATCTAATTCCTATATAAAGAAAGAAAATTAAATAAATATTAAACCCACTCAGCTCTAGTACTAACATGTTCTGACATCTTGTGTCAAATCACTTAAGGGACACTGGTTAGGTTTAAAATTTTAATATACTTATTTTGTTACTAACTCTTGAATAGAACAATTGAAACAACTGTGGAGAAATCTAAATAACTTTCTATCACTTTTTTTGCAGTTAACCAAGCTTGGAATAGATCATTTAACTTTTGGAAACAACCTACTATGGCAAGGCCCCAGGAATTTATACTGCACCTGCCTGGGGCTCTAGGGGTGTTACCCTACTGCAAATAATAGATTAGAAACTGACTTTAAATAGGAGTGAAACTGACACTTTGAAGTCACTCTCACAATATTGCCAACCCCAAATGTGCAAAAATCATGAATCAGGCTCACCAAAAATCACGGGATTAGCTTTAAAATCATGAGTTTATGTAAAAATAATAGATTTGGTGTTCTTTTTATTTGCCTTCTGCTTTTTGAGCCTTGAGGCTGTACTGGGGTGACATTTTGAAGCTTTCTCCACAGGCATGAAGGCTTGAAATTTCATTTTTCTTTACGAATGAAGGCTGAAATCATCTAATATCCACTTGACTGCAGAGGCTGGGCTTTAAGGAAAAGAATAATTATCATAAAAAGAAAAGGAGGACCTGTGGCACCTTAAAGACTAACAAATTTATTTGAGCATAAGCTTTCGTGAGCTTCATGCATCCGATGAAGTGAGCTGTAGCAAGCTTATACTCAAATAAATTTGTTAGTCTCTAAGGTGCCACAAGTCCTCCTTTTCTTTTTGCGGATACAGACTAACACGGCTGCTACTCTGAAACCAATAATTATCATGAGAATCATGACAAAATCATGGGAGTTGGCAATCCTGCTTTCACTTCTGTTTAAAGGCTAGTTACTTTCCAGAAACCCTTAAACACAACACTACAGTGATTTAGTTACAGTTCTCACAGAAGAATATTTAAAACAAAAAAAACATTACTCATTTTAAAGTTGCAAAAAAAATTGAGACTGCTGCTGCTGCACTATATCAGGGCCACTGCAGGCAGGAAAGGAAAATAAACAGGCACAGGAGCTCTGGGCAGTTCTTCCTCTTGTAAGAAAGTTGGAGGGTCAAATCTTCTGGTCCTTAATCAGGTAAAACGTCTCTTGCCATCAACACCTCCACTAATAGATATTAACATCACAGTGAACATGTGCTCAATAACTATACACTTCATACTTAAATATCTGAGTCATCTTATCCAGGGCTATACATCTTATACACATTGGCTCAGGAACGACATTTTCTAGCATATTTTGAGCAGTGCTGAGCACACAGATGGTGCCCAGTGAATAATACAAATCATGACAATAATCGTTGACTTTATGGATGTAATTTCTGTTCTTTGTTCTGGAATTGGCCTGGATACAGCTGAAACCCTAAGAATTTGAGGCATAAACACATCTGATACTCATACGACACTTTCTCAATCCTTCCTTTTCTCAAACTCGGAACAAAAAATGACAAAACAAAATGGTTTTCGGTTAAAATCTAAAACTGCACAGCAGGCATTGCTCTGCAACCCAGTCTGGGGCAGAACCTGCCACCCCTTGTGAGTTAGTGATCTCCTCTCATCTGACTCTCATTCTCTCTTTCTTCATCCTTCCTGACCTCTGTGCTGCTTTTCATGCTGTCAAAGATGACATCCTTCCTAATCGCCTGGAACAGATTGTTGGAGTCTCAGAGAACTGGCCTTCTTGGTTTTGCTCCCATCTATCAATATTCTTTTTTTTGCAGCAGGCTGTTTCAGTGTACAGGGAGCTAGCCCTGAGAAATCTGGGTTCTACTTTCCCCATGGACTTCCTGTGTGACCTCAGGCCAGTCACAGTGCCTTAGGGACAGAGTTTTAAAGGTTTTTAGGCATCCAAAGATGCAGCTAGGCATCTAGTGGGGTTTACAAAGCACCTAACCTTCTAGGCACTTTTGAAAATCCCAGTAGGTGCCTAGATACCTTTGGAAATCTGGTCTTTAGCCTGTGTGTGTCTCAGTGCCTGATCTGTACAATGGGGATAACAGCACTGCTCTTAAAGCCTTGGCACCAACGAGAGGCGTGTGTAGTGGCTCAAGAGACCCTGATCCAGGGAAATAACATGCAGGAGCAGATCAGGATATCCACTGATCTGACACCAAACCAGAAGGAGGAGGTAACTGAGATGATCAACTGATACCAGGATGTGTTTTCAACCAAACCAGGTCAGACCACTGAAGCCTATCACCACATTATCACAGACTCTGGGGCA
This sequence comes from Chelonia mydas, assembly GCF_015237465.2. Lineage (NCBI taxonomy): Eukaryota > Metazoa > Chordata > Testudines > Cheloniidae > Chelonia > Chelonia mydas. Next base: position 78,175,487 of record NC_057854.1, read on the forward strand.
AAGGTAACTTTAAGGCCCTATTGGCTCCCAGCAGCAAAAAGGGAGGAGATCAAGGCAGAGGTAAAAAGGATGTTGGAGCTGGGAGTCATCGAAGAGTCCCACAGTCAGTGGTCAAGCCCGATTGTGTTGGTGCCCAAACCCGATGGCACCACTAGGTTTTGTAATGACTTTCGCCGGCTGAATGAGATATCCAAATTTGATGCATACTCCTTACCCCATATCGATGAGTTAGTTGACCGCCTGGGCAATGCCTGATTTTTGACCACCCTTGATTTAACAAAGGGATAATGGCAGATTCCCCTTGCCAAAGATGTGAAAGAAAAGACTGCATTCTTTACCCCAGAGGTTCTGTTTCAATATACTGTTCTTCCTTTTGGACTGCATGGGGCACCTGCCACCTTCCAGCGTCTTATGGACAAGCTCCAACGACCCCATACCAGTTATGCAGCGGTATACCTGGATGATGTGATTATTCACACCCCCGACTGGGAAACCCACTTAGGAAAGGTGGAAGCAGTTCTAGACACGCTAAGACAGGCCGGCCAAGTATTCCATAGGGCTAGCCGAGGCTAAATAACTTGGCTATATTGTAGGAAGGGGCATGGTCAAGCTCCAACTAAACAAACTAGAGGCTATCCAAAATTGGCCCGAGCTGAATCAGAAAAAGCAAGTCCGGGCATTTCTGGGTGTGGTGGGGTACTAACGATGATTTATTCCCCATTTTACTACCAGAGCGAGTCCCCTGACAGACCTGATAAAAGCCCGGGGTCCAGACATGGTGAAGTGGACAGATGCCGCAGAGAAAGCATTCATGGATCTACGGACAGCCCTCTGCAGTAACCCCGTGCTTATAGCCCCAGACTTCAACAAAGAATTCATTTTACAAACAGATGCATCTGAAGTAGGATTGGGAGCTGTCCTATTGCACATGGTCAAAGATGAAGAACACCCAATCCTCTACCTCAGCAGGAAACTCCTCCCGAGAGCAGAAGTATGCCGTGGTTGAAAGAGAGTGCCTAGCTGTGAAATGGGCCATGGAAACACTACATTATTACCTTCTGGGATGACGGTTTACCCTTGTGACCGACCATGCACCCCTCCAGTGGATGCAGCGAAATAAAGAGAAGAATGCTATGGTGACCAGATGGTTCCTGTCCCTACAACCTTTCCAATTCACCATACAACACTGGGCTGGAAGCCACCATGGCAATGCAGATGGTTTGTCACTATCAGAGGCTCATTCACCTGCACATCTACCAATGTGATTTATGCCATCATGTGCCAGCAATGCCCCTCTGCCATGTACATTGGCTGAACCAGACAGTCTCTACATAAAAGAATAAATGGACACAAATCAGACGTCAAGAATTATAACATTCAAAAACCAGTCGGAGAACACTTCAATCTCTCTGGTCACTCGATTACAGACCTAAAAGTCGCAATACTACACCAAAAAAACTTCAAAAACAGACTCCAACGAGAAACTGCTGAATTGGAATTAATTTGCAAACTGGACACCATTAAATTAGGCATGAATAAAGACTGGGAGTGGATGGGTCATTACACAAAGTAAATCTATTTCCCCATACTTACTTTTTCTCCCTACTGTTACTCACACCTTCTTGTCAACTGTCTAAATGGGCCATCTTGATTATCACTACAAAAGTTTTTTTTCTCGTGTTGATTCACCTTAACTGATTACTCTTGGTATGGCAACACCCATTTTTTCATATTCTCTGTGTGTGTATATATAACATATATACACACATCTTCCTACTGTATTTTCCACTGGATGCATCCGATGAAGTGGGTTTAAGCCTACAAAAGCTTATGCTCAAATAAATTTGTGAGTCTCTAAGGTGTCACAAGTACTCCTCATTCTTTTTGCTGATACAGACTAACACGGCTACCACTCTGAAATCTGTTCTCTGCGTTTTTATCAGGGTGCACCTTCAATGCCAGTTTTCGGTATGCCTTTTTAATGTCCTCTTCAGAGGCATTTCTTTGCACTCCTAAAATAATAATATTTATAATAACAATAATAATAATTTACCACCTTGTCAGAGGTCTCAGCAGAAACATTCAGTCTTTGTCCTCAGGGAGCAGAGACGACCCAGTGAAACTCCTATTCCTCTTGGCACTCTCTCTATTCTCAAGTTTTATATGGCTGAGAAATATCACAAGTTTTTAAAAAGAAAACAGGTTTGTGTTAAAGTTATCTACACCATATCCCTCTGTGCTTCTCCACGTTTTTGTAAAGGTATATTTGATAGAGACCCTGTTGGGTTCTGGCCTCTGTCCTATGTCCCTTGATGGCCCCACACCTCTGCGGACTCCTGCAGAATAGGGCTGGGTGTGAGAGTGGGGTCTCAGTGGAATTGTGCTAAAATCCAGTGGCAGGTTGGAGTGGTTGGGAAAAACTGACAGGGTTAAAATAAAGTAGGGGCTGGGGTAGAAATCAGGCTCCCTAGAAGGGAAGATCTGTTTACAAATATAGGGAGCAAAGAAGCAGTGTGTATATATGTTTAAGGGAGGGGAAATTTTGTCTGTCTAAAAGGCCCATTCAAATAGAGAAGGAATGAATCTGAGTGAGGGTGAGAGGGGAGCAGAGAAAGGCCTAGACAGCTTGTATATACTGGGTGGGTTGGAAGTCTTTAAAAAAACAACAGCAGCTATTTACTGAAGACAACAAAGGAACCATGTACAACTGCTGCACTTTATTTTACTGCTTTTATTGCTTCAAATGAGTTAGACCTGCCGGTCTATTGCAACTTGTTTAATAAAGAAAAACACATAATGATTTAAAATACTTCAATTATTCCTGTTTAACATAGATACTATATGTAAATTTTTCTTTTTAAGTGGTTTGAGAAGCTGATGTAGTCAAAGTGTCTGAGCACAGGTTGTGGAGCCAGAAAAATGAGTTCTCTTCCTTCCTAGGAGATCTTGGCTTGTTACATAACTTTGTATTTTCTGAGTTTCCACATCATAAAATGATCTTTACTTATGTACTCACCTCCCCGCAGGGAGTTAGGATTAATTATTTTCCTTTTATAAAGCATCTTGAAGTTTAAAACCACTACATATAAGCTAAATATTTATTGGAAAAATACTAGATTGTAAACTGCTCAGGGTGGGAACATTGTATCTTTACATGTCAAAGAATCTAAAACACTAATATAAAATAGGCAGCATAGAAATAAATATGAATGAAAATCAATGGTTCAATGCACTAAAAATGTAGCTGTATAAAAGTTGTCATCTTGTTAATAAATTGTTTGGTTTTGAATTAATAACCATGCTAATACTTGTGACAGTAGTTGTGGAGCCTGTAGTTTCAGGTGAGTGGATGTGAACAGCTACAGCTGTCCGTACACAAATTACAGTTTATGACAGAGAACTCTGCCTATGTGCCAAATGTTGTAACAGCTGTGAAAGGAGGTTTATTATTAAAAAGTATTGTTTCTTGGTAAGTGTTGGAGACTGGGAGTTGGGACTCTTGAGTTTTCTAATTAGCAGTGAAACTTGATTCTCTTTGTGCTTGACTGTAGGGAATTTGCTTAATCTCTGTGGGTTTCACTATACCCATCTGTAAAATGGGGATATTAATAGTTATTCCTCTTGCAAAGAACATTGTGATCATCAGATGAAAGGCAGTTCCTGAATGCAAAGTATTATGTCATTTTTAACAATGCTGTCATGCCCATCATCATAATCACAGGTCTATTCCACACTGTCTTATGATTTTCAAAGCTTTTTCTTTTGATAATGTTCACCCAGCTGTGACATGTTCCTCAAATGGAAGCCAGAGGCATATGCTTCCCTTCTCCTTCCAATATTTTCTAAAATGTGCTCATTGTTTCATGTTATTTTCTTTCTGCACAACTCACCATGTAGTGTTTGGGTTCTTTTAATTAACTGTAGAACACTGTGGACATAGTCTTTTTTTGCGTGTTTGAAACCCCCCAAATCTCAAATTACTTAAGTGGTATTTATTTTTGTCAATATATAAAAATCCATCTTATAGATAAGTGGTTTTCAACCTTTTTTCATTTGTGGACCCCTTAAAATTTCAAATGAAGGTGAGGACCCCTTTGGAAATCTTAGATATAGTCTACGGGTCATGGATGGTTTGATGTTCAAAAGGAAAACAAATATACTTACACGTCATCTTGGAAAGTTTGTTCAGCAAGCCTTTTTGAAAATGTCAAAGGTTACACATGAAGTCTCTTTCACCATTACAGTTGTACCATGGCTGCTGGGATGACCCCTAATCTTTTTACTTAGATTTATTTGGGCTGTTAAATCTTAGGGCCTAAAGGGCAGGTCTTATCATATTTGCAGATAGGTGCAATTAACTATTAGTTTAGAGGGTCTTGGGCTGGCCCTCCATACCACTTACATCCCTCATAGCGGTTGTACTGGGCATTGGTTGGCTGAGTAGTCATGTAGGGGTGTCTGCACACCCTCTACATGTCATGGAACTAGTCTCCGTACTAACCAATCTGAGGCCAGGACAGAACTGAGGTGCTGCAGATCTGTGTTTGTGCAGATCCAGTGCCCTATGCAGCTAGTATACGGAGGCTGCAGCTGCTTTTCCTGTCCAAAGAAGCTTTCAGGGTGGCTGCACAGCAGCAATCTCAGATCCTGGTTGTGGTTTGGGGTGGTGAATTTTGCCTTTCCACATTCCATCTGCATGGAACCTGAACTTTTAGGCTTTAGGCTGTTGGAGAGAATTTCACCCTTAGAGTTCTCTTCTTTAATCTCAAACTCCAGAGTAAATTGAGGACAAATTCTGAGCCAGGATGGGACCATATAATTGCTCTCTTCAGGCCATTCAAGAATTGCTTTGAAATTTTGAAATGCTTCTACCAACATAGAAAGCAGCACTGCAGGATCACTGTAACAATGTGGCGGTAGTTTTTACTCGGACAGTCCAGTTTTGGCTTCTGAATTCCAGGTGCCATTTAGGGTTGCCAGGTGTCCAGTTGTTGGGGACCTGGCAACCCTAATTATGGCACTGGCACCAAAAGCCCAGTTACTGTGCCATGGGGGGAGGCACTAGGTCATTAACCTGGGCCAGTCCCTGCTCAGCCAGGGTTGCCTCCTACCTGCAGGCAGGCTTCTTAAGATGATCCAGCAAGTGATGGTGGTGGGATGTTGGGAGGAAGTGGTGGAACAGAGGCCGGACCTTTGGGGAAGTAGCACGGCAGGGCGTGGGCCTTGGGGGTGCAGTTACCAGGAATTAGAAACATGGCAACCCAAGTGGAAAAAGGAGTAAAGAGCCTTATGGGGCTAGTGGAAAAAGGAGTAAAGAGCCTTATGGGGCTAGTGGAAAAAGGAGTAAAGAAGGTGCAGGCCAGAGTTCTCAGGCCTGTTTTTACAGTCATGTGACCTGTTTTTACAGTGGTGTAACTCATATGATTTCAGTGGAGTTACTCCTAATTACTGCAGGTGTAAATGAGAGAAAAATTAAACGGGGGTTCCTTTAAAAAAAAAAAAAGTTCTGGTGCAATGCCAGCTAATTTTGGTCCTGACACAGATTTCACAACTGTTGAGTCCCATGAAAATCTTTCTAGGCTTCACAATCAGAAGCGGCAATGGAAATGGCTAACTAAAAGCCTTTAAGCAATGATATGTAGAAAAATAATTCATGTTTAGCACAAAGTATGGTTTCCAATAACACTTTAAACTTATTAATAAAGGAAAGGTCATGTTCTTCATTGTTGTATTATACAAAGCTATAAGGATGAACAAAACGATAATCTTAAAAGGAAATCCTGAAAGAAACAATTTTGTGTTTATTTACACTGATAAATCATCTGATTTAAAATTACAAAAAAGAAAAGAATTGGGAGTTCTTATAGGAATCCAGAAACCATTTCATGTGGCTTAATAAGAATTGCCATCAGTAAAGGTGTTAGGCCAAAAATGCACTGATTTATGATGTCTTTCTTTTTGGAATAGGAGCTCTGATTACACATTGCGAGATGACAGTAAGAAGCTCATTGCATGCTTGTGAAAAGACATCTGTATCCTGCTCAGCAAAAGGGAGGGTGGGCTACTAATATCCCCAGGCTTTTCTTCCAAAAATTGCACCAAGCAACAAGGATGTATATAAATGCTAAAACTTCCTGGAGCAGAGAAGAGGCAGTTAAAATAATTACAAAAGCAAGAAAATGACACTGTGGACCTGGTAAGAATATGATCAGCTTGCTAACAAGCGTACAATTAAATAATCATAGAATCATAGAATATCAGGGTTGGAAGGGACCTCAGGAGGTCATCTAGTCCAACCCCCTGCTCAAAGCAGGACCAATCCCCAACTAAATCAACCCAGCCAGGGCTTTGTCAAGCCTGACCTTAAAAACTTCTAAGGAAGGAGATTCCACCACCTCCCTAGGTAATGCATTCCAGTGTTTCACCACCCTCCTAGTCAAAAAGTTTTTCCTAATATCCAACCTAAACCTCCCCCACTGCAACTTGAGACCATTACTCCTCATTCTGTCATCTGCTACCACTGAGAACAGTCTAGATCCATCCTCTTTGGAACCCCCTTTCAGGTAGTTGAAAGCAGCTATCAAATCCCCCCTCATTCTTCTCTTCCGCAGACTAAACAATCCCAGTTCCCTCAGCCTCTCCTCATAAGTCATGTGTTCCAGTCCCATAATCATTTTTGTTGCCCTCTGCTGGACTTTTTCCAATTTTTCTACATCCTTCTTGTAGTGTGGAGCCCAAAACTGGACACAGTACTCCAGATGAGGCCTCACCAATGTCGAATAGAGGGGAACGATCACGTCCCTTGATCTGCTGGCAATGCCCCTACTTATACATCCCAAAATGCCATTGGCCTTCTTGGCAACAACGGCATACTGTTGACTCATATCCAGCTTCTCGTCCACTGTAACCCCTAGGTCCTTTTCTGCAGAACTGCTGCCTACCCACTCAGTCCCTAGTCTGTAGCAGATCATGGGATTCTTCCGTCCTAAGTGCAGGACTCTGCACTTGTCCTTGTTGAACCTCATCAAATTTCTTTTGGCCCAATCCTCTAATTTCTCTAGGTCCCTCTGTATCCTATCCCTACCCTCCAGCGTATCTACCTCTCCTCCCAGTTTAGTGTCATCTGCAAACTTGCTGAGGGTGCAATCCACACCATCCTCCAGATCATTTATGAAGATATTGAACAAAACCGGCCCGAGGACCGACCCTTGGGGCACTCCACTTGATACCAGCTGCCAACTAGACTTGGAACCATTGATCACTACCCGTTGAGCCCGACAATCTAGCCAACTTTCTATCCACCTTATAGTCTATTCATCCAGCCCATACTTCTTTAACTTGCTGGCAAGAACACTGTGGGAGACCGTGTCAAAAGCTTTGCTAAAGTCAAGGAACAACACGTCCACTGCTTTCCCCTCATACACAGAGCCAGTTATCTCGTCATAGAAGGCAATTAGATTAGTCAGGCATGACTTGCCCTTGATGAATCCATGCTGACTGTTCCTGATCACTTTCCTCTCCTCTAAGTGCTTCAGAATTGATTCCTTGAGGACCTGCTCCATGATTTTTCCGGGGACTGAGGTGAGGCTGACTGGCCTGTAGTTCCCAGGATCCTCCTTCTTCCCTTTTTTAAAGATGGGCACTACATTAGCCTTTTTCCAGTCGTCCAGGACCTCCCCCGATTGCCATGAGTTTTCAAAGATAATGGCCAATGGCTCTGCAATCACATCCGCCAACTCCTTTAGCACTCTCGGATGCAGCGCATCCGGCCCCATGGACTTGTGCTCGTCCAGCTTTTCTAAATAGTCCCGAACCACTTCTTTCTCCACAGAGGGCTGGTCACCTCCTCCCCATGCTGTGCTGCCCAGTGCAGTAGTCTGGGAGCTGACCTTGTTGTGAAGACAGGCAAAAAAAGCATTGAGTACATTAGCTTTTTCCACATCCTCTGTCACTAGGTTGCCTCCCTCATTCAGTAAGGGGCCCACACTTTCCTTGACTTTCTTCTTGTTGCTAACATACCTGAAGAAACCCTTCTTGTTACTAATACTTTAGTAAATACCCTAACTAATGAATTAAAGCAAACAACTGCTAAACAAACATTTCTTAATAGAGACACTGTGAGCATGTCTACACTACAAAACTAAGTCAACCTGATGTACATACTGCTGCCGCAGTAATTACATCTCTTGTGCATGTCTATACTTTACTCCTTGTGTTGGTGGTGTGCATCCTCACCAGGAGCGCTTGTATCGATTGTACTGGTAGTGTAGGGCTTTGTGGGATGGCTTTTGAAATCTGGTAACAGTGGATGTAAGCAAAGTGGTGTCTACACTGACACTGCATCAACCTAACCACATCAACATTGATTCTATGCCTCTTGTGGAGGTGGAGTTGTGAAGTCAGCATAATGGGGCAGTTACGTTGGCTGGAGCAAAATTTTAGTGTAAACACTTACATAGGTCTACTTAAGTTGCCTTGTGTCAACCTAACTCTGTAGTGTAGACGAGACCAATGTCTCTGATAAGGTTGTTGGGTCCTGCGGTCTTTTGTGCTAATCCTAGCTACAAATGCTAAATAGCACTTATCCCAAAGTTGTTTACAACAGTCATGCCCCAGTGTTAGCAGATTTAACTGATCCAATGGGAGAAGCTGCTTCTGATCATGTAATAAGGACAGACATTGGGACTTTCATTTTGGGTTAACTGACAAGTGGCTGGTCCAGTCGTGGGTCATTTATGGAATAAGCTGACCTTTAGACAGTGTCTACACATAGGAATGTTTTGGGAAAAATTCCCATAAATGCTACCTGTGGTTAAGCTGCATCAGTGGTAACACAAATTGGAGCTGTAGCATCGATAAGGTTCTGATGGCTTCTGGTGTTTTTACCACAAATGTAGGTTAAGGTACTTGGAAGTGAGTTAGGGTCAGGTTGAAAAAAGAATGTGTACAGCAGGGAAAAAATAATATGACATTGCAATGTATTTACAGAGGAAGTACAAGAAAATGAAAAAATGAAGGTAAGGAGAAGGTAAGGCTTTGAAATAGCAACAACTATTTAGTGAACAATAGACGTGGAGAACTATAGTTAAAAGGGAATTACAGTAGAACCTCAAAGATATGAACATCAGATTTCAGAGTAACAGCCGTGTTAGTCTGTATTCGTCACGAAAGCTCATGCTCAAATAAACTGGTTAGTCCCTAAGGTGCCACAAGTACTCCTTTTCTTTTTTCTTTTTATGAACATCAGAGTTATGGACTGATCGGTAAACCAGATACCATGTGAAACCAGAAGTAACCAATCAGGCGGCAATGGAGACTAAAAAAAAAAAAGCAAATACTGTACTGTGCCTGTTTTGCATCGTAAAGGTGGGCACATCTGGGCTGCCTGTCCCCACCCCCACCCGTACCCCCATGCGCGGGGCACCCACTTATAGATAGGAGGAGTTGAAGACGCTGAGCTCCACAGGCAAAGCTGTGAGACCCCACTGCCAGCCCAAGGCAGCCGGAGCAGGAGCAGCACTGGGGTCTGCGCTACTTTCCTGTAAGCTGTAGGTGCTGTTATCACCCTCCCCTTCCCCGACCAGGAAGGGAGGGGGCTGTTTTCACACACACACACACACACACACCCCGGGAGGGGGACACATTGTTTTCACCACCATCTCCCTCGCCCCAGCTAGGAGGGGACAAGCTTGCCCCAGAGAGAAGCTGTCTGCAAGGAAGCTGCCTAGCTGCCTCTGGAACTAGGCCCGGAGTGTGAACTGCTGGAGCCAGGGCTGTGTTTTGTTCAGAGTTACGAACATTTCAGAGTTACGGACAGCCTCCATTCCCGAGGTGTCTGTAATTCTGAGGTTCTACTGTACAGCTTTAAAAAGGATTAGAGCAGTGAAGCAACAATTTGATAATTTTTTTCTGTTTATTCTTTATTTAATTACTTTGAGATAAATAGGTTAGGAATGAAATATAAATACAATTTCAAGAGGAACATAAGGAGAGAATTCTGAGCTGAGGACTTGATCATTCACACAGAACATTGATCCTTTCCTTCAGATGAACAATTAAGACAAAAAATTCTGTGCATATTAATAAACATTTTAAAAACTGATTTACTTTGTATTTACCTTTTTGTTGGTGTTGTTGGCTTTTGGCTATTTTTCTAGAATAACAGTTCCCAAACTGCGCTCCATGGATTTGGTTGTAGTACAGATGATTACTACAAATAAAATAACAAAACACATGGAAGTTCATAATAATATAGACTCTAACCAGCATGATTTCTGTAATGGAAAATTCTTACTAAACTCTTACATTTCTTTGAATGTGTCAGTTAAGTAGTACCAAGCGACCTTATTTAGATTTTCCAAAGGCCTTTGACAAGGTCCCTCACAAAGGCTACAAAAGAAGTCAAGTAGAGGTGGGGTGAGAAGTTAAGTATTGTCCTGGATAAAAAAAAAACAAAACAGCTAGGAGAAAGAAAACAATGGGTAGGATTAAAAGGTCAATTTTCATCATAGCAAAAACAATACAGAGGGATGCCTCAAATTCCATATTAGTTCCTATGCTGTTTAATATATTTATTGATGATTTGTAAAGGGAAATGAGTAGTTAACTAGCAAAATTCTCAAGTGACACAAACTTATTTAGGTTAGCCAGGACAAGAGACGACTGTGAGGAACTTCAGAGACCTAAGCCCGCTAGGCAAATGGACAGCAGGATGGCAAATGGTGCCCAGTGTCAATAAATGTAAAGTAATGCACACTTGAGGGGGAAAAAAAACCCTCATACACTTTATAAGGTTCTAAAGTAACCGTATTGTTGCTCTTTGGGTGGAATGGTTAGCTAATATTTGGAGCCTTGTTAGGCTGTTTTGGTGAGGAGGAGAAATTGCAGTAGAAGCCAGTTATTTCTTTGGTGCAATCCCACTTATTTACAAAAATTGTTGACCAAGTCCTGTTTCCCTGAACACAGTAGAAACAAACAACAGCAGGCAGCTTCCTGGATCATAGTTTCAAAGCCTGCAGCAGCACGCGAGTGATGCCAGAACACAATGGTGTTCTTGCACTTTTTTCCAGAGCTGGAATAGCATTCTGGTACTTCTGACAGAGGTGCAATGAAGGGGAGAGTGGGGGACCAAGGAGCCCAGCCCCTCACCACAGCTGGCTCTGAGTGGAAACGCATCAGCCATTGCCTCCCCTCCCAGTCATGCCTGACACAGCAGCATAGGGTGGCCCACTGAGAGGTACCTTCTGCCCACGCAGGAGGTAATCGGTTAGGGTGCCCACATCTCTGCCCAATAGGGGAGCCCCTATCGGTGTTCCAGCACTATAGGCTGGGATGGGAGGCCCAGGTACTTTCCTGAGCCCCTTGCTCTGGGCAGAGAAGCAGAGGTGGGGCTGCAGCCCATATTCCAGGACTTGTCACTTTCTACAGGGAACAGGTGTACAAGGGGCCTGAGGAGCTGCATAGTACCTCCCCCTTCCCTCTCTGGGCTGTTCCCTGTCCTAACACCTGGGGGCCTGGGCTGAGCACATCCCACATCTTCTGGTCATAAAGTCTATGACGCTATGAAACACCAACAGGGGAGCAGAAAATAACTTGTAAAATATTTTTTAAACAATTTTAAAATAAGTCTCATATAATATTTAAAAAATTTCAACTTAACAGAGTTTCTTTAACTATGTTAAAAGTTTTCTGTGGGGGAATTATAGGTGAAGGTGACAGTGCCTCCTATAGTTAAGGTTGTCTACATTTCCCATTATAAGATCTTGTTTCCAGCTGCTTATAACTTTGCCAAATTGTAACTGTTCAGGTTGAAATTTTCCCTGCTGGGTGTTTGCATCAGGCTGATTGTGGGAGGCAGGGGGACAAGGGATGGGGGTGAAGTAAATATCAATTTTTAGAAACGGTTACAAATAAACTGACAAGAAAAAGGCTTCATGATTTTTCCAGAGACTGAGGTGAGGCTGATTGGCCTGTTGTTCCCGGGATCCTCCTTCTTCCCTTTTTAAAAGATAGGCATTACATTAGCCTTTTTCCAGTCTTCCAGGACCTCCCTGATCGCATATATTCCTAAACAGTTTCTTATCTGGTACTTATATGGCCCACATCACTGTTCTACCTCTTTGGACCAACCAAAATTTTCTCTTACTTAGTGTCTGTCCTGATTAAGGACAGCAGGATTTGACCCACAAATTCTCTCTATGAAGAGCTTTATAATCTCATTGTGGCAGGAACCTTTCTTATGTGTCTGTAAAGTCCCAGGTACACTTTTGGACATGGTGTAAATAATACTAATATTGAAATAACAAAAGGTAGTAAACAGCATAAAACGTGTAGTGACAACATGTAATGCACATGTATTTATTAATAAAGCTCAAGCTATATCTAATTACTACTAACAGAAAGTTACTGGCATTTACCTCCCACATATAAAACCACACCTACCCTCCAGGAAACCCAGATATTTTCCCAAGTTATGCGCTGTTAGCCCTTGCGTAGGTTTCACATTGTTATATAGCAATTTAAAGGCTTTTCTCCTGTTCTCGCTCAATATTCTTCTCACCTCCTCCCTATATTTTGTTACAAATAAATTCACAATTCTCCATGCTGCCTTTTTGTTCTCTTGCTCTGAGCCCTGATATTTGCAATTTTATTCTCTTTTCCCCATTTTTTTCCTTCTCTTTCCTTCTTCTTCCCCTCCTGCCAGGAGCAGCATGTTCACTCTTCTGTTCTGCTGGAAGCAGACCATCTATTCACCTGCTGCTCTGTAGTTCCTCCTGGGATCAGCCACTCCGCTCTGCCATCCTGACAAGGGGCAGCACTAACACTTCCATGCTGCCACGGAGCAGCCTCTCCTCTCCTATGCCACAGAGAGCGATCTTGTCCACTCCCGTCTTCCTGCCCGTCCATCCTTCTGTCCCACCCGGAGAACTGCCTGTCACTCTCCCATCCCTCCAGGGAGCAGCCAGTCTGGTCTTCTCATGAGACAAAAATGTTCTGCTTGGTTCAGGACGTTTCCTTCCTCTATGCCATTATGAGGCACAGGGGGCTCCTGTCCCCCTCACGGCCAGTTGATCTCCTCTTGCTCCAGGAGCTCTGGGTTCAGCATCCCAACATTCTAAGAACTGCCAGATGGAAGTCAACTGCCATGGAACTTTCCAGAACATTCTCAAGCCAATGTTCCAACATTTACCTACGTGACACACCCTGGCAGAAACTGGAAGGAGTTACGTCCTGAGGGTGAAAATCAAGCCAGAGTGGTTTAAGTGGGGCTTAAATGGAGCACAGAGGCCTGGTATGGGCTCTCTGCACTGGGCTGAATTGCACCCAGATGAAGAATGAAGCTCTCAATAATTCTGTGAATTTATTATAACCCTCTTTGGAGTTTGTCAGCTCCTGGAATGCTGGACTGAGCCAGGGGTGCTGGAACAATTTGTATACTAGGGGAGCTGAGAACCATTGAGCCAAACTGTAAACCCTGGATATGATGGAAACCACTTCAAGCCAGGGCGTGCTGCCACATCCCCAGCATCCTTAGTTCCATCAGCACCTATGGACTGAGTCTCCAGGGAGGTCCCACCATATGGATTACAACAATAATGGCTCTAGAGACCAGAGCCTCCAGTCATCAATTCCCAGCTTGCCTAGAATCTGGAGTGGGGACAGAATTGGATAGAAACTCCAGCAAAAGCCAATGGGGAGGCTTCTAATGGGACGATTTATAAAGGCAGTTTGCTTGGCCAGTGCAGAAGAGGACAGCTCAACCCCGCAGTGGAAGGGCACAGCGACTGAGACAAGTATTATTTCAGTTTTGGCTGGGCGAGTTTGATGCTGAGCTGAGGGAGAAGCAGAACAGCTCAGGGGGTTTCTGATTAACTCCCCTCCCCACAAAGGGGGTCTTTGAACTCCAGTGGTATCTAGCATATGGTCAGATAGTGCCAGACCAGCGTCCAAAGAGGCAGAGATCTGACCCAGTCCTGCCTACCGAGAACCAGCCGGGACTGGCACACAACTCTGGACTAGGGAGCCCGGAGAGGAGCCTGCCCCACTCAGGGGTGAAAATACTGTAAGAGGGCCCCTTTTCTTTTCTTTAATCTGTCAAGTGTTTGCAGCACTGCTACACCCATCTCCAAACTTATCCTAGGCAATGCATCTGCCCAGCCAGGGAGCTGGGAGTTGTGGTACAGTTGTGAATGATGGGAGATGGGGAATTTATTGCATTTGTTTTAGCATTTAGTGGTTAGCCCTAACCCTTTGGTTCCCTACAGCCTCTGTTTTCTGTCCGCAGTAAAGTCCCCCTTTGTTACATTATTATTGTGGGGTGTGGCATTTCATTTGTTGAGGTTTCTATTACTGTATTTTGTTTCTTGTGTGTGGGGTCATACTCCTTGTTAAGAATAGTAACTGTATTAATTTCCCCAAGGAACAGAACTCCATGTGTCCCAAGCACAGAGAGGAATTGCCGTAGGTGGTGACACCAGGCATCACAACAAAGAACCCAGGACTCCCCTATCTCCCCCATGCAAGGAGGGAAGAGAAGCCGCTCCAATTAGCAAGCACCAGGGAGGAAACTTGAGCCACTCCTAAGGGGAAGGGGTGACATACTAATAAAATAATACACAAAAAATCTGTGTTTAGGAGCAGTTAGAGTTCCTATAAATACCAGGTATCAGGGGGTAGTCGTTAGTCTGTATCCACAAAAACAACAAGAATTCCGGTGGCACCTTAAAGACTAACAGATTTATTTGGGCATAAGCTTTCATGGGTAAAACACCACTTCTTCAGATGCACCTTTTAAAAGTACATGCCCTCTACTCCTCCACCCACAGGCACACATCTTACCATCACCACAACTACTGTATACCACAGACTACATACTGCAACCTCAACCCTTCCCAGTTTTGGACCTTCTGTATGCATTCTTTGTTACTAGATTATTTTTTCCTAACAACGGGAGCTGTGGAAATTTGGTATAGTGATTGGTTGTGTTAGGAGAGGGTAGTTTGGCAAAGGGGTGTAGCAGAAGGGATGTTGAAGGGGGTGATGATAGGCTGGCTACCTGAAGGGGTCAGGTTTAGAAAACATTGTACAGTCTGTATTGTATAGTAGTTGTGGTAATGGTAAAGTGTGTGCCTGTGAGAGAAGGACGGACTACTGTGACCGGGCTTAACTTTTCACTTCCTTCCTTTTGTGGATTTGTGTCAAGTATATTATGAAGATCTGGGTCAGAAAAATTCCCATAAAACTTTTTGTCAGATTTGCCAATTTGTCCAAGTTGGAACATTTCATGAAGACAGTTTGATTTCAACAAAGTTCCAGTGGAATTCAGGCAGGGTTCCTTCTGTTTTTCTGCCACCTCACCTGCTTGGCTTGGCAGCCCATCTGCAGCACTGCTTTGGAGTCCATGATCCCAGGGCTTCCAGAGTTTACAGCTCTAGGGCAGGCTGCCAAGCAGACTGCCTCAGTGTTGTGGACCCCTGGGCTTCCAGGGTCCGTGGTTCTGTAGCAGCCAACCAGGCACACTGCCCCAGAGTTGAGGTTCTATTCCTTATCACAGGTATTTTGAAATTTTTGGTTTTCATTCTGAATAGGATAGTACCAAATTTCAAATTATTAAAACCTTCTGCTAAATGGAATTGCCTTTCTGTGCACAGCTCTAATGTTGTGTGTGTCACAACCATAACCATCTCTCAGACAAGTTCTGGCATATTAATTTGCTAATTTTTTTTAATACTTAAGCATAGGTGGGGGGTGGGGACAGTGGGAGACCTGTGGGGAAGCTGGATGTTAAGCAGTTGATTGGGGATATTTTTCTATCAGCAGCTGTGCATGAGCGCTTATGTGGCTTCAGCTGCACACGAGTCCTTAAATACCCTGTTCATTGTGTAACCCTTCTGCCCGTCAGAGTTGGCAGCAACAAATGCCGGGTTCAATATCTAGGGGATCCATTCCAATAACACAATGCAAACCAGCTCGAGCCCCCATCCAGTGACCTGGGACAAATATATACCACCCCCGCTGGGCGCCTCCAAGAGGCAATACTTCCCCTCTCGCAAGCACCTAGTCTGAGTGTAGCAAAAAGCCTTTTAATAACAGAGAGAAACAATGTGGCATTATGTTGGGGAAACACCACCAACAGGATTCATAACACAACCCATGAGCAAAAAACCCACCCCAAGCAAATTGGGGCATGCCCTTTCCCTTTGGTTCTTGAGTACAGCAATCCCAAATCACCCAAAGTCCCAAAAGTCCAATGACCCAAAAGTCTCTGTCCCTGGTCAGGGCAGCCCCAGAGTTCAAAAGTTTATCTGAGGAGCTTTACCTCCCAACCTGGGTGGAGATGGGGGCGGGGGTAAAAGGCACCTTACATGATCTGAAGCTGACCGCCCCACAGCTCCATAGGCCTTCGCTCCGCTCCGCTCCACTCCACTCCACTCCACCAGCCGCCCCACAAACTGCTTAGCTCTGCTCCTCTCCGCGGCCCACAAGCAACTCCCCCGTCCCACGAACTGCTCCACCAGCCGGTCCACGAACTGCTCCGCTCCTCGTCCCACCAGCAGCTCCCGCCGTCCTAGGAACTGTTCCACCAGCCTGTCCACAAGGCACTCCAGCCGTCCCGCAAACTTCTCCACAATATATCTTCAGGCTCCCCCACTACTTAACACAGTGCTCAGTGATTTCAGCTCTTAGTCAGTTCAGCTCTTCGGTGAATTCAGCTTGTAGTAGGGGAGCCTCAGTGCTGGTACACCATTAGCCCAAAGTGAGCTCAGCAGTCTGTAACTAGACTCCTAATGAAATCAAAATTAGCTCTGATATTCCACAGTGGAGAGAGGAGGAAGTGCAATTAGCATGTAAGGCCCTCACCAAGGGGCCCATGCCACCAAGTATTAATACTTGTCCCCAGCCTCTCTCAATTCACAGAGTTTTGGAACCCATGACCCTTGCCTAGCGAGTGCTACTTAGTTGATGGTGAGTCCCTCCATCATAACAAAAGGCCAAGTACAGTTCCAAGCACAGTTCCCATAATCAGGGTAATAACAATGTATTCTTCCTGCCCCAATAACAGAGACACTGGGGATCCCACAGCAGCCAAAGTGACCATTTGGGCAGCTATGGCCTCATTCTTGGTGGGGGTGGGTGTGCCTATGCAAATGAGATTGGCCCCTGAAGTTCTTTTCCACAACTTGCCACACCTCACCACCAGATGTCAGGGTGGAGCTCATCCTGACACTGCTTACATCATAAAATAAAATTGGAAAGAAAAGCGTAGTTTTCCTAATGGGGAAAAAATGTGTGCTGCAAGTTAGCTTTTTCATCTAGTTTGTGTGCACCCATGTGACCTCAATCAACAACCTTTCTCTGCACCAGGCTTCAACCAATCAAGTTCAGGTGCACATAACATAAAATTTTAGTCATAACACAAAAAATAGCTAATAATGATACCAAATTCAAATTAAAAAAACAAAAAAGATCTGCTGCACTAGATCTATTCAAGCTTTACCTCTCTCCCAGGTTTTGAGTAGACAGACAATGTTTTTTAAAAAGATATTAATCAATAATGCAAAAGCAGGACTGCCAAGGAAAAAAATTCAGCGAGAGCTCAAACTAGTTTTTAACATTTATGAAGCGAGACCAACCAAAAACTCCACGGGAAATTCAATTGGCATAAAAACTAGAACATTTTACACTGATAGGCCATCTACTTTTAGAGAAAACCAGGAATTTCTCATTATTTTAAGGAAGTTTTAGAATGCAACCCTAACTGTGGGGTTGCTGTCTGGTGTATCCATAATATCTGTATGATATAAAATTTACCTATACTGCTGTCCTGAATCTCTTATTGAAAATCTTTAAACCCAAGGCTAGAATACTTTCTGTACAAGATGCAGCACTGAAAGGATAACAGTAAAATAAATAAATAATAGAATATAATAGTATAATAGTATACATTATTATATCTTGTATACATTATTATATGTATATTATATATAATAAATAGTATAATATAATAATAGAAATAAAAGAATTACAACAGCATAGACTCCACTAAATGCCAGGTATTTAAAATGTCTTAGGGGACACAGGAAATACTGTGAAGGACAGTTACATCACTCCCAAATCAGAGTGGCTGTTAGATTTCAAACAAAGTGGCTGGCAACCTACTAAGGTAATAGCCAGACCATCCAGACCACGCTCAGGCATCATAACCACCCTTGAGGGTCAAGCTTGAAGGAAGAACAGAAGACATCTTAAGTAAAACTCAGGAGGGCGCTAACCTAGGACTTGGGAAACAAGGGGTCAAGTCCCTGCTCCGCCACAGACTTCCTGTGTGACCTGGGCAAGTCATTTAGCTGCTCTGTGCCTCCATTCCCCATCTTCAAAATGGGGTTAATAATTCCTCTATCCCTCCCTGGGGTGTTGTGAGGGTAAATACAAATAATGTGGGATGCTCAGATACTATGGTAATGGGGGCAAATAAGGGATATGTACCTCTCTGAGCTTCATCATGGCTAAGCATCAGGGTAACCTGCCCCTCTCCAGAGCCAAGGAAACTGCATGTGCATAGGGCCTCTCTGATGTCATTCCTAGCAGCCAGCATGGCAGAGTCATGGACTGCTCCCAGGGTTGAGGTCTGGCAACCACACAAGGTATGTCTAGATTGCAATCATAGGGGCTGATTGCAGCTTGTGTAGAGGTAGCTTGAGTCCTGAAGCAGTGAAGCCATTTTAGTGTGGGCTGCACAAACCTACCTGAAACCCTGGGTAATTACTTGCAGGGCTAGCCCATATTGCTGCAGCTTCACAGTTCTGGGACCTGAGCTAGCAAGATTTAAACTAGTTTGGGTATGTCTACTGCCACTACAGTCACACCCTGTGACTGCAATTTAGACATACCCATAGGCACCACATGGTTGACACTGAGGCCTGATCTACACTACAAATTAGGTCAATGGAAGCCACGTTACATCAACCTAATAATATATGCGGCTACAGTGCTAGGTCTCTTTGACCGCCCTAACTGGCCTCTAATGTTAACTTAATTACTCCACCTCTGTGAGAGACAGAACACTTAATTTGATGTTGACGAGTTCACAGAGGTGGTGTAGAAGCAGCCTTGTGGAAATTGACTGAATTGGCCTCCAGGAGGTGTCTCTCAGTGCTCTGCTGTGACTGCTCTGGAGATAGTTTTCAACTCTGCTGCTTAGCAGCCAGGTACACAGGAAACAGCTCCTCCCCAATTAAAGCCCGGGGAACTTTGAATTCCCATTTTCTGTTTGATCCGTGTGGAGAGCTTGCCAGCCTAGCTGATCATGGTGACTCAATGCCTCAAACACAGTGCAGTCTGGAGGGCAGAGGAGATGGTGGACTTTATTGGTCTGTGGGGAGCACAGCTCCAATCCAGCAGACGAAACATAGACATCTATGAAGAGATCATATGGGGCATGGAGGAGAAGGGCTACAGCAGAGACATGCAGTAGTGCTGTGTGAAATCAAAGTACTTTGGCAGGTGCACTGGAAGTCAAAGGAGGCAAACAGTCATTCTGGTTCTGCATCACAGACATGCTGCTTCTACAATGAGCTGCATTCGACTCTCGGCAGCGACCCCACCACTACCCCCAAATGCAGCATGAACATCTCCCAGGAGTCTGAGTCCCGAGTCACCTCAGGCAACAACAAGGAAAACATTATGGAAGAGGAGGAGCAGGGGAATGGGAGACAGGCGAGCAGTGGATCCATTCTCCCCGAGAGCCAGGAGCTGTTTTTAACCCCAGAGCCCAGCCGATCACAGGACAGCACAGTGGCCGAGCATAATGCCGGGGAAGACACCTCTGGTGAGTATGCAATTCCAGTCAAACTGTAGGGGTTACATACTCTTTTAGC